>NC_088935.1:1830563-2440750 GCF_033473495.1 Cercospora beticola | reverse complement strand
TCTCTCTCGCCAGCTTGATCGGGCTTTTAGCCGTTCGTACTTTCATTACACCAACACCTCGCTTTCGGTATCCGGTGCTCACCATGACGGAAGCTTCGAGCTCGTGAGTGCCTTCTGTGGTAAACACTGCACCTCGTCCGGCGTTGAAGAGCGGATTCTCCTCGAGAAGTGAGACTGCATATGTGGCAACATCGAGTGCAGATGCTTGAGGGTTCGGAAGCTGCGCCCGTGCACGCTTGAGGATGGAGAGAAGAGCATGGCGGTAGACTTGATACGATTCTGGTGACAAGTTCTGTCGAGTTATGTTTCCCGCGCCGCCGTGTATGATGATACGCGGGGCGACGGGAGACGGCTTTTCTGGTCGTTGGTATTGCATGTTTGCTTGTACTTATATATGTAGCGTTGCCATGATGATTGCGTAGAGATCGATGTCGTCCAACGGAGTGGAGTTGCGATGTCGGCTGAAACTTCATCCGGAAAGAGGACGCAATTTCCTTGCCCGACTTTGCTCCTTCATCTCTCCGCGATGAAATGTCAACAAGAAACGAGTCGATGACTGGCCCAATGCTTTGACGAACAACAGTCATGCCTAGCAGCACGTGAACTCGTGTCGCTGGGACTGCGGAAAGCTTTCCGGCGATGGAGCAGGACACCGCAGACGTCGCAAAGCAGCACGAACGCAGGATGCCATCAGTGGCCGCAGCTGTGCGGGGTGCTCCATTGCCACGGATATGATCAGCTAAATACATGCAATGAGCTACACGCTCAGGCTGCTCGCTCATTTAAACCTTCCCCCTAGTTTCTGAATACGACATCCGAACTAAACATGTCGTACCAAACCAATCTGTTCATCAACGGCAAATATGTCCCCTCCTCCAGTGGAGAGACGTTGACCATCCACAGCCCCAACGATGATTCTTTGGTCACAGACAAGATCCAAGCTGCCAGCGAAGCCGATGTCGATACCGCTGTAGCAGCTGCCAAAGCTGCTTTCCCGCAATGGCGAGATACTGCTGGTCACAAGCGGGCCGCCATTATGCTGAAGTTCGCCGACCTGCTTGAGGCGAATGTCGACAAATTGGCTCAATTGGAATCTGTTGCCATGGGTCAAGTATGTCGAACGAGTTTCGACGGCGCAGCAAATCAGCTAATCGACTTAGCCCGTTTCCGTGGCGAAGCGTATGATTCTTGGCCCAGTCGCTCTGTGGAGGTATTATGCAGGCTACTCTGGCAAGGTTGCTGGTGAGGATATTTCACATTCTTTCGGACGAGTTGGGTAGAGCTGCTGACTTCTGATCAACAACAGGTGAATCGTTCCCGCCTGATGAGGACGGTACATACAAGGTCGGTAGCAGCAAAACTCGCAGCAAATCCGGTCGATCAATTTTAATGTTGTGGTCCAGATCGTGCAATACGAGCCTCTTGGTGTTTGTGCGGGCATCTGCGCCTGTGAGATTGAAAGTGCGCCTTCACTATGAATGACCGACTGACCTTGACAGGGAACGGCACGCATGTCTTAGCTGCTGTGGGTGTCTTCACATACTTGCGCCCCGAGTTCAGATGACTGACGTTACATGAAAATAGTGGAAGATGGCACCCGCAATGGCAGCAGGTGAGTAACGACAATAGTCCCCAGAATGGGCTCGCACAGCTGAGACATGAGTTGTATTGCAGGCAACACTTTCGCCCTGAAGAGCAGTGAAAAGAGTCCACTTGGCACTTGTGCTTATGGAGATCTCCTAAACGAAGCCGGCTTCCCTCCGGGAGTGATAAATATCTTGACGGGCGATGGAAAGGTTGGATCACTTCTCGCACATCACATGCAGGTCAGCAAGATCGCCTTTACAGGTCAGTCCTTGTGTCCGCTAGTCCTTCTCTCCGCCTTCGCCATGCTGATTGCGCATCAGGATCTGCACCAGCCGGAAGAGCAGTAATGGCAGCAGCAGCCAAGTCCAATTTGAAGAAAGTCAGCCTCGAATTGGGCGGCAAGAGTCCGGTACAATCGTCAGCCGCTCTGGCATCACGGGTGAAAACTGACTTTGTGGTACTAGGCCTTGATCTTCGATGACGCTGATCTTGAAAATGCTGTAGAACATAGTTCTACAAGTTTCTTACGAAACTCTGGGCAGGTGAGCGATAGCCACCTGCCTGACTCTCGCGCGTTCGATTTGAGCTGATGGTTTACAGATCTGCTTCGCCGCATCTCGCGTCTTGGTGCAAGAGAACATTGCACCTAAATTCATCGAGGCGATCAAGGTGGCCTTCGAAGGCGCAGAGAAGCAGATGGTATGAGACATTCTCACCTCACCGTACATGGCTCTGCGTGCTGACGATTCACAGGGTGATCCTTCTCTTGCCGATACTGCATTTGGACCGCTCGCCGACAAAAAGCAATTTGAACGTGTCATGTCGTTCCTCACAGGAGCGCGTGAAGAGGGCGTTCAGGTTTTGGTTGGAGGAGAGCGCAAAGGCGATAAGGGCACCTTCGTAAATCACGCTCAGACCCGTAATCTTGTTCGTTGCTGACATTGATATTCTAGGTCAAGCCAACAGTCTTCCTGAATCCCGATATAACTTCGAAAGTTTACACCGACGAGATTTTCGGTCCTGCCATCTCAGTCCGCACTTTCAAGGACGAAGATGAGGCGGTCGAACTCGCAAATGCTACAACGTATGGTCTAGGCTCTACGGTATACACTTCAGACGTCGCACGAGCGTTGCGAGTCGCTGGCAAACTCGAAGCTGGCACAGTTGGCATCAATTCCGCTTTCAACACCAGCCCACAAACGCCCTTTGGCGGATATAAGCAAAGGTTGGTGATCGCGTATAGAGAACCATTGATGTGACACGACTGACACTTTTCAGCGGATATGGGCGTGAAAGTGGTCCAGAGGTAAGTATACACTTCGCGATGATGCCGATGGAGGCTAACAATGGTGCAGGGTCTGAAGGAGTATCTGCAACCGAAGACGATCCACATCAACATGAATGTTCCGAAGAAGAGATAAAATCTCGTGACTTGGCCACCTACAGAAGTGGTATTTGTATTGTGTCTGCACAATCCAAGAAAGTTGGTGAGGAAAGAGGACATTCCGAGCATGCGTTTGCTCAGCCAAGATTTATGCATCACGATAGGTAAAACGCATATACTTGACGCCTCACCATCGGCTGCAGCTGTCGCCTCTCGAAATGCGACTTGATTCACACATAGCCTTCTGTCTGGCCCATCCAACGGCTCTTCTCCCGCAATCTGGAACCAGCCGGCGTTATTGCAAGACAATTTGAAACGTTATGCGATGCCATCCATGTGCTTCTTCGAGCTCCTCCCAACCCTCCTGCTGCTTCACTGAAGCATCCAAATTGGTACCCGTCCTCTCGCCGACTAGTTCGACCATCTTCTGAAAAGACGCCACATCGTGCCGAAACATGTTCCCAGACCGGATATTTGCAGGATGCTGTACCTCTTTGGCTTTCTTCACAGCAGTCTGTCTACCAAACAGCATTGACCCAGCCTTTGGCTTCAGTAACCGCACAGCTCGAGACACAGCCTCCACCTGGTCATCCCAAGAGAATAAATGAAAGAACGAGGCCGCATGAATAATGTCGAATTGTCTCCCGGCGAGACCACCAACATCCTCGCCGAAGAAATCTCCAGACACAAAGTTCGCGGCTAACTTGTCACGGTCCTTGAACAATTGGAAGCCCAGATGAATGAAACCTGGCTCCAATTCACTACCAAAGACATTCGATGCCGGCGCGCCATCATGGATGAGTTTCCGAATATTATGTCCAAAGCAACATGCCAAATCCAACAACGTTTCTCCCTCACGCAGGCGATCCAGTACTTGTGCATAATTCTCCGACTTGCTGACGCTGAATTCGAGAAAATAGTAATTTCCCACGCATGGGTATTTGAAGACTTTCCAGGCCTCATCGCGCTATTGTTCGAACTTGTTCAGTGGCGGATCTAAAAGTAAAGCACTCATGGCACGAGAAAAGGTCAACGTACCACTTTGCGAACATGCGAGACGACTTCATCTTCGGGCACGCCGCTGTAATTCACAAGGACCTCGCGCGCCGGGCCGTTTATATGAGGATCACCCGGGGTGAAGTATACTCCGAGGTTTGTCGATTCGGTGTGTTCGTCGACCTTTGTGAGTGGCAAGGTCGGCATTGCCTTTTTCTTGTAGGTAGAGTATTCGCAGTTAAGATCACGACCTAGGAAGGTTGTATCTGGTACTATTGGCCATTTGGTTGTGCACTGACAGTCGCCGCAGAACGTGCTCCTTGCTAATCCCAGTGCTCCCGGTATGAATCGAATTGCTCCACCTAGAAGCCGGTCGCGAGGCCAATCTGTCGTTTAGGGTACCGATCAACTGATCTACACGTGGAGCTAGATCACTTGGAAGCCGAGTAGACTCAGACTCAAACCCTGTGCCAATTGGGAAGGATAATATTGCTCTGTGCCTCGAAGCGCTCAATTGTACCACTACATGTGGGGCTAACGAGGTCGACTTACGTGGGTCATGGTGTGAGGTATAGTCAGCATTAGCACGAGCTGGGACATTCTGATACACTCTACAGTAAAATCTTCAGTGAGCATCCTGCCTTCGGCTCGTGGAACAGGTTCCGATATGCTCTCATCTTCGGCAAGTCGCGCGTATTGCCCAAGCGACGAGCGAGCCATTCGTCATCACAGTGCACGCGTCTTTGTACTGGCTTGATTCACTCGAGAACATATTTACCTGCTTGCTCGACACATCTTGCTGGCTGCTCTTTCCGCTGAATTCTCAAAATTGTGAACTTGCCTTAAAACTCATCGCCATCGCGAGCAGGACTGCAGTGTTGACCAGCTCACCTCGACGTATGCTGGAATATGCGCGTACTGGTGACTGGAGGTGGAGGCTACCTAGCCGGCCATATCATTAATCAATTACTTCGGTGGGTCGGAGTCGATCGCGCATCTCTGGGTTCCATTATTGAGCCTTCTTCTTTTTGCTAGAGATCGGAGCTGACTAGTTGTTTACTTTTCCACAGGCGAGGGCATAGTGTCGTGACCACCGCGCGCACGAAAACCAAAGCCGAGAAATTGAAGAAGCGCTACGCAGAATTGGATCACGCTGTCTTCGACGTGGTCATCGTGGAAGACATTGCGAAAGAAGGGGCATTCGACGAAGCGGTTGTCTCTTCACCACCATTCGACGGCGTCTGTCATCCCACATCGCCGTTTCATTTTGCGGTAACTGGTACGTCAAGTCAAGCGATTCAAGCTCTCCCATCTGAGTCTAGTGGCATACTAACTCCCTGCTTCCCTCGTGCAGATATTCAGAAAGGTGTCGATCTCCTCAGTCCCTCCCAGGCATGCTCGGTGTTGATCGCAACCAGACGAGGGCAGAACGGAGCTAACGAGAGTGTCGCAGAACTGCTTGACCCTGCCATCATCGGCACCACTGGGATTCTCAGATCCATCAAGGCACATGCACCAAGTGTGCGGCGCGTGGTCATCACCTCGTCGCTAGCGGCAATGATTCATCCATGGCAAGGTGCTTGGCGTAAGTGGTGATCCCTGCGCGCCGTTTTTCGCGGAACCCAGTCCTGATTGCTGCATGCACTGTCATCGATGGGGCCTTGACCTGGTCTATGGGTCTACCTCGCTTTCTAGCAGAGACCTGTCGCGTGTTGCAGCGAGGGACAGGATGTGTCTCCCACTGTGCAACCTACTCATCTGTCTTCGCTTAAAGCGTATACTGACTAGCTCCGATGCAATGAACAGCAGGGAACTATCCAGGCCATACGTACACTGAAGCCGACTGGAACCCGATCACGGCTGAGCAAGCATTCCAGGACCCCCTATGTGGATACCGCTTCTCAAAGAAGCAGGCGGAGCAAGCAGCCTGGAGTTTCGTTGCAGAGGATCCAGCGCTGAACTTTACTTTACAAACGATTTGTCCTCCGCTGATGCTCGGACCGACTGCTTCTGGTGATCTCTGGGATGGCAATCTAGCGAATGTCAACGAAAGCTTGAAGCGTGTTAGAGATATTTGCTTTGGCAAAGCACGGGCCGACAACGAAATACCGTGAGACCGCTGCCTTCCATTGTGCACATTTGGATGTCAAACGTGGCCGGTGAGCCTTGGCTGACTCCCTTCTTTGCAGGCCGAATGGAGCGAGCTTTATCTTCACCGACGTGCGGTAAGTGTGTGGAATGAAGGTTCCCGGTCAGACCCCGGAGGCTATGCTTCAGAAAGCTGACCTTGCTCCTGCATCGTTACAGTGACGCCGCGCATTACCATGTACTTGCCCTGGAGAGAGCAGACGACGTTTCGGAGCGATACTTCATTCCGACTGGCTGGTTTGCCAACGAGGATATTGTGCGTATTGCCCGAGAGAATTTTCCTGACCTTGCAGACAGTCTGCCACTTCCTGGCACCCCCGGAGGCTCGTGGCCAAAAGACGGAATGTATACGATCGATAACTCAAAGACGCGGAGCGCATTTCCGACCTTTGTCGACTTCCGGTCGCTAGAGGAATGTATTATTGATACAGTACAGAGCCTAAAGGCTGTGGTTGCATGATGCTCTCATTTTGGGTACAATCCTTGGCTCAAACGCCAGGCGAGGTAGTGTGCGAATGCTTGCATCTCCATGTTCAACAAGTTCAAAGCCAGCGTATGGTGCTGCTTAATAACCAATGCTGCCGAGTGTCTGTAAGCACATCCCTCCGGAAGATGTGTCGCCTGTTGGTGTGCACTTCTTGAGCACATGATATGTCACTCCAGTGCTCCTCGTTGGTCTAAGCCCCCGATCCTCGAGTGCTGTTTGTGTAACCGATCAATCCAAAGGGAAACCTTTTCGCTCCCAATCTCTCCACTCCTGCACCGCGTGTCGTAACGTGGCGATCAAACGGGGCAAGCGTCGTGCGGCGCTGCCCTCACTATCTCCGAGCGCAGCAGACGGATCCCCAGCCAAGACGGTGTAGTACGCTGTAATCATGCTGTCCAAGTCCGGAAAACCTGCAACTTTGGCTTGTTCGGCAACGTATCTCAGGCGATCCTCCACCGATGCACCACTGCTCAAATGCGATGAATGGGGAGGGATTTCCGCAGACGCCATGCTGGATGATCGGTAGGAGTCATCTGGCGAGTTGATGCCAGACAATGAAGGTAAAAAATCAGGCGTCAAAGATGAGCCTGATGGGGGAGAGCCGGGCCTGCTCGCTGAACTCACAGCAGTCGATGTCATCGGCTGAGCGTCTTGGAAAGTCACAGCGTCCATGGAGTGCGGTTGCCGAGTATGTTGTCCATGAATGTCTGAAAGCTCACGTTAGTCTAGGATGCGCCTTGATGGCCCGAGATAAATGCACTTGCCTCTGAAATAGTCAAAGCACGGAGTCTGGTCACCAAAGGGCGTTGACTGCATCTGTAGACTGTGGAGGGACATGTCGTTTGACATGTCTTGCGCCATGGTCGATGGCACAGCATTGCTGTTGAGGAGAGCGAATGTTGCTAAGCCGTGTGAGGCTTGAGATGCGCCCTCCATGGTGATCGGCCTCAGGACTGCATGGGGATGATCGTGCGGCGCACTGGGTGGGGTGTTTGACACCATATTGGCAGTGGGCGCACCAGAGTGGAAGCTGGAGCCAAGTTGCGAATCTCGCGTGGTGGTGAAGAGAGCGTTGGTGTTGAACGTGTCTGGACTTAACACGTGGGCGTTGGCGTCCATATTTTGCACACTGTGTTTCGTCCCCTCGAGCTGTTCGACTTTGGCTTGCAGTTCTTCCACGCGAGCCTTCATGCGTTGTCCTAAGCACGCCATGTCAGTGGGAGGGCATGCCAGGCCAAGCAGGGAGGATGAAGAGGGGGAGGAACACACTGTAGGAGCGCTGGGCCACTCGATTCTGCATGCGTTTCTTGGCCTTGCGGTCGGCTGTGTGCGACCAGTCGTCGGCGAGGGCGTCGTGATCCTGCTGTACGGCATCCGGCCTTGCGCAGGGAGGCTCGCTGTCCGCTCGATGCTCAGCCATTCGTAATATAGCTTGACCACAGTTCTCGGAGGCGTAAAGGCAGGCGTATTGGTCAGCGGAGGGGCCAGTGTTGAGAATGGGAGCAGGACTTGGGCGAGGTGCGTTGGAGATCAAGATCATGGACGATAATCATTGTGGACAGGCACATGCGGAGTAGTTGTGTTGATGTGCAGCCCCATGGCGGGCGGACTGGCTCGCGTCACGGTTCCTCACGCAGCGCTTCAGCCGTAAGGCGCCGACCAAGGGTGCGACGAGCAATCGTCAGTGTCGTGCAGGATTTGAGGAGCCTGAAGCAGTTAGAGTTGAGAGTGGCAGGGGTGCGGCGCGATGGATTGCAGATGTTGGCGCCGCTCGTCAATGGGGAAGGCGTAGTACAGCGACCTGGCAGATCTGCGGCAGGAGCAGACACCGCTCGACGGCCGGCCAGGGAGGAGCATTGCACTTGTGGGCGGAGGAGTGCCCATGTCGTCCCCTGCAGATGGCGAGAAGGAGCAGGAGCCGGGGGGTCCTGCGCCACGCCAATATCGATGCGCCGCTGCCTGGGACGCGCGTGCAGGTCGGTGGTGGTGGTGTCAGATCAGCCTTCATCTGGCGCAGAGCTTAAAATCAGCCGGCCAAGCACAACCAGCAGCAACAGCAGCAACAACAACACCTCCCGCACTTCCGCCGCCGCGCGATGACCAGATCATGAAAGGGTCGTGTATGCGAAGGTCTGTCACGAGACGCCGGCGCGCCAACATGGCCCTGCGCACTAGCCGGCACCAAGCACCACGAAGCATACCCGCCAACGTGTCGCCCATGCACGAATGCGGCCACTGAACCAACCTCCATTCGGCAGCGCTTGGAGAGGAGCAGCGATGAACATCCGGATACGCATCTGGCTTTCATCTGTAATGTGCTGAAGAGCATGCCATACAGAGCCACTCCTCCACTCGTCATCTACCACGACCTCTTGTTGCTCGTGTATCTCCTGCATCCCAGCTCGCATGCTACGCTGTTGAGTCCGGCAGCTGCGCGAGAGCAATGCTGCCTTCTCGACATGACGCTCGCCCGCAGTAGCATGGCCTTTTGTGCCAGCGCCATCAGGTGGGAATAGCTCGCTGACACTCTGGGACACCCAGCCGGGCCTCCTCCAGACCGCTGGCACCCACCCATTCGTGCAGGCCAACACTCACACTTCTTCGGTGACCGACTTCCTGGTCGTCTTTGAACCCTGAGGGTTCCTGGAAGCACCCGCTGATCGAGCATCGCTGCATGCTGCTTTGCTGGGACCGCACTTCCGCAACGACTCCCTCTTAACTTCCGGGACTGCGGCAGGGCTATCGAGGTGAACTACACCGCTGCCTCAGATCTCCTGCACCGCCATCGACGCACCCACGGCCCCTCTTGCCCTCCCACGCCTCGACCCTTCTCCTTCTACTCATGCCTGAGCGTACCAGTAGCGGCGGAGCCGCAAGAAGTCGAGAGACCGTCAAACTCCGGGACAGTTGCGAAATATGTGCCAGCGCCAAGGTCCGATGCAGTAAAGAGAAGCCATCCTGCTCCCGATGCATCAATCGTGGCTTGAAATGCGAGTACGGCCTATCACGGCGCAACGGTCGGTCAGCGACCAACAACAACAGCAGCAGCAGCAATCGCGACCAAGATCAGAGCTATGGCACACATGTGAAGCCTCCAGTGGCGCCAGTGCGGCGAGACAGCGGAGACCAGAATCGCCAGATTGAATGGACGACGGACATGGTCGATGTGTCCACAGAGGATCCTCACCTTACCGCCCTATCACAACCTATGCCACACTCGATGCCTACTTATCCGCAAACCGCTCCTATGAGCGTCCCGTTCACGCAAGAAGTACCAGACCTCAATGTCTCGATGCTACCGAACGAAACCAACATGGATCTTTTCATGATGAATAGCGATGTAACGACGTGGACCGACATCCAGCCGCCATGGGCAGCCGCCGCGTGTGAGCCGGACCATTGTTGCTTGAACACGGCGCTCGACCTACTACGTCAATTAAGTATAACGGAAGCGTCCAAAGCGTGCCCGAGACGTGGTATGCCTGAGCAAATCCCGCCTCCCACGCTCGAAATGGCTGCTACCATGAATCGGACAATCATTGCTTCTTTGAATACTATCCTTGGTTGTTCTTGCTCACTAAACGGAAATCTACTGACGATCATCTCCTTGGTCACTTTCAAGGTCAGTGGTGCCAGCTGCAAGAGATTGGCAAATACGTGCATTCACTGACCGTGCTCTGTACAGCTCATTGCGTGGTGCGCGTCAGCTGCGAAGAATACTCCTCGTGCTGACTCTCCCATGGCAACGGCAGAGACAATGGGCTCGAATGCGCCCATAGCACTCAAGGACCTGCTTCGCAGCCCTCCAGCAGGGCTTGACGGTCTCATGGATGCTGTGGGTGCCACTGGCAACGAGCAGATACAGGCCGCGGCACAGACGGTGCTCGACGATCTCTACCGAGTACAAGATCTCGTCAACCTGTTTTCACAGCGACTGAACATGGCTCGGCGAAGGAGAAGCGCCGTGGGTGGAGGGTCAGCAGGCTCTGACATACAAGCCGCCATGTACAATACTTCGACAACATTGAGTGAGGTAAGTCAATCGTTCCACACGCTGTGGGCTCGGCAACTGACGCTCATCAGTCGGTCTCGGCGCAGCTCGAAAGTGATTTACGGCGACGCCTTCGGGCTGTCAGCTTTGAGACGGTACAGATTCTGCTACGTGGGTGATTTTCTCATCAACAGGGATGTTACTAGGCCCTCTTTCTTGCGAACGGCGTTTGTGGGTTTTGCTTCTATTCCAGAGGTGCGAGTTCAGCTACTACGACGTGGCGGCTGGTTCCTCTGCACACAAGAGCGCGGGATTTCTAGAGCGGAAAGCACAGGCATCAGATTGTGCCTGCGATAAGCAACAGAAATCAACCCAGTGCCGTTCGCCCTGCATTCGTCACGATCAGCCAGGCACGTGTATCGCCTCGTGGTCTGAATGAGGTGAGGTGCACAATAAGCCGACACGCGACAGCCAGATAAGGTTCTGGCGAATGAAAAACGCCCTTGCATACACTGGTTGGAGCATCATCGTCTACTCTGCAGCATTCTGGCCCTGGTGGAACGGAATCGTAAACATCTCAGGAAGAGGAGGCAGTAAGATCTCGACCAAAATAAAGTTCTGACTCGGCTCTCGACCACCACTGCCAAAGAAATTTGACTCGGCTCTCGAATAGCGCCCCATTCTGCTTCATAGTGCCAGTCTCACATATCGGCCTTATCTTTCTACACATCTTTTCTCCACTGACTCGGCCCAGGTCAGCCTAGATGTCGTTTCCCCGCAAAGTCGTGGCTATCGTTACAATGGAGAAGATAGTACAATGGAGATAGGCCGGGGTACTAAAGATATAGAATATCCTCGTAACGACCACGACTCCTGTGTGAATTCCAGAAAAATCGCTCCGGTCTTTCACATATTGCCATGACTGACGACAAGAAGGATCCGCAGACTGCCACGTCTGAGCAGGGGAATGATTTGGAGCTGACCATCACTACCAAAGAAGGTCTTGTCATCGACGCTCCTGTACAACATGGCGGCGAGCTCAAGCGCAATCTCGCGCAGAGGCATCTGGTGCGTGTGTGAGCATATCTGATCGTGGTCGAACTTTGCTCACGCCGTGATGTAGCTCATGCTTGCCGTTGGTGGTGTGATTGGCCCCGGATACTTCGTTGGAATGGGCAATGGGCTTTCCTCGGCGGGTCCAGCGGGTCTGCTCATCTGCTTCAGTATAGTCGGAACATTGCTATATGTAATTTGTCTGTTCGTTCAGTGGAGCCGACATTTCTGACAAGTTTTAGGCCGTGATGCAGTCCATTGGAGAATTGGGTGCTTTCATCCCTGTCGCGGGCAGTTTCACTCATTACACCTACCGATTTATCGATCCATGCTGGGCTTTTGCGTTGGGGTGGAACTATTGGCTGCTGTGGGCAGGAATCATCATGCTGAATACAGTGAGCTTGAGCGATGTATCTTGGGTACGAGAAGGACGAGACTAACTCACACCAGACAATCTGGGCCTCGTTCTGACTTTCTGGGATACCGCCATGCCGCGATGGGGCTGGATCATGGTCTTCTGGTAGGATGTCCAACCTTGAAGTGCAGTTCGTGCTTCCTGACAACGCGTACAGGGTCATATTCATGGCTTTCACCTTCCTTGGTGTAAAGTCTTTTGGAGAGGCAGAATTTTGGCTTGCTTCCATCAAAGTTCTGTTCATACTGATCTTCTTCATCTGCGCCATCCTCATATCGACTGGAGTGATTGGAGGCGAAAAGATCGGATTCAAGTTCTACCGTGATCCCGGACCGTTCGCCGACGGCGTCAAAGGTGTTTTCAAGATTTTTGTCTTCGCCGCTCTCCAGTATTCTGGCACCGAGATGGTTGGTCTGACTGCGGGAGAGTCTGCGAACCCCAGCAAAGACGTGCCCAAGGCGGTGAAGAGCGTGGTTTGGCGTAAGTTCATGGGGTATAGCATACACTCGAGACCATGAAGCTAAAGCATACCGCAGGAATCGTGGTCATATTCCTGGGAGGTATCTTTTTCCTCACCATCACTGTGCCATTCAATGATCCCAACCTTCTCAATGCCGCCAACAAGACGGCACGCTCGGTATGCTTGCCTATGACACCATTTAGACATCTGACTGACGTTCGAAAAGCCATTCGTCATCGCCTTCACTCGGGTTGGCGTCAATGCAGGCGCTCACGCAGTGAACGCAGTGATTGTCATTACCATTCTCTCTGCGGTCAACGCCGCACTTTACGTGGGATCCAGAACGCTGTACGGCCTCGCTGTGGAGAAACAAGCACCCAGAATCTTCGCCATGACCAATTCGAGGGGTGTGCCCGTTTATGCGTACGTCTTCATGAACACAGTCGGATTTCTGTCATTGCTCAACCTTGCCTCGGGAGCGGGCCAGTTTTACACCTGGGTCGTCAGCATGACCGGCGTCGCGACGTTTATCACTTGTAAGCACATCCTTCCTAGTCGTACCGCATCGCTAACCAAGCTCGTCAGGGGGCTGCATCTGCCTCTGCCACATTCGCATGCGGCAGGCGCTTAGTAAGCAAGGCATCTCCACCGATGTCCTGCCCTTTTGTGCACCTGGATATCCCTATGTCCCTTGGACAGGCTTCATCACTTGTGTTGGATTTGTGTTCTTGCAGGGCTGGACGACTTTTGCTCCGTGGGACTTGCAGGCGTTCTTCATGAACTATATCGTCATCGCTCTCTTCCTGGTGTTGGGTGTAGGTTGGAAAATCGTGTATCGTACGGAATGGGTACAGCCCGGACGTGCAAACCTGGAGGACTGCAGACGTGGAATGGTTGTGCATGGGCATGGGGTGTGACATCGACAATTGCAACTCATGTGCACCTCGTGAATGAACAGCAGAATTGGCCTGCGCGTGACTTCCCGATCTACACCCGTCAGCTTTGTCTTGGCACGGGAAGAGCAGCCGGAGCACTTGCCGGCTCGCCTCCGCCTGTGAACATCACGCTCTCAGCATCAGCACCGACCTGCGGTATATAGGACGCAACGAACGTAGGCCATGATTTTGTCTCACAACTGATAATTCCGATCAATTTCGGTCATCATCTCCCTCTTTCCCTGACTGATCGCTTATCAGAGATGCAGTTCCATCTCAATGGCTTCCAGGGCTCCGGAGATCCGAATGTGACACAGTTCGAAAGCCAAGAACCTGACTTTCAATCCAGTCTACCAGAAGAAGTCGATGTACTGATTGTAGGAGCCGGGCCTGCCGGCCAATTGCTCGGCGCTCAAATGGCCCAATTTCCGGACATCACAACCCGGATCGTGGAGTCCAAGTCGGGAAGGTTGCAGCAAGGCCAAGCCGATGGCCTACAGTGTCGAACGATCGAGATCTTTGAGGCTTTCGGATTCAGTGAGCGTGTCCTGAAGGAAGCATATTGGGTCAATGAAACAACATTTTGGTCGCCGACGGAGGATGGCAGTGGCTTGCGACGAAGTGGGAGGATTAGAGGTGAGTAACTGATCTTGAACAGCTTGCGGCGCTTTTCGCGAGAGCAGGGAACTGATCTTTGATGATCGCAGACACAGAAGAAGGACTGTCCGAATTTCCGCATGTAATCTTGAATCAGGCTCGACTCCACGATCTGTGGCTGGATGCTATGAAACAATCTCCAACCAGACTTGAGCCATCGTATAGTCGCAAAGTCACGGATCTGATCATACCGCAAGATCAAGGCCCAATTACTGTGACACTGGAACGTCTGGATGAAGCTCATAAAGGTCAGCAGGAAGTGGTGCGCGCCAAATACGTTGTGGGATGCGATGGCTCAAGAAGCGGCATCCGCAGGAAGCTGGGGCTGGAGATGAAAGGCGATTACCAGAACCAGGCCTGGGGCGTCCTCGATGCACTCATCGTTACTGACTTCCCTGATGCGCGATTGAAGACAGTGATCCACTCTGCAGACCAAGGCAGTATTCTCATCATTCCCCGTGAAGGTGGTTATCTCTCAAGATTTTACATCGAGCTCGACAAAGTAAAAGAAGGGAATCGAATGGATCGATCAGCGGTCACAGCAGAGGCACTGGTAGACCGAGCCAAGCGCATATTTGCTCCATACAGTTTCGATGTGCGGCAAATTGCTTACTGGTCAGTTTATGAGGTTGGTCAAAGACTTACGGATCACTTTGACGATGTTCCCAAAACAGAACAGCATCTCCGTGACCCGCGAGTTTTCATCACCGGAGATGCGTGCCATACGCACAGCGCGAAAGCCGGCCAAGGCATGAATGTCTCTATGAACGACAGTTTCAACCTGGGGTGGAAGCTGGCTCATGTGAGTATTTTTATGCACACGCTTGTCTTTACAGGGTAAGCTAACATGACAAAGGTTCTGCGTGGTCTCTCACCCGCAAAATTGTTGCATACCTACTCGCAGGAAAGACAAGCAATAGCACAAATGCTAATCGACTTCGATCGCGAAATGTCGCGAATGTTCGCAGCTAAGCCGAAGAACAAGGCTGACAAAGAAGACAAAGAGTACGTGGATCCAGCCGTATTTCAGGAGAGCTTTCAACGTCAAGGTCGCTTTATGGCTGGCGTCGAGACGCGATATCTTCCCGGGCCACTCACAAGTTTCAACACAACATATCAGCATCTCGCAACAGGCTTCCAGCTAGGAACTAGATTCCAGTCCGTACAAGTCGTTCGTGTCGCAGATGCCAAACCTGTCCAGCTCAGCCATAATGCTATGAAAGCAGACGGACGATGGCGTATTGTCATTTTTGGTGACGAGAACAATCCTACCTCTCCTTCATCACCTGTGGTTGGCATCTGCGACTACTTGGAAAAGAAGCTGATTCCGAGCCTGACGCCTCACGGAGCTGACATCGATTCGGTCATCGATGTCCGAGCAGTGTTCCAACAGCCCCGACAGACTCTTGAAATTACCGCCTTGCCATCATTGCTTCTACCGGCGAAAGGGAAGCTTGGCCTGCAAGACTATGAAAAGGCCTTCACAGATGAGCCTAGTTATGGTTTTGGCTTTGGGGAGATCTATAAAACCAGAGGTGTCGATCGACAAGGCTGTATCATTGTGGTGCGGCCGGATCAATACGTCAGTGCTGTAATCCCGTTAGCAACAGAAGCGACTGGTATGCTTGACGAATTCTTTGGAGGTTTTATGAATCGCGTAGCTCCAGACACTAATGGATTCCATTGACCATGGACGAAATAAAGTGAACGGACCTGCAAGACGATATTTGCAAGAGGTGCCCAGCGATCGACTTTGCACTAGACATCCGTATAGATTGCCACACCGCAAAATGAAACCTGCACAAATATCTGCAACCTAAGCTTTGCCATGAACTGCCTCGCCCATGTATTTCGCCAAAGCCATCATCTTCTCTTCTTGCAATCTTCTACCTACGAGCTGTATCGAAACATGAGCGCCATCATATATTTCTGGGTCGTCTACAGATATTGCGTCAGCTTCGCATGGAGAATTGAAAAGTGCTCGATGGATACTTACAGATATCCTGCGTCTTCTGATCAGTTTCATTGACAGCCTGAAAGTTCTCGAACTTTTTGTCAATGTTCTTGTCCACATTCGTAATCGGAACCACGACGCTTGTGTCTAGGCGCAGTAGTGTCAGCGGACAGTGTTGAGGAAACAGGCACATCTACTCACAATCTAGTAAATTCACCCAGAGAGTATAGTTGTAGTATGTGAATGCTTTCGGTCGTGCGGCAGGGAAAGGCGCAACGGGGCAAATGACTGCATCAACAGGTCGTCCAGTATTCGTCAGCGCGGCTGTGCTATTCCAGTAATCCATGTACTCCTTCTGTGCGTTGCGTTTAGTGATATTCGTTGCCATGACTTCTGATGCATTAGCTTGTGTACCACGAGCCACGAGAACCTGCTCGGCCATGTCTTCTCCCGATAGATCGATGTCTTTGAAGACATCTGCGCCTCCGTCAAGATTGTAGCACTTGACGCAGATATCAGCCAGCTTGGAGTGTTCGGGAGTAGGTTTCCATTCGATGACTTGATGGCCGAGTTTCTCCATTGCTTTTACTGCCGTGTCGATTGCCCTCGCCACTGGTGGAGTTGGGCTGCATGCTCCATCGTGGCGCAGAACTGCGAAGGAGAGCTTTGTACTCAGGCGACGCACTGGATCAGAGACTGCGAGCTCAGCGTCGTCTCGCCATGGGATCTCGTGCGTGAGGGGATCGGTCAGCCATGGTTTGGTACTCAGCACCGCTTGAGTGACGAGCTTCAATCCATCTGCAGTTGTGGCAAGTGGACCCACGACACTGAGAATGCTGTTCTGGCCATCCATACTATTTGCCATGCCTTGATATGGCAATCGACCGGAACTCGGACGGAGACCAAAGAGGCCGTTGAACGCTGATGGGATTCGAATCGATCCGCCAATGTCTGTTCCGAAACCCACTACACTTCCTCGAGCACCGATCAGGGCACCTTCACCCCCAGATGACCTAATAAAGAGTTAGCTGGGGCATTTCTAGAGCAGTTGTCTCACCTTACCCGCCTGAGCTAAGTAGTCTGTTCCGGGAATTCAGAGTATAACCTAAGCGACCATTGAGCCTTGCGAACGCCAGGTACACTCAAGTCCTTGCGATCTTACCTATAATATTGTTCACTGTCTCACCCGTCATTAAAGAGTGAGGGACACTCGTCTTGACGTACAACACAGCTCCAAGCGATCTGAACTCTCGAACCATTTCAGATTCGAAATTTCTCTCCTTGCCGGTACCCTTTTCTCCTTGGAACGAGCCAATCCAACCGACATATCCCATATGCGTCTCGACTCCCTTGACATGAAATTGGTCCTTCAAGGATATAGGCAAGCCATGCAGCATGCCAACGCCCTTCTTGTGCTGAGCATAGTACTGATCGAGAGCCTCGGCCTGGGTAATAGCTGCATCGAAGAATATCTCATGCAGACAGTTCAGTAACTGATGAGCTATTGCAGCTCGGTGACAAAAAGCCTTGGTAATCTCGACGGCAGTCCATTTGCCGCTTGCTGCATTGTTCACAATCTGCAGAGCATCGCTCTCTGTGATCTGAATCTCTCGCTCGCTGAGGAACTGGTGAATGTACGCCCCAGTCACGTCCCGTTGCTCTTCGGGCGAGGGAATGCTTGCCAACCTCCATTCTGCCGGGATCAGGTCAAGAACTGATTGAGCCTTTTCTTTTGCAATCTGTCGCCAATCTGCCATGTTGAATGTTAGCTTGTGTGGCTTGTGTGACCAGCACTCTCAGAATGTATGATCAAAAGGTCAAACTTGAGGAAGATAAAGGGATATCTTATCTGCCATGCGAAAAGCATACAGATACACGCCCTTGTTCATTGACATGTCGTCTTTCCTAACCCACTCATCATGCATGATGCTGATTTGCGGGGCTAAAGTGGTGCAGAGGGGTCGCAGCGCCGCATTCCGCGTCACCTGAAGCGACGGCCAGGATGAATACCGCACCAAGATGTATACAATGCGCTTCCTGTTAAGAAATTCTGAGTTTCGAGCTTGTACTTTGGCTTGCTTCTTGAGGCTGGTGTTTGCAGCTTCGCAAGTGTGGAAGACCGATCCGAGCCGGAGAGTCACAATGCGCCCGGAGCAACAGGTCGCTGGTTTGCTGCATGTTCTGGCAGAACAATATATACACGTAACTGTGGTGCAAAACCACATTATGCTATGCTGTAGTAAGAGTCAAGATGCCCCCAAAACGCCTCGCTAGACCCAGCACGATAATTCTACAAAAAGCATCAAGGATGCCACGAACCTCATCTCATCGTTCTCAGCGCGAGCGGAGGCGCAGATTTTGTTGCGTCGCCGTGCATGTGCTTCAAGCGCTCGTTCTGTGCGACCTTCCATGATCTCAGACCCTCAGCTTTCTTGATGCCGGCAACTGCTTCAGCGAGTGGCTTCTCGCCATCATTGCGTCCTTCAACCTCACTCCAGCGGCCCCTTGAGCTCCGGGCATTGTTCTTTATTACGCCTCCCTCGCCCCACATAGAAAGTCTCTGCACTTTGCGGAGCTTCTTGAGACCCCACCAGCATGCTCCGATCGAGAGCACAGTTGATGCGGCGGTTACACCGAAGAAGCCTAGGTTCGACTCTTCGATGAAGTTTTCCAGATTCATTCCGTACAGCGCGGCGATGAACATGCCGGCACTGATGCCCAAGGTCCCGATGCTGAACTTCAGATCGAGAAGCATGAGGCTGTTGCGGTTCGCATCCAGAATGGCACGAACGATCTCCTCTGTGTTTCGGATGGCGCTGACGATGTTAGATGAGACTTGCACAATCTCGTCTGCCACTTTGTGATACGATTCCAAGAGCAGTTCCACCTCTTCATGATTGTCATCCTCCCTTTCTGTCCCAGCAGCTTTTTCGGTGAGGTACATGCGGGCTAGATCATCGTCCGCTTCCAATAAATCGTCGATCGCATCGCGCACCAGGCGAGCCTTCTGTTCAAATGTGCCCAGCTTCTTCGAGTAGATGAGCAGATGTCGTAGCTTGTCACGATCAATATCCTCTTCCAATTCTCGCAGCACTCGCACCACAGGTTCCCTCACCCCCTCGAACTCGCTTTCGAGCCCACTGGTAACGCTGATGAGGACCGCTTCGAGGGCTCGGAATTCGTAAGGCAGATTCCCCGCAGCACTTGTCGTCTGCTTTTGCCGGAGCTTGCCCTCCAGATCGTACATGAACAGACTTTGTGCGTAGGAATCGGTGGAGCCATAGACATCGAAGACCAGAACGCGGTTGTGCTTGATCAGGCACCGCAGATGCAGTAAATTGATCAAGATGGCCGAGGGTCGGACCAGAATGTGTGGCAGCACGCTGCTATCGATCTTGCGCAAATCGCGCGGTAGCAGCGAATACTTCTGAATGAGCTCGCTTTTGCGGAACTCGCCATTAACCAGCGTAACATTGCCATTCTCGTCGAATTCGGTGCAGCGTAGCTTCAACTCGTTGCTGGGCTTGATGATCCTGCCGCCCAGTCCAGCATTGTCGTCCAGGAAGCCGGCAAGTGGAGGCAGATTGTCGTTGGCGGCAGGCTTTGCTGCGCTCCGTGACTGTCGCAGCCGCCGCCAGAAGGTCTCTTGATGGTGCGGCGAGGATGCGTAGGTGCGACGCTGTATTCTATCGTGGTCGCTGCGCGCGATTTGTGAACGTCGCTGGACGTGTCCCGTTGACGCTGTGAAGGTTCGCGATTGCAAAGGCGCGGCGGAGCGCCTCGTCATCGCGGGAGGGCATGCATGGGCAGGCGCATCGAGGAGATTGCGCAGCAGGTGCAGACATGCGGTCGAAGGTGCGGTGCGGCCATGGAGTGCCACCATGTCGATACTGTCACATTCTTGCTGCTAGGCAGAGCCGCCAAAAGTTCTCGGTGAAGCATCGTCACTTGCAGGGCAGTGCGGAACGAAGCCGCGCGTATATAGACGAGAGTCATCACCATACATTTAGGACATATACTCTTCGCTTTGGAGATCGAATTTGCACAGAGCATGACCAGCATGCTGAGCAGTTAGTTACATCGCTCGTCCTACGGGGGAAGTCACTTCTGCCATTGACCAAGCGCAACGACCTTTGACCACCCTGAGATACGCTCGTCTGTCACCGTTGTTCCAACACAATCAGTCAGATAATTCTCGAAGCTCGTCTGACTCCCATCAGCCAGAGCTGCAACGTGGCTGGCATCACATTGCGTTGAAATGAACCAGGCAGCACTAGCAAAGCTCCATTTGTCTGTGTTGATCAAATCCAGGAGCTGCGCCGGGCCTTGTGCACTTGCAGCTGCCACACGATCCTGCGTGATGTTCGCATCGTTGCCATTTGCAACGATCCATGCCGCATACTTTTCGTTGAATGCAGGCGATTGCATGTTGCGTGTGCCTTGGCCGGCGACCCCTGGATAGTGATTGATCTTGTACTTGAAGTCGCCTGATTCGAAAAGCATAATCGCTACCAGCGCTGCCTGGGCGCCAAAGGATTCGATGTTGAAGACGTGGAACGATTCGGCAATGTTTGGTGCTGCTATGCTTGCTGCAGCGCATTCAGCGGGATAGTCGGCGCCATCGCAAGATGCGGTGTCGGGCGCAATGGTTGTGAGATCCTTGGCTGTGATGCAAGCCGTATGCCTGCGAGCCAGCGGGTGTGCGAACACGGCGGCGGTCAGAGCTATGGTGCTCGCAAGAGTTGAAGTGAGCAACATTGTGTGCTGATGGGTGGTAGCTATTGCTGGGCGTGCAAGAAGAACGAGTCCTTGTGGCTTTCCGAGGGGTGGACGCTGTTGATCGAGAGTACCGTGGAGGAAAGGAAGGACGTTAGCAGATTCGTACAGAAGAAATATAAGGGAAGGTCAGAAGAGCAGTGAATGAAGAGAGGAGTTCATTCACGAAGGAGTGTCAGCCTTACTTGCAGGAGACGATGGGTCCAGCGCTGAAACATGTAGGAGAACATGCAGATCAAATGCCATCTTGAGCAGCTCCTGAACACCGCGCAGTACAGTGTCTGTGAATTTCTTCGAGTAGCCGCGTAGTGCTGTGCTACTAGCATCGCAGAACGCGTGCAGAGGACGTCTGTTCGTCTCATGTCTTGTCGCGAGCACGCGAGCGTGTCAGACTAGCAAACAGGTACGATGCTGCTGCTCCATGTGATTGGCCACTGTCGATCGTGGCGGCGACATGCTTGGGAACAGCAGCACCGCACAGCACATGCTGCTGACATCTGCTTCTAAATGTGACAGAGGGGTATGCGTGGTGGTAGCAAGCAGTCCGAAGGTCCGTCTCCACTTCCACTGAGCTCGCACGCTCCATCCCAGAAATCCTCAAATTTTTGAGCGCCGTCTGTGACCTTCTGCGAAAGTGAACACGGTGTCACTACTCTTCAATGCCAGTCGTCATCCGGCCCGTGTCGCATGTACGCGCAGGCTGCGCTTTCAAACGGACGCGGATTTCCAATCAACCAATCCTTCCGAACCTAGCCTGCGGGCCTGAACCGGTGAAGGGTGGCTATGGCTCATTCAGGCACCCATGGGGCCGCTGTGTGCTGCGCTGGACGGAGGGAGCGACGACGCTGGTTTGAGCGAGGATGCGACTGAAGCTCTTTATACGACAGCAGCGGAGCAGGCTTCTGTCACTGCATGAAGGCGCTGCGAGCGAGCGGAGCGGAACACTCAAGAAGCCCGACGGACGCGGACACAGCTGGAAGGCGCAGTCGAAGAAGTGGCCCAGAATTGCGGCACGTCCCGCGCGTGGACTTCAGGCAGCAGCGCAACGCAGACGCCAGGCCGTGGTGGTATGTGAGCAGCGTGCACTCCTCCGCCGACCCTCACCACGCAATCGTCCGGTTCGTGTCTGAAAACCGGGCCATTGAATATTCTCCCTCGCTCTCGCCAGCGTTCGCAACACCACTCCCTCACGACAATCCGCCGCCCGCCGATACCAACTGCTCTTGGCAGACGACGACAGCCCAGCGCCCTCCCCTCCCAATCCTGCTGCGCCGCCCTGTCTCGAGCGCTCGCCGTGCGCACATCAACAGTATACTCGCGCTGCTACACACAGACGTGCTGGGCGGGCGTGTCAGATCACGATAGCGGGGGACGCGCCTCTCTCAGACCATCGAGGCCGCCCTCTAGCTCGCCCTCCCGGAGCTGCGTCTGCTCTGCAGTATACTGCACGGCAGCGGCCATACGTAAGTTGTGACTCACCCCAATACATGCAGTCTGCGATCGCACTCCTAACCCGTGATAGGTCGCCGCCCTTGACGAGTCATCCCGGCCTGTACATATCCTCGAATCACTGCGACCGCCGCCAACATGTCGGCCGCCACGAACCCGCGCCGCCGTCCTGCCAGGGCCACCGACCCTTCTACCTCTCTGGCCGACTCGTTTCAGAACATGTCCATCCGAAAAGGTGACACCTTCCACCCCAACAGCAACACAAGCAAGAGCGCTTTTTGGGACCCGCTAGAGTCGAGATTGAGCACCCCGGCCATGCCCATGCGCTCCTCAACCTCTCCCAAGTCTCTTGAGGATCTCTTGATCGGCGCCGGCGAGCGTCGTGTCACTCAGCTGCTTCACCGTGTCGACGAAGCTGTGGCTGCCCAGTCCACTGTCGCCCTAGGCAATGTCCTGAGTGAGCCCGAAGTGCTGCCCGTTCCCACGCTGGTAGCGGACCAGCCCACGGGGCAGCGATCGGCTCCGACAAATCGAACACGACACCACAGCCATTCGTCTGATAGTGGCATTGGCTCCTCCATCGCAGATTCCACGGAATCAATAGCGACCGCCAAGAATTCATCCCGCATCGGTGAGCCCCGCAATGGACAGTACCTTGCGCCCGCTGACAGTATAATAGCTACTGGAGCGCCCTCTTCTCCTGGCTCACAGTCGTTCTCTAGCATATCGGAAGCTGCTGATGAGGAACGCTGCTTGAGCAAATACGCGGGCGAGCAAATCCACAAGCACATCGTGCAGCCTATCCTCAAGGAGCCCGCGCTTTCGGATTTCCACGAACTCATCAAGAGTGTTCCCACCAGAATTGGCGACAAAGAAATCAAGAACCTCCGCGACCTCGAGAAAACCCTCATCTTCCTCGCACCGGTAAGTACCCGCATCCGTGCCCATTCGGATCGCACATTTACTCATCGGCGTTCTGGCGTAAAGGATTATTCGGTTTCTCCTTCGAAATATCTGCAGTTTTGCGAGCGAACGATTCGCGTCCTCCACACCACGGTTACGACCCTTCACGAGTCCGACCAGCGAGCACCGACCGATCGACCGTACACGCAGGGTTACTTCTTCGATTTGGTTGAGCAGGTTCGTTCAACTGCGCCCATTGGGTTGGCGCATACTGACTCACAGTCACAGATTCGGCGCTACGCCACGATCCTGGCAGCTACCAGAGAACAGCAAGCCAAGCAGGAGAAGTCCGATACGATGGATGTGACCAAGTAAGTACAATCGCATTGGCTCTATTGTTGATTCGCGAGATCCAGCCTGCACCAGATTTCAATAGGCAGAATCTTCGCTGCTATTGTCCTATTGTGCTATTGTGCTATTGTGCTCTGAATAGCTACGCGGCCGCCAGGCAGCTACGCGCAGCTTCATCATCAAAAAGCGACCACCCCCCCCAACATTCGCATCCAACGCAACCGCCAATTGCTTTACCATCCACCCCCATCTCAGACACACACCGAGTCGTTTGAACAGCAACAATGGCACCGTGTGCTAACTACGACGTGAACAGGGACTCTACTGTCTCACTCCATGGCGGTTTGAGTCAGAATGGCAAGCCGGCACAGCTTGTGCATACCACACCCGAGGGCAAAGTGATTTCTCTTGCGACTGGAGAAGAGATCTCTGAGGAGGAATTAGCATCAGGAAACATGAAGCGCGCGGCGATCGACGTGGATGAGGAAGATGCTCTACGCTCTATGGCTCGCCGCAAGAAGAATGCGAAGCCTGAGATTCACACTTGCGAGCTCTGCAACAAAGAGTTTAAGCGCCCGTGTGATCTGACCAAGCACGTGAAAACGCACGAACGACCCTGGAAATGTTCCGAGCAAGATTGCAAGTACCACGAATTTGGCTGGCCAACGGAGAAAGAACGCGATCGCCACGTGAACGACAAGCACTCGGCGGCGCCTTCACTGTACCACTGCATGTTCAAGCCTTGCCCATACACCTCGAAGCGTGAATCCAACTGCAAGCAGCACATGGAGAAAGCACACGGCTGGGACTACGTCCGCTCGAAGAGCAATGGAAAGGGCAAGAGCTCGAAAGTCGTTCGACTGCCACACGGCTCTGTTCCACCATCGCCGGCATCTACGATGCTCACTCCACTTACACCAATCGCGCCATCTCCATCTTCTCACACGTACAGCGAAACGTCCCGGCGCTCATCAATGGCGCCGCCTCCTGTGGCTGGCCCTAGCAACTACAACACTCCTGCCTATGGCAACACACCAGCATCCGAGTTCCTGGGCCACTTCAACATGAACTACACCGGCGAGTTCGACTTCAATGACATGGCAAACTTTCCGACGTCTGCTTTCCCTATCACACCAGCGATGAGCGACGATCGTCGGACCTCTGCCAGTGTTTCCAGCAATGCACACTACGAGCACAGCACCTTTGGGGAAACGTCGCCAGCTCATTTCATGTTCACCGACAACGACTTCGCCTTTCCTGACAATTGGCAGGCCTTTACTCCAGATTCGAGCATCGCCGGACCGGGTTCTTCGGCCACACACATCTCGCCTGCTGCACAAATGGAGCAGACCTTCACCGAAGACGCATTCATGGAGGATAATTACGGAGACTTTTCGGCTGGAACAACAGGAGACTTCACTCTCTTCAGCAATTCCGCCCCAGTAGCGACGACTGGTGACATGTTCCCTAACATGACAACCAGCAGCTGGGGTAATGTTCCCGCAAACTTCGAGCAGCAATTCCACGGACCTCCGGCTCTTCCGAACGGTGGCACCAATGCTGCCCTGGCTGAGCTCTTTCCGGAGCTTACCGAAGACCATTCGAAGTCCACTTATTGAAGGCCCACGACTTTGAGCTTGACGTGGCCAGACCTTCAAGTCAGCTAGGTTGCGGTCGCCATTTTCATGGCATGATGCATTGATACGATACGACTTTTATGTGATACTATGAACGGTACGGTAGAAGGTGCTCGGCATCTCCTGGACCTTGGGCGGTGAATTGTGGCGTAGCGTTGGGAGGAAATCGACACGACTCTTCTTCACACCAGATTGAACGAGAGGTTACGTTACTGGTCTGCGCTAGATACTGAAAACCAATCAGACTTTTCAAATTATGCTTACTCTTCGTCTGTCCAGCATGTCCAGAACTCCTTGATGGTAGGTACCAAAATTTCCAGCCTTAGCGGCCAATAATTGTCTCGCAGGTGGTCAGCGAAGCTGAGTTGCCTCCCTGATGCTACCACCGGCCAAAGTTGCGAGCCACAGCTGCAGCTACTGCATCATCGCGAAACACGTGCTCTATGCATGGGGCGCTCATGTCTAGAAACTCCACGTACCTTCGGCGACATAGGCCCTCTACAACAGCAAGCGCATCTCGTCTCAAGAACCACGGTGCATAATTACATTTGCAGGACGGTAACATCGGCTCAAGGTAAAGTAAAGAACGTGAGAGGAACAGCTAGACTGCAGCGATAGCAACGTTACGGACTCAAGATGGTTGATGGACAAGGCGCTGCCGAGACGCTGGCGACATATCACGAATACATCAAGGTCTTCGAACAAGAAGAGCGCGCATGGCGTCTTTTTCTCGACAGCCGATTCAACTCGTCGATAGTGGACAGCAAGGAGAGACCGCTTGGACACCAATTGTCCTGCAGACGCGATCGACATGCTTTGCCGCCATCAGTGGCTGCGAGGGGCATATCGGCCGCGGGAGGACAGCAGAAGCACGACACAAAAGCCGCACCGTTTGTCCGAACGGTAGAGTATGCGGCTCTGATGGGATCCGATCGATCAAGTTCGCGCACTGAGGTCAGGAATGAGGTAGAAGATGATGCTCGGGAGGGCATGGTGTGGATTGTGAGGAAGAGATCTATTGCGTTCATTAAGAATGCCATCACGAAGCGAGTCTCGCTCAATAATTGGAGAACACGGCCCCCTACACCCGCTATGGAATCGTGTAGGACATCGAGACTGCCGCGGTCGCAAGATGCACAGGAACAGGAGATGCCGCCCAGACGCAAGTTCACCTTCTCAGGAACCCTGTTTGGCCACAAGGTCCCACAACAGCAGGAAGCTGTGTTGGACTTCGAGATGAGAGCGGATGCTGGCCGCCACGCAAAGCGAAGAGCAAGCAGAGCATTGAGCGATGTCTTTGCAGGAAGCACGGAGGTCATCGTAAAAAGATTTCGACGAAAAGGTGGTCAGCAAGATCGACCGCAACGAAACACCAGGAACGTCAGCGCCAAAACTTCCACGTCCAACGGCGTTGCCGACATGACCAGCGCCGGCAAGAACGAACGACCTTCGCGGCAAGCCAACAACTTACGGAACGATGATTCGGATAGCGGAGCGGAGCTATCTGGATCCGATTATACAAGTGCACTGGAAGAACTCCAGCCTCTTCTTGCGTGCCCATCCACAAGGCACAGAACCTCTTGGAAGAATGATGGAGCATCCTCAGCCGATGAACGCCGCCTTCAGATACCTATTACGCAGCCAGCGCAAGCAGCTTTGACGCCGAAGAATTACAGGAAGACGCCTGCTCAAGTAGCACTCTACGGGCGTAAACTCGTCGTTGCGGTAGAGCGAGAGGCGTTGAAAGGGGATATGAACAGTGGGAGGATCAGCCAGAGATTCGATCGTATCTATCAAGGATTAGTGGATGACGATGCTGCGCATCAGGAGTCGGTGCAGCGGCAGTATCTGGCTGTCGTTGAGGCTGAGAAACATCAGAGGGACCAAGAGCACCAGGCGGCAATGCGAGCATGGGAGAGGAAGGGACGGCCGGTGGTACACAGCTGGCGCTGTGGAGTGAAAGCTAGAGGAAATAGTGCACAAGGATAGAAGTAGCTTTTGGTATAGATACTTCATGCAGCCGACAGAATAGGTGAGATCATGCTGGTACTATTGTATTTTCTTTCCCTTGAGTTCTGGCGGCTGCCCCACGACGACCCCTCGATACAAAGCATCGGCCACACCCCGTTTGATCCCGTCCTGCAACCCAACAAGCGGCGAGTAACCCAATCTCCTCTTGGCTTTGTCAATGTTGTAGTATCTCGTCATGCAGGTGTATCGAACTTGTTGTCTAGTCAAATTCGGCTTGCCCAGTCTGAAGAGGAAGAAGATCCACTCCATCAGCGTCGCCAGGAACAGGCCTACATCTTTCGACAATTTCCACACTTGCTCTGGCCGCGTCTTGTCGCCTGCAGCTGCCCAGCACATGCGAGCAAAGTCGAAGAAGTAGACAGGGGCGTCGTTTGTGATGAAGAAGGCTTCACCATCCACCTTTTCGTGATCGAGAGGTGCGGCGAGTCCCTTCCCTTCACGCTCAGAAGTTGCCAACAGAGCAGCCGTGGCGAGATGGTGAGCGTGTGCAACATTCGTGATCTCAGTAAAGTCGAACAGGTTTTCGTTGTCGCCAATCTGAATCTTGGTCTGACCTTTGTAGTAAGCGCTGAGTCCGGGCGGAATCAGCTGCACATCGCCCTCGCCAAACATGCCTGAGGGACGAAGGGCGGTCGTCAAGAACTTGGGATATTGTGGAGCGCGGTTTGCAGCCAGGACGAGCAGTTCAGCCTCGGCCTTGGTAGTGGTATAGTATTCGGGCTGGTCCTTGCCCATGATCAATGGGTAGGATTCGTCGGCGTTGATCAGATCGCTCTGTGTATCGTGGATGACCGAGGCGGAGCTGGTATAGACGAATGCGGTGACGCCCGTCTCCTGTGCTGCGCGCAACAGAACCCTTGTGCCCTCCACGTTGACCTTACGCATGACCTCGCGGTTCTTGCTGGCTGTCATGACCGGGCTGGCCGTGTGGATGACGGCATCGAATTTGCGGGCGCCGAAGAACTTGCTCATGGAATCGTAGTCGGTAAGATCGCCCTGCTGGTAGTCGACGTCTGCAATGGGGTTCGCTGGCTGCTTGAGGTCCAGCACCGTGATGCGGGCACATGCTTTCCGTGAGGCCAGCAGCGAGACGATGTGATTGCCCAGGAATCCTGCTCCTCCCGTCACCAGGACGTGGCCCAGTGAGCGTACGCCTGAATCTCTCGTGGTCGCCATTGTCGTTGCGTTGTGGGAGGGAGTGGACGTCGAACAGTCAGTCGTATGCAATGGCCAGCCCTCGACACACCTCACTTTCTCTCATCAGCCGCACCCTGCATTGGCGCCATCGAACCATGCCCAGCCCGGCTGTCGGACTCCCGTGTTCCCCGCCGCCGACACCCCACACCTCCCCCACAACCGCGTCTCTTTCGTCTGCACAAAGCAGTCTCTACACAACATGAGGTCCATCTTGCCATGACAATCCACCTCTACGCCGAGCATTTGCTCAACATTCGCGCCATCTCCATCCAAGCAGTTTTGTCAACGGTCTCCAACAAGGAGACCCGCGCGACCCTCTCCGCAGATGGAAGCTGCATGTCGCTCAGCCATGAAGGGGAAACCGCGACCATCAAGCTGCCTATCCAAGTCCCCGGTGGCCACAATGCTGCCACTCTGACCATCCCAGCCGCACCGACTAAGGACTTGAGCTTTCGTGTGCAACTTCAGGAGAAATCGGACTCCCAGGGGCTGCTCACCCAGGGCGCTCACCAGGACGACCACGTTGTGCCGTGGACAGCGCGCTCCTTGACAGCCGATGTGCAACTCCGCTGCAACCATTGTCAGCAGATCTTGCTCGAGAGCGGCAAAATCCACGTCTGGAAAGACCTGCCCTCCGAAAATTGGGCAGAGATGATGGACTTCTGGCACTGCCATCGACCTCACGTGCATGACAATGATCACACAGCGCCCGTAAAAGGCTATTCTGCAGACAGTATGCTTGCAATCTCATCCGGTGTGGGCATGGTGGATCCTGTCGATTTCGTCTTCGCACCGGAAGATTGCTGTAGTCTCAAGGTAGGTCGTTGCGTCTCACCTGAGAACCCTTTGCCCTCCCTATTCGACGTAAGCTTCCAACATAGCACAAAAAGAACCGGCCCTGTCAGGCCGCGAGGTCAGTATCATGGGAGAGTCGGGATACAAATGTGCAACATCAAGCCGACGCTGTGAAGCCGGAACCAGCCTTCGTGGTAGGTCTGGTGGAACAAGTGATCTACGTCTCGCGTTTCACCGTCACGTCTAGGAGCACATGGACCTGACGGGATCAAAGCACTGATACATACGCTCCCTTCATTTTTATGTACAACATTTCTACGCCAACTGACCTTTCGAACTCAGATTCGCTCTTCAAGTGACAGTAACAGTACAGCAGGAGAGCAGCTGGCATGTGCATCATGTAGCACCATCCTCGGCCATATCCACACGAGTGGTGGCTACAAATTACGCAAGTTGCATCTGGCGCTTTCGTCGTCTACCCAGCCAGCCCCGACATCATATGCATCGGAGAAGTGGTGGTCATGTTTGCTGCTGTCTTCCGTCGAGTGTCAAGGCGTTCGAAAGTTCACTGCACAAAGCACGACTCCCAGCTCACAAGGTCTAAAACTTTGGGTCTTCACGCCAGACATGACCGTCTCTACATCAGCTTTCGAAACACCAGAACCCGTGCGAGCAGCAAAAATATTCTGGCAAGACTGCGATTTATCATCGCAAGACATTGGAGCGCTCAACCAACAAGCACTTGCCGAAGGCGAACTTGAACTCCCTCCTGGCGAGATGGAAGAGCTCCGAGCGAAACTAGCGAATAGCGCGCAGTTGCTGCCGAGCAACGCTCGAAAATTCCAGCAGTGGAATGTAGCACTCTTGCCTCGATTTGTGGATGCAGATATATGAGGGTAAAATACAATTCGTGTTCATTACTTCCATCTAGGTTACTTGCGATGACATTACATTACTTTCACTGGTATCGTCGTCTGTCGTGTCACATTTCTCTGGCTAGCATTAGTATCCGTGAGGCTTTCCGCCGTATGGTGGCTGGTATCCACCCGGCGCAACACCGTTCTGCACGAAGAAATCCAAGATCTCCTTGTATGTCTGAACGTGGCTGTACAACTGGTTCAATCCATGTCCGGCTCGTGGGATGATGCTGACCTTGAATGGGCACGCGTTCTTGAACATAGCTTTGGAAGACTCGGGGATGCTCTGGAGACCTGTCGGCGCGGAGAAGCAGTTGCCGCCACAGAATGGAATATCGCGCTCGCCGGTGACAATGTGCACAGGCGCCTTGATTGGGTTTGGAGCACCAGCTGCGCCGCCTTGCGTAAGAAGTTCGCCGATGGTGACGGGCTGGCCAGTCTTGAAAAATACTGGAAGGAGAGCTGGGTCGAAGTCGCCTGGTGACAGGAAGCTGAGTTGCACGCCTTGCTCCGAAGCAGGGGCAAAGTAGCCCTTGGGAAGCTGAGCGAACTGTGGGAACGCATTGGCTTGACGGAAGTTGTTTCCGTTCAAGAAAGAGGCGATGAACGAGCCGTTCTGAGAGAAGCCAGTCAGACCAAGACCATCAGAGATAGTAGGGTACTGAGCAGTCAGGGCGTAGCTCATAATGGATCCGAAGGAATGGCCAACGTGCAGGACCTTTTGGAACTTGGGGACGTTGGCAATTTGACCGGCTCGGAGCTTGTCGGTGAGAGCCTTCAGAGCGGCAACCTCGAGCAGGACCTGAATCTCATTGAGGGGATCACCTTTCGATGACATTCCAATTCCGAGTCGGTCGTGGGAGAAGGTGGCGTAGCCATAATGGTCGACTGCCTCATTCACGTATGAGTAGTTGTAGTTGTTGAAGGGCAAGTCCCAGTAGCTTATCGCATGTCAATTATCATCCAACTTCTTTCAGTTCATAGGCCGAAACACACCTGCGGTCGAAGCCGACACCATGAGTAAGCACTTGCACTACATTAGGGTCTCCCTTGTCTGGCGCGCAGTAGGTCGTAGCGAGTTCATAGGAGCCGTGTACGGTCTTGTACTATGAGAGAGGTCAGAAAAAGTGCTTCGCAATTCCAGTTCTCGAAAGACCCACGCTCTTCAGCTGCGCTTGGGTGTAGTTCTTTCCCAGCTGTCCCAGGTCTAGGATGATGTTTGTGACATCGATATCGGTCGCTGGTACGATAGCTGGATCGAAGTAGCCGTTCCGGGCAGATATTGTCACTGGGACCGTGATGTTTTGGCACTTCTTAGCCGATGCTGTAGCAGCAATCGCAGCAACAACTGCGACGGTAGTGAAAGATTTCATCTTGCGTGGATATGCGTCGTGTGAACGTGAAGTTGCTCTCCGAGCATGTCAGCGACTGTGGCCTGGCTCATATACTCCTCAACGGCAGTACGGCTCTGGTCTTCAAGCACTGATGTATGCAGTCATCGTTGACATAAGACAGGGTTTATTGAGCCAAAACTCACACTACTTCTCCGAGACGCTTACCATAATTATTTGGAAGCCACAGTCTCCATAGGCTTCGGAGGAGAAACCTTAGAATACATGCACTCTCGCCGACAGCCACGAAGATCGTGCGCGCAGGCTCTGGCAAGAAGCGTGCTAGGACAACCGCGGGCACCAGGAGTCGGCTCCGACCAAGCATGAGACTTAATGATCGTGAAGTGAAGCATAAGCAATGTGGCATCGACAAGCTTGGGTCGTTGGGTGCAGTTCTTGACTGGACACGGCTAGTGCAAGTGGTACCTGAAAGTAAGCTCGCATTAGCCAGCATTGCAATTGGAATGATACCGGAAGTGATGTCAGCCGATTGCACCAGACCGATGGACGACCAGAGGTCTCATTGCCAGTCGCCTCGTACAGGAACAGCTGGTGGCCTGAATACTGCATCGCTGCCATACAACAACGAGGCCGAGTAACGTGCGATGATGCCTTAGCCGGAACAGAGTTGGAGATGGTTATCAGGTCTAGGACAGTCGTCGCTGAGACCGGGACAAAGTGGTTTCTCTTCTTTGAAGACTGGAAGGTTTGGTAGCGCAACGCTGATGGCAGATCGGATCGAGAGCCGCATGGACCGTGTTGGCATCCATCACAGTGCGAGCCACGTCATGGCATCGAAGCGATGATAGATCACAGAACTGCGATGTAGGCGTGGGAGTATTGATCTTCGCAGGATGCGTGACAAATCGACCGGCCGCAGCTGCAGATGGCACTGACATGTGAGTCCGGCTGAGTGGTCAACGGCTCGACGCGAGGCATCGGAGGCAATATGATCCGTGCCGGCCTACTCTTCGAAAGTCAGAGCAACAGCAACCTGCGGGCTGGCTGGCTGACTGACTGACTGGCGGCACGCAGCAACGTCTCCGAGGAACACTTGCCCCGCAGGCTGACTGCCGCACGCTACATGCACCATGAGCGGTAGCAGCAGCGTGCCAAATGCCTGGGACGACGACTGGGAGAAGGCGGCCGACGTACGCACTTCCCTCGCGCCCCACCATGGGAATCGACGACTGGCCATGTGCTGACATTTGTGTCGCAGAACCCAGAGCCTATCGAAGATAAACCCGCGCCCAAACTGTCCAAGTCGGCGCGTAAAGCGCAGCACATCGAGCAGAACAAGCTGATATGGGACTCGGCCGACAACCCGGCTCGTAATCACTGGCTCGAAGCTCAAGGTGTAGTACCACTGAAGCAGGAATACCAGGTGCCCGTCACCCTTTTGAGTCGGAAGCCCCCAACGATAGCGAAACGGGATGTCGCGAGTGGTGTAGGCGGATTGAGTCTCGACGACGACGAAGACAGCGAGCAGGAGAGGCGGAAGAAGCGCGAGGCTGACTTCGAGGAGAGGCAGCGAAAGGCAAAAATTGAACGAGAAGAGAAGCAGAAGCGGTACGCAGAGGCCAGAGAGAGGATCATGGGCTCCTCTAGGCCGACCCTGGCTCCAAGCTCGCGCGAGAGCTCCCAGGGTCGGGATGGAAATCGACGAGGACGCGGGAAGCAGAACAATGGCACCAGTCGTCGCAGTCAACCACAGTCATCTGCTGAACAGTCTCCTGCGCGCAATGCAGCGAGAGATCAACAGTTGTTTGACCCAGAGGATACGGCACGTCGAACGAAGCGGGAGCCGAGCAACACGGTCCCCAAAGAAGACCAGCCCATGCGACAACCTCGAGGGCCAGACCAGAGCGGCCGAGGCGGCTTTGGATTTGGCAATCGTGGTGGCATGCTTACATCATGAAGGTCCTGACGAATAACCCAACCATCAGCTCATTTCCCCGATCGCTGGTGTCATCATTTGACTGCTATCGAAAGCCGTCCCTAGGATATGAACCAAGATTGTGCGGGTCGAGCTCCGCCATGACCGCCCAGCAACAGTGCCACGCCACTTCAGGGATGCTACTCCATCCGCTCGAGCCAATCGCCTGCAGACCGTACGGTGCATACTGCCCATGCGTCTCCTCCGCGCGCAACAAGTACTCTAGCAAAACCTTCCACTCTACACGCTCCGATGTTGGGCCCGGCCCTCAAGTTTGGAATCGTGTGAACACGCCAACTGCATGACGTGTCGTATCTCGAGGAGCACCTGAAGACGTTCCCAGCTCGAGCATCCCCGGACAGCACAAGTCACGACGAGTAGGTTCACACAAAGAAGCTTTTGGACGCAAAAGCACTCGGTGAGAAGGTGGCGTGTTACGCTTGGACCCGACACAAGTTCACTCAGATGTTGAACTAGCAGTGCGATTGCTTGGACGAACGCGGCAAATCACCAGGAAGGATAGAAAAGAGAGACCATGCTCTCCTTGTCTTGGCGAAGTACATTCACGCACATTACCGGTGTCCACGAGACTCAAGATCCAATGAGGCATCCGCTCTCCGTCGTAAGACAACACGTCCAGTACATGTCTATATTCTCGTAACAACAATAAATCGAAGCTACAATTTTTCAATTGCTCAGCAGATCCTTGACACTCATTCCCGTGCTGGAAGATCGCGCTGGTTCAGGTTCGTGCTGCGCAGCGCGCCAATTCCGTCGGTCATGGTTGAGCATCAGCAATGCGGCAGTAGCCTCCTGATCCAATTCATGTTCGCTCCGTCCAATGCGAGAGCCTCGTTGCTTATCAGACAGCTCAGCAGTCGCCCCTTCAGCAATATGCCTCAGATGTGAAGCTGAGTCGATGGGCTTCAATGCCGGGCTACCGAGACCAAAAGCATTGCCGAAGGATGGAGCTGTGGTGACATGAGTGAGTTGAGGGCCGAAAGCCGGAGAAGCCTGATTGGAGTGGAAGTAGGGAGAGTAGCTGCTGGCAGCGGATGAAATGGAGTAGTGCCTGTTGCTTGCTCCGATGGGGAAGATTGACGGTGACGTGGTCGTCGTCGTTGTGATTTGCGAAAGGGATGGCAGGGAGATGACCGAGTTCGACTGTTTCACACTGGCACTCGCTGGCGTATATGTCCCGTCGTCGCGGTCCCGGGCATCATCGCCCATTTCCTCGTCGTCGTCCTCGTCGACTGCGTCCGTCCGTCTCCGGGGTGGCGGTGGTTCACGAAATGTTGTCGGTGAATTGTTCTGGGCCTTCAGATCTGCCACGCATTGTTCCAGGTATCTAAGGTACTCGATACTCGCCTTCTCAGCATGTTAGCGACACTCTGCACCCTCCTCAAGACTTATGGCCATACCTGCAAGATAGCAAGCTTGTGCATTTCCTGCCCTTGACACGCAGGGATCATGTCCTTCAACACTCCGAATTCCTCATTCATCTTCGACCGCCTCCTCCTCTCGATCAGGCTGTGTGCAGTCTTTCTGGCGATCTTGCGACCCGCTGCTGTTGTACCCGCGTTCGCCGACTTCCTTTTATTGCCAGATTTTGTAGTAGGTGCACTTTCAGCCGCCGCCGTTTGTTTTGAAGCAGCAGCCGAGGGCGCTTGTTGGTGCTCACTGTCCTTGGGCTTCATCTGAATGATCTTGCGAGACCTCGTCGGCGGGGGCGGCAAGGTGAAGTCATCTTTTGTGACGACAGGGCCACTGCTGGGTGCCGGCCTTTTCCTTGATGTCTCGACCGGCGATGTGGGCGAGTGAGGACGGTAGGAGCTGTCGGAGCCATTGGCAGATGGGGTGGCTGATGCGGTGCTTGCACGGTCGACGTGGTCTTGATAGGCCGTTGGCGGGAGATGCAGCGTTGGGCCAGCGTGGTAGCCGTCCTTGCCTCTGATGTCGCTGCTGGAGCCCGGAGTGGGCGGTGGAAGCGGCCGCGGCATGCTAGCAGTCGGTCTCGTGCTCGACTCGACTGGCCGGCGGGCGTGGAAGAGGTGGGCGGCGTAGGAAGTCACGGTGGGCGACAGGACGGCGAGGAGCTTCTAATAGACAAGGACTGCGCGGAAGCTGCATGTGCTGGTGCATGCGCCGAAGATGAGGCCCACGCGAGAGCAGACATGATGGTGGCAGCAGAGAGCGCGCAGCGCAAGCACGTTTCCAGTGTCGCGTGCCATCATTCGAGGATCGCAGCGGGCAGACGACCGCAGTGCAAGCTCCCAATCCACGGAGCCAATGAGACGGGCACGTGCGTGCCCCCATCCTCGCACATACGCAACCTTAAACTTGGCCCACTGCCTGGCACATCTGTGGATTTAGCCGTGCGCACGACTGTTGAATGCCTCACCTGTGAGCACGGGCTGTCCAGCATGTCTGTCAGTATACGTGATTGGTTCCGGGGTGTAGCACGTTGATCACATCAGCGATATGGCAAAAACGAGCACGTGCCGACGATGTTCGCCCCACGTTGATGCGTACTGCAGTGGGAATGTAACGCTCTTCACTGGGGATAGATATTGCGTCAGTAGTCAGAATGCCATGACATGTGAACTGATCAACCTTTGTTGCTGGAAAATGGTAGAACATTTGAATGGGTATTTATACTTGTAGATTTGCACCTCGAAGATATCTTGTTGACCATATATCTAGCCAAGTATAGCGCTTTCTCGTCAATTCTCAATATGGTATTCGCAGCAAGCAACAAAGACTGCTCGGCCATGATCAGCAAATGCACCGGGCTATGTGGCGGTCGTGCAATGCGAATCGATGGGGAAATGCTCAGGTCTCCAAGGTAAGAATAAATCGTCAATGAGGTTCGGTAAGAACACAGCGAAATCTTGTTGCTCATCACGAAATCGGTCGAACAAAAATGGGTAACGCATACCGGCACTGTTTTTTCGCACCATCAGTATTCACTCAGTCAGTTGCTCTTAATGATCATCACGAATGGGAGTTGTCAGAGATTTTGATTTGAAACCTTCATTGTATTTCCATGAATCCGGGTGAATATTTACATCATTCGAAGCGTGCTCAAGTTTGAATCGGACTGCGGCTTACCATTCGTGAAAAGCAAAAATTGGCGAACTGCCACCAACGTTACCTGTGCAAGACACGCAATTAGTGCTGTAAAACATGCAAACGCCATGTGCAAAGAAGCAAAACGTGCTGATCAGGCTGACACAAGTTAGCATTCGTAGTCGTGCATGGCAGGACGATGTGACACACCTCATTAAATCATTTGTATGCCTTCATCGCGCCGGCACATTCGTTACGTGTGCCATGCTCGGACAGTGTGAATATTGATCATCATTCTGCGGAAAGGGGAGAAGCTGACAAGCGTTGAAAGGCATACCTGTCCAAAGTCAGTAAAACATTTCGAAAGAGTGTTCGACGTGGAAAGCGGGAGGAGAAGGAGGGCGTCAGTATTTTCAGTGTATAAGCGTCACAGCAGAAGCGCATGCTTTAGATGTACCATGCTCGGACAGTGTGAATAGTGATCTTCATTTCGCAGGGCAAGAAGCGGAACGGCATACCTGTCTCAAATTAGCAACATGCTCTGATTAGCGTTCACGGCGAATGCGAGAATGTTGTGAGTAGATCAGTCGACGCTTTTTCAACAAGCACCTCCTCGCCCCAACATCCACGAGGATTGTACGTCCCCGTTTTGGCGAATGCAGGACTCGGAGGGCAGTCTGTCCGCCCGTTGCGTTGTAGTGCTCATCATGAAGGCATGGGCGGTGCAAGAGTGGTCATATTTACCTATGTCCCATGTCAGTGCTTGTTCCACATGAAACTGAACGAGAAGTTTGTGTGAACAAAATCAAAATCAGACAAGGCTGAAACTATTGGTTGACAGGTTCGACATGGTATCTTCCGACCGAGGAATGCCATTCGCGTGTCACAGTATCATCACATGAGAGGGAGGCGTGAAGGGTGGAAAGATGCAACGTACCTTTTGAGTTACTGAAGTGCTTGATGTAGGACATGATCCGCAGCGCCATATTGAGCAACTGTACGACCAAAGGGTCAGCAGATGCGTAGGCATAACTCATCGCGAGTAAGGCAATTGAAAGCCGATCAGAATAATTCTAGAGCTTGTTTTGATCCTACCTCTCGTCAGCATGTGGAGTCTGCGTAAGACAATGGACAGAGTACTCACCTTCATGATTGATAGGAGTTGGATTGTTCGTGTAAAAGTGGTTCATCACGAAATGGCTGGAGTAGAATCGGACAGAAGCGTACCTGTCGGGCACATAGTGCCAGTGCCGCTGCCGGGCTAGGCTGAGGTCAGCAGCGGCATCGCGTCCACATGGTGTGCAAGCTCCAAGTGGGTGGTGCTGCGCTTTCGGCGCGTGTTGTTGGTCTGAAGGGAAAGTTGGAGCAGAGAAATGGGAAGGAGAAGATGCAGAATTGTTAGCGCGCGCGGATGACGGCACGACCCGCGGGCATCGGATGGGTGCCTCAGTTGGTGCCTTGCCAAAGCCACTCCGTTGCCATATCACGCATCAAGGACTCAAACACATACCACACACTCCACCTCATCCACCATGGCTCGTATATGCGTAGGTCAGATCACATCTACGGGAAACATGGCGGAAAATCTGGCGCAGTGTCGCAAGGTCTTGCAAAAAGCCTTCGAAGCCGGAGCAAAGGTAGCACCAATGCCTGAACACACCAAAGGTCCATGAGACTTATTGCATCGCAGCAATAAAGGCTCTGTTTCTACCAGAAGCAAGTGATTACATCGGGACATCATCTTCAAATTCGCTCGAGCTATGCCAATCCGTGGATCGATCGCCTTTCGTCTTGGGACTTCAAGCAGACGCCAAGAAGTATCGCCTGCCGATTTCAGTGGGAATTCACGAGCCAAGCGGCGACCTGGCACGGCAAGGACGCATCAAGAATACTCTAATCTGGATCGATGAACAAGGTCAGATTGCTCAGCGCTATCAGAAACTTCATCTCTTCGATCTTGACATCAAAGATGGGCCTTCTATGAAAGAAAGTGACACGGTCGAGCCTGGCAAGGTGTTGCCGAAACCTTTTGACTCTCCTGTAGGCAGGATTGGTGCTATGATCTGCTTTGATCTTCGCTTTCCTGAACTTGCGCTGGCTCTGAAGCGTCAGCATGCTGATATTCTGCTGTATCCGTCCGCCTTCACCATTCCAACCGGCCATGCTCATGTAGGTCTTCGACTTCAAAAGGCGTCACACAAGCATCAACGCTGACTGTACATAGTGGATGCCATTGCTTCGCGCCCGTGCGATCGAAACCCAGTGTTATGTGGTGGCCGCTGCTCAGGTTGGATCGCACAACGAAAAACGTGCAAGCTACGGCCACAGCGTAGTCATCGATCCTTGGGGCAAAGTTATTGCAGAGTGCAGTGGTGAGAAGCAAGAAGAACCTGAAGTGATATTCGCAGACATAGATTTGAATAGGGTGCAGGAAATACGGACTCAGATGCCGCTACTGAGAAGAACAGACATATATTCAGAGGTCTAACTCCAAGTCGTCTTGACCTCTGATCTACTCATATCGACTCTGCAATAGAAGAACAGCTTCTCGGGAATTAATCAAATCGGTCAATGATCGTTGTCGTATCTACTTTCGAGAACACTTTTCCGCTATGCAACACTTGCTCCATAACGAGGCTTCGGTCGATCGGAAAAAGCGAATGTGGAGCCGAAGCCCGGGATTTTCTCAGCAAGACCATTCTGCTAACGTTCTGAGCTCATGGAATTTCTGTTTACTCCTGATTCGCTTGCTCCATGAGCACAATTCCTTCCGTGATCTCATTGAGCGAATAATCAGGTCTTGGCGGAAATTTTGGAGCCACCATATTGTGACATTTGTTCAGATTGTCCACCAATGGCGAAGTAGCAAAGTGGTTACTGCGATTGACTAGAAATCAATTCCCTTCGGGGGCGTAGGTTCGAATCCTGCCTTCGGTAAGCTTCATTGATCATTCGTTGTTGGTGAAACATCGCTAACATTCATCCAGTCGTTGTTCCTGATCAGGAATTTACTTTTGCCTCACATCCTCTTTTGAGGACGACCAAACGGAGCGCGGAGTCAATTTTTGCCCCGTCAAATATGCCAGCAACTCAAAGCACTATAGGATACATATCTGCTTGGGACGCTGTGGAGTGGGTGAGCAGTATGACTTTTGCCAAACACCTGGCAGACTGCATGAGCACAGCTCAATCAGTCAAGTTGTGGAGCAATGACAGACGGATACCTCGAACCTTGTTCCGGTGATCTTGCTGTTGCGGTAATGCTGCTCCAGCTGGTTTACCATCGAAAAGCGCAATTCAGCACACGAGAGTTTATATGACTGCACAACAGCAAATCGCACCGGTTACACCGCAACGATGGACTAAGACCAGGAATGAAAGACGGTGAAACCATTGCTTCATGACGATTGCGTTCCAAGCGCGGAGAGGCGCGTATACGTTTCGTGGCTTCTGCAGATAGCAATGATATCGTACACATGAAGCTGCTAGACTCCCTTTCCCACACTCTGACAGTGTGTACTTGACCAAAAGCCGTGGCGGCCAGCTCACCACAATTCTTCCTCTCGCTCGTCGTCATTCCACAAATCACCGTGATGATCTTGCGATCGATTGGCCTTTTGATACCCCAAATAGGCGTTGGTATCAGCCACTTTGTACGCGCTGGAAGAGCTGTTCCCACCTGGAGAGCCATTAGCTCGAGCGTAACCTTGGGGGTTGTGCGACCCGGAACGAGCGTACTCATCAGCAGAAGCCCGCTTGGCTGTACTGGTAGTGTTGTTGTCACGCTGAGTTTCATGCACAGCATCGAAGCTGGTGCGGGTTTCTGAAGCTGCTTGGTTTGCGGCATCTTGCCGAGCTTGTTCCTAGGAACTGTTAGTAATGACTTCCACTGGTCAGCTTGCGAACAACCCACTTCTTGCCATCGCTGGTACTGGTTATACTCTGGAGGTTGCTGACTCTGCTGTTGCTGTTGCTGCTGTTGCTGCTTTTGCTGCTGCTCCCTCTGCTGAGCAGTCCGCTGGGCCGGTATCTGCATTTGGGGATGCATCATCTGCACTTTAGCCAAATACGAGTACATGAAGTTCGAGAGCAGGACCTGACTGTACAGGGCTCGACGTGGATTCGCCAGCTTGATGTGAGCCATTCTATAAATGGCTCGTTCCTCGAGTATGCTGAACCGGGTCCAGTTGTAGTCAATGTCAGGCTTCAGTATCCTCGGCGGAGGGTCCGGAGAGTGGTGTCGGTCTCCCTTTCTCTTCTTCTCTTTGAGATCTCCATCTGAAGTCTTCTTCTTGTTGCCAAATATCGCGGAGAGCAGGCCAGACTCTTTCTCCTTCTTGGACGACTCTGGCTTCTTGCCATCCTTTCTGCGTTCCTCTTCCAGCCTGACATCTTCGCGATTCAGCACAAGGCTTTCCCGGCCACGTGCGGGCACGGTTCCATCAATGGAATTCTGGAGCACATCCAGCCTTGCCTTGTCTGTGGAGTTTTTCCCCTGCTTACCTGACTTCGACGATTTGCTTGAGTCACCAGTGGAGTCGTCTTTAGCCTTGTCGTCACTGCCCAGTATCCATTTCCAGCTACTTTTGCGGCCACCCTCTTTCTTCTCGTTCTTCTTCTCGTCGAATGTGGGAATCATAGTGAGAGAATCTGTGCCCATACTGCCGCTACCAAGCAGAGGGGAGGGACTCGCAGACAGATCATCGAGCTTCGACGACTGCGGAGTCTGACGACTAGAGCCAGGGGCTGGGCGCATATGCGCACCGCCTCGCTGAAACTGGTGAGGTACTTCGTGGGAAGACTTTCGCTCCGGAATGGCCTGTACCAAGTGATTCGTCGGGACCTTTGAACCATCTGGGAGCGTTTCGACAATCTGGGGTAGTGGGTTCTTGTTATCGTAGCCGGGCAGCTGGGCAGTCGTTCGTCCAGGAGACGCTATTCGAGATTGGAACTGTCTCGGCTGTTGAGACGAAGGCAACTGTGCAGTGGATGAGTCCTCCGAAGAAACTCGTTCGTTACGCTGTGGTGGTGATGTGCTCGATCGATCCAAAGGTTCTGCTTGCAAATCTTCTGAAGACAGCGAATGTCCCTGATCATGCCTCGAATAAGGATGTGCATGCCTAGAGTCTTTAGGAGGTGGTGTGGGTTCTGTCTGGACGCGAGTGAGGCCCAGAACCGGTTCTCGTTCTTCAGCGTGTGCGGACACTGGAGATTCCGGTCTCTGCTCATCAGCATCAGGCTCAGGCCGCCGCTGTGCCGCACGTTTTGAGAAGGGCACTCGCTCCCCCTTTTTGAGGCTTCCTCGACGGTATGTCGTTCTCGTCGAGCGCTTGAGTGTGCCCATGGCTGGGGGAAGGATGGGCATATCTTCGCTCGCTGGGACTTCGGCAGGTGACTCCAATGACCGCCTCTGGGCCTCCAAGCTCATGCGACTCATCAACTGGGCCGGATCATTTACTAGCTCCTCCAGGTCGTGCAGATTTGCAACAGTGGTCTGGCCCTCCAGCTGCATCCCCTTTGAACGCTTTCTCTCCAAGCGCTCTGCACCATCTTGATAATTTCCTCTTGTATCGATCGAATGTGACAGCATGCTCTTCTTGCGCCGCAGATTGCTATCCCCTGAGCCTGACCGTGAAAGGCCTTCTGGTGACAAGCTATTCTCGTCCCCCGATCTTCGACGGATTCGATCGACTCGATCTTCAATAAATGTCTTGAACTCCTTTGGTGCCAATTCGGGATGCAGCCTAGCTGGCACCCAGAACAGTTTCGACGGATCATCCTCGTCCTCTGTGTCGGTTGGGGCTACGCTCGAAATGCTACCCATGCCGCCGAAAGATGGTAGATCAGGGTCGGCGGTATCTACGTTCATGGACATGCGTCTGATGGCTTGGAGATTGCTCAGTTCCTGCGCTACCGCTGCTGGACTCGATTCATAGTCGATGTCGTTGAGCGGAAACTGCTGGATCGCGATGTCGGTGCTGGACTGTCGGCTGAGGGGCGGCGGGGTCGTGGGTGAATGCTGTCCCGGTGATCGTTGTCCTTGCGATCCCATGCGCTGCAGTGACGGGTTCCCATTGCCAATATCCTCGCCGCTAGCGGCCGAAGGGAGCCCCTCGCTACTCTGCATTCGATGCGGTGAGAAGCGGCCTTGAGCCGTACTGGGCGGAGATGTCGGGGTCGCAGGAGGGCTCGTTGTGGCACCACCGGCAGCTCCAAGGAGAGCACCATGCCTTCTCTGCCGGCGGGCCTCGAAGCCCTCGCGCTCGCTGGGGCTGTTGATGTAGCTCAGGGGTCGGTTGCTGTGCCTCTCCTCCATGCTGTTCGGCTCGTCGTACCACGAATGGATGGTTTCGGTGACGTGGTGCGTGTCATCGGAAATGCTCAGCTGCGGCGAGTGCCCGCGGCCATTTGGGGCAGCCAGATGGGTGTTGCGGGCGGCGGCGGAGGCAGAGGCGGAGGCGGTGTTCTTGCGGGCGCGATACAGAGCCTCGAGCTCGGCCTGACGGCGCTGTTGCACGTCGCGCTGGACCTCCATATTGGCGGCGATGGCAGAGAGCTGTATCCGCGCTCGCCCGTCGTTTCACCACCATGCCCACCTCGATGTGCACGTGCGGGCGGGCTGCTCATACAAATACGGGCATGGACGACGGCCAGGTCACGATGTCGGTGGTGGAAATGCTCGCATGGGCGGCGACGAGATGCTGGCAGGAGGGCGGGTAGGAACAGTGGGAGCGCGGTGGGTGGTGAGTGGTGGTCGGTGGACGGGAATTCACGAACAGCCAGACTAGACTACTACTACCACTACTGCGAGGCGCACATTAAGGGTCGCCCCAAATCTGGGTTTATAGCAACCGCCGGGGGCACAGTGCTCGAGCGCTTCGACACGGAGCAAACGTCGGCGCAGGAGCGCGCCCGGCCTGACTCTGCATGCTGCGTCTACGTGATTTGCTGGACCTCGGCGGCGGCGGAGGAGGTGGCGGCGCGGCGTGGCCCCCTGCTGCTGCTGCTGTCCGCTGCGTCGCGTGTACGCGATGTCTGTTTCCCGCTGACTGGTGCGTGGAAAAGACGTGCCCAAAGGATGGTGGCCCTGTCGCAGGCCAGTCGGCGCTTTTCTTCTAGCCGAGACCAGCATGCATCCACGCATCATCGCGCTGCACTGGTCCGCCGTCACGTCCTCGTCGCTACAACGCACATCCGCGTCTGCAGCTCCCAAGACGCGCTGTCCCCACCGCTGACTGTCTCCTCACCGCCGTCGCCACCCCCTCCCCTCCTGAAACGATGCTTGTCTGCACTTGCTTCACACTCAACGTCTCATCAGAGCGGGACCAACGATGACGTAGCCCTGTCGTCGTGCCTTGACTGAACTCTGTTCCTGGACACGATATCACAAGCTTCGACTAGATTGTCCCTCTGCTCATCTCCTGCAAACGGCTGTCAGTGAAGGCCCGCCATGCCCTCCGCCATTGTCACGTCGACGATCCAAGCCGGCCTGCTCAGCGCCGTCTCCAACATCCTAGCCCAAGTGCTTACCGCCTGGCGTACGCAGGTGTGTGGCTTCCACCTTCAGCTGCACTTGCAACAAGGCTGACTCGAGCTCCGACGTAGTCTCCGATAAGCATCAACGTCGTGGAATTGCTCCAATTCGTCGTCTTCTCCATGCTCGCATGCCCTCCAAACTGCCTGTGGCAAGCCTGGCTGGAAGCTCGATTTCCCGCATATCCTGGCCAAGCCGATCACCCAACGACAACAACACCTTCGGACGAGAAGTCTAGGGGACACAGTACAGGCACGCATACCACTGACGATGCTCTTCATCGACGCAACGCCGACGGCAGGAGCAAAGGGCGGCCCGGACAGACAGGATCAAAAAATGATGAAGCAAAGAAATTGAGTGTCAAGAACACGGCAATCAAATTCACCCTAGACCAGACGATTGGCGCTTCAGTAAATGTATGTATCCTGCATGCCTGAATCGCACTCGCTGACGACCGCCAGACCGTCCTGTTCATCGCGGGCATTGCACTCCTCCGTGGCCAAGATATGCGATCCATTTCCAACGATGTTCACACCAAGTTTTGGCCAATGACCCTTGCCGGTCAGAAACTTTGGCCTGCTGTGAGCATTCTCAGCTTCACTGTGATCCCGCTCGAGCAACGCATGCTCTTCGGCTCTGTGGCTGGTCTGGTCTGGGGTGTCTACCTGTCTCTGGCCGCTGCATCAACGTCTTAGTCAACCTTAACCGCGCCTGCCCCTTCGACCTCCCATTCCACTCAGAAATCCCATTCCGTCTCGACATTTCAGCTTGCTCTTCGCTTCGATTCCACGTCAAAGTCCTCGCATTACTCTGAAGTGTTTCAGTGGCGGCGGTGCTCGTAACGTCTCTCACGCCGGTACTTGTGGCCATCCGCACGCTCCAACCTGGTTGCCAGGACACTGCGACCACCATAGATGTGAGATTCTTCGTGGTTTCTTGGCCTCGAGACGCGATCTCGGGGGGCATATTCTCTGCGGGGGCGTCTTTCGAATGGGCGATCGTCTCTATCGCGCAGCCTCCTCTTTACTCGACTCCTGCCCGCATTGCTGCCATCCCTCGGATTTTCAGCCCGATATTGAGCATGGTTCATCGATTGCCATTCTTCGAACTCGTGAGCCTCATAATCCACAACTGTTGTTGCGACTGCGCAGTTACTGGTAAGTGCACTAGCAAGCATCTGCCTGTTGTTCAGCACTTTCATAAGCTCCTGCTGTTGGAGAACTTCTGGAATAGAACTGTGGCAAAAAGAATCGGGCTTTGTACCCTCGCAGCCGTCAATCTCAATGACCTCCTGGGAAAACTTGTCGAGCCAACACATCAAAGCACTGTCTGCGAAGTGTCGCTTTTGCAAACCAAGGAAGGAGGCCAGAAGGCGTGGCTCAATACTGGTCGAGTGCATCCGCTTGTTGGAAGCGCCGATGAATACTGCTGCGAGCTGAGCAGCAAGACCGATCTTTTGCAAAGACAGCGGTCGCTGGCTCTGCCAGCCGAAACCTCGTGCGTTCTCGATGACACGACTTAGCTTCGGCCTCGCGCGGTATCGATTCTCCCCCAGATATGGATAGAGCTGATAGAGTCCTTGCAGCTCTATTTGATCGAATTGAGCGACCCGTACATCGTTTCCAGGTACGAAACAAGCTGTAGTCAGAATCACATCCGAGAATTCCTTGAGCGCCTTGTTGCTTCTGTACATGGCGATGTCCAGCTTTTCCATCAAGGTCGACACCAGCTCGAATTTTACTCGTTCGCCCTGCAGCGTCCGCGCGTTGGATGCATCAAAGCATATAAGCTTGATGTTTGTGTCTCCGCTGTACTTTCTCTTTGAAGCAGTTGCGATCGCGAAGAGCAAGGACGGGGTGAAGAACGTAAAGATGCTGTCTTCTTTCTTGCTCCAGCTCAGCGCGTTCTTGAGCTTCTGTCCATCAATGGCAAGCGGTGGCCGATAAGATTGTCTCGACCTATCTGACGAGCCAGCGGCCGCAGGGGCGAAGAGATTGGCAGAGTTGGTTCCTTGAGATTGGTCGCTTACAGCCCTGAAGAGAAGGCCTGCCCGCATTGTAGCTAACGTGGTACCGACCAGCTGAGTTGAAGTTGTTTGTTGAAAGGCGAAAGCCAAACCTATCCAGGGGGTAGAAGAGCTTATGTAGTTTATATCTCAAGTGAGGAGAGGTTACGATGCTCTGTCAACTAAGATCAGGCTTCCACTGCTGCGAGCTATTGTTACACGCATCTGCATGCCTGAGCAGCTCACTTCAGTCTCATTTCGATAGTTCCAGTCACGTTCCAGCTTCATTTGCACTCGAAGCTCTCCAAGCAGGAGTCATTGTGATAATCAATGCATATTCACTTTGCACTTATTCTTCTGCGTGAGAACGAGCAGCCTTCATAATGCAGCTACTTGTTGAAAGTGAGCGGGTTGACAAGAGCTCGGTCGAATTCGCAGACTCGAGGAGGCAGTGAATAGCCCATCTGTGAGATCACATCAATGTATGTTGGCGAGGCACTGGAACAACTGGCAATCGACGATCGTGGCATTATTGTATTCGTGCATCAAATCACGAATATATGCATGCTCTCACATTTCACGCATCCATTATCAAAATCTTTCCGCAAATAAGACGGAACCTGCATTACGAGGCCGCCACAATGACGAACATCAGGTGGGAAGTTATCTGAGAGACCTAGAAGCAAGTGAGCTCACAAACATGCTTAGCACTACCGACCCCATCGTCACAGTCGTCAGTAGCAGCAGTGACGGACCAGAACTGCGACCACATCTCCATATTCATGAAAAGCTGCTCTTCGCATCGTCTCCTATTCTGAAGAAACTCACTGAACCAACGGTCGGTGTTGCAACCCGCATTCAAATCTCAAGACTTGAATTGAATCTGCCCTTTCAAGGTCTCCGCAACCTATCTCACTGGCTATACCATCGTGAAGCACCGATCAAGGCGTCCGAAGATATTGTCGACAACAAGATATCGAGCCAGCTTATTGGCCTGATACACGGCTACAATGTTGGGGAGAGGCTCCAGATTGTGGATTTTGCAGATGTCTGCACCAGTAGCCTGCTTGGTCTACTCGACGAAAAGGGTGATCTGACATCGTTGGTGAGATTAATGCCAGCAATCGCGAGCTACACTCGACCTGGCTCCAGAATTCGCAAACTCATTGTAGACTGGATCGTGACAGCAGAAGACGAATCGAAGCATGCGGTGGATAATAGTGTATGGCAGGCCTTCATGTCTGATCAGAATTTCTGCAGCATGCTCCTCGATGCCTTTTACAAACGCAAGTTGGAGCATCAGGTGTGCTTGCGTCATGTCGAGCGTCTGCATAAATTGACGCCATGCGTGTATCATTGGCATGTGGAGCTGGGCAGACCATGTTATCTTACGCTCAATGCGCATGACAATGCTAATGGCGCAGCGCAGATGCTGCGGAATGGCCAGCAGTCATGCGAGACCAAGGGTGCTGTGGCGAGCGACAGCGGCGAACCAAAGGATAGCGGTGGAAGGGCATTCGTCAAAGTGTAGCTTGATTGCGAGCATAGACAGCCATTTCCAGGTACAAGATCGATTTGTCAGGTTCTGGTTGAAACATCCACGTTGTGAAGGGGTTGCAAATTGAGCCAGGTTCTGCATAGCTGCAACGCTTGGTCGTACTTCCACACGCCTGAACTGCTGGCACAGACCTGACTGTTGGCTCAAATACCCCAGTGAACTGAGGGCCTTCGCTTTCCCATAGCGGATCATCCAGTGAGGAATGTGAATATCGCTCACAGAAGCTGCGCTGATTGTGCCGTTCTCAATGTTTGCAACGAGCACAGTTTCGAAGAGTATATGGCGCATAGCATCGCCATGGCGGGCCGACTGTTCTCGCGAGGAGCTGTAGTACATTTCCAGTCCGGACTGTCTGTTCGGTGGGTCCTGATTCAGGTTCCGTGTAGATCTTGACTGAGATTCTGCCGTAATTCTCCATCCTGCGCCAGAGTCACGGGCATAATTGGTCAGACAATGTCGTGACGCGAAGCAGCGTGCGAGCAATTGCCGTGAAGGACAAAAGGCATCAAGTGCGGGTTATCCAGTCTCGCGTGCTCACAGCTTGGATGTCGGAACCGAACTTTCAACTTCCTCCCTAATCGCATCTCTCAACTTCTTCGCCAGCTCTTTACCTTCATCATCGTCCAAATCCTCTCTGGAGCCTCTTCCAAACATTTTCCATGACTTGAGCGTTCCCCAGTCTGTTCTGCCATTACGCTGCGTCTCTTCTCGTCCTTCCTGGTATCGGGGAATAAGGTGGAAATGGATGTGCGGCACTACTTGTGCTGCCCGTTCTCCGTTATTCTGAACGACATTCTATAAACATTGCCGTCTAGTCAGTCACATACTCCACAAGCTATCATTCGCACAATGGCTGTTCCTACCCAATCTTCGATGCCAGTCACTTTGCACAGAGCCCTGCTGACGATCGGCAGCCATTCGCCCAACGCCCGAGAAGCGTCGCGAGCTTCTTCTGCTTCGCGACGGGACGACCACGTCTGATTGCTCGCTGGGTATAGATCTCCGAGTGTCCGATAGTGTTTGCGCGTCGTGAGTAGGATATGTCCGGGGGAAATTGGCATAATATCGAGAAAGGCGAGGACGAGAGGCGTCGAGAGGATTAAATGGCATTGCGGATCCACACGCTCTGGATCTGGAGAAAGCGGCACGTTCGTCGTGGTTTCGTTCGGATATGCTTTGCTGATGCGGCAGAAGGCGCAAGGAATCGGGTACATCTCATCTATGGTCGGCATTGTTGCTGTAGTGCGACATGAGGGCGAGGACGTGTTGAGATGGATTGATGAAAGATTGAAGGTGAGGTCAGAGCCGAGGCAGATGAATCGGGGATAGCGGACACAGCACAAGTGTGAAGCGCATGTTTACTCGACACTCCCGCGGCACTTCCGGCCGCAATGTTGAGGGGATATTGAGATTCTGTGGAATAGTAGTGTATCGTCACGCTTATTGCTACAGATTGCACACAAGGCATGAGTACGGTGAAGCCGAATACCTATGCAGAGTTCCTCGACGTGCCCGGATTTTGTACATGAAGACAGCCAGACTTGTCGTCTATGCCTTCGATCTTCTCTTTCCTTGATTGCGTGGTCTTTCTTGCACCACTCTTTTGTTAGGATTCCTCTTATGTCTAGTCTTGTAACCTCCTTTGGCCTGTGAAAGAATTAGCATGAAATCCTACCTCGCGCTGCACGAACAGAGACTTACCGGAGTTCCCCATATCGACACTGGATGCACATTTCCCTTGCTTTTACCACGTCCACCACCGTGAGGATGGTCGACTGCGTTCATGGCAACACCACGCACGGTGGGCCTGATGTTGAGCCATCTGCTTCGGCCAGCCTTCCCCAGCTGTCGAAAGTGGTGGTGTGGGTTGCTCGCGACGCCAATAGTACAGCATGCATCTTTGCTGACTTTCCGCACCTCGCCACTTTGTAGCCGAACAGTTACATCGATAACCTTCTTTCCCCTTTCCTCCTTTGCGATCACTGTAGCATAAGTCCCAGCACTGCGACAGAAAACAGCGCCTTTGCCTGGTGTCGAGCCAACGCAATACACCTGAGTTCCCAAGGGTACCATATGCATAGGCAAGCAGTTGCCTCGAAATGCAGTCTTAGCGGCGAGCATGCCCGGATCCATAACACCACCCATGCTGGCCAACAGCTCGTTTGGAATGCCTGCGCGAAACGATTCTACCACGTCGCCAGCTCGCATGCCCTCGGCGGCGATGATGTAGCTCTTGACCTTAGTCTTGACGTTCTCCACCAGAGCGATATGCGCAGATCGGTTCGGGTCGTACTCGATGCGCTCCACCAGATGCTTTCCCGGCTCCGCACGAGTGTAGTCTATAGTTCGGATCCTTCTCCTGTGACCACCACCACGATGTCGCACCACCACTCGACCTGAGTTGTTTCGACCACCCTTTCCATGTCCAAGTTTTGTGAAGGTGAGCTTTCGCAGTGGTTTGCCCTTCCAGAGGTGGTCATTGATGGGACGGCGAAGATGTCGGACTCCCGGTGTGCGCGGCTTGTACGTCTTGAGCTGAAATCCACCTTTGTTACGCCTGGGCATCGATGCCGTGGGCGGCGTAAAGGACGTCACTTCTGGCGTGCTTGCAGCAGCCTGGATGGGCTGTTGGGCGGCGGTGGCATAAGTTCGCCTGGTCATGGCCAGGAGGGAGTGGCATTGCGAGCAGACGGACCGTATCCGCGGCTGCAGCATGATTGCTGGTGTGATGGTGGCCTGCGACGCCAGCGATTGGTGTCTCGGTCGCAGACAATGGACGACGCACCTCAATGCCGGCGAGATGTGCTGGATAGGTGCAGCATCGGAGTGAAGACGCGCCAAGCAGAATCTGAGACCGTGCTTGCTGCGGCAAGGGACGAGTGAGTGACGACTGATGCCTGAGGTTGAGACCCACGACGCGACTACTGTTGCCCTGCGAAACGAGACCAACACGCATCCAGCGACGGGATTGAAGAGATCCTCTGCGGTCGACGTGAACACGGCGTCATCGCGCACTGGTTGGACTCGCAACGCACTGCTGCTCTCTTACATTTGCATTTGCTGGACGCGAGCGTTGTGGCATTGCGCGCGCGGACGATAGACGCATCATCGCGATTCTCGATCTCGCACGGACGGGCGTGCTCGAAAACATTGAAACGCGACTCTCCGGCAAGCGCCAGACACACACAAAGCTCCCAGCTCCACCATCGGGACGCGAGCTTTGCACGACTTCTTCCCGCCTCTGCACCTCTGCACGCTCTTCACGACACGTCTTCCTCCGCTCCCACCGCAGCACCGCCATCGCCGCTCTGCACCACGCTGCTGCTGCTGCTGCGCTCCGCCAACGACACGCGGTCCGGTGCGAGGACGGCGTCTGGGCACTGTCGCCAGCATCTTACGGCCTCACCACACACGCACGCATTCCGCTGCGCCTGTGCCATTCCCACGCGGCATCTTCACCACCACAGCATCCCATCCGCCCATCTGCCACTCGAGCACCACGGCCGCTGCTTCTGCACCGCTTCATCCGGTCTTCTGCCACGTCTGGTGAGCGCCATCGCGTCTACACGCGGCCTGCGAGTTCCATCATAACAGCTGACATAAGGTTTTGATAGCACGCCCAAACACTTCCCGATTGGCACTTTCGCGTGCAGCATCCTACCATAATATACGCGTAGTTACGCATACTTACACTCACATCAACCATGCCGCCCGTAAGTGCTCATCACCACCTCACTGCTGCTTCTGTGGCCCTCCGCGCCTTCGCTGACATCATGCCCAGGCCAGAACTGCCAGGCGGACGGTGACTGACGAGAATGCCGAGAATGTCGGTACAACACGTCTGACGCGTGCCAAAGCCGCTGCTTTGGACAATGCTGGCGCTGGAGATCCGCCCAAGAAGGCACTCACCACGAAGCGCTCTACCACTGCTGCTACCGCGACCGGCACTCTGGGCGCCCGCAAGCGCACCGCCCTGGGCGACGTGAGCAATGTTGCAAAGAAGGAAGTGGTAGAGACTGGCGACGCGAAGAAGGAAACTCTTTCCAAAGGCACGCTCTCCAAGGCCGCAAAGCCTGCTGGCATCCAGAAGCCGGCTGCACGCACAAGCTCGACGCGTCCTGCCCTCGGCGCCAAAACCACCAATGCTGCCTCATCAGAACTCAAGCGACCCGCCAGTGGCTCTGGTGTTGCGGCTGGTGGTCCCCCAAAGAAGAGGAACACGTCGGCAACCAAACCAAAGCGTCCTGTTACCGTGGAAGATGAGGAGGACGATGTCGAGAACGTGCCACCCCCGAGGAATGGCGCGCGCGACGACATGAAGTCCAAGGCCGCTGAGCGTGTCAGTACCTCCGTTGACCTGGACGAGTATGACGGAGAGAAGTCCTTGGAGGAGCTCATCAAGGAGGCCAAAGACCTCGATACCGAAGACCTGGACGACCCACTCATGGTTGCCGAATATGTGCATGAGATCTTTGACTACATGCGTGAGACCGAGATTACAACCATGGCCAACCCCGACTACATGGAGAACCAAGGCGAGCTGGAATGGAAGATGCGCGGCATCTTGGTTGACTGGCTGCTCGAGGTGCACGCACGGTTTAGACTGCTGCCGGAGACCCTCTTCCTTGCGGTCAACATCATCGACCGCTTCCTTTCGTGCAAAGTGGTTCAGCTTGACCGCCTACAGCTGGTCGGAGTCACGGCCATGTTCATCGCCTCCAAGTACGAAGAGGTTCTGTCGCCTCACGTGCAGAACTTCGTGCACGTTGCCGACGATGGGTTCAAAGACACCGAGATCTTGTCTGCAGAGCGGTTCGTCCTCGCTACCCTCGACTACGACCTCTCATACCCGAACCCCATGAACTTTCTTCGGCGCATCTCCAAAGCCGACAACTACGACATCCAGACGCGTACGCTCGGCAAGTATCTGCTCGAGATTGCCTGTCTCGATCACCGTTTCCTCCAGTACCCACCATCGCATGTGGCTGCGGCGGCTATGTACCTCGCACGTCTCGCGCTCGATCGTGGCGAATGGGACGCCACCCTGGCCAAGTATGCCGGCTACACAGAGGGAGAGATCCAGCCAGTATTCAAGCTTATGGTCGACTACCTTCACGCCCCTGTCGTGCACGAGGCGTTCTTCCGCAAGTATGCCAGCAAGAAGTTTTTGAAGGGTAAGTCGAGATGAAGAGTGTACTGTGCTGTGCGTGCTTGAACTAATTTGTGCACAGCGTCGATTGTCCTTCGCCAATGGGCCAAGAAGTGGGCACCAACATACCTCGACAGCAAGACGTCTCGGTCATGAGCGTATCTCTGCACCCGTGCAGCAGTGCGGTCGTGAAGCTTACGACCCCCTCCCACGGATCAGTCCATGCCGGAAGGGCATTGGTGCATGTGTCAATGCATCGCTAGAACTCATCAGGTTCTTCTGAGATTTGGATCGTGTACGGCGTTCATGATGGCGGGTACAGCATTCCCGCAACAGCTAAAGTTCTGCTTCCCATTCGTATCGGTGTGCCGACAGGGGTCGTCGCACTGATGGTATCGAGCATGGAGTTTTGGATTCGGCGTTGTTTAATGTTCGATGAATTGTTTTATGGCATGGAGTTTTGTGGCATGGACGCGTAGATGGGTGGCGCTCTCATCAATCGCGCTGTGCTGTTCTCACGATAGGAAAGGAACTGGTTAAAGCGGTACGGTAGCATGAGCATAGCCAGTCAATCGTGTTGTACTACGTGTCTCGCCATGTGCCGTCGCAAAAGGGTGTTTCGCAGACGGATCGCCCTGCCGGAAGGCCCTGTCAGCGCTGCTCCGAGCTCTTCATTGGATTCGACCAGATTCCAGGCATCCTCAGCCGCACGCGTCGTAGATCAGCACGATGCGCCAACAACGTCGGGCTCTCGTGCGCTCTCTGGAGGGATCCATGTCGACTCCATCATCACTCTCACCAGCGCTGGCCTTGGTTACTGTGTGCTCCGGATTCCCGACGTCTTCACGCAACTGCATGTCTCACCTTGATTCGTTGACATCACCCTTCTAATAGTCATCAGGCCAGTCGTTGCCCATGCGCCATCATAGGATCCTTCGCGACCCCATCTAACCCACTCGCTGCGGCTACAAAGCTAAGGATGGCGGAGCGACAAGGCGCAGCGCAGGACGACAGCTTCTTCAACGACCTATCTCAGCAACACGCGAACGCCCCCTCCTACGATGCAGCCGAGCGACCGGCCGAGCGACGTGGTTCGCAAGAAGGACAAGGCGACAACGGCCAGGTACCGAAGCCGAAGCGCATAGCATGCGTGCTGTGTAGGAAGTAAGTGGCAGCGAGTCGGCTCAGACCTCTTCCCAGCGTGTCCGCTGGCTGCTCTATCCCCACGGCCGTGGTTGACTTGATCGGCAGGCGCAAGTTGAAATGCGATGGCACCAAACCCTCCTGCGGCACCTGTGCCCGATTGCAGCATGATTGCTCCTACGACGAGGTGCGAAAGAAGTCCGGACCCAAAAGGGGCTATGTGAAAGCCCTAGAGGCGAGGTTGGCGCAGGTAGAGACACTTTTGAAGACACAGGATGAGCCGCCCGTGGCTGCGCCAAACGGACGAAAGAGCACGCTTCCAGACTACGATCGTACTGGCTTAGGAACCAATTACGCGGCACAGGCTGGACGCACGATGGCGCAACGCGACATGCCTTCTCAGACGCAACAAGACAACCCAATGCTGGGTGCAGCTACAGTAGATGATCAAAATGCTTCTTTTGAAGACCAATTCCCTTGGGAGATGATCGGACTGGGTCTGGAAGAGCCGCTGCCCACCCAAGATGTGATTGACGAGTTGAACCAAGTGTACTTCGAGAAAGTGCATCCGTCCTTGCCCATGATACACCGACCACGATACTATGCCGCCATGAACCTCGCGCCGCACATGAGACCGCCCATATGCTTACGATATGCAATGTGGGCGAGTGCCGCTGCAGTCACGGACAAATACGAAGCTCTGCAAGAGCACTTTTACCAACGAGCACGAAAGTATATTCAGCAAGACGAAATGAAAGGCCATGGCGAGAGCTTGATCACTGTCGCACATTGTCAGGCCTGGGCCTTGTTGGCTACTCACGAGTTCAAACTTATGTATTTCCCCAGAGCATGGATGTCTTCTGGCCGTGCTTCCCGTATGGCTCTCATGATGGGACTTCACAGAATGGTGAGTAATAACGATGGATATGCACCTGGCATCTACACATGTTACTGATCACGCTTCTGATATGTACAGGACGGAAATGGCCTGGATGTGAAACAGTGCTTGTCACCGCCCAAAGATTGGACCGAGAGAGAAGAGAGGCGTAGGACGTTCTGGATGTGCTTTTGCATTGACCGTTATAGCTCAATAGGGACCGGCTGGCCCATGGCGATCGAAGAACGCGACATTTTGACCAACCTGCCGGCAGACGAGGACGCGTACGATTTGAGCAGACCGGCGAGGACAACTTCACTTCCTGAAGCCCTGGAGCCCCATGCGACCTCGACTCTGACTCCCTTTGCAGGAGTAGTCGTTATGGCATGTCTGTTCGGCAAGAACTTGACTCATTTGCACCGGCCCGATGCGGATGATCGCGAAGGTGATCTCGACGGCAACTTTTGGAAACGACACAGAAGCATTGAAAATATGCTACTAAACATAGCTCTGAGCCTGCCGGATTCCTTGCGCTTACCTGCAGGTCTCAATAACGCCAACACAGTCTTCGTGGTATGCCCGCAACGACCATTCTCGTAAATGCCTGGACGCTGCTGACGAAAACACTCCCAGAACATGAACATACACACCTCAACCATCTGCTTGTACGTAAATCCGTTGGTCGAGAGCCCACCCGCATCATTGGAGGTTTATAATGCCGCCTTTGAGATCTTTTCACATGTCATTCAGTCGTGAATACATGCTCGAGATGCCTGCTGACTTGATGTGAATGCAGGCACCAAGCAGCTATCTTCAAAGCTGAGAAGAATCGGATGCCTCCACGGATTGCGGCCGAGTGCAAAGTTCGATGTGTGACTGCGGCCGCTGAAATCGCCAACATAATGCGACAGATCTCACATCTCGATCTCGCTGCTGTGCGTTGCCGTTCTTTTACGTGCATTGCTGAACATCCTACTGACACTGGCGCAGACGAACGCTTTCGTGCCATTCTGCCTTTACGTGGCGGCTCGCGTTTTTGTACAGTATCTAAAAGCTCGATCAAATGACGCACAGGTCAGAGCGAGTCTGCAGTTCCTGCTGTCGGCCATGCACGCCATAAAACGAAAGAACCCGCTCACGGAATCTTTCTTGGTTCAATTGGACATCGACTTGGAAGGTGCTAGGCTTCAGGACCTCAGACAACTTCGAGCACAAGTTCCATTGAAAAACGACGCGCCATATCGATCACCTAGCTGCGCTCAAATGGGATTGCCGCCCAACTCGACTGCTCGTCCGACGTTTGGTGACCATGGCCTCGCGGTGTATCAAACTCCAGTCATGTCCCAGCAGTCGCACTCTCCAGAGGTCAGCGACATGAACAATGGCGGGAATGGTAGATTTGTCAATGGGTCCAACGCGCAACACTTTGAACTCCCGAATCGGCAACGAAGTACACCTGGCTCGATAAGTGGCTCCACCATGTATCCAAGTCCGAATCACGGTCTCGTCGTGGAGATGGACACGAGTCCCGATGCCAGCGGTGATCAGAGGACGCCGGGCTCGAGCACGCACTCCCATCACAACGGAACATCATCGACTTCATATTCACCGCAGCACCAATCGATGCACAACAATGGGATGCACACGGATTCAGCTCAAATGCCTGCGTCTTTAGCGGACTTTGATTTGAGCACACTAGCAGGTTCGACGTATACGGCTCAACAGTCAGGTGGTTTCGCGCAAAACTGGACAGACAATGTGAATACGGGCATGACACCAGGAGGCATGGGCACTGGTATGACAACCGATGGTATCAATGACATAATGAACGGAATGACTGATTCGGATTGGACGGTCATGTTGGAGTCGTTGGCCAACAACGGCTGGGAGACGGGAATGGCCAATCCTCCGTCGATGATGGAGACAACAGCGAGACGAGGTTAATGATCAGCATCACAGCGGACTTGAGGTATAGCTGGCACTTGGCCAACTGGCTGGTGCGTCTGGAGGTTGTAGCCTCGATGTGCCAAATAGATACCCATTTTCACTCCTCTCGACTGAGCAGTATGAGGCGTATCGCGCTTACATTTGGCAATGTTTACGCCAGGAGTTGCACGCGTGATTTTGCCGTCTTCGTAAGGATGAAGGGCGAGAGATAGATGAGCCGCTCCAATCACGCTTAAGCCGTCCGATGAGATGATGTGAATGCAGGTCGCCACTTCTTTGCACCGAGGAGGAATTCGCTTGCAGTGACCTTTGGACACGCAGCGGTTGGCTCGCGTCGGGATTATCCTCCACTTGCTGGAGGAGGGGAAGGCCGATATATTGCAGAGCAGCAGTGCAGGCAGGCATTGTTCATGTGGCAGCGTCTAGGCTTTCAAATCAGCCGTGTGCAGGCTGCCGAATTCCGCGTGCCGGAGCATGGAGGGCTTGGAAGGTCGCAGGGAGAGGCAATCGTGCGCGGTGCGCCGTCCACACCCATGCAGGAAGATAAGCGAAGACCAGGACCGGCGGCGTGGTGGACAAGGATAAGTCGTGCTCGAGCCTCGAGGCAGCAGGCCCGCGACGGCGCTAACAGGTCATGGCTCCACCGCGTGCTGGTTCGAGAACTCGAGCCGAGCAGAGAGCGAAGCGAAGTGCGGCTGTCGATGGAGAAGCAGCGCAGCGTGTGCCCGCGCCGACGTCACACGGCCGGTGGTAGCAGCAGCGGCGGCGCGGTGATGGTGGGCGGGCAAGGTGAGGGCGCGATAGACGGCCGCACACGCACACGCGCCCTCCCACTCGCCGCCGACGGACAGCAGCAGCAACAGCGGAGGATGTGGACGGCGACGGCAGCGCGCTGCACAACATCGCCCGACTCAGCAGTCGGCTCGGGCAGCGCGTTAGCGGTGGGCACTTTAGCCTGGGCGCGTGTGATTTGCCCGCTCGACGCCTCGGACAGTAGTGCTGAACCCATCGCGCTATGGGAGGAAGTGTGACGCGAAGTTGTATATGCTGCAGGACAGACGAGCCGGCCGTCTTCACTCTGCAAACAACAGACTGCCTGCCTTGCCTTGCCTTGCCTCGCCCTCCTCTGCCTCTGCCTCGCTGCGAGCAGCGCGACGGCCAGCATGCAGCAACACCACCACGCGCAGCAGCAGCATCACCAGCAGCAGCAGCAGCAGCACCATGCCCTCCAGCCGCCGCCACAGCCGAGCTTGGAGCCACACCCTTCAGAAGCCACGCTGAACCTGCCTCCGCTGCAATCATCATACCTCGCGCAGCCCGGCATGCAGTCGCACCCTCCCTCCTATGCTCCGCCGCCCGCGACCATGAGCAATGGCACTGCGCCGCCGCTGCCGCCGCACCAGCAGCACGCGCCGCCTTACCCGCCGCCGCAATACCACCACCAGCAGTACCCGCCGCCCGCGCCCATGCCCTCCAATGTCGCGCCGAACGGCCAGAACGGAGTGATGCGCTACCCTCTGCCCCCGCAGCCCCAGCTCGACGCGCGCCAGATGTCGGGCGGCCGACACAAGAAGGAGATCAAGCGACGCACCAAGACCGGCTGCCTGACCTGTCGCAAGCGGCGCATAAAGGTGAGTGCGATGCGCGCCCCCGAGCGTGTCGTGGTGCTGTGCGAGGTGCGAGGTCGCGTTCTGCAGCGGGCTGCGCCCATAAGCGAGGGCCTAAAAAACAAGCGACACCTTGTTCAAACACACGACCGCCAGCCTCCGTCTGAAACCTATTATATACTGACCGTGAGATAGTGTGACGAGGGCCTGCCGACGTGTCGCAACTGCCAAAAATCAAAGCGCGAGTGTCTGGGCTACGACCCCATTTTCAAGCAGCAGCCCAGCCCGGCCAACATTCAGCCCGCGCCCAGCGTGCACAACACACCACCTACGTCTGCTTCCGCCTCCGGCTCCCACGTGTCGTCGAACCAGTACGGCGCGCCACCAGCCTTCCCAGGCGCTGGAGGCAACTTCATCCCCGCTGCCGGCATGCCTCACGGCGAACAGCCCCATTTTGAATCTCACTACAACCACGCCGCGCCCCTCGACCCAGCACTGGCCGGTGGCGAACACGTCCCGCACATGGCACCACATCACAACAACAACTACCCCAGCTCGTTACAGCCGACGCGGCGAGGTAAGCACTGACCGGTTCCCTCACCATCCCGCCATGTCTGACTGGTCCCATCGCAGTGCGTGTGGTACCCGTAGAAGAGCTCTGTTCACTCAACGACATCCCGCCAAAATGCAACCTGCGCGAGGCGCCTCCTCCCTCGTCTCCGGCCAGTCAACAGGAAACAGAGACGTTCTTCAAGTACCACTATGCCGCAGGACTTGACCGCCTGTTTGAAACAACCTGGTACTCGCAGCAGGGCCCGTTGCATCTCCAGCGCGATGCCGTTCTCCAGGACTTCGTTTCGCAGTGCGTCGAGCAATTCAAAACGCGAGAAGATGCGAACGCCAGACAGACGCAGTCACTAGAAGCGCGCTTGGTGTGGCTGCTAGCCAGCATGCCTCGCGCCTACCACCGTATGACCAATGGCGCCGCGAATGACTTAGCTGTGCAAGAGCTGCTTCCTCGGCTGGATATCGTGGAAAACCTTCTCACAGGACAGTATCTGGATCCAAGCCGCGTGACGCCTCCTCCACAGCAGCAACCTCCAATGCCACCCGGAAGCGACAGTGCAGTGGTCAATCAGAAGTTCAACGAGCGATCCTTTTGGCATCAGCTTGCTAGATTCGTGGCCATCCGAGACGACACTACGAATGTGCAGAGGGAAATCGATGATGCCCTCGGCACCATGCGCAATCTTCTCCACATGCTAGAGAACCGCGATGTTCTGTACTCATTAGCGGTAGCGCGGCACCTGGGAGGGCGCATACCTGAATGGCATCCACAGCGGCACCTCGTGCCGTCGAGTAACGACCCCAACGACCCGGTTGGCAAGCTGCGGGTCGCTCAACAGTTCGTGGAAACAGAAGACCAAAGAGGCACCACACAGGTCATCCAGAGGATTTGCTCCATGGCCATCCGCTCTTGGATACTGCAGAAGCAATAAGACGCGAGGACTATTTCATTTCTTGTACCTACTTGGCAGACTTTTTGTGGACAGGAAATTGGGCGCTAGCTTCAGCATGGCGGGCGTGCTGTGTTGTCCAGAGATACCAACAGTTTTGAGTGCTCAGCAGCTTCGAGAGCTTATTGTACGATATACCCCAGCTGTAACAATGGATGATGCTTGGTGTGGTTTTGAATATGCTCGATGCGACAGTTTCCTTGAAGCGCCACTTTTCGATACTGTGTCCCTGTGCACTGAGTTCGGACCTGCTGAAGGAGAGCATGTGCTTCTGAGGAGAATGGTCATGTGGTTGCTGCTATTTACTGTTACACGAGAGATTCTGCCGCTATGGTACACGCGGTACAGGCGCGACCTGCCACACCTTTTCACTGTGTCAAGCATGGCACGCAAAGGCTCCAACAACATACAGCCCGAGTATGTCTCCTCGTCGCTCACTCCTCCAGCGGCAAACGACAAATGGAAATCGATCATCATTACAAGGACACCTCGCGGTGTCGAGCAGCATCGACAAACAGATATAGATTCCCCCACACGCGTAATCAAGGTCGTGAACTTATTGCGAACTGTCGCGAACATTTACAAATCGGGATTGGCGTAAGTAGACTCAAGCGGCAGCTGCAGCTACGGCGGGTTTGCTGCGTCGTGGTGTGGCTTGGCCATACACCTGGATTTGTTCTTCCTCGTAACGTTGCCTGTCTTGCTCGAACAAACGCTGATATTTCTGTAAAACGTCAGCACACGATATGAATGAGCAGAGGAACTTTAGACGTACATCTTTCTCATTCTGGCTGAGCGCCTTCCATTCCTGACTGATGAGCTTGCTACGTTCGGTGACCTTGATGTTGGCAAAGTCGCCGCTGCTTTGTCGATCAATACCGAAGTTCAGATATGCGGTTGTTGGACGCTTTGGACGACGCTCGTCAGATAGCTCCGCCCATTTCCCCTTTTGCGTGGGGTATTGGCGACGCAATTGAGCGCGAGCCAGGTTTGCGAGGCGGATCTCGTTTGGTGAATGCGATGAGATCCATCGCTTGTACTCTGCTGCTGCGGCTTCATTGGCCGTGCGTGCCAAGTGATTGTAGTGCTGCAAGTTATGGTCAGAGGGGTGGCAGCGGTAGAAATGGGGGACCTTGTACCTCGATGTCTGCGGCAGACTTTTGCTTCCACTCCGTAGCAGCTTCTTTGACGCGCTCCTTGACGCCTTGATTTGCCTTCCTCTCCTTGACAGCTTCTGCCCAGTACGCTAGGTATGCCGAGGGAAAGGCTGTCTTCTTGGGAGCATCGGGCAGTGCAGTGGCCTTAAGATCCTGGAGCTTTGTCCTCTTCTTGACAGCTGCTTTGCGCTCTGTGGCCTTCTCCTTGCGAGCAGCTTCACGTACGGCCTTCTGCGCTGCTTCCTCAGGCGTCACTGCTCGTTTGGCGGCTGGTTTGCGCTTCTTGGCCGCGACCTTCTTCTCTGCGGCCGAGGTACCATCGCGGGGCTTCGATGCAGCTTTCTTGACGGCGCGTTTTACCGGACGTGACGGCTCGCCAACAACGCTCTTGGGCCGGCCAGGCGTTGCATATGTTCTGATCGGAAGGACGAGGGGGCTGGGGACTGCGCGATTGCAACGGGGCAGCACATTTGGCAGTCGTGAGCGCGCAGAGAAGCGCAACGCCACGCGCGTGAGCATTGCGCCGGTGTAGTGGCGGCGGTGGCGGCGAGAGAGCCGGTGTTGCGTAGTGGTATCGGTGTTGTTGTACTGTTTACTAGTATCGCATTGATCGCGCGCGAGCTACCTTACCAGCCATGCGGCCAGCAAGCTTCGGAAAGCTCCATACAGACTAGCGCCAAATCTTGGCAACCATGCGTCTTGCCCGCCGACTTGCCGTGTCGTGTGCTTCTCAGCCGAGCACCTCCATCGTCACCTCGTCGGGCCCCGGCACACACGACCACGGGCGTTGTTGTTGTCGCTTCACCCTCAGCACACCTGGATCTCAGTGTGCATCTTCTTTACAAGGTAAGACTGGACAGAATCTGCGGCGGCGGCAGCGGCAGTGCGGCGACTTGGGCGAGAAACAGAAATCAGAATTTGGTTGCGGCTTTTGGTAGCGGAGGACTGGGCGGACATCAAGACATTGTGGAAACGAAGGAGTGTGCGGGTACGACGCCGGACGACTCCTGAGGCCGGATCATGGCCCGCTCACCAGACCGCAGGGGCGACTACGCGCGCGACCGGCGTGACGATCGCGACCGCTACCGTGACCGCAGTCGAGATGTGAGAAACCCCCGAACCGGACCCCTTCGATACTCGCTGACCAGTGTACAGCGTCGCTACGATGGCCACGGGCGTGACCGAGAGCGCGAACGCGATTGGGATAGGAGAGATCGCGGCAGTGACCGATACGAGAGGCGCCCACGCGATGATCGCAGCTATCGCAGAGAGTCTCCGGACCGCGAGCGGTCAAGGGATCACAGACACCATTCGAGACGACAACAATCTCCGGTGAGAGACAGTAGAGACTATGGACGTCGTCGTCCGCGCGAAGGCGACGATAGGCACGGTAACGACGACAGGCAATCGAAGCGCAAGAGAACCGATTCTCCGGGACGCAGCGAGGTATGTGCCTTTCAACGTTTTGTGCTAAGGACTCCGCTGAGTGTACAGACATCCTCACGACCAGGAACCGCGAACGGCGATGGCTCGAGACCCCCCTCTAGAGCTGCCGAAGAGGCCGAGAAGAAGAAAGCTCAAGCAGAGAAGCTCGCCCGAGTCCAGGCCTGGAAAGCAGCAAAAGCCGGCAAGCCTGCCGCCGGTGATGGGACTCCAACAACCGCCGACATCGCATCCCCAACGAGCAGTCAGCAACCATCCACGCCCGTATCAGCATCTCAGCCCAAGTTCGACCCAAAAGCCATTAAGAAGCAAATTGACAAGAAATCGAAGGTCTCAAATGCCACTCTGGGCGATGATGCCGCCATTCCTGCAGGTACTAGCGCGGACAGTGCTTCAATCGCAAAACGCGCTCCATCCAAACCGGTAGTATTGGGCGCAGCTGATGCCAAAATTACTGGTTTCGGCCTCAACAAGGCTGCAAATGAGAGACAACCAGATAAGCTAAATGTGTCCAAGACCGGCAATGCTTTGGATGAGGATGAGGGCGAGCAGCGAAAGTTTAGGAAACTTCCTGATCTTGCCCTCGAAGCGACTGATGGGTCTACCGTGCCCGACGGTGCTGACGACGAACACGACGATGACGATCATGACGAGCTGCGTAGTGACGAGGAAGAGGCTGAGGCAGCACGCCTGGCAGCTCAGAAGCGGGCCGAGGAAGCACATGCTGAGCAACAGGACATCGCAATGGCTGATGCTAAGAGCTCAGAGCAGAACGGCCAAGCAGCTGGAAACGAAGCGGAAGCGATGGAAGTGGACGAAGACATCGACCCTCTAGATGCGTTCATGAACAATCTGGACCAAGATATTGAGCGCCAACCACGTCCTCGCAGTCTTGGAAAGCGAAGCAATCGCGAGCCACAACTCTTTGACGAGGACGATGGCCCTGACCTTGATGCTGTTGGTGAAAATCCGGAAGATTTATTGAGAGGCGGAGGCAAACGCAACAAGAAGGAGGTTGCGGCGGTTGATCACAGCAAGGTTGATTATGAGGACTTTGAAAAGAATTTCTACCGCGAGTCCGCCGAGGTCTCCGAGATGAGCGCAGAGGACGTTACGACCTTGAGAGCCGAACTTGATAACATCACCGTTCGGGGAATCGACCAGCCTAAGCCAATCACGAAATGGTCGCAATGTGGTTTCGGCGCCCAGATTCTGGATGTCATCAAGGCAAACAAATTCGAATCGCCAACCTCAATTCAGTCACAGGCGCTGCCAGCCATCATGTCTGGTCGCGACACCATTGGAATTGCGAAGACAGGCTCCGGCAAAACTTTGGCCTTTACTCTGCCCATGTTCAGGCATATCAAAGACCAACGCCCAGTAGCAAACCTGGAGGGTCCCATCGGGCTGATAATGGCGCCGACTCGAGAACTTGCTGTACAAATTCACCGTGAATGCAAGCCCTACCTCAAGGCGCTCAACTTGCGCGGTGTCTGCGCCTACGGCGGAGCGCCCATTAAAGATCAGATTGCCGAACTCAAGCGAGGTGCGGAGATGGTGGTATGTACGCCAGGCCGTCTGATTGATCTCCTTGCTGCTAACCAGGGACGTGTCACGAATTTGCGACGAGTCACTTATGTGGTCCTTGACGAAGCTGATCGCATGTTCGACATGGGATTCGAGCCGCAAATCCAGAGAATACTGGGCAACATCCGGCCTGACCGTCAAACGGTACTGTTCTCGGCAACATTCCCCAAGAAGATGGAAACTCTTGCTCGGAAGGCTCTTACGAGACCTATCGAAATCGTCGTGGGTGGCCGCAGCGTTGTTGCGGCTGAGATCACACAAATGATCGAAGTCAGACCTGAGGAAACCAAGTTCCGACGTGTGCTTGAGTTGCTTGGCAACCTACACGAAGCGGACGAGGACGCGCGATCTCTGATATTCGTGGAGCGGCAAGAGACGGCCGACCAGATCTTCAAAGAATTGCACAAGAAGGGATATACGAGTGTCTCAGTGCATGGAGGTCGCGAGCAGATTGATCGCGACCAAGCTATTCTCGACTTCAAAGCAGGAGCCATCCCTATTATGGTGGCAACGTCGGTGGCTGCCAGAGGACTCGATGTAAAGCAACTGAAGCTGGTCATCAACTACGACTCCCCTAATCATGGCGAAGACTACGTGCATCGTGCTGGTCGTACAGGACGCGCTGGCAATACTGGTACTGCAGTGACCTTCCTGACACCAGAGCAAGAACACTATGCTCCATTCCTGGTGCGCTGTCTCGAGGATAGCAAGCAGGAGGTGCCGGAAACACTCAAAGAGATGGCAGCTTCGCACAAGAAGAAGGTGCAAGCGGGACAGGCAAGCAAGGCAGGCTCGGGATTCGGTGGTCATGGTATCGAGAGGCTTGACGCCGCCCGCGCTGCCGAGCGCGCACGCGAGAAGAACCTCTACAAGACGGGTGACGAGCCAGACGAGGAAGACGATGGCAAGAAAGATAAGGACAAGAAAGAAACCGAAGTCGAGAAGCTTGTTGCTAAAGCTGCAGGCAAGGTCACAGAGCGCGATGCACAGGCCGAGCAGTCTGAGGAGAAGCCCAAGAGTACCGGCGATATCATGCGCAGCGACCTGGCGGCTCATCTGAGCAACGCGCTCAAGGTGCAGAAGACGGAAATCCCAGCCGCCAATACCCCTGCCCTCAACGATCCTGTTGCCAAAGCGGCGGCCGCTGCAGCTGCCATTAATGGTCGTCTGGGTACCAAAGGAGCGACGCGTCCAGGAGCTCCAATCGACAACCGCGGTCCTGACGCAGGTGCCTTCCATTCCACCTTGGAGATCAACGATTTCCCGCAGAAGGCTCGCTGGGCTGTCACGAATCGGACGAACGTCGCGAAGATCCTCGAGGCAACGGGCACTTCCATCACTTCGAAGGGAGAGTACTATCCGCCAGGCAAAGAGGTGGGTCCCAACGACGCTCCAAAACTGTACATTTTGGTGGAGGGCGACACCGAGATTGCTGTGCAGTCGGCAATGCGCGACTTGTCTCGCCATTTGACTGAGGGCACGATCCAAGCCCAAGAAGCAGAGGCTCGCTCTGGTGGCGGTGGTCGTTACAAGGTCATCTAAAGCAATTCGGCATGTCCGATGCCACGATTCACTTTGGGGTCAGAGAATGACAACAGGTCTCGAGCTCGAGCTCGGGCGAGATCAGGACTGACAATGCACTTTGTCATCGTTTGACCATTGCATGAGTTTGATAGCTCAAAGTCTGGATACAATGCTCGTACTCCAATAATGCCACAAAATAGACTCTCTAGTCTACTCACGATGTTTCTGCACAAATTGCTCTGTCCCGCATCCCACCTACTCCTCTGCCCATGTTACGCCTGTTTTCCGTCCAGAATCACGGTGAACCCCCTGCGACCATCTTGCATGTTGCGGCTTTTCGTGAAGCGTAATCAAGCATTGTTCTTGCCAGCAACCGGGCACCCGTTACAGGCGCTCCTTGTGCAGCGACTCCTAGCCACTGACCTTCGCGCTGAGCTTGTGCTTGTTGGTAGGCGGCGACCAACGATTCTCAGCCACGACACTTGAATCAGGCGGACAATCAAAGGCGGACTGCTCTAATCTGCGCAAGATGGTGCTTTCTGTGGAGCCGCTCCAAGTTCTCGAATGCACGCTGAAGTGATGGGCGTGCTTGCTGATAGGCTGCGGTGGCTGCATGTTACTCAGCTGTCGTGAGTGCGAGCGTGGAAACGTGAGCGTGGTCATTGATGGCTGGCGAGGTAGAATGCTGCGATAGGACATGCCCTGCGTGTCTGCAGCGCTGGCAAGTTTTCTCCCCGTTGGTGTGCCAATGTCCTGATGTGGCGCCTCTTCGACTCTGCTTTGCGATCTTGAGTAGATGGATGGGCTGCTGACAATGTTACGACCAGTAGATTCGCCTGCGGTCAAGTCTAGGCTTCCAAAGCGTTGTGTGGTCCTGGGAGGCACATGGTCGCTGCTGTGATTGAAGTCTCTTGTCCCATCGATGCCCAGTTGGCCGGGCCCGGCAATCTCGAGGACCTCGGTGGATGTCAAAATATGAGCGTCTTCGTTGTATGGAGGCTCGGCCAGTCGATCGAGCTCTTTCTTCAACGTCCTGGAGCTTTTCTTGCTCATTTTCAATCTGATCTTGTCTGTGATTCGAGGGCTTTTCAATATGCCCATGTCGACTGGCGATAAATGAAACCTTCTGCCATGTGGGTGGTCCTCTGGCAGAAAGGCAAATGTTAACGTTCCATCAAGGGTCATCGGTGCTCTGCATGGAAGCTCTGGTGTCAATTCCTCTGATCGCCGAGATGGGCAACAAATCCGATGTGCCATTGCGCTCGCTGTGTGCAGTAGTGGCTTCGTCAAAGTAATGCTGTGCTGGAAGTTCCGTGCCAATCGTGGCCTGCGCGTATCGTGGTAAGAGGTCAGCTGTACGACAAGCACAAGGTGGTGACATCTGTCTGCTACACCCAAGTCTATGGCAAGTTCAAGGCAGCTCCTGTGAACTGGAAAGCACGACACGGGCTTAAGAAATGGCTGCACGGTTGATTCCTGCTGTTTGATGTCCTGTGCGAATGCAATCATCGCCACCACCAGAGCCTTCATGGCAACTTTCGCTTGTCGCAGTGTGAGAAAAGAGATGAGTCTGTACTGGAATGGAAGAAAACATGGTGAGTGGTCATTCCCTCAGAGATTGGTGTGAGAATAACGATTTGAGCTCATCCTGTGTTAGAGCCTCAATCGATGTGCTTGTGCTTGTACAGCAAATTCTTTGTCACTCCAGGCTGCAGCTTCTCTCTCGACAGGATGACCGCTTGCTCCAAAGACCGGATTGTAGTGCAGAGGTGTTGCATGAGTAGCTAGCATTGCACTGGTTCGAGTCGATTGGCCGCAACGATCATGCTGGCAGGGCCGTCGTTCTCGCTCTCGAGGCTATACAGCACTTGTGAGCCATATCGCGATGAAGTATAGTGCAGCTGTCGAAGGCCAGTAGAAGTGATGCATTGTTCGGTATCGGCAAATGGAGGCATGTGACAGCCTCCGTCCGGTGGGGCGACCGCGCTGTCCGCGGCATCCACCCTTGACCTTGAATCTTGAATGTTGACCATGAAACCAGACGCAACGAGACAGTGGCGATATAATGTCACATCATCATGCTTCTGCTGTGACTGAAGCGACATCGTAGCCGTCTACTGCACCAGTCATGGCGCTCCTCTCTCCTCAGCTGCGCAAGCAGTACAACGTCAGAACACCCAAGGGTCGCCAATTGATCGTATCTCAGAGCGTCGACGCTTTGCGCAACCTGCTCCTCGCGCTCTTCCTCCTCCGACTAACACGAAAGACACTACTCCGGCTGCGTGGCTACGGCATCGTCGGCTCGATCCAGCTTTTATACCGCGATGTCTACCGACGATTGTACAGCGTCTTCCTCAGCCTGCCCTTCGTACAGGCTAAAGTCCAAGCAGACGTCAAGAAGGCGATCACAGATTTGCAGAACAAACTCGTACCGAGCGGGCCTGGAGTGATCAACTACAAAGCATTGCCAGCGCAAGGATGGACGCCCGAACAAGTGCGTGCCGAGTTGGAAAGGTTGGGCGGGATGGATCACACCAGGTGGGAAGATGGCAGAGTCAGCGGCGCAGTATACCATGGCGGAGACGAACTGGCAGAGCTCCAGGGCGATGCTTTCAAAATGTTCGGTGTGAGCAACCCCATACACCCAGACGTATTTCCAGGTGTGCGCAAGATGGAGGCTGAGGTCGTGGCCATGACATTGGGACTTTTCAATGCTCCAGCAGACACCGGTGCGGGAGTGACTACGTCTGGCGGCACGGAAAGCATTCTTGTCGCAGTCCTCGCGGCAAGGCAAAAGGCATACCACGAACGAGGGGTGACGGAGCCGGAGATGATCTTGCCAAAGACCGGACACACGGCTTTCCGCAAAGCATGCGAATACTTCAAGATCAAGCTGCATCTCGTAGACTGTCCTGCACCAAGCTACAGAGTCGATGTGTCAATGGTCAGACGCCTCATCAACTCAAACACGATTCTCCTTGTTGGATCAGCGCCCAATTTCCCTCACGGAATTGTGGACGACATTCCCGCGTTGTCGCGACTGGCTGTGAAGTACAAGTTGCCCCTTCACGTCGACTGCTGCCTCGGATCATTCGTGATCGCCTTTCTCTCCAAGGCAGGCTTCCCGTCTCCCGATTTCGATTTCCGCCTCCCAGGTGTGACGTCCATCAGCGTCGACACACACAAGTATGGATTCGCCCCAAAAGGAAACAGCGTGGTACTCTATCGCTCAGCCGAGATGCGCAAGTACCAATACTACGTCTGCCCAGACTGGACTGGCGGCGTTTATGCTTCGCCGAACATGGCAGGAAGTCGACCTGGCGCACTGATTGCTGGATGCTGGGCAAGTTTAATGCGCCTAGGCGAGGATGGCTATGTCAACACCTGCTTGAAGATCGTTTCTGCTGCCAAGCAGATCGAAGATGCTATTCGAAGCTCGGATAAGTTGCGACACAGCATTGCGGTCATTGGCAAGCCGATGGTATCAGTTGTCGCATTCAGAGCGCAGGATAATCACAGCACACCACATCTGGACGTGGACATTTACGATATCGCTGATGCGATGTCGAGCAAGGGGTGGCATCTCAATGCATTGCAAGATCCACCGGCAATACACGTGGCGGTCACCATGCCAGTCTCAAATGCTGTTGATGACTTGATCAAGGATCTGGAGGACGTCGTGGAATCTTGCAAGGGCAATGTCACCTCCAAGAAAGGTGACGCAGCGGCGCTATATGGCGTTGCTGGCAGTATTCCAGACAAGAGTATTGTGAAGCATCTTGCGACCGGGTTCTTGGACACACTGTACAAGGCTTAGCCTAGCTTCCAGATTCACAATGTTACACACTGCTATTAAGCTATCCTATCCCCAGTACCTGTTTTCGTCCACGTGTATGTTGTACAAGTCAATAGACATCGCCTCGTCTCAGAGTTTCCTCAAGTCCACAATAAGCTCTCTTGTCCAAAAACAGATCCCTCACCAGAAAGGCTGTTCAACCACCTCCGACTCGTCATCTGAGCGGTAGTCTTGTGACACAACGTAAGGCCCCTGATTCTTAAGGCCAATGTTGTCCATCTGCTGAATTGTCTCGTTCACATAGAGCTGCAGGTCATCGGCTCGCGAGAGGTCAGTGGTCTCCCACTGTGCTTCAAACCAATATCTCTGCTCTTCTATCATCTCCTCCCGCGACCGTGCCAACGCACGAAAGTTGTAGCTGCCAAGGTCCTGATACTCGGTCACGAGATCTTGGATCTCGCACAGCTGGAACGACATTCCTGGCTTTTGAATCTCGATAATACGCTTTGCGAGCACTTTCTCAAGTGTGAAGACACCGTTCGATGTCTGCGCTCGAAAAGAGGGCGGCGTCTCATCTGTTGCCATCGATGCAATGAAGTCGTTGATGGCTTCTGGCGACGGAAATGCATAATCCGGGGCAGGCTGCACAAGAGACACCTGCGCATCCCACACATGCGCAACGAGGTGGCAGCATGCTTCTCCCAGGCGTGTATGCTCATTTGCCTTGACAGTATATTGCCCGGGCTCACCGTCCTGCTCTGTTGCGGAGAGTGTGAGTTTCAAGAGTTTTCCTGTGGCCGTTTCCCGAATAATGAGCTCAAAACGCGAGGACGAAAACTGAGATACTGCGGCATCTCCGATGACGAGTACTCTGTCGATAAGACTCGCAGCATCAACGGAGCAAGTTGTCAATCTCGGCAAGAAATGTGTGCGTGGGTTGATCTCGCGTAGACTCGTCTGCATCGAGATCGGATCCGTGGCGCTACGGTCAAACTCCTGATTTCTCTCGTCTAGGCGAAGCAGTAACAACCCCAAGCGAGCGATCAACTTTGGCGGATGTGGCGACGCATCATTGTCATCATCATGCGCCTCTTGCTTCTGCTTCTCACTTTGTAGCAGTTCACCGAACGCATGGTTGTCCTTCGTGATCCTTGTCGACGGCTTCAGTCTCGCAGGTTGTGTAGTGTTATCACTCGGAGTCTGAGCATTACTGGTACCAGTAACGGTCTCTCGCACGGCGACTTTCGCGATTCCCGGGATATGCTGCTTTCTCTTCGGGGCTGGCACAGGATCGGGCAGCTCCAACTGTGCCTTGAACTTCTGGTCTGCGGCCATCTTTTTGCCCTTCTTGCCTTTGACGTTCTTTCCAGCTTTCTGCCGCATCGTGTTGTGCCGCTTGGCGTAGTTCTTGGGCAGCCGCTGGATGCTCTCGACGATTGTATCCTCTCCTTGGTCTCCACGTGCTGACCCGACTTGAAACGCATCGAGGTCTCCAGGCCCTTGCTGAAGTGGAGGGCGGGATCCTGAAAGCAACTGTGGTGCTGGTTGGACAGGATTTTGCGCAGCACGATCCTGGTCTGCGACTTCTCCGAACTCAACAAGAATACCAGTGGTGTTCACGCCTGTCGATGCCTCTTTGTGCTGTTCCTGATGAGTTTCCGGCCCTCCTTTCAGTCCTGGAGGCACGTTGACTGATTGCAAGCCTGGCTCCGGAGACCCAGGGTCAATCAGTCGGCCAGTCTTCTGCCATGTGTGAGCGACTGACATCGACCAGGGCACAGCCGCACCTTCAGCGTCGCGGTTAGCCTGTTCCTTTGCTGCAGAGCTCGCCAGGTCTGAGCCTGTGCCCGTGTCGCCTCGGGGGTCGAATGAGTGGCTGGGGTCTGCGCCTCGTAAGTGAGGACGAGTCTCAGCGATTGACGACAAGTCCGCCAGCTGTTTGCCTCGGGGTTTCAGTCGGCTTTCCTTCGCTTTGCTCTTGCGATCCACAGCGACGTAATTCTCATTCTGCCACCGTGCAGTATTCGCTGGGTTAGATAACAGCCCAATCGGATCAACCTTTGCATGTGTCTTGTCTGTGGCCCATTCCTGCTCCGAATTCTGCTCTTCCTGACTCGTTCTTAGTTTCACAGCTCGTGTGGAAGGCGCAGTAGAGCGGCCTTCGTGGCTCAGTATACTGCGTTCTGGTACAAGCATGCTCATATCGTGTAGAACAGACGTTCCGCAAGAATGAACATCGCCAACGATGTGTTCCTTCTTGAGATCGCGTAACAAAGGACCGTTACTGGTGTTTACGGCAGAGGCTTGTAGCGACGGGTGATGCTTCGCGCTATCTCCAGTGTTTAGAGCTTGCCTCTTGCTTGTTTCCCTGAATGGGACCATGCTCGGAGTGGACGTTGGTTGGAGTATCGCTGCAAAGTCATCGTCGTCACTTTCGCTCTCTGACGATTCTCCCGATTTGTCAGAAGCCTGATCGGCTGGCACGATAGCTAAGCCTTTCACCACACGAGCACGTCCGGCTGGTGTTTTGTTAGCATAACTGTGAAATCCTACATGGGCAGCATCTTTATCGGCAGCATAACTTACCAGTGTGTGTTTGAGCCGAAGCTAAGTGTTGCTTCGCGTCCTTTGGGATGTCCACGCTGGCGTCCAATGGCCCCTGTCGCGTCTGGCCGATGCCTTCGAGCCACTGTTTGACGGTAGTGTTTTCCTCTCGATTGGTGTTTGGTGGCTCAAGGAGCTGCACTCCTTCTCTGCGGTCAAAAAAAATCCCAAAGGGGGGCAGGTCCAAGGTCTGCTCGGAGACTGACACGGAGCTGCGGCCAGCGGTACGTCCATTGAAGATGTGACCGTCTTGCGGACACCATCGCGCCGCGCGACAAACGAGGCCTGTGTTAAGAAGCGTCTCGGACTTGTTGGTGAGTGACGCCAGACATCTTTCCAGTAGCCCATGGGCTTGAAGCTCGTGGAGCGGGAACAACTTCACCACTTTTGCTTCGTCTTCCGGTGCGATGACAATCTGCGTGCGAGGAATAGAGCTTCGTGGTTGTCGCGCGAGGCGTGAACTATCAGGTCGCTCTTTGCCCTCGTCCACTACGGCCAGGTCATCGAAGTTGCTTTCCGGGAAGCGAACGATATGAGGTACACGCTGTGCACAATCAGTGTCAACCAGCGACCCATCACGGACTCGACGGCGCCCGCTTACATCTTCCTTCTCGGCTGTTTGGATTTCCTCATTGATGTATTCATTGATGACTCGATTGAGCTCGAAGTCGGCCGCGGCGCCTTGCTGAGAATCGCATTGAAGAAAGAATACGTCAGTGATGGACGAGTAGGAGATATTGATCTCGTCATCCCCAATTGCCTTGCGAAATCGAGTCACGACCTCAGCCCTGGCCTGTTCGTTGAACCGATACAAAGTGGCGTGCAGGTATTGCGCAACGTCTGCAGCCATGATTGCGGCGAGGCCTGGCTGGTGTGTAGGTTCCGGGCGTGTGCGTTTGTGAGTGAAGAAGCAATGGTACTGTTGCGGCGCTGGTCGGCGACTTTACTTGTTTGCCCTGGTCGAGGTGCGGAAGGCGCAACGGCACAGCATGAGATCAAAACGGCAGGCGCGCTCGCGCGCTGCCTCGCGTCGCTGCTGGCCGCTGCTTAGTTGCTCGTGAATGAGAGTGTCGCGAACGCGCCGGAGTGCCAGAGACGGCCTGCGAGTCTTCGTGAAGATACCCGTCTAATCTATGTTTCGTATCTCGCCCTACCCCCTCGCGCCCAACGCTTGCTTGCTCGAACCAACCCAACTGTCAAGAGTCTCTAGCCTGGCTCCAGTCGGCAAATGGCCAAGCCAGTATCGTGATATCAATGTCATTTCTCATGAATGCCATGACGCCCGCTAAATCGCAAAGAAAAATATGTGGAGATGGGTTCATGCCGCGTCTAGCTGCCATCCAAGTTGGTGTTCCGCTTCACGTTCATCACCCAGCGCATCTGGTTCACGACTTGATCCATTTCAACGCTGAGCTTCCGTGTCTTCTCGTTCTCCTCTCTCGCCTCCCTCTCAAGCTCCTGGAATCGCTCTTGTTTCTCTTGTTGTAGCTCCTCCCATTTTGTCACCAGCTCCGCTTGCAGCTTTCTTGTCCGTTCCAGTTCCTGTCGCATCTGATCTGATACCACGTCCATCTTGGACAAGCGCCTGCGGTCTTCTTCTTTCTCTTGCTGCAACTGCAGCACTTCCGTCCGGATACCTTCTACGCGAGCTTTGTATTGCTGATTCAATTGTCTGTGACTATTCTCCAGGATCTCTGTATGAAGTTGGGCATGTTTCGTCTGCTCCGCCATCATCTGCAGATCCCTTCGCTTCTCCTCGACCGCTTCATCTCTTTCCGCAGTACTTCGCTGAGCCATATCCTCGAAGGCCTTGCTTCGTTCTCTCTCTTTTGCCAAGTCTGCCTTCAATTCCTGTATGATTCTTTCTCGTCTGGACAATAATCCGGAGTCCACGTCTCTGAGATGGCTCAAATTATCATTCTCGGCCTGAATCGATTCCATTCGAGGCTTGAACATCTGAACACTTCGTTGCAATTCCTCCGCTTTGATCACTTGCTCTTTGAGCTCACGCTTGAGACGATCATTGTCAGCCATGAGCTTCTCAATCACACGTCCTGACTTCCCGCCAGTCGTGGCATGGCCAACGGCGGAGCTCCATTGGCTGGTGTCCGTCGATGGCGACCGTGGAGAGGGCGGCGCGTTCTGGTTATGCGTGTTCCCGTTGGTATGTGGTGAAGCATCACGATTCCGCGCCGGAAGACCACCACTCCCGCGCCGTGGGCCGCCTTGTTGCGAGGGTGTGAGCAGATTTCCATTTCCCATGTTGCGCGTCTCCTCTGGGGAGCTGCTGAGCTGAGGAGAGCCATTCATGGCAGGCGATGCTGTGCGCTCAATGGCTCCGGCCGTGGGCGGCTACGCTGGTTGCAGATGGACAATGACAGGGACTGCGGTGAATTCGGGCTGAGCCAGGCATGCACGCGCATGGGAGGAACAACTCAAGCGGCAGCATGTGGGCAGCGGCGACACTGGAGAAGTCGGCGTGGCAGGTGTGCGTACGATGTGACGGTGGACTGCCCGGTGGACCTGCATTAGTGAGAGATGGGTCGCGCGAGCGTTTGGCGAGGCCATTGCTACTATAATAATTTCCGTCGCAAGTTGTGGTTGCCCCGTGGACGCGATTGGACAAACAAAAAAATAGCCACCATGACGTGAAAGGGACTTGCTCTGCACGCGGTGATCAATAGCGTGTGGCTGCAACATTGGTTCACTAGTCACTACTAGTAGAGCTTGTCCACACGCAGCACTCTCTAAATAATCGCTGATACACAAAGCTGCGAGCATGCTGTTCTCGCAATCATGATCATCCGGATGCTGCCTCATAGATTCCTTCCTCCTCACGCTTCAGCAGCGCCTGCCTGTTCCACCACGCCTGGCCTCCATTTTGCAAGAAGTTTCTTCGCCGCTGATCTCGCGTCGCTATTCTCCCTGTACATTTCCTCGGCACAATCAATGGCCATCTGCCGCACTGGCGGCCGAAACATGATTAGATATAGCAGCGCATTCGTGCTTATCAAGATCCGCTCTGGATCTTCGGCGATCTTCTTGACTCGATCAAAGATGGCTCGGTTCACGGCGGGCACTTCGGAGAGCAGCCTAATAAGCACGCGTCCGTCTTTGACGTCGAAGTACGGCATCATCATGTCCAGTAAACGCAGCGTCCAATGCCAGTAATTCGGCAAGTCGTCATCTTCCACGTCCTCGCCGTCGTCCTGTCTTTGCTTCTGCAAAAGCTTCTCGGAATACCACTCTTCATTCAACCAGATGATGGCTGCATCAATGCGGGCTCGAAAATTCTCCATCACGTACGTGAGCAAAGCCGCTCGCAAAGCATAATTTAGTGTAGTTTTGTGGCCTTTCTTGATCAGCGTGCCATCGTAGTCCTCTGTCTTGACGATAGCTTGATCCCCCTCGAGGTCGAAGGAGGCTCGAGTGGCCAGCCTTGTAGCCATCACTATCCATCCATCTCGATCATGCCCGATGGCTGCTGTCGTTGCAAGGCGATTAAGGCCATATTGTGACAGGACCGGCTTGCCCTTGGTTCTAGCTTCTCTATCCAAGTCTGATAGTGTTGCGAAAACTCGTTGCACGGCCATGGAAGAGTACTCCTCCCTCTCCTGGCTCGATAGGGGTGGAGGTGCAGGTAGACTGAAGGGACCAATCGCCACGTCACCATCAGGCCCTTCCGGAGGAGCGTTATCGAGTCTGTTGGCCACTTGCTCACTTTCACCAGAAGGATATTCGTTTTTCGGACGCTCATCGCTGGCCCCAATCGCTCCGGCTGGTGGTCCCTTGGCGTTGTCGCTAGCCTTGTTCAGGCTCAGCAAACGCGATCGCATGATGTTCACGGCCATTGACAGCTTATCATCCGGTATAGAAGGTATCAGCGCCTGAACAAGTTGTATCACGCTGTCACGTGGCACTCTTTCGACATGAAACGACGCAGCATTCTGGTTGGTGGTCAGTGTCCACAGCTGTGCTAGTGATATGGGACCGGCTGGTAAGGCCGCATAAGAAGGTGTCTGTTGTTGCAATATTGAGGTTCCATTCGTGGCGTCCTTGTTGAGCCTTTGGCGTTTAGCGTCGTCCAGGCCATCTATCGGCTCGTCCGGCGCTGCTCGCTTGAGTTGTGGGTTTTCTGAGAGCACCGCATTGAGATTGTGTTTCAACCGTTCATGGTGTTGCTGTAATCGGGGGCCGAACGGGCCATTTGGGTTCCTCTTGATGCAATTGAGGACAAAAGACATAGCTGTTCGCGTCATGCTCTTGAACGAGAGCTTATCTTTGATGCTCCCGCTTGGTGGAGTCGGCGGGATGAAAGCGAGGATCGCAGAGAGAATCTTGCTTGATATGCTCGCACGTCGATGCACCAAATTGGAGAGCGCATTGAGCGTGGCAGTAATGATAAGTGGATCACTTGAGTTGTCCTGGAGCACACCAAGAAGTCTATCCAGAAGTCCCGATGCTTCTGCTTCCAGGTTGGCAGGCGGAATCACAGGATGATCTCTTGGGACCAATGCTAGACTGATCTCATTGTTTTCTGGCCGCCGTGGATCTGCTATCATGCCCGGTGTCTGGGTCTGCACCACAGCAGCGACAAACTTGATACAACATATGCGCACTCCGGGTGGCGCAGTGTCCATTCTGCGCAGTATGCTGCTTTTAATCGCGGCTACCTTGCCCCATGTGTCGCTGTCGGCCGTATTGCTGACCGTGTGTCTGAAAACGTGCGGGTATATGCTCGCGGCGCATTGCACAGCACTCTTCACAACACTCTTGTCCTCATCTTCGCCCATTAACTCTCTCCTGTTCAGATAGCCCTTCAGCGTGTCAAGCACGCCCAAGGACATTTGCTGTTTCTCGTCCGGTGTTACCGCCTGGGACGCGAACGTCTCCGCCAGAAAGTCTGCGCCCCATCTCCGCAACTCGAGGGGCGTTGAGCTCTGCGAGATGATCGGAATGATCCCTGGTATCACTTTGGGGTATAGCGTGTGATCTTTGAGGCTGATCTCGCGCGCAGAATTGAGCTGTTGCAGCATCTGCGACGACGCCGCTGGTGGCGATGCCATCGCGACCGCAGGTATCCACAACTCAGCGCAGTGACGGCTGGGTGAGGTAGATCACGACGGCGAAGAAAGCAGCGAAGCAGCTATGTAACTACAGTGACCAGCGCGTGTCGCAAAGCTGCCGCGTGCAGCGCATTGCTGCTCAAGCCAGAGATGAATGTGCAGTCGGCGCGTCCTGTTGGGTTGAGGCGTCGAGTGGAGTGCGTGGTCGATGATGTTGTCCGGTAGGCTCTGTTGTCGTTCTGAAGATGTAACAAAGTGTGGATCGGCGCTGGAGCAGAGGTTCACATCTCGCGTCGCGCGCCAAGGTTTCACCTGCGTTCACGTCACCACCAACATCAGCATCATGCCTCTGGGAAGGTAGCTATTCCGCGATGAGAAAACCCGCGGGTCATCTCAATTGCTAATACAAGGCAGATTACCGCAGTCTTCCTACTACGATAACCGCAACCGCCCCACTGCTGCGCTGTACCGGGCGCGGCAGCCATACTTGATCAGAAATGCAGTAACTGGTCTCTGTATCTTCGGCTTTGTAGCTGGAGTGTGTGAGTCTCCCGGAAAGCTCGATTGCAAGAGTGGATCTGACACGCGATAGACACATGGACGATCAAGGCTATTGGACAAGACGACTTTTCTGATGTTCCGATCCCGGATGCGCCAGCGCAGCCAGCGGCGGCACCACATACGAGCACAGTGAAGAGCGCAGGGAAAGCATGAGTGAGCGGACAGACGATGCTCGAGAAAAGTAGGAGTCGACTCGATGTCAGGATGCTGGATAGATGCAAAGGTCATCAAGAGTAGTCGCGAAGCTTGGGATGCTCTACGCGGACTACGAGAGACCAGGCTCATGAATGGCGCCGACGACGGGATGTACAAGGACACAAAGGGACGCACCGAGATACGAATGTGTGTTGAGATGCAATGGCCCGGTTGCCGGGATAGGCTCTGAAATGAGATGGACAGAGCGATGCTCCTTCAACGCTGAAGCTGCGTCATGCGGTAGGCAGTGCAGCAGCGATATTCGGTACACTATATACAGTGGCACAGAAGAAATCACTCATACCGGACTGGCTGGTGTCGTAGCAGAAGTAGCGTCCAACTACCTGAAATAGACCACTGGTTGTTCGACAGGGACTTTGTTTTCCTTCAATTGCTGGAGTTTCCTCTCATTCTCCTCCACTGCTTCTTTCTCATATTTCGCAATCAGCTCATCTAGATTCGCACTGCCATGGCCAGCGCGCACATTCCATGGCGAACTCGCGTTCACGATTCTAAGGTGCCCGAGTTAGCTTCTGCGGTCAAGTGAGATGTCTGCTAGATACAACGTACTCAGGATACTTCAAATCCACTGTCCTGGCCTGCTGGTTTGGCTCGTTGAGGAATAGTGCTCGGTCGGATGCTGCTTGCTGCATAGCTTGCGTGTGAAGATCATTGCGCTGGGCCCATTTCACAGCGTAGTCTGCGTATGTGTCCCGGATCAATCGTGTAAAGTATGGCTGCTCGCTACTGCCTTGCGCCGTGAGCTTATAGAGTGCCAATGACACTGGTAGCGCTGCGAGAGCGATGAAGAAGCCCGCCTGGAATTATGGTCAGCAGCCGCTCCTGCAATTCTTCCTGTGCCTATCCCGCAAGCTCTTTCACATCATATCTTTTCTTATCGCAAAACGACGGTGAAGACGTACGCCAAAGGACTCGTTGTGGCTCGGGGGGTGCTTGTCGTGGGCAGCTTGTCCTTCAGACACGAGCTCCGGTCCGTGATGGTCGCCAGCGAAGCGACGTTGTCCTTGCTGAGTTGTGCGCGCGCGCAATTGCTGCCGCACAGAGCGTACAGCCGTCCGTTTAATAGGCTGCATTGTGCGTGGTGTTGGCTGTAATGTGGTGCCAGATTCGCGACCCAATGGTGGAGGTGAAGTAGGGTCGGCGTCGGGAGTAGCCGCAACTGTTTGACCCGCGACTTCTCGCGACGACCAAACGGTTGATGTGGTATTCGACCTTCATGCAAGTCTTCTGTTCTGTTCACTCCACGGAGGCTCATACATGGGGACTACATGGCATATGGTTACTGTTCAATTCTAATCATATTAAGCTCACTCCGCGACTGTCCGCTCACTCCTCATGTTCCGGCATTTGGGGGATTTCAAGTCGTGCTCCTACCTCCTAGCCCCCGCTTAGCCCCTTCGACTGCTTTGATGGTGTTGGCTACACTGTCTCTCTGTGTTGGCGAAGTGATTGCGGCCAGTCTTGTGCAGCCATCTGCTGGCGCCAACGCACTCTGCGACCCTGGAGGATCTTTTCACCAGGCCGGTTGCTGATACGCCTGCAAACACATCTCTTACACTGCAGCGCACACGCCATAGCCGCGTCCAGTGGTGTTGTTTGCACGCGAATCCATGCACGCTCATCTCCAGTGGAAGCAACCCTCAAATCTTTCATCTCAAAACCTCGTCTTCATTCTGCACTCGGGATTTCGGTTCAGGTGCCGTTCATCGCGACGTCGCCAACGTCCCCAGTTTCACCCATCCACCACAATGTCGGACCCAGACCTGAATGCATCATGCTTCCCCTAACAAGATATGGGGGAATCCTGCTGGTGTTTTCTTCCTCTTCTTGAGAGTTTCTCAAAGCATCCGGTGAAGCGTCATGCCACTGCTCCTCTTCGATTCGAACCATGCAACTTTCTGCACTGTCGAAGAAGAATTCATTTTGTCCTCCTTCACCGTCCTCGGTCCGCCACACGAAGGCCATTGTGCCATTCTCATCCTTCTCCCACGTAGATCCTTCGAATAACGTCTCTGGCGGAACGAGCAGATCTTCGTAGAAATCCAGCGAAAGGTATATGCCTTGCGGACTGGACTGAGTGATTGTCGCTCGCAGGATCTCACCCTTGAATGGGCGAAAAACAACGAGTCGGAAGTCAACGTTCACGTTGACGATACCGGTCCCGTGCCCTATCAGGCCTTCGGAGGCGGATAAGAGTGAATGGAAACCGATGCACAAGCCGACTTTGTGGATGACCTTGTCTGCGTACTTCGTATTGATGAAGTCTTCAATGGCGCGGATGCTAGGCTTGTGAAATTCGTTCGGATGTATTTGCACAACATCGGCAAGCGTAATCTGTTGCGGTCAGCTGGACGCTTTGCAAAATCAGGATCTCTGCAGTGCAGCTTATTTATATGTACCAGAGTGAACATGATGGTGAGTTGACTTTGTTCTGTTCGACCCCGTGAGGAATAGTACGCTGCACGCTCCGGCGCGCGGGATGTCTACATGTATCCTATTGCGAACAGTTTCAAGCCAGGTCATTTTCATGTGAACACTTAGTCATCACTTCACCACGGGGCGCGGCTCGGCTCGCGCATCAGGCCAATGATGAAGAAGTACGCAACTTGGCACTCGACCTTCATCTATGAAATCCTTTAGCTTGCCTTCACATATTGACCATTCCCGGTTGCAGCGGAGCGAAAGATGAGCGGGTTTCAGTTTCCCCCTCCGCCGCCACCGCCGCCCTCTAGTAGGCCAGACCAACATCAGGTAGGTCCACGCGGCCAATCCGAACCCAGAGGCAGAGGCCGGGGTAGGGGCCGTGGAACAAATGACCATGGCAGCAGAGGAAGGGGAGGCTACGGGCGTGGTAATGAACAACAGCGTCAGAGAGGTCAGCCTCATCGCTTCGCGTCTTCCGGGGCTCCTCTCGCTCTCGATCAGACGCAGCTTCCAGATCATCCCATCAACGGAAGTTCGACTGGCAATGCTATCGACGCACAAGCCGCAGCGCCTTACATGATTCCCCCAGGATCCTACATCAACCCAGCATTTGCAAACACCGCAAACCCCCTTGGCGACGGATTCAATAGCAATGTAGCAGCTCGCGGACGGACGAATTGGCAGCAACCTGGCAAGCAAGGCCGCAATACTGGTTCTTATCCGAGCACTGCTCAGCCGAACAATTCGTCAATCAGCTGTGGTTCACGTTCTACTCCTACGGCAGGAGTCCGTAAACGAAAATTGGACGCATTTCAACAGCAGTCCCCTTTATCCCAGACGCGAGAGATCACAGGCGAGCCAACGAATCCGAGCATACCCAGCTTCGGAGCACCAATACTTCCTGAGACAAATCTTTCGTCATCGAGACCCGAGAAGTATGATATCACCAAAAGGGGTGCTCAGAAACAGAGTAATATATTAGGGCTCACGCCACAGCAAGTGGATCCCTTGTACTCCTCGGAAAGCGATGATGAGGAAGAGATGGCGGACGAGGAAGCCATCTTGGCTAAAGGTCTTGGGCCAGGTCTTACCTTTCATGACGCCAATGGAGAGATGAAAACACTCAACTCAGCCGCTGATCTGCTAGCATGGCGAACTGCAAGACGAAAGAACTTCCCCACCAAGGACCGCATTACTGAAAAATATGCAGAGAAGCGGAGAATCGGGGCGGAGCGTGGGAGACTACTCACAGGAGCCAAAGAGAAGCTGGACGAGGCCATGGCGGGGTCCTCCGTCACGAACAGCAGAGCAACTACGACCGCTGCTCATGACCCTCCTGTGGCTAAAGGCGTTCCTACATCACACAGCGACGGGCATCTACTTGCGGGCACAGATTCCAAAGATGCCGGAACTGAGTTCCCGCAGAGCCCAAGCGCAGCACGCTCGGCAAATGTCCCGCCTGCTTCAAGCCCATCTAAGCTGCATTACGCAAATCTAGGGAATCGGACGACTCACAGAGTGGGAGTACTGGCCGCCGAGACACCAGGTCCGCAGCCTACGCATGACCCGGGTGTCGAAGTCGAGTCTTCCTCGATACCAACTAAAGCCAACTCTTCTCCACTGGTGTCCGACGCAGAGCTCAGCGATGATGAGCCTCCAGAAGAGATTGCAATCAAGCGCCAGCCTCGTTCCGACACAGCATCCATTCCGTGCAGATTCTTTACTGCGAGCGGATATTGTAGAGACGGCTCTGATTGTCGTTTCAAGCATGAGATCTCGAAACGAGGCGGATACAAGTCGAACGATGCAACATTTACTACGCAAAGGAGAGATCCCTATGCACCGCTGCTTGACGCTCCCGACCACAGCCACAAGAAGAGTTTGCATCAACGCCTGCTCGAGCGAGAACAGCAAGATGAAGATAAGATCGCATTGCAGGTCATCAAATATCTGGGCAGCATGGACTTCTTTGCCGCAGACAGCTTGACAAAGTAATGGCAAGTAATGGAATCGCTTTCGCCCAACACTGATGGAGAGGGCTTTCTCTGTGTTGCTGTACAAAACGTCATGCGTCTTGTGTCCACTGCAGAGACTCTGCGCGATGTGATTTGCAGCTTGCGGAAATTCGACCAGGGTCAAGGCACATAAGTGCGGCTTTGAGAAAGAGACGTGCAAATAGTGTAACATATTCCTTCGTTGAGCTCATCATATATATCAACAGGTCCGTGAGGACTGCGCTAAATCTAATCGAACCCCTGTCCCGCCTTTGCAATACAAACATGTTCCCATTTTACCCAGCCCAATGCCGACATTCCGAAATAATAATGATGATGGTGATGTGAATCGATCCGTGTCTGAGCATAACCAGCATGCTACTGTTGACCGCAGAGGGTGAGCATCGTGCGCACCGTGCCTTCTTCAACGTTCACGTCCCCTAGGTAGCCAAGTCTGCCTTGCCCGACTGCAGCCAGTGCAGTGGGTGTCTGTGTCTTGTCCTCAATGGGTGACGGTGGGCAGACAGAAGATTGAACGTAGGCGGTGGCGGCTGGCAGATACATGGCATGCCTTGGGTCGACATCCCGCAGGTGGACAGCTTGTTGACTGTAGCGTGGCTTGAGATCACCTGTGTCGACGCCAGCAATGGCGTAGTTGAGGTCGTGCTCCGTGCGATGGTAATCGCCACTGCGCCAGTACAAGCCAAAGGAGGAGAAGAACTTCTCGACATCCAGCCTGGGGGCGGCAGCGGCGAAGTGGCAGCACAGGATCAGGGTGCCACCACGTTGGACGAAGACCCTCGCTTCATCTCGCAGCACATAGTCGTTGGACTCGGCGAGGGCCTGGTCAGTTGCGAGGACGATTGAATGCCAGCCGTTGCGGAACAGATGGCTCGCTTGGGTTCTGTTGGTGATCACGTCGACCTGGAAGCGGGCAGAAAGTTCGCGCAAAAGCAGTGCGTATTGCTCGTCGAAGTACGGATGCTTCTGCAACTGCAGCAGGGCCACTCTTGGCCTGGTGTCGACCTGCGGCTTGGTGGCAACTCTAGGAGGCCGTGCGGGCCCGTAGAAAGGACGTGGAGTTTGTGCGGAATAGACGGCAGCTCGCGATGGCATGTTGGATCGATGACAGCAATGGCGGAGGGAGTATTAGAGGAATAGGGACCGACATGGCGGGCTATGAGGAGTGCGGTGCGTGTGCAGATATACAGCGTGGATGAAGAGCGGTGAGTGACACCGCATTGAGAGACAAGGACCCAGGATCTTGGGGGAGGAACAGGGCAACGCGACAATGCGATGCGAACTCGAGGGCGCTGGGAGACTCATCGCATCGCCAGACCGAAAGCGCGTGGATGCGCTGCGCGAGAGGGCCGGGTGGTGCAGCGATGGAGGTGCGCGGTGGTCTCGTGCAACGCGCGCGGTAGTACAGCACGCTTGCGTCGCTTACCTCGTTATTGACGCCTCGCAGCGGCGGAGACATCCCTTGTTTCGCGGGCGGGCAGCACGGTCGTGCAGTGCCAGTGCCAGTCCAGTGCCAGCATCGGCCTCAGCATCTGCGACAAAGTGACGGGTCGCGCGTTGCGTTGACCACCGCGGCGCATCGTCATCAGCGATCAGGAGGCAGACGCATCCAGTGCAGTGCAGCAGCAGCACCACTCCAGTCGTCCAGCTGTTCTCAGTCCTGAGCTAGCTCTATCTAGTGTGTCGCCGCCAAGAGTCCCGGCCGAACCCTGGCTGGAATACTGCTTGCCCTCCGCGCCTTGGAAACATCTCAACATTGTCCACCGCCGCCGACACCGCCCTCGCAGGACCGAGCGTCGCATCTCAGCACACCACAGGTGAGTGTCTCGTCACCCCGCCGCCTGCCGCGCGCCGCCGCTGCGCCCGCTGTCATCGGTCGCCCGTCCGTTGCGCTGGCGTAAATTCGGCGCCCGCCAAACGTCAGCCAGCAGCTGGCGAAAGAACACCTGTATACCACCGTCAAGGCAGTCGCATTCCGCCACGGCGCCGTCAACTCCTCAAAACCACGCTCGCCTGTCCTCCGACGCTCTCTGCTGACCATCACCGCGCGCAGCCACGAGTCTTTAACCTCGCACACCACCGTCCGGCAAACTTCTCCGCCCCCTCCCATAATACCATCACACACACACCGCCACCATGGGTCTCACATTCTCGAAGCTGTTCGATCGCCTCTGGGGCAAGAAGGAGATGAGAATTTTGATGGTGGGATTGGACGCTGCCGGAAAGACCACCATCTTGTACAAGCTGAAGCTCGGCGAGATTGTCACCACCATCCCAACCATTGGTATGTACCGCCAGACAGACCGCCCTGCATCGCCAGCGCCAGCAGCACTGACAGTTCTGGTGTGCAGGCTTCAACGTTGAGACAGTCGAGTACAAGAACATTCAGTTCACAGTCTGGGATGTCGGTGGACAGGACAAGATCCGTCCACTCTGGAGACATTACTTCCAGAATACTCAGGGTATCATCTTCGTCGTCGACAGCAACGATCGCGATCGTGTTGTCGAGGCACGAGAGGAGCTGCAGCGCATGCTCAACGAGGACGAGCTCCGTGACGCCCTTCTCCTGGTCTTCGCCAACAAGCAGGATCTGCCCAACGCCATGAACGCTGCAGAAATCACAGACAAGCTCGGACTGCACAGCTTGAGACAACGTGCTTGGGTACGTATTGCTCGTGAGGTTGGGGTCTCGGTATTGGATAACACGCTGACTGTGAGACCTGCAGTACATCCAATCGACTTGCGCCACATCTGGTGACGGTCTCTACGAAGGTCTCGAATGGCTGAGCAACTCGCTGCGCAAGGCCGGCCACAACTAGACGACGAAGCGGCTCCATGCGTCCATGACAAGCATGAAAGCAGAAGAGGCACATGGACCGACTCGATTCCCGTGCTCACGCCTCTATGTTGAACTCGAGTTTGCGGCAGCAGGACAAGCAGAGAATGACTAGGGCAGGCGAGGGCGCAGGGAGGATTTGACACCAGATTATCTTGTTGCCTTGCCATAGCTAGCATACTGGTCTCGTGCCTCATTTCTCACGCGTATACCACAAGCAAGGAATGAATCTGCGTGGCTGCACGCGCTGGTGGGGGTCTTTGCAAGGCGTTTTTGTCTTAGGTCTTGGGGGAGTTGCGCACGATGTAGAATCGAGCAAGAAAGTCTCGTCTTTACTTCACTTACACATTTTTGTCGTCTCTGAGTCCCGAGTGGCATGCCCCCACCGCTGCACGTGCCCTTGTTCCTGTGTGAGGTCCGCAGAGATGCTGGAGCTCGCGTCAAGTCAGCCGGCTGGCTTTCTTGGCATAGACTGGAATCACTGGATATTCTTCGAGAACATCTGCTGTCGGACAAACACCCCCACCGAGTCCGCCGCAGCTCGCATGCTTCGATAACACCCACACACCTGCGCTCGCGAACAGTGCACGACGCACGACCATGTCCCAACCACTCCCGTCGAAGGAGCAGACGCTCTTTCGGCACCTGGTTCAGAACTATGAATCGAAGCAATACAAGAAAGGCCTCAAGGCCGCCGAGCAGATCCTCAAGAAGCATCCGACCCATGGCGACACGCAGGCAATGAAGGCGCTGATTCTGAACAATCAGGCCAAGTCGGACGAGGCGTTTGAGCTGTGTAAGCTTGCGCTCAAAAACGCCATGCGCTCGCACGTCTGCTGGCACGTCTACGGACTGCTATGGAGGAGTGTGAAGAACTATGAAGAGGCGATCAAGGCATACCGCTTTGCTCTCCGGCTGGATCCTGATAGTGTTCAGATCCAGCGAGACTTGGCTCTGTTGCAAGTGCAGATGCGAGACTACCCAGGCTTCGTCCAGAGCCGCAACCAGATGCTTCAAGCAAAGCCAGGCTTCCGGCAGAATTGGACCGCTTTGGCAGTAGCACTGCACCTGAACGGTGAATTGGACAAAGCTGAGGATGTGTTACAAAAGTACGAGGAGACTCTGAAACAACCTCCGCCAAAGAGCGACATGGAACATGCGGAAGCTCTGCTGTACAAAAACTCGATCATTGCCGAGCGCGGTGAGTATCAACGGGCACTCGAGCATCTCGAATCAATACAAAAGACGGCGTTGGACAGGACAGCGGTGATGGAGGCCAAGGCAAGCTACCTGCTCAAGCTCGACCGAAGAGAGGACGCGGAGAAGGCCTACCGAGCGCTACTGCACCGAAATGTCGAAAAGCGAGCATACTATCAGGGCCTCGAGAAGGCGCTGGCACTCGACCGATCGAAGCCTGAGGACCAAGAGAAACTGCTCGCCGTCTACCAGAGCTTTGCGGACAAAAGCCCAAGGATCGATGCTGCACGACGAATTCCATTGGACTTCCTACAAGGGGATAGCTTCCGACAACATGCCGACGCCTATCTGAGGAGATCTTTTCAAAAGGGTGTCCCGAGTACTTTTGCAAACGTCAAGCAATTATATGCTGATGTGGAGAAGCGCAATATGATCCAGACTCTCGTGGAGGGATATGCTCAAGAAGAGGTGCAAACAAATGGCGGCGCTGAGCAGCATGAGGCCAATGGCAGTGTCAATGGAACGTCAAAGTCTAGCCCTGCCGATCGCGCTCGAATGTGGTCACTGAGCGTCAACTACTTCCTCGCGCAGCATTACAACTACCACTTGTCTCGCGACCTCACGAAAGCGCAACAGTATATCGACAAAGCCATATCGATCAACACCCAATCCAATGACTACACGTACCAGATGACTCGCGCGCGCATACTGAAGAACCTGGGCGATCGAGAAGCGGCTTCCAAGGCAATGAACACAGCAAGGGAGATGGATCTCAGAGATCGATACATCAATACTAAATGCGCAAAGTATCAGCTCCGTAACGATGAGAATCAAGCCGCGATCGATACCATGGGTCTATTCACACGGAAGGAGGCTGTAGGCGGCCCTCTAGGCGATCTCCTGGACATGCAATGCGTCTGGTACATCACCGAAGATGGAGAGTCTTATCTCCGACAAGGCAAATTGGCACTCGCACTCAAACGATTCAAGGCTGTTTACGATATCTTCGAGGTGTGGAACGAGGACCAATTCGATTTCCACACGTTCTCGCTGCGGAAAGGCATGATCCGCTCATATGTAGAGATGATTCGGTGGGAGGACAAGCTACGTGAACATCCCTTCTTCACACGCGCCGCCTTGTCTGCAATCAAGATCTATTGCATGTTATTCGATCGCCCAGAGTTGGCCAAGGGCGGCGATCCGAACGGAACTGCCCAATGCGAGGCGGACAGGAAAAAAGCAGCAAAGAAGGCGAAGAAGGAGGCGGAGAGAGCTGAAGCAGAGAAGAAAGCCGCCGCTGCGAAGAAACCAGTGCCCAAGGGCGAAGACGAGGAAGCGGCACGGAAGGAAGACAAGGACCCACAAGGCCTTGAGCTGCTCAAACAAGCCGGCGAGAAGCCACTGGAGGAGGCCATGAAATATGTTACGCCTCTACTGGAACTTAGTCCGCAGAGCCTGGATGCACAGTTGGCAGGGTTTGAGGTGTACATTCGGAGACGTAAGTACCCATATGATTTTATCGGGACTAACAAAAGACGTGCTAACATATTTTCAAACAGAGAAGTACCTTCCTGCTCTGAAATGCCTGCTCGCCATCCAATCCGCTAATCCCACACACCCACAAAAAGAAGATCTGGCGAAGCGCCTGAAGACGGCAATCGACCAGGCCGGAGAGCCGCTACCCAAGCCCGCTCGGCAGGCCATGGAAGAGCTGTTCCTGAACGCTGCATGATGATCAGGAACATGCAGTGAACGTGTGATCTGTACAGTAGAGCTCCTGAGAAAGCTCTGGAGGAGCCGCACCCGATACGTGATCTTTCTCGCCCATTGACCGTGGTAGACGTCGATTCGCGATGGTCACGGAAGATGAGAAAGCCACCGGACGGCAGAAGAGCAAATCAGAATAAGTTCGTGTGCTCGTAGACTAGCGTGGCGTCACCGAGGTCGGGCCCTGTTCTTTCCTTAGGCTCATGTTGGCCGCAATAAAAGCTCTTGATGACCTGAGAGAACTGGAAATTCACTTCCTTGTACCGCCCTCTCTATACTCGTCGCATTGTCTTAGCAAAATATGCAGCTCCACCCGCATCATGTCTTCAGGTCGCACCTCGTGCTTCGAAGGACCAATTTTCCCACTACATCTCCATCGCTCCAGCAGATGTGGATGGCTCGTCGCCGAATAGCCCTTCGATTCTGAAAGGCTCGGCAAGCTGAGTGACAATTTGCACTTCGCCCTTGGACGTTGCAGCAGAAGCTTTCTGCTGCTTCTGTTGCTGAAGCGCCGGCAGTTTCAATCTCTGTTCTTGAAGGTCGCTAAGAACCGTCAAGGCCGCTGCATGGAGGTTCGGTACGCCGCCACGACTCAACCGGCCTCGCTTCCTGGCAACATCAACCAAAAACCTAGTCGTGGCGTCGCTACCTGCGGTGACGAGCGGCGGCAACTGGTAGTACTCGAGTAGCTGTTGTATCCCGTCTGGTGTCTTCTGTAGTCTCCCTAGAAGTCGGTTCACAGGCTTGATCGGATCGTCGAGCACTTGCTTCGGAAGTTTCTTCTTCGGTGCGTCTGCTGTGGTCGGCGCGGCTTTTGGTGCGATTTTCATCTCTTCGTCTGCATCGTCGTCCTCCTCGTCTTCGTCTTCATCCTCTTTAGAATATGCCTGCGCGCGTTGAGACGCCGAAGCGACCAATGCAGCCATGGGGTTGACATCTTCTCTCTCATCCATTTCCTCGTCATCATCATCCTCCTCGTCCTCAGAGACCTCGAGATCCCCATCTACCGGTTTCGTTGTCGCATCGACCGACCGCCCTTCTCTCTGTGCTCTTGCAATGTCTCGCCGACGCTCTTTCTCCTCCTCCTTATTTCGCTTACTCTCCTCAATCTCTGCGAGAATCTTGTCCTTGTATGGGAACAGATTTGGAATGCCAGGGTCCTTCTTCAGTCGTGACCGCCATTGCGGGTTCTTCTTCGCCTCCTTGCGCTCTTTGCGTTGTTTATTCGCTGAGGCTTTTTGAATCTTGTGCCTCAAACGCACTGGCACTCGCTTAGATTGTGGTTTGCCGACCTTCATGTTGTCGGCTCTGTGTGTAATTTGGTTGGTGTTGGCAACTTGAGGCCTTGAACACCGAGACTTTTCTGGTGGCTTGGTCGGAGCGTCGGCACCTGGAAGCCGATGCTATTTTCTCCGTCTCCAGCCAAGCCAAGCTCCCCATGTTCGGGGCTAACAAGAAATATACAGTAGACTTGAAATTCAAAGGCTCTTCATCGTATAACATTTCATCGTGACACTGGGCTACATATTGACTTTGCAATATAGCGCCTTCTCGGAATATGTAGATCACCATGCACTTATGGCATTTCGAGACCGCCAGCTGCACCGTAGCGTGCCCCGTCTAAGATAAATTGCTGGTAAGAACAGCTCATGACACACCAACATTCATCCCTTGCCAATCCTCCAGCTCCGCTACAATGTCAGGTAGCATAGCTTCCACATCTTCCTCTCGAACGCCAAGTGCTCCGGTAATGAGTCTCCTGTACTCTGTTTGCTTGTTGTTCATACCCGCGTTCGAAAGAGCCTGTACGATGGCCGTGAAGAGCGTCTTTCGTTTCTCCACAAGCTCGTACAGTTCTTGCACAAGTGGTAATTTTTGACTGACAAGTTCCTCTTCGTCTTCGAGCATCATATCATCAGCGGGAGAGTCTGACTGCGACTGTTCCTCTTGATTCAAGATTTGCTTCAACTCGGCATCCTCATCTTCTCTCATCAAGGCTTCGTATTCTTGCATGAGCGAGGTTAGCTTCTGGGATAAGGCGTCGTCATCATCGGCTCCGTCGCCTGCTTGTTCGAGCTCTTTCGCGGTGAGCTCTTCCAGCTGCCGATGTAGAAGTTCGATCTGCGCTGAACGTTCTGCAGCAACCCTCTCGGCTTCAATCCTCTCCATTTCTTTCTCTTCAATCTCTGACTCGAGATGTGCGGCGAGCTGATCGGCTTTGCTTTTCAGTGCTGGTACGATTGCTGACGTTAGCGAAAGAGCAGCTTCAGACTTATACAAGCTGTTATCTGATGATTGTGAAGCTTGGGCAAAGCCGGCCAAAGCTGGGTCGATCGCCATGCTGCCATTCATGCCATTCAGATGCGACCGTACCGGACCACCAGTGAACGTGCTGCCTCGTGTGTCAGCCTGAAAAGGGGACGAAGACAGCTGACGGTGGTTGTTCCGCTCCTGTCGCCGACGGTTCAGCTGGACAATTAGAGAGTCTGCAGTTTCTCCCATTGAGTTGGGTATCCCAACAGCCGCATTGCGACCTATCAGGCTTCTCACACATTTTCGCGCACCATTGCGGGCTGCGATCGTGATTGCAGTATCCCCATTGTGATCCTGTGTGTTCAAGATGCGCTCGATATTGTCTGGACTCATGATCTCAGGCATCTTGTTGAGAATGCAGTCCATATAATATCTTGCGCATTGGTATTTGCTCTTGCGTTCCGTGATGTTGGCGATATGGTGGAATACGGTCTGGCCCCACCATTCTTGCATGTTCACTGTACGAATCAGTAAACCCGCAAGCTTATCCATATTTTGGCGGTCGTAGTTGTTGGTGAAAAGCACAGCCCGCATCAGCGGTGTCTCGCCGTTCTTCGATTGCACATCCACGGCCGCCTGTCTTCGGATGAGGTCCTTAACCACTTCAAGGTCGCCCATGGCAGCAGCCCAATGCAGTGCCGTGTGGCCTTTGTCGTCAATGGGTCGATTGAGGTCTGCGCCTTGAGGGGGCGAAGGAGCGAGCGGCAGCTGGTCCAGTGGGCTGTCCATAAGCATGAAGTAATCCAGCAGCTCATCGGCCCACAATTGATGCTCCTTGTCAGCTTGGGTCATCTCCTCGACTCTGCGCCGCTTGCGGTCTCCTCCCGTGTATTGTGGATCGTAATCATCGAAAGCTTCGGAAACAACAGTGACATCGTCTGGCGTTTCTCCGCCTTGCATGCTCATCTGGTCGTAATCGTGCATGCCTGCGTAGCCTGCGCTTCGTTTCGTTGGCGGGTTCATTGGCGATTCGCTCACTTTCTTGGCAGGTGCTCGCCTGGAGTTTGGAGGCGCTCTCGGGGCTCGGGGCTTAGATGAGGCAGCTGTAGCATGTTTTGGCGCCGGCGGTGGACTTCTGTCGCCAGGGACGAAATCAAAGATGGGTCTCAGCTTCTCGAGCACGCCGTTCTTTTGTGCAAGTTCCCGGCCGTCTGGCAAAGGAATCCATGTTCCTGCGCACACAGTCTCTGATCAGCAAGCATGACCTCTTTGGGCAGCCTTTGCTCGTCGCATACCCTGGTATTTGCCATAGCCTCCCTGCACTTTTTCGTGTACGCCCTTCTGCACTTCGCGCTCGAGGATGCGTGTTCGCGCAGGTTTGTCGTAGTCGGCGACTTTGAGGATGTGCGTCGCATTGATCCAGTCATCGGAGCGCCGGCGCATAATATGATTGCCGGCGACATTGTACTCGTACACGGGCACCTGGACAGCGAGGTTAGCGGCGCAGCATACGGAGGGCGGGGCGAGAGGGCAGCGCGCACATTGCTGTAGGTCGCGCTGTAGATCTTCTTGTCGTCGGGCGCCATTGTGGGCGGCGTGCGAGCAGCTGCGGTTGCGCAGCCGGCGTTGCGGGTCTGCTCTGCAGTCTGCGGTTATGCGAGTGGTCTGTGTGTCGTGAAGTGCTTGCGTCGAGACGCGTCGGTTGCGCAAGTCGCGTTGGCTTCGGTGCCAAGACTTTCCGAAGAGCGGGATTTCAGACCGGGGTGGGCCACGCGCGGGCAGTCCGAGTCAGACTTCGGTCTTGCTGTACGAGTGAGTGTTGGGCACAAGACAAGACAAGACAAGACAGCTTATCAAGGTCCTGCTCGCATCATCAGTTCGTGCTGGCAGCGCGAGTCTAAGCTTGGACAAATTTCATACGCTAACCGCAGCCACTGCCATTGGCGAGGACTCACGCGAGCAAGACACTTGGACAGAACATCGTCAAGACAGCAGCAAACATGCCGAACGTTGGCCTGATAGATCACTCACCACGACACCCAGAGCCCGCTGCACCTGTTCCCACGGCTTCAAATCTCATCTTGATCGACAACTATGACTCCTTCACCTGGAATGTGTACCAATATCTCGTGCTCGAAGGAGCACAAGTCGAAGTGATTCGCAACGACCAGATTACGCTCGATGAATTAATAGCCAAGAAGCCGACACAACTAGTCATCAGTCCCGGACCTGGTCATCCCGAGACCGATTCGGGCATCAGCAAAGATGCCATCAAGCAATTCAGTGGCAAGATACCCATCCTCGGTGTCTGCATGGGCGAGCAGTGCATCTACTCCGTGTTCGGCGGGACTGTCGAGAAGACTGGCGAGATCCTTCATGGCAAGACTTCTCCTCTTCGACACGATGGCAAGGGCGTCTATGCAGGTTTGCCACAAGATGTGGAAGTCACGAGGTACCACTCGTTGGCTGGAACTCACCCTACTTTGCCGGATACCCTGGAAGTTTCGTCGTGGATCGCAGTCGGCCCAGACGGAGGTAAAGGGGTCATTATGGGTGTTCGGCACAAGGAGTTGCTGGTTGAAGGTGTCCAATTCCATCCTGAATCAATTCTCACAGCTGGAGGCCGACTCATGCTGAAGAACTTCTTGCACATGCAAGGTGGTACTTGGGCAGAGAATGCCCGTCTACAGACCGAAGCGCAGCGAGTCTCAACTGGTGCCAAGGCGCAAACAGACGGGACTGCCAATGGCGAGACGAAATCCAACATTTTGGAAAGAATATACGATCAGCGCAGAAAGGACGTAGCAGAGCAACGCCAGATTCCGTCCCACAGATTTGAAGATCTACAAGCTACCTACGACCTCAATTTGGCGCCACCTTTGGTCTCGTTCCCAAACCGACTGAGGCAATCGCCGTTCAAACTTGCACTTATGGCCGAAATCAAGCGAGCCTCACCTTCTAAAGGCATCATTCAGATAGACGCTCGTGCGCCGGAGCAAGCTAGAGTGTACGCATTGGCAGGCGCAAGCACCATCTCCGTCCTTACCGAGCCGCACTGGTTCAAGGGCAGCATTGATGATCTACGCAACGTGAGGCAAGCTATTGATGGTATGCCAAACCGACCTGCTTTGCTACGAAAAGAATTTGTTTTCGATGAATATCAGATCCTCGAGGCGCGTCTAGCAGGTGCTGATACCGTCCTACTCATCGTGAAGATGCTCGATCGTGAGCTCTTGAACAGGCTCTACAAGTACTCGCAGTCGCTGGGTATGGAGCCGCTGGTAGAAGTCAATACACTCGAGGAGATGCGGATCGCGGTCGAGCTGGGATCGAAAGTGATTGGCGTGAATAACAGGAATCTGACAAGCTTCGAAGTCGACATGGACACCACAACACGACTCATGAAAATTGTGCCTAAAGAAACCATTCTCTGCGCTCTGAGCGGCATTGCCGGCCCCAAGGATGTGGAGCCCTACCAACAGAACGGTGTTGGCGCAGTTCTAGTTGGCGAAGCACTGATGCGAGCAAAGGATACTGCCAACTTCATCTCCGAGCTGCTCGGCGGCAGCGAGGCTGCCATTAAGTCCAGGCCTCAGAAGAAGCTCCTCGTCAAGATCTGCGGCACGCGAACACCCGAAGCTGCACAAGCGGCCATTGAAGCCGGTGCTGATCTGATTGGGATAATCATGGCCACAGGCAAACGGCGCTGTGTATCAAGTGAAACAGCTCGAAGTATCACGGACGTGGTGCGTAGAACACCGAAGACTGCCTTGGAAGTGACTGATGTCTCCGGAGAGGCTGGAGGGAAAGCGACGAGTTTCTTCGCACACACAGCACGCCATCACATCCAGCGAGCTGATCGTGCGCTATCAGTTGGTGTTTTCCTTGATCAGCCTTTGGAATACATTCTGGAGCAACAACGACTGGTTGACTTTGACATCATTCAACTTCATGGCTCCGAGCCGTTGGAGTGGGCACAACTCATACCTGTGCCCGTTCTGCACAAGTTCAAGCCTGGCGATGCTGGGTTGTCGAGTCGCGGTTACCACTCGCTTCCACTGCTTGACGCCGGTGCTGGCGAGGGGAAACAGCTTGACACATCATCAGTTCGTTCACTTCTAGAAGGTGATGCAGGACTGAGGGTGTTGTTTGCTGGCGGTCTGACATCGGAAAACTTGACCGAAGCAATCACTGGCCTTGGCGACGCGAAGGCGCAGATTGCCGCAGTCGATGTCAGCACCGGCGTTGAAACGAAAGGAGAACAAGATGTGGACAAAATTCGCTCGTTCATCAGGACAGCTAAAGAGATCGAGCTATAGAGATAAATTCTACAATTGAATCGAATCTTTCCAGATTTTCTGCTCTGTACTCTGGCGCAGCAGGCAAGAGGTCCGTCCCTCATGCTTCTCTCTTCTGTGCATGAGCCACGAAGTGAAAAATCTGTTCCTCATCACGGCCGTTTACCACAAGACGCCTCACGGTGTGGCTGCCTGGTAGCGTGCAGGTGAGCCGTTTGTTCTCATTCACTCAGTTGCACACCCGAAGTGGGGCCCATGTTGCCTATTGTCAAGTCGCCAGCAGCCCCCATCATCGCGACAATTACAACCAACTCTTCTTAGTTCTCAAAGTCTGAAAGACCTTTCCAACACCACCGCCACCCCGATACTGGACAACTTCCATCTCTCATTCTCGACTTGAGCCTTGACCCGATCGCTGCATCTCTCACAAGCGCAAAGTCACTGGCCGTTGCAAATAGCAAGATGCCGTACAAAGCGCTGAGAGGCTGTGTGATAGTCACAGCTGGCAGCGGCGAAAAAGATTGGAATACCAATCAGATCAGCCAGTGGATCAAAGAAGCATCTGGTACCTTCGAGCGCGCCGTCACGGAGTCCACGACTCACCTGGTCATCACTAAGAAACTGTGGGATACGGGTGGCATGATCGCACAAGAGGCGATTCGTCGCCAGCGGCAAGGACAGAACATAAGCATCGTCAGCTTTGACTGGCTCGATCACTGCTTCACAACCAAGTCCAAGAAGAAGGAGAAAGCGTACAAGTTCTTGGTCAAAGACTTGTCGGCCAGCGGCGGCAAAGATGATGCTGGGCCGCGTTCCCACACCGGTCTCCTTAAGGAGCTCTACCTTGAGAACACAGAACTTACGCCAGCCCAGCAGAAGCTCAACGAGAAAAAGCAGGCCATGGAAGAAGCATTAGCCAAGGAGCGCGCGGCCGAGAAGGAGGCCACGCGGCAGCAGCACCTAGACACGAGCCACAGTCTTACGGAGCTGGGGCAAATCTTCAAGAGAGGTGCTAAGAAGGCGAGCACGATTCTGTTGAACTGTAAGTCTGTTGAGCCGGCCTCATTCCGTGGTGTAGGGGCACTCCCTAATGACATTTTCTTGGCAGCGAACCATCACATCTACCAGGATGTAACTGGTTTCTACTACGACATTACCCTCACAAAAGTCGATACGGCACGTAACACGAACGAACGGTACAATCTCGTGGTAAGCAGTGCACCACTACACCCCGATAGATTCTGTCCCTTTCCGACTGACATTTCCTGACAACACAGTTACAGATCCTTGAGTCCAACGCCGTCCCCAATACCTATGCTTTCAGCACCTCATTCTCCGGTACGAAGATCGCACAGGTCACCAACGTCGTTGTGAACGTGGGCGCAAACTTCTCCACCGCGATGCGCGCATTTCGCAATTGCTTCAAAGAGAAGACTGGGGTCAACTGGAACGATCGTCTGAAAACACCCAAGGATCGGTAAGCGGCGGCCCAAGGTCCATAAGAGATGAGTGAGACCAGGCAAAGCTAATTCCTACATCTTGCAGATCCAGACATGACGAGCCAAGAAATCACATGGACAAGGTCGGGGGTTACGCCCGTGATCAGCTCGACGTCTCAAACGAAGCGGCAGATATTCGCTTCCAGAATTTCCAGTACTATCCTCCAAGTTATGGGGCTGTTGGCCAGCTCGACACCTCAGCACTTGAGACCAGCAATGAAGACCAGTCCACTCCACAAGCTGGCCTGCATGTGACGAGTGGCGAGAACGGCATCAATACCCCTGATGTCGCGAATGAGCACCATGCTGGTACTCCTGTGGAAGCAGTATTTGGACCGAGGGATGTCGAGAAGTTACACGAGGCACAGTCTGTCCCGAACGAGGTTGGCGAGACGCTGGATCCCATGACTGCGCCCTTTGACTTTGGAGAGGGCGTCGACTTTGAAGAAAGCGCCGAATTTGAGAGAACCGTCGCCCACGCCGATGAAGGCGACGTGGAGCCTACAGTGGAGCCCCAATACGGAGACGGAGCCGAATTCATGGACCTCTCCAGCTACTCTCTTCCGCCTCAGACTTCTGCTGAGCAGACCCACAGCGGGCTTGCAACCACACCACAAGTTTCGAGCCTCGGCAAGCGTAAGGATAGTGGAGTGGTAGACTCCGCCGAACATTCGAAGAAGCGCAAGATCGATGTGGAGTCCGGCGAGTACATCATCGAGAATACCTCGGAAGCTGGGGACCAAATTGGAGGTGACTGAGCCTTCGGAAGCAGTTCGTCCGCGACGTTGTGGCTGCTGCAGGTGCAGACCGGTATCGTGCAGGATGAGCGGCATGCGATGGACCTTCGAGAAGACTATAGAGGTGATCAGTGGTGAACACAGCACAAGATCTTATCGGAATCTGAGGTCTGGATGCAAAGCGTCTTGGGTCATAGTGCTCCGTGATATATGTACAGTAGCGGCCAGCGAGGAGCGAACGGAGCGCTCATTGTGTTGCTTAAGTATAGCATCACTGGTATCGACTTTGCCCGGGTGTCCTGTGGCATGCATCTAGTTCGATCGCTCTCCGTTCTTTTGTGCCCGAATCTCATCCATCTTCTTTACCCTCAACTTGAATTCCTCATATTGACACTTCTCATACGAATGCCGCTCGTCCTGCGGTTGCGTTAGCAAACCCTTCTCTACCCAAAGCCCCATGTGTCGAGCATCCGCACCTGACACCTCCAGTTTAGATAGTAGTTGTCGTATCGGCACTTGTTTAGTGGGATGAGAAGATGGGCGCACGAGTCACGGTAGGCCAGCGGTAGTTTGGCATCGCTCATTTCTTTTCGTGTGGCTTCTACACCAGGCGAGAACGTCAGTAGCTGCGCAACAGCGAGTGCACCATTGGTTCGTGGGAGGTGGTCGTACGGCGAGTGGGAGCGCCGTGGCCGAGGCCAACAGCTTCCTTGACGCTCTCGGCGCTGTCTTTTATCTGTTCTGCGACGGTCATGGCGGCAATGGGCGTGGGACACGGAGGAGAGTCGCGCGGAGGTGGTGGCAGTGGCCGGCGCGGTTGCAGGTGAGGTGCGCCAGCGTCTGCTGGGCGTGACAGAGACGGAAGGTCGGCCGAGCAGAAAGTCAGATCGCGTCCGGCCAGTCGCGTGTAGGACAGCGACAGAAACAGAGCTCCAGAAAGAGCTTCAACAGGACCACCACCGACAGCGCAGACACCATCTGATCGCTGGCCTGACCATTCACCCATACACGATGCACCAGTGGGGCCCGTCTCGCCGCCATCATTAGCTCACGCGCCGCAGCGACGAGCGCACCGCTACCACTCTCACTGCACCACTGCTGCAGATCGATGCCACCATGTCGACGGCAACCTCGTCGAGTTACTTCCCTCCCCTGGATCAATGTCTAGCCGGTGATACGACAGTAATTTCCTGGCGCACCGCGTATCGCGCCATTTGCGACGAAGTCACGGCTCTCGAAAACAGCCACCTGCAGCACTTTTTCACCGACGATGAGACGATAGCTCTTCTCAGTAATCCGATCAAGCCATATGCCGCTCCCAGCGCGCGGAGCGGAAGCGACTTTGACACCAAGACTGCGCCCATCAACGTTGCCCAGTCTCAACATGCCGACTACAAGCTGGACGAGATCAAAGCTGATGCGAAATGGCTGTCTAAGGAGCTGCAAATCGAGGAGATGGCTGCCCTGCGTCTGGCGGTGATTGAATGGCAAGAGCGAGCCGCAGATCAGCTGTTGAACACGGCATTCAATGGCCCAAGCGGACTGAACGGCCCCGCGAGCACTGCCTTGGTGAAAAGCACGATTGATCTATCAGCCTCGACGTCTGCATCTTCGCGACCAGCGTTGACATTTACGGATCAGGATGTGAGACGCCAACGGCTGTTGGATGTGTATCTGAGCGAGACCAACCACTTGCTGCGCCTCAGTGCAGATCTAGCCAACCGATGTGCTGTGAGCAAAAGCAATGTGCAGGGAGAGCCTACAGGCGCGTTTCGTCTGGACAATCCGCGCTCGTGGATCGATCGAGTTGCCGCCAAGGTCATGGAAATCATGTGCCCGAGTACTAGCAGAAACGAGGGCGAAGCATTCATCTCCACGTGCATCTCAAAGATTGAAAATGTGCTAGATCGAGGCGATGCGACCACAGTCTGGCCAAAAGTATTTGTTGACGATTCAAAAGCGTCGACCTACATCGACTCTTTGGCATGGGAGCTAACGAATACGTTACGACTTTTACTGGCTGCGTTGTACCAGTACGATGGGATTCCAAGCGCCTCAGCACTTCTAGCCTGGTTCACGCTCATGGAGAAGCATGTGTTTCTGCAAGGGGGAAAGAAGCTTCTTCCGCCAAACCTCGATGTGCTGCAGCTGCTGGTGTCAATAGTCTCTGTGGAGATAATGAAGCTTCAGCTGGCAGTCGGCGAAATTATGCAAGCAGCCGGCGTGGAAAATCTTGTGCTGGCTGGTAGCCACTACATCAACGATGAGGAATGTCTGAGGACTTTCAACCTCATCTTGTATAGAGTTGGTCTGCGTGGGGTCACCATCGCTGCGCCTGCGATTCTTGCTTGGAGCATCATCACTACTGTGATCCGAGACATAGCCCTTATCCATCGGGATGTGCGGGAATCTCGTGGTGAACCTGGATCCGACGATGCGGCAGATGCCCTTGCTCGCCGTGCTTCAAGACGTGGTTCGCGCAACGAGCTGTCATCCGCGTTCGAAAAGCTTTATTCCAAGCTCCAAAGTCCAGAGCTGGAGGGTGATCACAGAGATGACATTCCTCGCCATTTCTTGCTGTTTTCTGTCGATAAATCGCGGGTGTTCACCCTCATGACGGCTTTGAGCACAATGGCTGGCGCCACATACAGCTCCGATGCTGAATCGGGCACCGCGTTCATCTGCAAAGAGGCTCTGCTCGATCTCACAAGAGACGCTCTCCCGCTTGTGCAATATGATGCAGAAGTTCTGGACGCTATCTTGTCATGCATATCACCAGCAGATAACACTCGGATCGCAGAGCAACAGGCTGCTGTGCTTGCAGACAAGCTGCTAGCGGACCACGAGCAGCTCAGGCCCGCCATTCTCAACGAAGCCCTTGCACGTTTTCCGTACGAACTTTCGCCACTGCTGAAGCTTAGCATAGCACTCGCACGCGCGGAGAGTCGCCACCGACGGGAAGGCGATCTCCCTGAAATTGCGGAGATTCTACTTGACCTGCAGACTTTTACGCAAGAAGTGCCGCTGAACTTCAGAGAGTACGAGCTGACTGACGAGGCCGAGGATAGCAACACAATGAGATTGACTGATGCATTGCCTGTCATCTTGAAGCACAATGGGACGATGTTCGTTGGGGGCCCACACTTACTCACTGCTGGCGACGGCATCGACATGGACATACCCGAACACTTCGTTCCTACAGAAACTACGGGCACAATTGTCAAGGAACAGAAGCCCATGGTACTCATGCTCAATCACTCATACTCTGGCCTTGGTTACCTCAGTGCACTTTTATACACTTTCACGAAGGGAAGCGAAATGGCCCCCATTGCGCCGCGAGCAATGCTCGATCGCTTCGCCGCCGCCGATATTATTGCGCTCTTCACGTCCCTGCTCTCAGCCTGCCTCGGTCGTCAGAATGGAGCAGCAGCAGCTCAAGAGTTATTGGTGAGACTAAGCGAATCTCTGGGCGACAACCATGACATTGTGGCTGTTGTGACCGATGTCCTTGAAGCCGAACTTCTGGCACATCTCGAGCAAGTTGCCCAGGAGGGATCGTTGGAAGTCGTTGCCGCGGGTGCAGAGTTCCTTAATGCCATCATCAAAATCTCCCCTGAGCGTGGATGGTCGTTTCTGGCCAAAAGTAGCTTGCTGGGATTGGCGAGCGGAGCAATGTCACTCGTGGCGGTGGTGAATGGGACAGAGGTACAGCTCGGGCAATACCGCTTCCTCCAAGCATGTGTCGATATGCAATCGCTGCTGATAGAGGATGCCATCGCCGGTCTCGCGAAGCGGAACACCATACCTACGGAGACCGTCAAAGCGACGCGCTTCAACATGACAATCAATCGTGACTCGCCAGATACGACGCCTTCTCGAACTATGAGTGCAGTGTTGAATGCGTATCAGAAAATTCTTCTCGATGCACTTCAAAGCTTCCCGGTCTGGAGATGGAACAATGCGGAGCAACGCTGCCGCCTCACCACGACTTTGATCAGCTCCAATATGAAATTACTTCGCAGCACACATGGAATAGACGTGGCCAAAGACCCATCAAAACGGCTTACATACGTCCTCGCACCTGCTGCTGATGCTCTTATCAATGTGTGTGCCCCAAGGAGCGGTACTAGCGCATTGGCGAACACGATGAGCAAAATGCTTCACGATGGTCTCTCAGCCACGGATGATTCCGTACCAGTACAAAGCCGCCAGCTGCTTATCGAGCAAACACGGTCGATACTCAGTTTCCTTTCATCGATTCTGCGCATTGTGCAGGGAGGCACAGACCTTCTCAGCAAGCCCGTGGCTTCGGCAGAGCGGCAGGAAATCGCGAACAAAAGGTCGTATGAACTTGCGCACTCCATTTTGCAAAGCATGCCAGTATTCGCATCACTGCTAGCCAGCGACCACGCTTTCAAGGACCATGTGTTCATGCTCCTTGGTCAGGTCATCAAAGCTGTGGGGACAACCGAGACTGATCCGCCGTCCATACTCGCGCAGTTCGATACGGAAGCAGCGCAGTCGTTCCTTCAAGTGGTCACACAGCTTGACCGTCCACTGTGCGACCTCCAGGTCGAGCGTCGAGTGTGGGAGTTTCTTGCAGTGATCATGACCTCCAAGCAGCAGTGGTTTGCAATCTATCTTCTCACTGGCAAGCTACCGAAGAGTCGAGCACACCGACAGCACCAGGAAGAGCTCAAAGGCAAGCCCATATTGGCTTATGCCTTGAGTCAGCTTGCCTCCATCTCAGATCTGCCTCCCGAGCGCGCTGTAGGCATGCTGAAATTCATCTCTCTTGCCCAACAGACATGGGTGTGGGCAACCAACGAAGTCAGGACGCATACCGAATTCATCACAAACACACTAGCCTGGTTAGGCTCGCTTCGACCTGCTCCAAGAAATCCGACTCCTGACGCGGCCATCACCAGCGCCCGGGAGCATGAGATGGCAGCGCATCTTTGCGAGATACTTGCTATCAACCTCCATGCTGGCCTGGAAATTGGCGACAAGACCGTCCTGCGAGCTCTTGTCAGTAAACTGGACTTCTTGCGCGACCATGGCGCCAGCGTCAATGCTTGGAACAGGTCGCTCCACAAAAGTCTGGAAAGTAATTTGAAAAGAGCATTTCCGCAAAGTGATCTGTCCGATTTCAAGCGTACTACTGTCAATCCTGCGCCGTATGGCAGAAGCTACTTCTACGACCTCGACATAGCCACCACCATCTTTCGACACCATAGAGCATGGACTGGCGCTACCGCGGATCAAGGCTTTTCTGACGAATTTGGTCGCGCCAGTGCCAACTTGAGCCTACTTGACGCGCAGACGACTCTTTTGAGGAGTTGGAAGAGATTGGCTACAACGTTGTGTGACTGCGCCGAGCCAGACACACAGCTACAGATTGAACTCGCCAAAACAGCAGTGCAATGCTTAGCTGCCAACGCAGAGGCTCAAATTGAGCAGCCTGGCGCGGCGGATGTCATGCAAACTCGGATGGAACTTGCCTTCGTACTCGTGTCGAGACTCGTCTCGCTGAAAACCCAGCATGATTCCATGAAAGACCTCCTGCCGGCAGCTTGGGCGCTAGTCGCTGCATCTCCAGTCGACTACGATGTGGCAACGGATGCCGAAGACGCACGGTATTATCGACAATTGCTCCAGGTCCTCTACTTGACCATTCAGCCATACACCTATTCCAGCAAAGCAAGCACTCAGGGAGAGATGCACTATCTCGCGCCGCAGACTGCCTCGACGCTCGTAAACATTGTTGGCAAAGTCATCGCGCCCGGGTTTCGCGCACTCTGCGGTAATCTGCACACAGACATTTCACTCGCTCTTCCGGCGGACTTTGCGCTTCTGACTGCTCTGTTGCAAGCCATTCTTGCGGTACCCGGTATCAATTCCGTTCATACGATGCTGACAGACCTGATTGCTGGCTCGAATATTGTACGAGGTGCGTTGAGCTTGTATTCTTGGGCCGATCAACTGGTCGAGGAGGACACGCAAGACCCAGTCTACGGCGAAATCGCCGTCATGTTCCTCCTGGCGCTGTCTACTGTGCGCCCGATCGCAGAACACATGGCGCTGGATGGTGTGCTTGCACAACTCTCTTCCGCGAACCTATCAAACTACTTTCGCAAGCCAGGTGGAAAAGGTCCATTTGACGAGCCGTATCGGATTTTCATCATCTGGACAGAAGGATTTTTGCCGCTTTGCTTGAATTTGCTCGACTCAGTAGGTCCAGCCATTGCCGCGGAGATCTCAGCCTTCTTGAACAGCTTCCCAGAGCAACTACAGCGTGCCGAAAAGTCCCTCGTAAACGAGCCGCCATCACCGCGAAATCCACGGGCTGGTGCCGTGACGCTGAGCTTGGTCTCCGAAGCTCACAGCCTGTCCATGCTCTCAATAGTCTTGAGTTGCGATATTGCGAGAGGTGCTGCTGATGGCATCAACGCGGCGGATGTTCCTGAGCTCAACTATGATGCCCAAAATGTGAAGGCTCTCGTGGAGGGGCTCACACGAAGCAAGCGAAGTCTCATCGACAGGATTAGACCAGCTACACCTTTGGAGGAGAGATGGTTGGGTACACCCGCTGCAGGGAGTGCGGACAATTTGCTTTTGGCAAAGGTGCAAAAAGAAATGCATGGCATGTTGGCTTGTTTCGAGGATCAGGCTAGCGCTGGGTCTTGAGCAAAGGAAAGCTGAAGCATACGGTATTGGAGAAATGGGTGTTCTTGTGTTGACCTTTCAGCGAGGCGTTCAGGAAGAGGAAGCATTTGCGCGTGAGGATATTTCGATGGCATGTTGCATAGAACGAGTGCCGCCAGTCAGACATTCCGGGTCATCCTTGTGTAGCCCTGCTACCACAACTCCTCCAGATTTAGTCGTGTAATTGGCAAATCAACTCACTTACGCTGCCGAATTGTTGCACACCTCGAGCCATTGCTAAATAATCAAGAAATTATGACGAAAGTGTGAATGATGTATTTGATACGTATGGTATGCGATCGCTTGTTTGACCCCATACTGGCGAGAGTGGGTTGACACACTCCTGATCTATGCTTTTCATAACAGTTCGTAGCTCATCTACGCTTCAGAAATCCCCGTGAACGAGATGTCCAGCATCTTGCTCTAGTGGTAACACAATCCACTATTCTCAATTTTCCACACAGCAGCCAAGCCCTGCTTGACTTCACCCTCATCTGCTCCCGCGACACCGCCTCGTCTCTTGCTTAAAACACGGCGAGTCCATGCCTCGACCGCTTGCTCTCCCGTCTCGTTTCGAGCTTGACGCAGGAACGGGATGAGAGATGTGCCACCAGTGCCCTTTTCGGATTTGTCGTTCTCCTTGTTTCCGCCATCTTTGGGAGCAGGCTTAGGACGATGCGCAATATTGATCTTTTGCTTCTTTTGCTGGGCTTCGTCCTCGCTTGCTGCCTTTTTGGCTTCGGCACTTTTGATGATGATGTACCTGCTCACAATCTGAATGTGCTTGTCTCTGAAGGCGCTCAGCATGGCAACGCATGCATCGAAAGCGAGAGTCAGTTCCTGATCGTAACTATGCTCGTCCACAAAAGCTCGAATGTTGGCTACTCGTGTCACTGCTTCCAGGAATCTGGCGTGTGGTCCTGGCATATATCGGCGCATTTCATGAATGAAGTTCGACGCGGGCGCCTTGGACTTGCGCTCACTCTCTGGAATGTCCTCCTTGCGTACGCCGGTGGGCAGATGTTCCACGCCGAGCACAATGTCGAAGAACTGGATGATGCTCGATTGAGCGTTGCTACCGCCACTGTACTGCACGTAACGCTGCTTGTTGATCGGACCTCCATTGTCGAAGATCACACCATTCGGAAGTCCGGCTTCTTTCATATTCTTGCTGCCCGCTAAAAATGGTCGAATGCGATGATAGAAGACATGAGGGTCACAGTTGTCATACATACGAGAAAGCATAGCGCCGAGCTCGTCGAGACGTTCAGCGAATGCTTTAAGAGCTTCTGTGACTGCGCGTCTATCGCCGTTCCTGGCGAAGTCAATGGCGTGCAGCATGAGTGGCACAATCGGCCCGGCTTTGGCTTCGATTGCAACACTGATCAAGTAGAACCACTTCTCATCGAGGGACCCGGTGAAGGTATCAATGGTATCAAGATTTGCGAGCGTGTCCATGCGTTCTGCATCGAAAATTGGCTTCCAATTCCAGAGGACCAGCCCGGCGTATGTTGCGACTGGGGGCAGCTGCAACTTCTTGCAGATTTTCAAGAACGGGACTGTGACACACGGTGGTACGCGTTCAGACGGCACATCGCTGCCCCAGATGTACGCATGCGTGATAAACGCCAGAACGCTGTATGCGCGCTGCCATTGAGCGTCGCCGGCCAAACGCTCCGTCGATAGAATCGGCATCTTGTCCACAGTCTCACGCAGTCTCTTGCTCAAGATGAATCCCTGTAGATTCTTCATGATGTATTCCCAGGGCTCGTAGTAGGAATCTGGCAGGCGCTCGAGTGGCGCTTCTGTTGGGAGGAAGCCATTCTCTCGGGAGACGGCGTAGTCTTCAGGGTTGGGTATTGGAAACATGATGATTTGCACCAGACGCAGGCTTGCTACGTGATCATGTCAATTCGATATTGACGTCCTACGTTGCAAGCCCAGCCGTATTTGTATTCCGAGCGGTCGTCTATTCGTGGTGGGACCTTGCGCTTCCAGAATGATCGTTGTTTCACGAGGAACAGGTCCGCAGTTGCGGTTCGCGGGTTTTGAGAAGGTCTCAGGCAGTAGCGCGTGGAGGCAAGAGTGACTGTCTGTGGAAGGTGAAGGTCGTGGAGGGGCTGAGATCGAGGTTTAGTTGCGGGTAGTGGCAGAAATGAGGTGATGCGGGCGGCAGTCTAGATTTGGAGTCAGTGAGAAAGAGGCGAGTGCTAGTGCTTTCATTCGGCGCCGACGTCGGCTTGATGGCTATGTAATCGACTTTCAGGTTAGCGATGAGCTCACAACATGAGCTTGCGCTGCTCCCTACATGGCAGGCTGATGAGAAATGGTGTGTTTGGAGTGACGCCTCCGCAAGTCCGTGTGCTGCCGCTGCCCCTCCGACCGGATTCACGAAAGAAATCGTCTTCCTGACCACTTCACCTGGCGAAGCAAGTAGGAATTTCCCGCGGCCCCATGCACATAGCAGCATGAATTGAGTTTCTGCAGGTGTGGCAGATCATGATATTCGAGAAGATCATTGATCGCCACGCTGTTGTGCCTGGGTTGTTGCAAGGATTTGCTTGAAGCTGCGGGCGATGACGATCATATTCTGGGAACGCAATTATACGTACACATGCATCGTTGCACAGCACTTCATCTTAAGAGCCACAGGAGCGGTCATAGTCTGCGTTCCAATGTGTGCATGAACTCGGCAAGTTGCGTTGTGGTGGAGGTTCACTCACACGGCCCGATTAGGAAATAAAAGTGGGTCCATTTTGCCCGCAGTCTGAAATTTCTGACAGTCCTGGTCCTGGTACAGCAGCATCATTGCGGCAACGCAGCGTGCTTCAAAGTGTTCAGAGACGTTCGCTTGAAGCTGAGCGTTAAGTATTTGGTCTGCAAGCCCTTCATATTTACATTAGCTGGGTGTGCAGCTGACTTCGATATTATTGTAGCTATATTATGAGCCTGCAGGTCAGTTAGGACATCTCAACAGCTCGAAACGAGCTTGTTCTGAGGGTGAGATGGCCGAGTGGTTATGGCGTAAGTTGCTCTCAAAGTATCATCTTCAGCTTCGAAATTGACATCCTATCTCAGGTGTGACTCAAGCTACTAAGCTTCTTCGACCCAGTCGTTGAGTATTCTCATGGGCTCTGCCCGCGGGGGTTCGAATCCCCCTCTCATCATCGCTTTTTTGCACTCAAAAGAGAGCATAGCAGAAGAAATAATGGTGGTCGGATCATTTTTGGTCGAGATATGGCGTGGTGGAGTGAAAGTACCCGGTATATCGGCACCCCAACGTTCTCAGACAAACTCAGCGTTCTCTACTGCATTGTGGGCGGTTCTAGCTTTACGTTTTGACCTTTAAGAGGTGCCAGACCTTCAGGGTGCCCTTCGGGGTCAATATCATCCCGGGCGTGAAGTCTCTCAATTTCTTTATCCGCGACCCTTGAACCTGTGAGACGGCCCAAGACTCGCCTAGTAGCAACATTAGAATGACCTATCGATTCTTTGCATTATACCTCTATCTTCTCCGTTCAAAAAGCTAGCACTTCTGCCCTATTAATGGCAAGATCCAACCCCATCTATTGTTTGCTACGAGGCGCCATTCCAATAACACTTTCGATTACGAGCGAAGAAGGGCAACAGTGTTGTGCAAACATCAAACACCGCCTTTGAAATTCGATCTGCCATGCTCCTCGCCCAGCCTCCATATTTGCCTTTACTGACCATTCTTCTGGCTTTGTGCAGCCATGATCATGTGCAAAGCCCTCTCATAAGCCCACATAGTCACTGCACTAGACGGCGCCGCCTTCACCAGACTCACGGTCAGCCCTCTGTAAAGACCAATGGCGCCCTCTTTCCTCAGGATCATCCTAATTGTGTTGATGACACCCCTATCATAGACTGGCACTCTGCCTCCAACATACTTGCTTCGACTTGGCCCTTGCACCTGCAATCTTTTCCTCACAGTGTCCAGTGGGAAGACTGCGCTCTTGCTGAGCACGCTCGCCATCACCCCAGCCACTGCATCGCCAGAGCCAAAAGGCAGCTGTACAGCTGCAAGAGGCGGCTTGAGACCCTCATAGAGAGCAAAGAAGAGTCCCATATATGGCACGACCTGACCAACGCCAGCATTCAAGCCTTTGAAGAACCCAGCATATCCTTCGTAGCGCACAATATCGCGCACACTCCCAAGCAGCCCATCGTAGACTCTCTCGGTGCCTTGTGCAGCAAATCGAGTTCGCAGCAGGTCCAGAGGATATGTGGTGGTCGTGGCCGCAGTCCCTGCTACAGCACCACTGATGAAGCTCTTCGCAGAACCGGGAATGCTCACGCCCGACTGCTCTGCAACCTTATCCAAGAATTGTGATGTACTCCGATATGTCAAGAACTGCACAGCGCCATAGCTCAGGTATAGTCCCTCGGCTGGAATGTTGCCCTTCCAGAACCCCGTGATGCCTTCATGCTTCCAAATGTCGCGAACTACAATCGCAACTCCCGTGGGCGTCTGTGTTCGAAATGGCTGCGACAGAGGATCGGCGAGAGAGTGGTAATGCAGCTGCAACCTGATCTTGACTACATCCAGAGGTGCAATGCAGAAGCGTGAGATCAAGCCTGCTACGGCGCCGGCGAGGACGACTTGGATCCGCGTTCCCTGGGCCGTGTGAGCTTCTACACTGAAATCTGCAAGCTTGCGATCTTACCTCATCGCGGAGATGTTCTGCCGTCGACATCCATGTGTTTTCAATGTGCTCGATGGAGCATGTGCATTGCAGGAGGACAATGGTGACAGCTCGGCTATGCGCGCTTGGAAAGCCCGTGCGTTTGAGCCGCCTGAACCTCTCCCGCTCTGCTCGACCAATGCCCTTCCTGCCGACAAGCTACCACCATGACGTTGCCACTGTTCCGCCAGCTTGTGCGGACACAGCGGCCATCCGTCTCAATATGTTGGCTATCCAGTGCGAGTCTTCGCGGCTTCAGCACAGCTCCACGCATTCGCCAAGAACATGGAACTAACTCGGCCAAGCTATCGAGCGGACGAAATGGGAACATATTCAGGACAGTGAAGTTAGGTCCGCCTGATTCCGCTGAGAACCGACCGTCGATCGAATATGAGAAAAGACAGCCAAAAAGGAAGGATCAAGGTCGTATTCAGGATCGCCCAGACGTACCCCAAGGCGTCAGGATATCCCTCGATGGCGAAGATATACATATTGTGCCCGTGGCACTCAGAGACTTGTGTTCATGTCCGCAATGCGTTGACACTTCTACTAAGCAGAAGCTGTTCTACACTCCAGATATTCCAAGCACCATTGAAGCTAAAACGGTCGACCAGGATCCGAACAGCTTGAAAATCACTTGGACGAACGATGTCCCTGGTTACGACGATCAACATGTCACAGAGATCCCCATCGATTTCTTGCGCAGGATCCTCACAACCGGAAAGCCCGAAGTTGACCCTCCTGTTATTCCACGATCATTGTGGGACGCTGCCACTTTCGCGAAGGACACGGAGGACTTTGCATACGATGCGTACATGTCCGATGATACCGTTTTGCTGAAAGCCGTCAAGCAGCTTCACAGCCATGGCCTGCTGTTCTTGACCAATGTACCCGAGGATGAAGAGTCCGTTGTGCGCCTAGCTGAGCGTATAGGTCCGCTGAAGACAACGTTCTACGGCAAGACATGGGATGTCCGTTCAGTGCCAGACGCAAAGAACGTCGCCTACACTGCACAGAATCTGGGCTTCCACATGGATCTCATGTACATGGAGCAGCCACCACACCTCCAACTCCTCCACTGCATCCGCTCATCCTCCTCAGGCGGCGCCAGTCTCTTCTCCGACAGTTTCCAAACCGTACAAGAACTCGCAGAAAAGGACTACAATAGTTTCGACAGTTTGACGAATCTTGATGTACAATTCCACTATGACCATCCTGGTGACAACTACTATCATCAAACTCGCACAGTCATTGAACAGCAGCCCTTTCGTGGCCGAGGCAAAACTTTCTTGAACAGTTGGGCTGCTGCGCTCCGCAAACGCGATCTCCAACCGGGCATCACCTGGTTGCAAGAGTTGGACCTCATGGATTTTGTCTCCTCTGTAGCCTGGTCGCCACCGTTCCAAGGACCATTCCGCATCAGACCCGATCCCAGAAAGGGCGGTGATGCACTACCACTCGCGGTCGCAGCGGAGACTTACGCTGAGCACGTGCGGAAGTGGCACAAAGCTGCATCCCAATTCAACGCTTTGATTCATCGGGAAAGCCATATCCACGAACGGTTGATGAAGCCGGGCGAGTGTGTCATTTTCGATAATCGGAGAGTTTTGCATGCACGAAGGGCATTTGATGTGGGTGATGTGGGCAAGGAGAGGTGGTTGAAGGGGGGTTACATTGACAAAGATCCATACTTGAGCAAGCTGAGGATTTTGCAGCAAAAGTATGATGTTTAGGCAGAGGTCTGAGGGAATGTTGCCCAGATGAAAAGCGCTATGACCGGGAATTTTGTGCATATTCGGTGCGCTGGTGAAACAACAGGAGCACGAGAGGCTGGAGTACGTGCGAAGCACAGTGAAAAGGACGAGACTTGTGTTCATCGTGAGCATCACCACGCACAGCGAGGCATGGAGTATAAATCCTGAATGTACAACTCAAACGATCTAAATCCATGCTCAATTTACGCTATCGATCCCTAATATCCAAGAAGTAAGCAATCTATAGCTATTTTGACCAATGAATAATATACTGCACTGCAGTGTTTCGTTGCTGCCATCACCGCGCGTAGATCATGCCCCTACGCTCTAAACAACTTCAATATTGTCGTCTCAAATCTGATATGTCTCTGTGTCAAATGTTTTGGCAACTCACGACCTGATTTGAACGTCCGAAACGATGGAGTCCACATCAAGCTCCGCAGTTGAATGTGGATGGCGTTCTGGATGTTTCATTCAGAAATTGAATGCATGCAGCGGAAGCGGCAGCGACACCACCCTTGCTGAACATCACGATGGTACATGAATTTTGAATCTGATCTGTCTGAATTGATGAACGTTCAAGTATACTGGTCATCAATTTTACTATTATGTACACGCTTTCATCTGTTGATCATAATCTATGTCGCATGAACGCTACAAGATAAGTCTGCCGTCCAACCGGCCAAGGTATTCTATACTCAAAAACATGCTGATCAAGACTTATTTCTTCAGATCCTGATTCAGCTCCTCATTGCCCTTCTCTTCTATTATCGGATGCGTGGTACCATTTCCGTTGACTTGCTTCGCAGCTGACTTTCCTCTCGTTCTCTCGAAGAAAGTGCTGACTTCGCTGGACCAGTCATCATCATCAACCTCATCTTGTGCACCCTCCTTTTCTGCGATTCGTCGCGCCATGGCTGCTTCCCAGTCTGCACGCATCTCCTCCACTCGCTGCTTGTAGTCTTCCTCAGCATCGTAATACTTGCCAACGCCCCACATGCGCTCCCATAAGGACAGGTGCTGAGGATGAATGGCAACTCCGTGATATTCGTTCTCGCGCCCAGCACGAATGAAAGCCCAGCGTCTCTCTTGCTCCTTCAGATCGAGACCAGTGGTGTCTGGCAGGAAGATCCAAGTGATGAGTGCACCTGCAAGACCGAACCAAGGAACAACATAAAATCGTGTTGGCACATCGATGTAGTTGTAGAGAATAGCTGCAGTGAGTGCGCCTAGCTTGCCAACTGCTGCACTGAAGCCATGAGCAGACGCGCGGACCGGAGTTGGGAAAACCTCAGCGGCAACCAAGAAGGTGACGGAGTTAGGGCCGAACTGGTTGAAGAATGACGACAAAAAGTACATTGCCATGAAGGCGTGAACTCCAGCGCCTTTAGCGTAGTACTCATAGTCGAATGCTGGAATGATGAAGCAGATGAAGTCGCCCGCAAAACCGACGATCTGCATCCACTTGCGGCCATAGTTCTTGTTGTCGATCAAGAAGGAAGCGAGGTAGTAGCCAACGAGGGAGACACCAATGTTGAGCAGATTCCAGAGCCAGTTCGTCATGACGGAAGTCGTTTGGCCTGATAAGGTTGCGATGAATTCGGCTTGGAAGAGCTTGTTGCCGTAGAAGAAGACATCGTTGGCATACCAAGCGGCGGAAGTTGCGAAAACACGCCCTCCAAAGTAGGTGAAAGTGTAGCCGAGAGATTTGACATCGTAGCCAGTGACAGAGCCCTTCTTCTTTGCTTGCTGAAGAACCTTTGACGCGGATCTCATCTTGTAGGTACGGTAATACACGAGCCAGAGCGTTCCAACGGCAGGGATTGCGAACGAGACGCGGTAGGTCCATTGTACGAGCGTCTTGTTGTATGGTGCTCCACTCTTACCGCCGTGAAAGATGAGCAAGAGAAGAATCAAAATGACTTGATTGAACCATTGGCCCCAACCTTGCATCAAAAAGGCAGACGTGACCTTGCGTCCGCGATGAAGACGATCGTCCCGTGTGGAGATCTTGCCGGCTCCAACAGCATTTTCCATTCCAGAAGTTGCGGTCATCGGGTATTCTCCTCCAACACCAATGCCGTAGAAGAACAGGGACCAGACGTAGCAGATGACCCAGCCATTGAGTGTAGTTCCCCAGGAGGCTGTCAACATGATGAGACCGAGAAACATGATGACTGCATCCTGGATGAGACCCCATCGGCGGCCGATCCAGTCACCCAGAACACCGACCAGAATCTGGCCTACGATAATTCCAACGATCTCCAGATAGTCGACAGACTGCACCCATGTCTTTGTGCATACGGTGTTGCTCTTCCAGCAGTCAGGAAAGGCGGCCTGAAAAAGAGGCTTGACGTTTCCAATGGAGAAGAGGACGTATCTTTGTAACTGATTAGCTTGAGAGCAGAGCCGAGCAAATGTCACAACTCACCCCTCCAAGAGAAGACCCATGCCGGGGATCACCATATTTCTAAAGTAGTAACCGACAGGACTCAGAGGATCGGCCTTCATCATGCGGCCAATGCTCTGCAATTCACTCTTGGCCTCTGCGGAATCAACCTTGTTGACGAACTTGAGCCGCTGACCGATCTTCATGTCGGCCCAGTAAGTGCCGTTCTCGTCATAGCTGTCGTCGGGAAGGAGGAGAGATCGAAACACTTCTGACTCGTTGGCCTTCATGTCTCCCAGGTCGGCAGTTGCCACGTGCTGGCCGCCCATGTTGGGCCCATGAGGTGCGGCAATGCCATAGTCTCGCATCGATGAGTCGCCCATGGCTGGCGATATGGCAGGAGCTTGGCGACAAGAGGCGTTAACAGAGAGCAGTTGTTTTGTGGCCGCGGACAAGCTCCTATAAGTATGTTAAGCTTTGCGCCTGGGCGCCGTCCCGTGCTTGTGGGCGATAGACTGGGCACTGTGTCCGGCGGCGTGGGATTCAGAAAGGATTCGAGGTGAGGATGGCAGGCACGTTGCAGTGCTGTCAGCTCTGTATGGCTGCGCCGGTGATCCTCGGAAGCAGCGGCAGGACAGGCTATGTGTGTGTGTTGGGTGGCACTGGTCTCGGAGGGATGCTGGCTCGCAGAGATGGGCTCGAGGGAAGGCGCGACGGTCGACACTCGGCAGTCGCCAAATGAAGGGCCAGCGCCGGAGGAAAGATGAGGCAAGAGCGCAGTGGGCGACGAGGAGGGTGTGACGGTAGTGATGAGCAGCGCGCACTTGGCACAGATTGACTTCGCCGGTTGAGATTGAACTCTATTCCCGCAGCCCGAGTCCACTTCGCAGCGGAGGCGTGGGACGGTGGCAGCGTGCAGTAGCAGTCGCAGTGGGCGTGAAATTTCTTCGCTGCCCGCAGTGGCTCTGGACGCTCTTCAGCAGAGCGGAGTGTCCACTGCAAGGTCTGCGCGTGCCGATGGCCGAGCGCCGCCAGGGAAGACTGGCGCTCGTCCATCCAAGCTCGCCCAGCATCAGCGAACCAGGCGTGGCATCTGGAAACAAGCAGCCGCCGCGGCGTGGCATTGCAGGGGCTTGGCTTGTATCTGATGCCGCGCACATGGCCGCGCCGCCTCATCATCGTCTTCGGCAGCGCAGCAGACATCGCCGACGACGTGCTGATCGCAGAGAGAGACATGTCTTCAGATGAAGTCTGGTCAGCCAATCAGAGCTCCGAACGCGCCCACGTTCTGGAGGACTGGACAATAGACGTCTGTGTGCGGCAGCGTCCGCCCCGAAAAAGCGGCCTTCCTCCACTTCTAATTGGGCGGATCTCGCCGATGCTTCGTGCGAGCCAACGCGGTGCACAGCTCTCTGCTGTATCTACGTGGATCTTGGATATTCGCTTGCCCTCACGGACAGGCAGTGGCCAGACCAAGCTTTACGCCTGCTGGCTTGGCGGACGCCTCTTTTCTCGAGTCTAGAGCTTGGATGAGCTTGGGGTCAGCATTGCTCGACGACATGCCACTACCTGGCGAGCTGCCAGATGCGTCCCCGAGTAACTCATCAAGGCTGCAAAGCATGAACTCAACATGCTCTCTTCTCAGTTCGTGAACACGAGAGAATAGCATGCAGCGTGCCGAATCGATTGACCACATGAGACGAGGTTCACTTCTCCCGAACCTCTCGCGCTAGCTGACGGCAACAGAGCCTCATTAGCAATGTCCCAGAAGGGCATGAGGCCACGCCATCGCTGGCAGGGCTGCAGCAATAAGCTTTTGCGGTTGTTCATATTTCCCGAAATAGCTATGTCCGGCGTCTTCACCACAGCCGAATTCGACACGAGCAGCTTGCAAAAGACTTGTTGCTAGACCTATGCTGCATGCGTACGGCATCGCCCAATTATGAAGACGAAGCCCAGCGTGCGTTCCAAACGGTGAGAGTAGGGCACGAAACCCGCCTGGATTGTTGATATATCGAACATGCGAGCAGCAAACATTGCCATTCGCATCCTCAACATGATCACGCACATGACGTTCAAGTATCAGAACTGAGCCTATGATATCGGATATCCCAACGAGCAAGCTCATTTCAAGCTCTCATACGTGAGGCGCCATCCAGTACGATGAAAACATTGTCGAACAGGACACCACCAACGAGCAGTGAAGGAGACCAATAAATCTGCGGCACGATGGCAGCCAGTCCCTTTGTGTCGCTCAGATACAACGAAATTGACCCTGATCTGGATGAAACATGCGTGACGTGGAGGTGCCGATCCATCACCACATTTCTCACAACCTGAAACGCGAATAGTGAAATTCATCAAATGGTCTTTCGCCTTTCATTGTCATCATCGACTGTATGTTCTCTGTGGTATCTATACGCTAGGGAAAGACACGATGCAGGTCATTACCATCCCATGGGCGACCAGCCCTGATGCGCCGTGCCCAAAACTTTCAAATGTACTCGAGTGCCTCCTGATTTAGGCCTCCACGCTTTCAATTCAATGGTGATTGTAAGTTACAAAGTGCTTTTGATCCATCGTCGCAGCAGTGAGTCCTCTATGCGAGGAAAGCAACGACGGCACCGAAGAGAGCGGCGACACCACCGCTGACCTGGAGTGCGCTGGCAGCACCAGTGGCAGTGGCTGGAGAGGAGGTCGAAGCACCACCACCGACAGCACCGGCCTCTGTTGATGAAGCGCCAACAACGGATGTGATGGTTGCGGCCGAGGTGGCAGTGAGGAGAGTGCTGTTTCCGCCGGCGACGGGGTATGGGGCGCTCTCGACTGGTGGAGTGTATGCAGCTGGAGTGGTAGCCACGACAGGAGTGGTAGCTTCGACGGAGGTTGCTGGGACTGGGACAATGACCGAAGACGACGAGCCGTAGCCAGCTGGAGCAGAGGACTCGACTGGAGCAGCCTCCGAAGAGTAAGCTGGTGGTGCTGGGGCCTCAGATGTGGCGGCGACTGGGGTAGTCTCTGCGGATGGGATGCCGTAGCCAGCTGGAGCGGTGGCCTCGGCGCTGCTCACTGCTGGAGTGTAGGCGACTGGGGCGGTAGGAGCTCTGAGTAATCGTCAGTACATCGGCGCGGTCGAAGCACAGGTTAGGTTGTGAGTCTCACTGAATCTGACCATCTGCGATCTGCGAAACAACGTAGCCGCTCGGCTGGGTATCGTCGTTGAAGTTGCTTCCATCGTCGACCGATGCGAAGGTGGTGCCAGCGGCGGCGAGAACGGCGATGACGGAGTAACGCATTTTGATGTTGTTGAGTTGTTGGTGATTACGTGATTAAGTCGTCCGTGAGAAGTGGTGTATTGGAGAGAGAAAGCTGGTGCTTATAGCGACTGTGAGTGTGCAAATGCAGCGAACGAAGGATGAGAGTTGTAAGTGAAGGTGGTTGTCGTTGGAATGGAAGAGTCGTGCTTTTGTGCGTGGTTAGCAGCAGCATGTTCGAGACGTGCGACGCCAGGAGAACGGCTAGCTTGAAACAAAGTGGGTCAATGTGGCGCTCCGGCATCATGTTCGCGTAGCCGCGACTCTGCCGTGCTTTCAGGAACAGGAAAACATCGACGCTTTTTGGCTTTCCGCGACGACTCTCAAGCACATGCAAGCTTCTCTCACATTCTCTGATCGTCAGCGATCGCGCCTTGTCGCGACGCAACGCGTACGCATTCCAGCGCTTTCTGGACGGCGCTCGCCAGTCTGTTCCGGCGCACAAGTGAAAGCCTCACGTCGTAAGGCGATCGGTTGGCGTCCGGCGTGGAGGAGTGGGCCGGATCTATGCTTAGCCCACAGGGGTTGCGTATAGTAACCCACAACCCAAGAACTTGATTCGAGGCCTTTCGCCTGCCACGCAATGCCGTCCCAACGTTGGGTGATTCGCGACCGGCCTTTTAGCCTGCTGTGGCACGTTGAACGGGATGGCAGAGCACGAATCACACAGAGCCCTACCACATAACAGCATCTTCGCTCCCGATGGCGCATTGTATTCCGGCAGCACAGCGCTGATCTCCTCAGCAACCATTGTAGTCGCAGGGCTTCATGTCGCTCGCCAAGATGCCGTACTTGGCCAATATGTCGCAAATTGAGGCCTGGTGCGAGCTAAAGTGCGTTGTGATTTCGGGCTGTGCTCATCAGACGTGTCCAAGGCGCACGAAGCGAAGATCTCTTCCACGAAGGTCAAGCAATTTCTCTCGCGATCATGGCGAGACTGAGGAGTGCCACGGAGAGGCTTCTGAAGGTGTCATTTGTACTTATTAAAGACATTGCATTCTTCTGATCTCGAAGCGGCCTTGTCGAAGGTGTCCAGTCAGTAAAGCTCTCACGCCGGCTTTACGCATTGGTGGCCGGGAGTCGCGGAATGGTCGTGGTGAGATGAGCGCCAAATATTGAGCATCGACGAGAGCTCTCAGAATAGCTGAAGCCGGATGGCAAGCAGCATAATACAGGTGGCTGTGGATCTTGGTTACCACGGCGAGACGCAGCCTTCAGGAGCCTGCGGTGCCTGCGTCTGCCGTGTCTCGTCGCGTGAGCGGCATCTTCCTTGACAGCCCACACCCCGATGCACGGCATTGCGCGTAGTGTGGTGATTGTATACAAACACTCCCGCTCTCCACATTCGTTCGGGGTCGTGGCTCCATCAACGCGTCGCACAGCTGGCGTGGCAGGCGCGTACACGCGCGGCGCTGTCTCGACCTGGGCAGCGGCTCCGTTCGGCGCGAAGACGCTGCCATCGGAGCTCTTCGGCGGCCATGGCGAGCTGGTGGGAGTATTCCGTTTTCAGGCCTCTTGGATGGGAACACCTTCTGCGGACGATGGTTGCTGTTCAAGAGGTGCAGTCGCTCCCTCAGACAACGTTGCCGTGAGTACGAGATGACGGGCCACTCCTTCCCGAGACACTTGTGGCTGCCTGGCCTCGGCTCTCAGCATCGTCGCAGCGCAATCACGAATGTATACCACTGACAACACACGTAGCACAGATAACCACGCCGCACCCATTTCGGAGATCGAACACACGACATCATCGATTTCATCCTGGTTACTACGATTGTCATCATGGTTGTCGCATCCACGGATGTCCAGGCTTTTTATAATGGCAGGAATGCTACACGCGATAGCAGGCCGCCATGTCACGACCCGCGTGAGTATGAAGGAGATGCTGTCGGGCATACCACACTGCAATCAGCGAACGAGCACAACGTATAGACCGGAAATCACGCACTTCGCGACCATTTCATCCGTTCACACGTTCTAACGCATTGCTCGCTTCCCTCCCATTCGAAGGAATTCAGTGGTGATGCAGGACACGCCTTCAGCATTTTGCGGCTAGGGCCATCTTCGCTCCGAAATGCCGAGCTCTCCATGAAGGCTCGTATGAAGAGGGTAACTATCGTCATGTGTGCCCTGATGATCTGCCTTTGGAGCCTGCAACATGAGAACGGCTCCACATCATGGCCTTTCATCCCGCAATCCCCGCATGGCCCTCCGCATTCGACGGAGAGCACTAGCAGCGAGCCTGGTCATCACTGCGCCGAATCTCGTGTATGGCCTATAAATGTGTCCGTCGTGTAAGAATGTCGAAATCAAGCTGGCCAAGCCATTTCTTGTCAATCCGCCATGGCACCAAACCGGCTCCTGAAGCTTGTCACAACATCTTTGTCGTGGTCAGTCATAGGACATGCGTTGAACACTGATGATCAGACTGGTTCCTCTGTCGATTACGGGACCTTTGAAGATCCTTCATCCAACGTCCGGCCTCGCTTCAGATATTGGATTCCAGATGCCTCGGTGGATCTGGACATCGTGGCTGATGACTTGCGCAAAGTGAAAGATGTCGGTATGGGAGGAGTTGAGCTGCTTGGCTACTACTTATATGGCAATTACCCGCAGCAGATCGAAGAAGGCGGCCCAGTGCCTGTCGACTGGACACAATACGGATGGGGCACTCCAGCATGGAAGAACTTGACGGATGCCGCTCTTCGAGCAACGAAAAGTTTAGGATTGATAATGGACTTCACCATTGGCCCTAACCAAGGCGCCGGTGTTCCTGCCGAGCCAGACGACGAGGGCATCATGTGGCAATTGCTTCCATTCAACACAACTGTTCCAGTCGGCGGCACGTTTGACGGTGTTCTGCCAGGATGGGGCTCAGGCCAGTTTGTACATTTTCCCCTTCGTCACTGAACACGAGACCAGACTGACGTCGACATATAGGTATCTGCATCGACCGGGCTTGTTACTTCCAAGACGAATGCAACGTGGTATGCTGCACCTGCGTGGCAGGGTCAGCAGTACAATGGCACCCGTCAAATCCTTGCCGACGCTTCGCTAGCAGACGTCACGCAAATGGTTGACTCAACGACTGGCCGTCTGCAACTCTCCTTGCCCAACGATGTAGAGGGTACTGGATATCAGATCTTCGCGTATTACCAAACCCGCTCGACCTATCTGGAGCAAGCCTCGCCCATCGACTTGAACACCAACGTGCCACAGTCGCCAGTAACGACTTACGTGCAGAATGGCTCCAGAGTGGTTGATCACTTCTCAGCCAAGGGTGCCAAGCTGATCACTGACTTCTGGGAGCAACACCTGCTCGATGGTGACACCCGAGATTTGATCAGAGAAGTGGGAAACTTCGCCTGGGAAGACAGCATGGAGATTGGAGCAGGCACTATCGCCTGGTGGACGCCAGGATTGCTGGATTCATTTCGCTCCAATCGCGGCTACGACTTGAACAAGTACCTCCCTTTGATCTTTTCCTTCAACACTGAGGCTAACGGGCCCCTTGCCTCTCCGGACCGCTTCTACACCGACGGCGATGATCAAGGTCAATCGTATGTGAACGATTACTGGCAGACCTTGACCGACCTCAATCGTGACTATCTCGACATCTTGAGGGACTGGTCGCAGGAGACTTTGCAGTCACAATTCTCCGCCCAAGTATCCTACAACCTACCCATGGATATGCTCGCCAACATCCCGTCTGTCAATGCGCCTGAGTGCGAATCTTTGGGCTTCGATCATGTTATTGATGCGTATCGTCAATTCTCGGGACCGGCGAACTGTGAGTATCATGCTTAGACGACAGTTGATCTCGCTGATACTTTCTTCAGTGGCTGGAATGCGCATCATCTCCTCTGAACTAGGCGCCCAACGCCAAGAAGTCTATTCTCAGACTCTCCCGGTAAGTGAACTTACTAGAAGTCATAGGTCTTGCCCTCGACCATGGCTAGATTTCCAGAGGAGTCTGCTATCTGATATATATGCTTATCATCTGCCTTGCACGTTTAGGAATTGATCTGGGACACAAAACGATCTGTCGTTGGGGGTGTGAACAACTTCATCTACCACGGAATGCCCTACGCCGGCAATTATCCAAACACAACGTGGCCAGGCTATACGACTTTCAGCTACCGCTTCAGCAACATGCACGGTCCACGGCAGCCTTACTGGAACCACCAGAAAGAATTCATGGATTGGACTGCTCGGACTCAATGGATCGCACAATCTGGAACACCCAAGATCGATCTGGCTTTCTGGCTCAAGAGGAACGAGTACTTCGACGTGCCTTCAGTTTATGATCCGAATGACTTACAAGATGCTGGGTATAGCTACGAGTACTTGAGTCCTGATAATTTCATGCTACCGGATGCGGAAGTGGTCGATGGCGTGTTCGCTCCAGAGCGACAGGCTTTCAAGGCACTCATCTTGAGAGGAAACGATACGCTTACTGTCTCTGGAGTGCAGAATCTTGTTGCTTATGCTCAGGCCGGCCTGCCCATCATCTTCTCTGGAGGCATCCCGCAGAATTTGACCGGGTATAATGCGACCGGCACCGAATACGTGCGATCAGCACTCTCTACTATTGTGAGCCTGGGAAATGTTCACGTGGTTCCGTACGACAACCTCGCATCTTCCCTGCAGGAGCTAGGCATCACACCTCGCACGCGGGTCCACTCAGAACGAGTGTGGAATACATATTGGCGCGAAGACTCAAACGTGAACGTTACGTATGTTTATATTTACAACGATGCTTGGGACTCAGAGCTTGGTGGTGGAGCCTCGAAAGGCAGCATTACTTTTGAAGCTACAGGTGTACCATACGATTATGATGCTTGGACTGGAGACGTGAAGGCCATCCCAGCCTACCAGCAGAGCGCTACGACAACAACTATCGAGTTCAGTCTGGCCGGCAATCAGACGACTATAATCGGCTTCCACCACAACGAAACAGTGGCAACCGGGACGAGAATGCTCTCTGCGCCACCAGAGGTCTATGGCGCAACTCCGGATGAAACTGGGCACCTAGTCCTGGCAGCCGGCAATGCAACACAGCCTGTGCTCCTTTCCAATGGCACAATGCTGTCATTGCCGATTCCCGCCGCGCCCGTCCAGCTCGATGAATGGTCCTTGATCGTCGAATCCTGGGCGCCTCCACAAAATCTGGAGGAAGACCAAACAAAACCGTCTCTCTCCAATTCCACGTACAACGTGACCAGACTAGAGCCTTGGGGCACAATCTCCGAGACCCTTCGCAATGTCTCCGGCCGTGGTATCTACACAACGACCTTCGAGTGGCCGCCTTCGAATGGAAGCGCAGATGGTGCAATTTTGAATCTGGGCGCGATCGTGAACACTGCCAAAGCGGAGATCAATGGACAATCGCTCCCACCCCTTGATCCAACAGACGCGAGAGCCGACTTGGGTGAATACCTGGTTGATGGCACCAACACGCTCGAAGTGGTTGTTACCACCACCCTGGGAAATGTTCTTCGAACCGTTTACGAACAGGTCAAATCCAGTGGGACCTTGTGGCTCGGACCTGTACCATTCGAGCAGGATTATGGGCTGGTCTCGAACGTGACCATCGTGCCCTATCTGAGGACGGTTGTAGCTCTGTAGATTACTGTACTCGGTAGAGCAAATATTCGGCATCGGCAGTTCGCGTTACGCTCCTCAACCCTCGCTGCCAGCCTCTAGCATCGTAGAAGTATACGTTCCACGCATGTGATAATGGCACAGTTAGCTTCCGGTGTGTCTTTCGCGTACACCGTGACTGCTCGTCCGATCGCCAGTGCACTTAGCAAGATGGATCATTTTCGAGGTGCTTGTTGTGCTGATGGCCCGCAAATTTTTGGCCCAGATTGTTCGTTGCTTTCCAGCTAACACGGGCTGTACATGAGTCGTGGCTCAATGGTGATTGACTCCGCCTCCTACACCCTTCTCCCAACCATGTATGCTCTCCTCAATATTCATCCAATACCTCAACTTCACAGCCTCTTTCGCCGCAACGTCAAAGTCAGCGTTTGCAAACGCATCCTCCAAAACCTGCACGCTATCTGCAATGCGCGCGTTGTTCTCTTCTCGAATACTCGCTAAATCCTCCTCATTCTCAACCTCTTCGACAGCTTCCCTCGCTTCCATGACTTCCATCAATAGCTCTGCGTCTCCGCCGCCTGCAGCATCCATTTTTGCGCTCTCGTCTTCCACATCGATGCCTTGTTGTGCAAGCAGGTACTGCGCGCGACGCAAAGGGTCCTGTAGAGTCTTGTATGCTTCATTGATCCTTGCGGACAGCGCTTCGGCATGTGACTTGCGCTCAGCTGGAGCGAGGTCTGGATGAGCTTTGGCTTGCAGCTGGAGGAACTCTTTCCGCAGCTGGCGCAAGTCAGGAGTGAAGGAGGCTTTGGGAGGAGGTCCCGATGGGAAGGTCTGCGGGAAGAAGTCGTAATGTGTCTGCGGTGTTTGAGGGATGGGTCGTTCGGTCGTGTTATCGCTGGAGCGGAGGCGAGACGCGGCGAAGGAGCGATGTTGCGTGCCATTGACGGCGGCTCTGCATGTTTTGCATACGAATGGCTGTCGGGCAACGTGTTGCCCTCTAAGTGCGACCGTGCCAGCGGCCTTTTGTAGCCGTGTTCTCAATTGTGTGCGCATGTTGATGCAGCTTGATGATGCTGATGAGTGGAAGCTCTCTACAACTTTTTGGGGACGTGAACCGAGATCGGCTTGCCTCACTTCCTTACGTCACCACCTCGATCACATGAAAACACAAGTGAAGTCTAATAACACAGGCATTTGCCTGATATCGAATACTGTGGACTTTCCAATGATGTCTGTCTGCCTACAGTATATCTCTGCGCGGACTTCGCAGTGCTCACCTTTGCCGCCCTCCGCATCTCCTCGCTTACATGCTGCGCATTCCCCGAGCCATGAATGCGACCAGTCACACTCTCAAGCAGTTCTCGCCTTCCACAGCATCGTGCGTGTAACAAGCTGCTGGACATCACAATGCTACTGTGAAAGTCCGTTTGCCAGCTGGTCCGGTGGCAAGAGCTTCTCCGGACCAAACGACATGGGCAGGAGCTGCTCGAGCGTCATGACCGTCGACTTTCCATCCTTGTCATACATGAGAATCGGCACACTGGTCTATGAAGACGCTTCTGTCAGCAGATGGACACGATCATGTTCTGATATGTTACTCAACATACCTCGCAAAACTCCCGGATGAACTGGCGGCACATGCCGCATGGGCTTGCCGGTGGGCTGATGTCTGTTGCAACAGCTATTGCTCGGATATCACCTTGCTTCGCGCCCTAATGTCGTTCAGTGTCATGAAAGCAGAACCCGGGTTTGCTTATCTTACATGTTGGACGACTGCAGTACCAATTGCCGTTCGTTCGGCACAGGTGCCAACGGGATATGACGCATTTTCGACATTTGCTCCCAGGACGACTTCACCGCTCTTCAGCAGCAACGCAGCTCCTACTCTGAAGTGCGAATATGGGCCTAATTCGCAGCATGAGTATTGAATATCATAGTCGCCAAGCAGTGCAGGGTGAACGCACAATATGCCCTTCCTTTTGCCTCAATGCACGCCTCGGACAACTTCTGGACTTCCGACTGCGACAGTCCGTGAATCAGTGCGGTATCATGGCGAGAATGTCCTCGTTGGAAATCAGACGAATCGGACATGGTGGAGGAAAGGGAAGAGAGGGAAGGTTTATCTTAGCGAGCTTCTCATCAAGGTTGACCGGCTGGAGAACATGTGTCCCGCTGGCCGCACATTGGAGACCGTCCGTGGCATGACAAAGCGACCAAGGCTACTGGCACGTTTCTGCTCACCGCCATAGCAACGGCGCCGAAAACACGAGCGCGACGTGCGAACTTCACGCGATTGTCTGCTCTTACATCCAACCTTCTAGAGCAGAGAAGATACTCGGGCAAGTGCTCGTTGCTGAGCTGCTGTGGCTGCATGGTCACACAAATGCAGGCTTATCCTTATCAGTAGCAGTGCTGCTTCTTTCTCCGTGGAGGTCAATGTAGGTTGCATCACTGATACGATGCGGTCCTGACGAGATTGTCAAAATGCACTTACTCGCAGGTCTGAGTATGCCGCTCCATATCGTTACCTCGCGCAAGGTTGCTCCTTCTCCGCCGAACAGAGCAAGAGACTACGAACCATGGCCTCTGTAAACGGACACTTCGATACCACGAATGACTCCTTCTCACCTTACCGATCCGACGGGAAGCTCTATGGCTTCGTCTGCATTGTAACAGGCGCGACGCAGCCAGTAGGGAGGGCAATCGTGACAGAATTGGCAGCACACGGCGCAGCATGCATCTATGCCTGCTCATCCACACCACAAGATGATATCGGGGCACTGGAGCAAGAAGTGAACAAGATGCACCCAAACACAAAAGTCATTGGATACCCGTTTAAGCTCGCAGACGAGCAGGACACTTTGGGGCTGATTGACGACGTGCTCAACTCTTGGGGAAGACTTGATATCTACATTACGTCCTCTGGATTGCTTGGTCCTGCGTCGATTGCGGATACCACGCCTGCGGCTTTACATCGTCTGTTTGAGGCGAACAGCATGGTAATATCCATCCAGTGAGACTGGAAATGGGCACAGCTAACCTGATACAGGCACCTTTCTTTGCTCTGAAATATGCACCACCAGCAATGCTCAAGACCACGCCGAAAGGCAACTATCCCAATGCCACACCAAAAGACCAAGCGTACGGATCAATAATCGTCGTATCTTCCATTGCCTCTACTACAGGCGGATGCTGGGGCCCAGCCTTCACTATGGCATCTCACGCAGCTTTAGGCGTCGTGAAAGCCGGGGTCGCCGCTCTGAAAGGCACAGGCGTGAGGATCAATTGCATCTCGCCAGGTACGGTAGACATTGGCGTCGATCTGGAGAAAGTGGACAAGCGCGGCTTGGAACACCAACTGCCACCGTCGAGCCTTCAGAGTAAAGAGACGCAGAAGCAAATCATTGGACTGGAAAGAGCTGGCAATCCAATCGAGGTTGCCAAGGTAGCTGGCTTCCTTGCAAGTGGGTTTTCATCATATGTGACTGGCGCGAACATGATTGTGGATGGAGGGAGTAGTGTGATGAATCCTCTCACGATACCGATATAGACTGAATATCAAGCGCGATACATGCTGTAGTTGAGCTTGTCCATGTGGAATCACTCCGTAGCCTGTCATCCTGTTCCTACCAAAAAGTGCCGACAATGCGAAATCATGGTAATGCAATCCTCAACGCCATCGCTGTAAACTCGTCAAAAGCATTGCTGGAACCCCTTACACGCTCATAAAGTGTGATAGAAAACTTCTAGTTCAATGCCCACGCTCCGCTTTGCTGCCCATAAAGGACGACAGGAGATGTCTAATCCAAGGTCCCCCTCTTCTTTGCAGCGCGAACTTCTAACCAGGTGAGGTACTGTGGGTTGCGTGCTGGTTTAGGTTTGCGCCCTGACCGGCGAGGTTCATCCTGGAGTAAAGCCAGCTCACTCATGTCGTAATCGCCCTCTGCGTCGTTCTGTGAAGCTGACTTCGTATTTTCTGCTGGAGTAGACTTGGTAGTCTTGAACATGCTGGAGATCTTGCGCGGAGAGATCCTGACAGCGGCAGCGGACGTGGTCCTAGTGCGTTTCGAGGGCGGCTCAGACTCTTCAGGACCAGAGTCTTGTATACTGGAGAGGTCGGAAAGTGATAATAACTCTGTGGCAGCGGGTGCAGAGCGCTTGCGAGGCTTGTGTGGTATGTCGCTGCTGGTTGAGCTCTGTTGTTCGCTATTGGTGCTATCCGTTGCTGAGCTTTTGCGACGACCTGCACCTTTGGCTCCTTCCGTTACGACTGAGAGTTTGCTGGCAGTGAGTGAGTGCAGATGCGCCGAGAGGTTCGGTGAGATGCCTTCTCCTCCTTCAGTCAAACGCCGAAGCAGTTCCTCTGCAACCTCATCGTTGGTCCAAGCTTCGAAAGTGCTTCTGCTGCCGCTGCGCTGAGTCTCCAGTAAGTAGAGTCGTTTGAGCAATTCCTGTACGACAGGGTCAGAATCATCAAGGGTCGTATTCTTCTTGCTGATACGGTCTAGATTTCGTTTGTGCTGATCCAGTTGCGACTGCATAAACGAGAGCTTGCCCGCGAGTGTGGCGTTCACATCTTCGAGCGCCTTCACCTTTGTCGCCAGAGCAGCGTCTGAGTGCGAGCTGGCTCTGTTGTTCGGAAGGCTGCTGTTTATCGATTCCTGTGACTTGACGTGGTCTTCTATCGTCTTAAGACGGAAGCGGAGATTCTTGGGTAGTCGTTGTTCTACGATTTGAACGCGGCCATCAAGTTCCTCATGAGATAAGGCCAGCTTATCGTGAGACGTGGCCACGCCTTGTAGCGTGTCCTTGATCTGTCGTCGCAACGCCGTCTCCAGTTCGCCGAAAGCTTCATCATCAGTGGTGGTGTTGTAGTTTGGTGAGGCACTACTGGTAGCCATGATTCACTGTGGCGTCTGCGCCAATTTGTCGTACAATCGTAAGAGCGTAAGATCAATAGAAATATATCATCCGACCGGGACAAGGATGGAGAAGTGCGGCGGAACTTCCTCCAGCAGAACGGCCTGCCGTTTGCAGCTTCCAGTGGGCGCCGACTCAACACGAATCTTGAGGGATCTCGGTCTGTGGTGGAATTACTTGTTCCAGGCAGAGTGTCGCTCATCAGATGTTCAGCCGAACCGCGCGATTGTCGAGGGGTAGCAAGTGCAGGCGGTGGCATCCGAGTGAGGGACAGACGAGGTTATGTTTGGCCGAGAGCGGCACGGCTGCCAAGAAGTGAGCCGATGCCAGCCACCTTCGCGACGTCCCTCTGACTTCCGCCTGACTGCCTCCTCGTCCTGCAAGACCGTTCGAATGACTGCCGACTGTCACTCAGCGCGAGGCGAGGCGACTATATACACAACACAGGTGAACGAACCGCAGAAGTCGCCAGCGCGTCAACGGCGCATGTAGCTACAACTTTCACGTTACGCAGCACGATCGCCTTGCATTGACGTCCAATGCTCAGGCCTGATCCGCGAGCAGGTTGGTCTGGTATTTGCTTTCACCACTGACATTGACATCGCGACTACGGCTATCTCACTTCAGTGCAATCAAAGCTCATAATGGAACCTCAACCCGCAGCGCCTCCCGACCATGCCGTCAAGCTGCGATCTTATCAGCAGGAAATGCTGCAGCTGAGCCTCGAGAAGAACATCATCGTCGCCATGGACACCGGATCAGGAAAAACGCACATCGCCGTCGCTCGCATTCGTGCTGAGCTGGAGCGTATGACAGGCGACGATGTAAGCCAGCCACTTCACCAGTTTGCATCGTCTTCTGACCTTCAGTTCAGCTCATCTGGTTCTTGGCACCTTCTCGAACTCTGGCAGAACAGCAGCACCACGTCTTGAATACAGAGCTTCCTGCTTATGGCATTCGTCTACTGACTGGAAATGACGAGGTAGAGAAGTGGACATCGCAACAACTCTGGGATGCAGTCTTCACCAATGTCCGAGTCGTCGTCGCAACGCCAGCCATTTTGCGGGATGTCTTGACCCATGCTTTCGTCAAAATTTCGAGACTTGCTCTTTGCGTGTTCGACGAAGGTAAGTCGGAGAAAGTGTGCCAAATTCGCCCGAACTCATCACAAATCGCTCTATAGCGCACAGGTGTACAAAGAAACATCCGATGAACCAGATCATGCAAGACTTCTATCGACCAGCGCAGGCCAAGGGCGAGAATGTCCCTCACATATTAGGCCTGAGCGCCAGCCCAGTCATGAGCACAAAGGCTGGCAGTCTTGAAACAATTGAGTCAAATCTTTTCTCGAAAGCCGTCACACCCAAGGTGCATCGAGCTGAATTGGAGAAGTATGTCCACCCCCCGGAGTTTCAGACGATTGTGTTTCATGGCTGCGGACATTACGACCAGGCAGACCCACGCAATGTTTGTGCGGCATTGACGAACGCTGCTCGAGCCTACGATATCATGAATGATCCATATGTAGTAGAGCTGAAGGAGCACATCGACGGCAAAGCTCAAGAGAGACTGGAGAAAGTGCTCATGAAGCGCGACACTTACTGTCTGCGGCAGCTCCGGGCACTGGAATCAAGAGCAGTCGCACTCCAGGACCAGCTCGGAGTAGACATGGCTCAATGGTATGTCTCTGCCTGCATACAAAAGTTCAAGGCGCAGCCTGTCGAAACCTCGATTCTGCTGGAGCTTAGTGACAAAGAGCGAGCGCATCTCTTGGCGATTACCGATGCTATCGAGCAACAAATCGCTTCATTCTCCATTCAAGGTGACATCGTGCTCAGCGACAAAGCCTCCAAGCTCATTGCCACCCTTCAGCAGCATGCTGATGCCACGGTCCGGTGCATCGTGTTCGTCGAGCAACGTGTCCAAGTCACTGCTCTCGCAGAATTGCTCCGGCAAATGCCCGCGATGCGCGAGCTCTACACAGTCGCAGCTTTCGTGGGCACGTCAACAAACACAAATCGCAAATTATCACTCGCAGACTTGGTGGCGCTCAAAGATCAGGAGAATGACCTCCAGGCATTCCGAGAAGGACGCAAGAATTTGATGATCGCGACCAACGTTCTGGAGGAAGGCATAGACATATCCGCGTGTAACTTGGTTTGTATTATACTCCAACCAGCGGCCACATTTCTGATCTTCCTTTAGGTCATCTGCTTCGATGCACCGAAGAACTTGGTGTCGTTTGTGCAGCGTCGTGGACGGGCGAGGAAGGCGAATTCGAAATATGTATTATTTGTGTCCGAAGAAGAGAACGCCCGGGGCCGCAAAGGGTGGTCTGCTCTCGAAGCGGAGATGAAGGCAAGGTATATGGACGACTTAAGAGCTGTCGTCATCGAAGACCCAACTACTGAGCCCCAGCGAACATACGAGGTGCCTTCGACCGGCGCGCTACTAACCACAGCAGATGCCAAAGCACATTTGTATCATTTTTGCAGCGTGAGTATCTCAGGAGGTACGAAGTATGTGGACCTACGACCAGAATTCAGCTGTCACGAAGATCCTAAGACAAAGCTTTGGAAGGCGGAGGTAATTCTGCCTACATCGGTCCACGCGAGTATGCGGCATGCAGTTTCTTCGAAGGCATGGGAGACTGAGAACGACGCCATCAAAGACGCTGCATTTGAGGCATATGTCAAACTCCATCGAGGAGGACTGGTTAATGACAATTTGCTTCCGCTTGTCAAGGACTACGGTCCTGAGCCTGACACTGAGCATGTCAATCAGCCTTCGATCTTGCAAGTCTCGGAGCGTAAATCGCCACTCGGGGAGGCATGGCGCAGTGCGAGTCCTAGCACGAAGTGGAGTTCGTCCAAGATCCAGCTTTTGCTACAAGGCGAACTTGTTGTCGAGTTGACTATGTGGGTACTCGGCCAGACACCCGTTATCGATTCTTTCGATCTTTACTACAACAGTCACAAGACCTACCAAGTCAAGGTAACAGCTTGCAGTCAAGGAGAAGTCTTATCGGACGAGGCGCAGACTACGCTGAGAGCCTGCACAGCTACGCTCTTGGCCAGGGCGTATGGCCATCGGATGTCGGCCAGCCAAGACGACTTCGCTGTGCTCTTTCACTCGGCGGATATCATCAGTGTAAGCATTGCAGACAAGCAACCAGAACAAAATCGAAGCGCGGAGATCATGCTCGTTTCGATTTCTCAGGTGGAAGATGCTGGCTTGGTGCGCGTGGCATCCCAACAGGGGCGCTCATACTTTTTGCACAGCATAAACCAGGACACAAGAGAACTGAATCTCACCGCCTTTCCCAAGCGAAAGGACTTTCTACATCCCGCCGTTGAATATAGCGTTGCACACACGGCAAGGAACATCTGCAAGGCTGCGGAGTGTACAATTGATGCACTTCCAGCCAAATATGCGCTACTCTCAGCTTTTGTGCCGTCTATCTTGCGCAAACTCGAAATAACTCTGATCGCGCAAGATCTTGCTCAGAACAAGTTAGGGACAGTCGGAACCTTGGAACTGTGTTCACTTTTGGAAGCGATCACCTCACCTGCCGCGCGAGAGCCTTACGATTACAACCGTCTGGAATATCTCGGTGATTGTATCCTCAAACACTGTACGGAATTGCAATTAATGGCCCAGTACAAACACTGGCCAGAGGCATACCTCACGCATGAGAGGGATCGCATTGTGCGGAACAGCAATCTCGCGAAAGTAGCGATTGACTCTGGACTTGACCAATACATACTTGCTGCACCTTTTACGGGAAGCAAGTGGCGTCCGCCCTACGCAAGTGACATGCAGGCACCAGACACACGCCCCATGTCAACCAAGACTCTAGCAGACGTCGTGGAATCCTTGATCGGAGCAGCATATATCAGTGGTGGCCTTGAGAGGGCGTTCTGCTGCATCAAAACGCTTTTGGCCAACGAGATCTGGGACGACCGGAGTCAGTGCATTGAAGTGCTGCTTAAGGAACTGCCAACTACTTCCATTACAAATCTTGCACCACTCGAGAAAATTATCGGACACACGTTTGAGCATCCCGCTCTTCTTGTCGAGGCTACCACTCATCTCTCTTTCCCATTCAACCGGACGGGCGTTTCATATGAACGTCTTGAGTTCTTGGGAGACAGTGTGCTCGACATGATAGTCACACCGAAGCTCTTCGCTCATGCAAATAAGCTCAAGCACTGGCAATTGCATGGAATGCACGCGGCCTTGGTCAACAGCCACTTTCTAGGGTTCTGCTGCTTGCAGCACACCATCTATGACGAGACTTTCCAGGTCGTCTCGGATCAGTCTGGAGGATTCCGGACGCTTGAACAGCAAAGAGAAGTCCACCTCTATGACTTCTTACGCGCTGCGCCTCAGCTCAACAAGGACAAGAACGCTACGGCTATCAGGTATCAAGAGCAAAAAGAAAGGATCAACCAAGCACTCCTGACAGGTGACGAATATTATCCATGGGTGGAGTTGGTGACGCTCTCGCCACCCAAGTTTTTCTGTGACTTGATCGAGGCTACTCTCGGTGCCATCTTCATCGACACCCGTGGTAGCTTGGATGCATGTGAAGCCTTTGTCGAACGCATTGGTGTTTTGAAGATCATGCGGAGGATTCTCGATGACAATATCTCGTGCGTTTCGCCCAAAGAGATGCTGGGTATCTTGGCAGATCGAGACGAAGTCAAGTACACAAGCAAGACTAACGAAGGAGAGAATGGCAAGAAGTCGTGGCAGTGCTTTGTGAAAGTTGGTGAAGAGGATATAGCCAACGTTGGCGATTGCAGTACTAGAGAGGAGGCCGAGACTAAAGCCGCTTATATGGCATGCAGCATTTTGCGGACCAGAGGGCATGGAAGAGCTGAGAGTAAGAAGAGAAAGCTGGATGAAGCAAGCTTTGAATCTGGCGAGCAGATGGAGATCGAAGAAATGGCAGACTGAGATGTTGTCATGGACTGTAGTATTCGAGGACGACGAGCAGGTCTACTGAATGTGTGTTAAAAAAAAAAAAAAAAACGCTTTTGTGGACTACTGTCAGGTATCTCCATTGCACGCTCTCTTCTCTCAATGACTTAGCAGGATCCCAAGTCAATGGCCAATGTTCATGCTACTCCGTGTTGCAACTCGTGCTAATGGTTGATCACGGTCTGGGCGGAGAAGCCCAGTCCAGGAAGACCCTCCAACAGTTCGTCTCGGGTTCACCCGGAAGCATCGAACTGCAACAGTGCAACTGCAGACGCGTGCCTCCCGAGACCCATCAACAACAGCTGACCTGCAGCTTCAAGCTTACTACTACAGAGAGCTCTGTACCTCGGACGAAATACGATGCAGTCCCTCATCTCCTCTCTGAGGCGAAAGCCTTTGAACGTACTGCGAACGACAATGGCTCTCGGCGCACGATCTGAATCTTCTCAAGCCGGAAATAACTTCGTGAAGCGGTTGACCTTCTTCAAGGTAGCCAAGGAGGAGGACATTCAGGCCGTCTTGAAAGAATACGAGATTTTGCGAAAGAATGCTTTGAAGGTCAGCTTCCTCCCTCTCGTTCTCCTGCATAGCAAGGAAGATGCCAGAGAATGGTAAGCTTGTGCACGTCCTGTCTTGTGCTAAATCATCATTGTACGACAGGACGGCAAGCCGTACATTGTTTCGAATGTTTCTCGACGCGTTTTGAATACATCGTCGCCGCTCAGCGAAGGCTATACGATAGCTTCGCAATCGATCTTCAAGAATCACGAGGATCACGAATTTTATGACCAGAAGTGTGAGGCTCACAAAGAGCTGAAGGTAATATGTGATGTTGTATACCCAGGAATCAATGCGTGCCCTACTGACGGCGTTGCCAGAAAACAACAAGCAGAGTACGGACGGGTGTCATGACAATAGTTTCGGAAGGCCAATGGCCGGAGCCAAAACTATAAACAAGGTTCGGGCGCATGTCCCAGCACTCTTTTCGCCAACTTTTCCAAAGTGCTCTTCAAGTTCCCGTGTTTCTATAAGCCGTCCACAATTGGAGTCCCAGCAATTTTGACTCCTGCGGAGTATCGGAAGGGTCTGCGGTGCCCCTCAATTTTTTTGCTCCAGCACGGGTCCCGGTAGCGATAACTTACGAGTTCCCGGAACTGGTTGTTGGCATGGCCCCTTGCAAGGGTGACTGTCGTAGTCATCCCATAGGAATTCGACCCGCAATCCTCGCCCGGTTCCGCATCGTGATGCCAGCTGAAGCTCTCAACCTGTGTGACTTCCCCAATCAGATTGAGGACATCGGCCTGTCTGTGTTCATGGTTCAAGCTCAATATCATTCACCAGATCCCAAGTCGGCACCTTCGTCTTATCGAACGTCCCGATCGCTTTGCCGTCGAATCGGTGTTGTGCCGTTTTCTCCTCAATGTACCACAATGCTGAATGCCGAACTGTTTCCCACTCTATGACGCTTGCTCCCAGAATGCCGTCTTCACGGGTAAGTCTGTCGAGGACGTCCTTGGTCCAGCTAACGCTGTTCCACCCGCCGGCGTCGCTGTGCTTTTTCACTCTCGTGCCCCGGAGAACGTCCATCAATCGTTCTTTGTCGAGCACTTTCCCGAGGAGAAGGCGAACGACGATCATGTCCACCGCCGTCAACCAGACTTTGCGCTCCTCAAAATGGTATTCTGTCCTGATCGTGTACTTGTCTTTGGTCTCGTCAATGATGACAACGTCTTTGGCATGACATTTCGTGCCTTGCGAAGACTTGTTCTCATGTTTGGGACCGATTAGGAAAGCCCAGTGGTATTTGTCTTCTTTGCCCGGCATCACGGGCTTTGTGGAAGCAGCGCGGGTGTAGAGGGCGAGGTAGAAGCGGTCTTTGTTTCGAGGCATGGTCGGTGAGCACATAGTATTGAAAGAGAGGGCCAATGAGGCCCGCGAAGGCAGCGAAAAGACGAAGGCGAAGCTGGATAAGACGTGTTATTTGGCATAAAGGGCCTGCCCGGAATTGCACAACAGGAGCATGGAACAGTCTCCAAGACAGCTACGAGTGCGAAAAATGGGCTGCGTAAACAAGGTTCAAGGAAGTGTTGAGAGCGAAAGCCTTGGTCTGGATGAGGGAGACCTAGAGATGCTTTATAGAGCGGCAGCATTATGCAAAAGCTTGCCACGAGGCGCAGACATGCCTGGTCGAGGTTGGGGGCAGGCCGTGGCGTGAATATGAATACGATCTCGGCAGATCATGGCTACACCTGGTTGCGTTCGTGATGATGCTGGCGGGCAGCACGCGACATCTTGGCTTGAGGCGGATATGTACTGTGAGAGGTGGTACAAGACGCGGCCGCCAGATAGACAGGTCCGCCCGGTCAGCGCCCAAGATGATGTTCTGGCCGAATGTGGGAGCGGAGTCTGGCGGTGCTGGCGGTGGAAAGGATGGCTGACTTCACTTGCGACTGGGGGCGGTCGTTGGCGGAGCCCCACTTCGCGTGTCGAATTACGCGCCAAGACTTGCATTGTGCAGGCTCGAATTTTTGACAGAGCACGCACCCCGCCGCCAACAACATCACCACCGCCATCTCCACCATGCCTGGACTTCCACCCGGATTGCTCGAGGCCATCGAGGCCCTGCCCGCGTCGGACACATGGGGTCCACCAACCACCAGCGAAACGACGCTCAACGGCATCCCATATGCGCCATTTTCCAAAGGCGACAAGCTCGGCCGCATGGCCGACTGGACTGCCGAAGGCAAGGAACGTGAAGGACGCGGAGGACGCCAGCAGTACAACAACCGATATCGCGACCAGGTGTACGGCGCTTCGGGTCTGCAGACTGCTTTCCAGATCGAAGGCCAGAATGAGGAAAGCTCCTTCTCCCTAGTCGACCGCAGCGCACCGACAACGCGGGGCAGAGGATTCGGGAGAGGTTCTGCCGTTTTCGGACGCGGACGGGGCGGTCGTGGTGGTGCGCAAGGCCAAAGAGGTGGGCGCGGCACATTTCAGCGTGTTGGAGGTCGTGGTGGAGCACAGCAATATGACTCGCGAGGCGGCAGAGGCGGGCGCGGTGGACGCAGAGGAGGGTGGAAAGACTGGGATAAGCCACAGCGGAATCGCGAGGCTTCAGTGCAGCCTAAAGACAGCTGGAGAATGTTGGATGAGATCGACTTCAACCGCCTGCAGAAGCTCAATCTGGACACTGGCGAGGGCGAGGATCTGGACGATTATGGCTTCTTGTACTACTATGACAGGTCATACGACAAGCAGCCAGGAGCCCCAACGAGCGTGAGGAAGCTGACAGTGCTGGATCGTGCTGCGTACAACGTCTCGACTTCTTCCGATCCGGTCATCCAAGAGCTGGCTGAGAAGGACGAGGCACAGATTTTCGCCGCCGACAACATTCTGTCCATGTTGATGTGCGCTCCTCGAAGTGTATACAGTTGGGATATCATCATGCTCAAGCAGGGCAACAAGATCTTCATTGACAAGCGCGAGGGCAGCAGCCTTGACATGGTTACTGTCAACGAGAACGCAGCTGATGCCCCACTGGAGCTGAGCGAGGGCAACAAGGACCAAATCAACGCTCCAGGCGCTCTCAAGGAGGAGGCCACACATATCAACAACATCTTCCCTCTGCAAGTCGTGCAGGAATCGGAAAGCTCGAAGCGCGACATGAACCACGAGCACCCATTTTACGACCCAGCTTCCGAGACCGACCCTCCAGCGAGCAAAGCGTACAAGTACCGCCGTTTCGATTTGTCCCTCGAGGCTGACGCGGAACCCCTCCATCTCATTGTTCGATCTGAACTTGATGCAGTGGTGAAGAATAACATCTCGGGCGAGGATCAATTCCTCACCATCAAGGCGCTGAATGAGTTCGACAACAAGGCGCAAGGTAGTGGAGGCGCCCTTGACTGGCGAACAAAGCTCGCATCACAGCGTGGTGCCGTTGTTGCAACGGAAATGAAGAACAACTCGTGCAAGCTCGCGCGATGGACCACTCAGTCTATCCTCGCAAAGGCAGACCTCATGAAACTTGGGTGAGTGTCAAAGAACATCTCCTCATATTGCTTCCAACTGACAACTTTTAGTTTCGTTTCACGCGCCAACCCCAAGTCTACCACCGAGCACGTCATTCTCGGTGTATTGGGCTACAAGCCACGTGAGTTCGCATCTCAGATGAACTTGAACCTCAACAACGGCTGGGCTATCGTTCGCACATTCGTCGACATGGTCATGAAGGAGGACGACGGCAAGTACGTCTTGGTCAAGGACCCGAACAAGCCTACCATTCGCCTGTACAACGTGCCTCCAAACACATTCGAGGAGGATGAAGTCGAGGCGCAGAGTACGATTCCAGAGAACGATGATGAATAGATGGGAAATGCATGCGGTACCGTGTATGAGGGGCGGAAGAAGCAGGAGAAGAGGACCTAGCCTCGTCGTTCGTGTACGAAGCGTTTTATGGATGCACGTCCGTTATGAGCACTAAGCATAGATGCGTGGCAGACTGCACGAAAAATGTCACACCACGTTGATGTCTCGCCAAATATCTTGTGCGACGCACCTTCTCGACCCAAATCACCTGCATCTGCATCTGACCCGAGAGTAGGAGTCAGCCGTGACCTGAAGAAAAGCACCAAGCTAGACCTCTTTGACAATGTAGTACAACTGACGGGCAACATTGGCTAGCGTCCATGGTATCATGTCCAATCGAGCTGTGATCTGGGTCAAGGGCTGCACAGGCGTTCATGCGACGTGAGCTAGCGTTCATGGTTTATCGACCAGTCAATAGCTTGCGACGTGCCTCAATCCTGGTCGAGTGTTGGTTGCACGAACATGCAGTCAGCTGTGTGGGTGTGCGGAGTTCGCTGTGTGCTGTCTCAGACGAAGAGATGTGCAAGTGTTTGAAGTTGCTCAGTAGTGATGTTGATGGTAGATTAGTTCTCGGCGTGAGAAGTGTTCTTGTCAATATATAATTGAACAGAAAGTCATCACGCTGATCTCGTTTCGCTCCAATGTAGAAAAGGTCGTACGAACGACATTGACAAGTGTCCAAGGATGTTGCCAGACAGCCAAAGCGTCTGTTCGATCATATTGATTGTCAATATAATTTACAGTTGTTGAATATTGACCGGAAAGTCTCCCCACGACCATTTCAGTGGAAAAGGCGTGGAGGTGGCGCTGCTACACATCGGTTAGTAAGGGGAAATAAAGCGACAACACACCCTTCATAAGCATACCTGGAACCGTTCCAGCTGCTGGCGAATCCTGCTTGCGCTGCGTCGATTGTGACATTGGGCTACTACCCTTTCATCAGTACAGCTCACAGAGCTATGACGGCGAATCCCACTCTCCAAGTCTCAATTCCGTGGAACAGCGTTCGTAAGACTTGATCTGTTCCCGCATCCCACGTGCATCGTGGTTGGGCTCGAATCGGAGGTCAAGCTTCGTATTCGAATTTGTGCGGACAAGCCATATGCCCCCGCGGATAAAACTGGCGCTCTCTAGAAGCAGGTTAGACGGCCTCAGTGAGGCGCAGTGCTCATACAGCAACGCAGTCAGTCGAGTGCTCACTGTCAGAGCTCGCCCAGTCGGGCATTTTCTCGTCTTCGTCAAGTTCAATATAGCCATCTCTGCCGGTTCTATGCTGAAGATTGTGATGGGGTGTCGTCACATGTCGGAGCCAGTTTTCTACGGTATCAGACACATACCCGCAGTCGTCATGAACACAAACTCTCTGCCGTACCTCCAGCGTGAGGTTTTCACTTTGTCGCAGTAGCCGATGGTGACAGCCCTGCAGCTGGCAAGTGAAAAAGTAGCGTTCTGGTAACTCATCCTGATTGCCAGTGACACGATCAGTCTCTCGTTCCACGGTCCAGTCACATCGCTCATGCTGCTGCATCTCCCAATCTGGCTTCCATGATTGGAGGCTGTCTGCAACGGGCTTCTGAACCGACATAAGGTGTTGTTCCAGCTGTTGCAATCGAGCTAACGCTGCAGACCGAATGTTGTAGGAGTCCATATTTTGAACTTCTATACGAGCCGTGTGGTCGAATTCGAAGTTGACATCATTGCTGGTCTGATTGTGCTGCCTCAATTGCTCTCGCGAGAGATGCTTGTTGATTCGTTTCCACTCGTGCCGCCAGCGCCACTCTGGCCGTCCATCGTCTTGGTATACAACTTTTCCGTCAGAGCATCGTTGGTAGATTGGCGTTGTTGTGCCCGACTGTGCATTTTCGTGCATAGAGACAGAGCTCCGCCTGGTGCCCGTGTACGCCGCTTGCTTGGACTTCCATACTCCATCCCACGCGGTCCCGTTGAATAATTCTGGGGACCCCTCGCGGCTCGAGGTGCTTTGCACAGGGCTGGAAGATCCGCAGACGAAGTCGCGGTATTCGCTCTCGACATCTTTGACCCATGCTCCGTATTCGCGAAAGGAGTCGTTAGCAGCGCTGGTCGCCCGAGCCTGCCTGGAGAGTTGAGCAGGTAATGGCGCACTTCTGGACGATGAACCTGGCTCTCCTACTCGTTTTCCTAGCCCCAAGAAGTCACGAGATTGAATTTCTGCTTCGATGCCGGGGGCTCCAGAAAAGGCAGATCTTGTAAGATCTTTGGCAGAGCCGACGATTCGATCGACATAGGAGGCTGCCATTGCCAACGATCTGCGCCTACATGCAATGCTGACTTATCAACGAAGGTTGGACGAATGGAAACCGGTTAAACTTTTGGCCTGCAGTGTGCTGATCGTCTGCAAATTTTGCGTGCTCCAATTGCTTCTGAGCCAGCGAGGCAAAAGTGGTTCCGGCGCACGTCCGACATATAAGTGCTGCGATGGAACGGAAGACGTGCCTGTGAGAGCGTGGCGAGTCTGTGGGCGGCGGTGGTGGTGAAAACGTCTTTCTCGAAGTCGCTGTTGCTCGCATCGGCAGCTCGGCGTTTGCAGGGGTGCTGTCGGACGCAGAGACCGAGGAATCTCTTGCCGCTTCCAGTCGCGCTATCCTCCTCCTACTCTCCTCCGCTGGTGCTGATAATACTACGACAAGAAGCAAAAAGAATGCACAGCAAACGAGACGAGAAACGGTGGCCGAAAATGCGCACAGAAGAGCGTCATGTACCGCTGCCCTGGGCGAGCATCGTTCCCCTCACGGAGCCCTCGCACGACTGGGGAACTGGATGCATGGGTGCAGCATCTATTGCGGTTCTCGGAAGATCTCGCGAGCACGCGACCTCATCCACGTCCGTATACTATTTTGCCCACTGGCTGCTCTCATCGAATATATCGCACGGTCGTCAAATATGCCTTACTGTCCAGTTCGGCCAACCACTCTTCAACACTCGCTCGTTTCCAGCCTTCTTGGGCGGCGATCTCTTCGAAAGCATGGGTGCCGTCACAATGCAGTATCAATTGCGGCAACACGTCTCGCAAGTCGTGGTTCCGAACAGAGCTCTTGAGAGCATCTACAAGCTTCCGTTGCTCTTCACTCAGTTCTCGTGGGTCGTTTATGTTCACATAAACTTCTGGCGCAGTCTTGTCTCCTCCTGCCTGAGAGCTGACCTGTGTTTCGCGGCTGAAGCGCCTGGACTGTCTGCTGAGGGGCGTCGAAGGTGCAGCAATCGCAGTACGCTCGGAGCTGACGCTGACAACGTCGTCATCGACAGCTCTAGACTTGGGCGAAAGCAAGTTGTTGCGAGTGTGGAGAGGACGCTTCGGCGTTTCTCCCTTTGCCTGCGTCTGTTCGAGTAGATTCTTCGGCAATCTGAGCCAGCCATACGTCTTGAGCTGTACCACAAGACCATGGCGGACGAGGTAAGACAATATATTCATGTAAGCGGTGCGATGGTCCCTGCTTGGGATCAGAAGCCCGTACTTGATCGGTTTGCCGCTCAGCACTTTGAGCATATTTGGAAGCGTAGGCAGCGTGGGAAACAGCTTGTGGTAAGCACTGATGTGCTGCTGTAGGTCTTCGAGCGGTGCATCTGGCGCCACGACGTATGTGTTGCGCTGGTGCAGCGGAGATATGATACGCGCTTTTCGCCACTTGAGCAAATGTGATGCCATGTACAGCACATCCTCCACAGGCATGCCAACATATGCAGCATGTTTCTGTAGGTTCTTGGTCGGCGTGTGCTCGCGTACAAATGCTGCCAGAGGTGAAGCATCCGGGTGTGATAGGTCTAGAAGAAGATTCTCTTTGCTGTCCAAGAGCAAAATGGCCGAGAGCGGACCCAGTTTGGCGTCTGCATTCGCACTAATATGATTCGGCTCGCTCAGATGCAAAGACATTTCCATGCCGTTCAACCTGACCCCAGCGAGCTCACCTCGCGAGATGCGATCGTAGATTTCCTTCAACGTCCAGGCTAGCTCACTCGTCTCAACAATTCGCGTCCAGAGTTCAGACATAGATATCTGCGACTGCCTAGCTTTGGTCCTGGTCGCGAGGATCCTGCGGCTCTCTGCTTGCACGTAATTCGCTTGCTTCTGGCAGTAATGTAGAGCTCTGCTGAATTTCTTAGCCACTTCTTGGTAGATCGCTTGCGTTTCTGCTTGTGCTTCAGCGCCTCTTCCACGCAACACGAAGACAATATGAAACATAGACATGCTGCCATCTGTCGTCGGGTCTGAACCAGTCGAAGAGACTGTCCGCATTGATGTTCCCAGCGCGATTTGATCTTGAGATTCGAAGCTGTCAGGCACATGGGCGAAATCAAGTTCACTGCCTGAAGGGCGAGGTGATGGTGTCTCACGACGATCCAAGGTCAGGCTTGCCAGATCAGTTGTGTCCTTGCTCGCAGATGTAGAAGGCGCATCGGCATTCTTCGCTGCCCATTCTCCATCTTCTGACGCATAAAGTGGGTGACCGACGAAAGACAGTCCGTTCAGATTGATCTCAAATTTCTTCCGGTCGCACCAGCGACCTGGTGATAGCACCTTCTCCAAGCTGCCTACGGAGCTTCCGAGAACTCGTGGTCCGGGAGGCTTCTGCGCGCCATCTAGGTTGCGTCGGGCATCATCAGGCACGATCAGTGGCGATTCAGCGCCCGAGTCGTCTCGCTCATGCTTGTTGTCTTCTTCGTCCTCCTCAGAATCGGAGTCATCGGCATCAATGTCCGCGTACTTTCGCTTGGTCTTATAGTCGGGTTTCTCAGGATAATGAAATACAAGTCTTGGTCCGGGCCGCGTACGCGTGATAAGTAGGATTGCGACAAGCCCACCGCCGCGTTTCGCTTCTTCCTTCGACTCCATTTGCCATTTTACTGGTCAATGGCAATGCTGTGACAAAAACGCCGGAGGAATGTTTCTTCTAGGCGGTATTGTGGCAGGTGAGCTCGGCTACCTCAAAAACGCGACGCGAACTAGAGACAGTGTCAATATTTGATGAGAAATTGAAGCCTTTGGGGCATTTTAGTTCCACAAGTCATTCGTCTATTCATCGCGAGCCATGCCATGCTGTGATTTTAAATATGATACAGGGCAGATGAGCATTTACACGCTGCTGCAGCATGGGGAGCGCAGTACTGTGCCAGCCCGCCAGCCTCTAATGTACGCCCGTCGCATCTAAAGCAGTTCCATGCCTGGCCATCTATTGGATGCTTCTGAAGAAGTCCATGACTCCCGTGAAAACCACCAGCAGAATACCGCCTCCTGGTCCGAGTCTCAGCACCTTTGGCAAGAAACCCTTGTACAGCGCGGCGAATCCTTCCTCCTTCGCGACCGTGCCCAAGGCTGGCCAGGCCCAGTTGTACTTGGGTACTCCACCAACGACCTTGGTGCTGTTCTGAATTCTGCTCTTGACCACGTCCATTGGAGTGTTGAGTATTGTTCCAACAGTTCCTCCAATGCTACCAGAGATCAAATCGTTTCGCATCTGAATCGACTTGTCCCCGGTGGGATTCGCCGGCAGCAGAGAGCGCACCTGGAAGATGCAGCCGAAGTAGCCACTGTTCCAGAGAATGTGGCGCCACATGGTCGACTCGAGACCCTGGTAAAGGGTAAGTGGGCCCTCGTTGCGGATGATCTTAGTGACACAGTCCATCATGCCATTGTACTTGGACGCTTGCGCCTTGTCTGAGCCAAAGTCAGTGGTCACAACTCTTCAGAGAAAATCAAAAGGTTCTCACCTTGTAATCGGATCTTCACCAACTCGAACGGCACCACCACGAAAGCCTCGGTTGCACCAGCAGAAGCTCCGGTCAGAATCGACAGAGACTGGTTCATCTTGGCCACACCGAAAAAGTTCCTGTAGAACTTTCCCCACTCATCGTTGGCTGCAAACTTGGTGGCACGCTTAGGTGCCTCCATGAGGATAGGGGCGGAAATGCCTCGATAGAGACGCGAGAAACTTCGTCGCGTCAGCTCTGGCGCTCGATGCACTCATCCATTCCTCCTTCCGCATCCACAGCCACCGCCGCACGAGTCTATCACTTACCCTTCATTGGCGACGATTTTCTTGAAGCAATCTCCCATGCCCGTGTAAAAGTCCTGGCCTGGGATCGGCACTCTGCCCTGGATCTGACTGCGCACATTGTGTTAGATGTGCTTCGACTCGACAGAATTATCCCATTGCCTACACTCTTGTCTTGACCACGTCGAGCGGGTACATAACGAGAATCTCGGAAACACCAGCCACCGCACCAGCGGCGAACTGGTATATGAACGGAAGCGGCTTATCGGTCGACATGTTGGGCGAGGTGATAGCGGTGTCGTTCGAAGCGGTGGAAATGTGACTTTATGGTAGTCGAGGGCTGGCCGGTGGTGCAGTGGTGGACAAGAAGAGCGGAGAGTGAATGTAAAGTGGTTCCAATGGTATGTGGAACTGCAGACAAAAGTGACTGAGAGCTCGAGTACAATCTGGTTAAGGCCAGCTCCGAGTCCCGATCGCGGCGCGGCACGCATTGGTCAACACGTGCCACATGCGTTTCGCGTGGAGCCGCAGCATCTTCACCCGCACTTGTCTCCACAGGGTCTGCATCTGATGAAGCTCACTTCTTGCAATCGAAGCGAAGCTTTTCCAATGCCCGTAACACGTGCGGGAATGGAACCTTCAATGTGAATTGATTGTTGATATCAGGTTGGGTTCTTACCAGGATTGCGTCTGATGGCCGCTTGAGACTTAGACGTGGAGTGGATGTGGTACACAGCAAGCAAACACGTCTTGTCCCGCAATGTTCCGCTCATCACCGCTGTCGTGCCTATAGCGTGGTGATGGAGTATAGAGCTGCATCAGGTCAGGTATACTGGGTCTTGTTTAAAAGGCTGAAGCGATAAGTACTCAAAAGGATTGTTTCTCAGAACGCAAAACTCCGAGAGACTTTATCTCTATGATGAGTGTTTGCTAGTCAAACACACGATCAACTAGAACATATGAGCTAACGTTCGGAACTTCGGACAAACAACAAAATTCCACCCACGCCACAGAAGTGGCAGACGTCAGATAAAGGACTTACCAACTCGTTTCGGAGTTTCATCTTGCTCCTTACAGGAAAAGCACAAAGGAATGGGGACATGAGTATGAAGTATCATGTTACGACCAGAACAAACATACTATCTGGATCTGACTTCAATCTATACACACTAGTGTACAGCGAACGATCGTGTGCCACATCATATGACATTCCTCTGTCTGCCGCAGCAATTCGATTGTGCTGCCCCCCATTGCTATCGCTCCATCTATGCCTTGAAGTCGGCAAACTGCTGGCAGTTGCATCGGTTTGGCTCCGCACCGCAGTCGGTCAATGGGTTACCCTCAATAACAGCCCGGGCACGGCAACCATTCCAGACACCGCAAGACAAGGTGCAGCCAGCGTCGATTTGTGGCTCTGGTGCTGGCTCTGGCTCGCGCTTGACCTTGAAGTCGGCGAATTGTTGGCAGTTGCATCGATCAGGCTCGGCGCCACAACCGGTCAATGGCTCGCCCTCGATGACGGCACGGGCACGGCATCCGTTCCACACGCCGCAAGAAAGTGTGCAGCCGGCATCGATTTGTGGCTCTGGAGCAGCAGCACGCTTTGGCTTGAAATCGGCAAATTGTTGGCAGTTGCATCGGTTTGGTTCGGCACCGCTAATGCAAATGGTCAGTATGCAGAAATTGTCGAGGTGAAAGGAGCATCGAACCAGCCGGTCAAAGGGTTGCCTTCAATGACAGCGCGAGCGCGGCATCCGTTCCACACACCACAAGAGAGTGTGCAGCCCGCGTCCACTTGGGGAGCAGCTGAAGCACCAGCAGCGCTCAGGATGGTCATGGCAAGGACGGTGAATTGCATGATGGCTGATGGAATAATTGATTTCTTGGAAATGGGTCTTGTCTCTGTTTTCGTTGTGATCTTTGTTGCTGAGGATGATGTTGAATCTCAAGCGGCCGAAGCAAGTCCTTATATATCTTGTGCTCCATCTCGTCGGCGTAGGGCATCGCACGACCTTCGTCATTCTTCCTTCAGCTCATTCCCTACTTACCACTCGCTCAAGGACCCTGATGGTAGGGTGAAGTCGCTGTCCGACGTATCGTTGTTCATGGTGACTCGGGATGAGACAGCATCACGCAAGCCCAGGCGAATATCATACCCATTGAGTCGCAGTAAGCGAATCTCGAGTGCATCTTTTGCTCGATGTGTACGCAGAAGCGAGAGACCCTGTTGAAAGTGGTTCCGGAGTAGCATGGTTTGACGTATGCTGCATTCGTATTTTCTACGCCAAGGGGGTCTCAGCGTGCGGCAAGAGCTTCTGTCCTGACCCTAGTCGTGCTAGATGTGCTAGGTGGAGTCGAAAGAAGCTGTAAAGAGACCAGTCGCGAGTCTGGAATGTAGCATGTGTCGCGGCATGCTTGCTGACGTCGGCGAATAGTGAAGGTAGACGATCTCAATCGGGTAAGCTGTAGATGGTTAGCGGGCACAGAAACTCTGCCCAGCGAGATCCTCGCTATAGAGAAGAAATTGCACCAGTAACTGTGCGCCACAAGCGACCGGGCATGGGCGTGCTTTGCCCGAAAGATACACTCCAAGCAGCTGGGCCAGGCTGGGGTTGCCTATAGCGATTCAAGCTCAGCACGTGTTGCACAAGCTGAGGCGTGCCCTATTCTCCACATCAATTGATCGGCGCGTTATGAATGCACAATTCTGGAGAATGCAGCAATGCCACTTTCTAATGCATGGCTGATCTGGACCATTGCTATGATGATCGTCTACACGATCCGGCCAACGTGGTATCAAGACCCTGGCTGCGATCGTTGGTACTGTTCAGCTTTGCACAAGAGGACATGCAGACACTCGTATCATTATACGAGACTGTGCTGTAGTCCTGGCGTACGTCATAAGGCTCAAGAATCACAAACCTGCACCGTACATAGGACGGCAGTTGTTGACAGTCTTCGGGACAAGGTGATGCACAATGGACTTGAGTTCAGTGAGGCCCATCGAGTAGGTGCTGGTCTTGCAGTCTTGCTTGATATCCGCTCGCCCATCTGACTTGCTTTGGGGCCTGAGCACACTTCTTGGGAGATGCAGCGAAAGTGATTATCTTGCAGGCCTGGTGCGCAGGGCTCTGGACCTTTCGTCAGGAGCGGTCTTCTTGGTGTGCCTTTCCGCTGGAGTGGTGCGGCAATGGTGCGTACCGGAAAAGTCGTTCAGGAAGCGAAGCGGGCAATATGCTGAAGTCGATACATCTTACTCTTATAAGCTCCCAGGCCTGCCAGACTGGGATTCGTTGCGCCTCGGCATCCACTGTTGATCCTGAAGGCGTGATCTCTGTCCAAGCAAGTGCAATCATGAAGTCGGCAAGTGCCAGCTCGAAGCTTTGGATGTACATGGAGTGCAGCGCTCGCACCGACGGGAGCGCGGTGGTCGCAAATTCGCAATTCTCGCCCGCGCTGAATACAATCGCAGCGCAACGAGTTCAAGACTACAAGTCATCGCCGTGGAGCCCCTTGGACACTGGAATCAAGTATAATGCACGTGCCTACCATGGAGAAGGCAAGATCAGCAACATCATCGTTCGTGTTCGTATTGCACACCGCTACCACCGGAGCGCGTCGGAGGTCCGCGGCGACATGAAGACGGACGACGAGGTGCAGGTGTAGGTGCAGTGCTCGATGCTCGATGGCTTGTGTCTTGCTCGATGCTCGCCCGGCGTCTTTCTGTGGAATGATGTCGCGCGCACTGGGTCCGCGGAACGGCTGACACGTTGCCAACCCCCTGCGGAACTGATTGGGAAGGAGAGCGGGGCACGCAGGAGCGATCGCATCCTGTTCCTGTCTCTCCTCCCCAAATACGAGGGCCATGATCCGCGCACGCGCACTCGATTCCAAACAATGCGCTCGGCATTTCTGTGCCACATACCACTCCTTTCATGCCGCGCTCCATGCTGGCGGGCTCGTGGAGAAGACAGCCTGCGATACCTCCAATGCTCCATGAGCACGCAACGCATCGCTGTCGCCGCCATTTCCACGTGCCGCGTTAGAGCGACCTCCTTGCCCAGTCGCGCTGCCGCTCATAATTTGCTATTTTGACGACTCGTCAGCGTCGCCCGCCCGCTTGGCTTGGCTTCCGCCGAACGAGCTGAACGACTGAGTGACCGAAGGCTTCGTGGCGCTAACACACTTTGGCTGTCGGCGTGTCCCGTCTTCTCGTCTTGTCTCTCCTCTCCTCCCCAACCTCCTCCTCTCCGCCTTTCGTGCACGTAGATGGCGGTGCATACCTGACCTTGGTCCTTTCTTTATTACCACCCCTGCACAACCCAGCTTGTCATACTCTCGCTTCATTTTATCTCCATAACCACCCTCTCACCTGCCAGCGACAACCAGCTTGGAGTGCAGCATCAAACGGCGTCGAGCGAAATTGAAGCGCCCGCCACAGCCGCTGCACCAATCGAGACCTTCCACCCACTGAGCGTCGCCGGCGAATCGGTCATTGACAACGCCATTGCACGCGCCCTGACTGTCGCGCTCCATCGTTATTCATTCATTTCGACAGACCGCATACCCTGCTGTCGACTTTACCCTCCACTCTAGCCATTCTTTTCCACCACCAAAGAGACTCCGACATTACTGCCACTCGCTACACCATCAACTGCCGAGGTCCGGACGAACCAACCCCATAGTTCAAGCACCTAACGGCGCGCCAGACCCACGAATTGAGGGCACGACGTAAAGTCACATCTGATCGACCGACACGCAGCACTTGATTGTGTCTGCTCCAGCCACCAACATCACCACGACACTTTGCAGCGACACTACCGCACACCATGGCTTCTACTGGGACCAGCACAGCAGGGAACACCATCGTGACGCAGGACGATACCTCCAGTCTCAAGTTCGACGGTGGAGGTGGCATCTCGATCGCGCCGGGCACTATCGCCGCCATTGTCATCCTGCTCGTCCTTGCCTTGGCAGGCCTGATCATCGCATGTGCATATGCATTTGGAGGCTTCAAGAGATGCTGCTCCTGCTGCGGCCGGAGTGGTCGCAAGAAGCGACTCTCTCAGCTGCCCGTCTACAGTGATCGAGGCTATCTGGACGAGCGGGATAAGCTGCCGGCTTGGAACCCCAGTGCGTCTACGACAGAGATTGGGCTCAGCAGAATGGCGAGCGTGAAGCAGGGCTTGTTCCCCAGTTTCACCCGAAAGGGAACCATGGATCGCCCATTGATGCAGGAAAGCCCTGTTACCAGTCCGAGAAACTCGCAGTTGACGCGGCACTCGCAAGGCACACTAGGAGCGCCATTCCGAAGTCCGACGAGCCCTTATATGAACGGCAGCAACAGCAGTTCACAAAAGTCGAGATTTTCCATGTGGCAGGATGAGAGACGGTAGATTTCTGAAATGTTTGTGAGGGATTTTATGGAACTTATACGCGCAAGGAAATGCGGGTAGGAGTGCTGGCGCTTCCTTATAAAGGGCATGACAGTGTGCGTTGCGAACATTGCACCTGACGAGCGGGCTTGTACATACCATTTGCGCAACACATAACGACAGCCAAAATTCACTAGTCCTTGTTCTGATTTTTGTGTCCGCTCTCGATAGGAGAACGAGTGCCTTCTCGCCGCGGCATGCTGTGCAAGTGGCGCAGTTGCGGGCTTGGAACCCAACTTAGGTCGCTGTGCGGCCTCAACCTGATCAACGGCATGCGGGGTAAAGGTGTATGCAGAGCAGAGGTGAAGTGCAACGACTAATATATAGAGGGGAGGTGATCCTGGTGTCGCTCATTCAGGCGCAGGTCGTTAGCGAGCGCGCATGCAGACTCTGGCTAGACGCACGGCAGCAGAGCGTGCACGGGACGACGAGACATTCCTCTGCACGGCCGCAGACAGGCAGTGCGCTGGGTGGTTCTTTGTCGCAGGTGGATCATGAATGAGCTGCTCCATTCTGCCGCCCATGGGCGAGACTGCCAAGCCTTCTGTGCTATCTTCAGCCCTGCCACTCTTTTGCAGAGCATCATCATCCGACCACCTCACACCTGCCTGCTGCTTGCTGCTTGCTTCGACATTCTTCGCGCGCGCCCCTCGTCACTCTCCCTTGCCCGTGCGCGCTCACACTCTCTTGCACCTTCGCCGTGACTGTGTGTGCCGTGGCCGAGTGCGACCGGCGCCCTCTGCTCGTCCCGCCGCCCGCCCGTCGAGCGCGAGAGAAGAGCAGACCGACTGCTGCGGCATCACCGCGCTCGCTGACGTAGATTGCTCGCGTTGGGCCACCCCAGAGCTCCGACATATTCACCACCTCCACCTGCGCTTCACCACCGCTCCTCCACGACCTCCGTGCTCGCCCCACCGCCGCCACCGTCGACGCCACGCTCGCATCACCGCTCCAAGTCCTGCAAGGCACAGCCCGTGGCCCCGCATTGGCACCTGCTGCCGCCAGACACGCAGACAGCGCACTCAAGCACACTCGCTTGCGCTGTCGCCCCTGCCCCAGCGATTGACCACAGCAGATAACACTTGGAGAAGATGGTGGAAGCTGCGGACGGCGGGAGCCAGCCTACCTGGAAGTTCACGCAGTAAGTGCCTGCCCTTTCTTTGTTCTCACAACCACATTTCCTGTGCACACGAGCGGCGGCGGCGGCATTTGTACAGGACGAGCTAGTATTTTCGCGCACCACGCACGGCATCACGGGGCTCGAGTCACCACATTGCTACGGCAGCATGCTCTCAAGCATCCGATCATCGCTGTTGGGCGACCGGACAAATTCTCGCAGACACGGACCGCAGGCCTCTCGTACGCCTGTGCCCGCATCAACTGCAACGGCATTAGTGCGAGACTGCGTCGACGAGGTGATAGAAAATGATGGCGGGGAAATTTGGGTGCCATTCGAGCGTCACGACCATATGACAGACTTGGACGAAGAGGACTACGAAGATCCGCAGTATCGAGCGGATCAGAGCAACCTTCCTGTCGCGGAACACGTGTGGCATTTCACGCAGTGCGAACGCTTTGGCCCTAAGTTGATGAGATTAAGCGAGAAGCCTAGACCGAACAGAGATACTGACACTGTGGTGGCAGGTGCTTTGGCGATAAAGGCGACGTCGAGGACATCACAGAAGCCGACATCATCTCGACCGTCGAATTCGATCAAACGGGAAACTACCTCGCCACCGGCGACAAAGGCGGACGTGTCGTCCTCTTCGAACGTAATGAGACGAAAAAGACGTGCGAGTACAAGTTCCACACCGAATTCCAATCGCATGAGCCCGAGTTCGACTATTTAAAATCCCTTGAAATTGAAGAAAAGATCAACAAAATCAAGTGGTGCAGAAGACAGAATGCTTCGCATTATCTGCTCTCAACAAACGACAAGACCATCAAGCTGTGGAAGGTGTTTGAAAAGTCCTTGAAAGTGGTGGCTGAGAACAACCTATCGAACGAGCTCACGCCAGCTGGTACAGGCAATGCCAACGGCGGCGGTCCCGTTCGATATCCCAACCATGCATTCAAGAGTGTAGCAGACCTCAAGTTTCCACGCATGACGCACCACGATACCGTCGTTGCTGCTGTACCCCGGAGAGTGTACGCCAACGCGCATGCATACCACATCAACAGCATCTCTGTCAACAGCGACGGTGAGACGTTTATCAGCTCCGATGACTTGCGCATAAACCTGTGGAATTTGAACATCCAAGACCAGAGCTTCAATATCGTGGACATCAAGCCAGCTAACATGGAAGAACTTACGGAGGTGATAACAGCTGCCGAGTTCCATCCGGTCAGCTGCAATTGGTTCATGTACGCTTCGAGTAAGGGCACGATCAAGCTGGCAGACATGCGGCAGAGAGCGCTGTGTGATGAGCACGCGAAGCGTACGTGACCCCCTGAATTGTGTTCCGGATTCTTACTGACCATGGCCCAGAGTTTGAGCAAGAGGAAGACCCTTCTTCGCGATCATTCTTCTCGGAGATCATCTCTAGTATCTCAGACGTCCGCTTCTCTCACGACGGCCGATACATTCTCTCGCGCGACTACCTGACTGTCAAGATTTGGGACGTTAATATGGAGAAGCAACCGGTCAAGACGATACCTATCCACGAGCATCTCCGGCCCAGACTGTGTGACACCTACGAAAACGACAGCATATTCGACAAGTTTGAGGTTGTGTTCTCGGGAGACGCCAAGAATGTCATGACTGGCTCGTACAACAACAACTTCATGATCTATCCCTCGGAAGAAGGCAAGGACACAGAAGTCGTCTTGCAGGCCGACAAGAGCGCATTCAAGGCTAAGAAGGTGGGCATTCCTACGCCCATGAACAGTGCCGGTGCGAAGGACGGCAAGAAGGGATCTCGAGCGAGCAGTCCAGTCGGCGGGGCGCAGAGAATGCGCAAGGAGACGGACGCGGACCAGATCGACTTCAACAAGAAAATCCTCCACATGTCGTGGCATCCACAGGAGGACAGTATTGCTATTGCGGCGACGAACAACGTAAGCTCCTGACTCCTTCCCGTGTTTTGTCAAGTTCATAACGCTGACATTCATTCTAGCTGTTCGTCTTCTCGGCTTTGTAGACCTTCGGTCTGGCGCAGAGGCTTGCAATAGTGGGGGGAAAAGTGAAAGCAGGACGGCATTTTGCATGATCACAGTCAATCAGAATGGGCGCAAGTGGTAGTGATGCGAGATTGAATGGGAACGGCAGTACTCTTCCACGGGGAAGGTCGGTACTCGATCATGGCGTGTGCTATGTAGCCCATCGGTCTTTAAAGCCGATATCCTGACATGAAAAGAGTTGTCGAACTACACGTGCTGTGCTTCTTGTTTACTCAGTGGTTGTGCTTGCGAATGCATAAATCGCCTTTTCAGATTAGGATGATGACAGATGAAAATACTGCACAAGGCCCATTGATTGTGAGTCCGGGCGAGAAGTGAGTGAAAGGTGGAACTGCGGCGCGGAGCTCATTCCGTCGGGTGTATGCAACTTTCCTTGAGCTTGCGGACTTCTGCCCAACTCTGCATTCTCCGTCGCGCCCCCTTCGACATGTCAGAATATTGGAAGTCAACGCCATCGTACTGGTGCAAATTCTGCTCGCAATATGTGCGCGACACGACCATCGAGCGAAAGAACCACGAGGCCTCGGCCAAGCACCAGAATAACATCCAGAGATCACTGCGAGAGCTGCACAAGGGCAAGGAGCGAGAAGAGCGGGAGAAGCAGCGCGCCAAAGATGAAGTCAATAGACTGAACGGCCTCGTCAGTGGCCAGAAATCAACAGCTGCGCAATCCGGCGGGGCTTCGCAAAATGCAGGCAAGACCGGCAAACCTGCTCCTGCTCCGCCGCCTACCCAATCGACGGCACAGCAGAGAAAGGCGCATGCGGAGCAGCTGGCTGCGCTGGGCGTGGAGCTTCCGGAAGAGTTGAAGAAGGAGGTCACGGGTGTTGGGTCTTACCAAGTTGTCGATGCGCATGAGGTTGATACGAGCTCAGCTGGCGCAGTCACGGTGAACCGATCGCTTGCGGAGATTCTGGCAGAGGCACGCAGAGGGGAGAATACAGTCAAGGAAGAAAAGAAACCATCACATAACGACGAGACTGAGGATGACAAGGCCGGAGTGAAGCGGAAATATGAAGAAGACGATGATCCGAGAGACGAGGAGGCTGCGCCAAAAATGCGAAAGGCTTGGGGAAGCACCGTCAAAACCTATCCTGGAAAGACTGAGGATGTCGATGCCGCCGATCTGGACGCCCTTCTTGGAGGGGTGAAGAAGAAGACGAAGACAGAAGATGGAGCTGTGGTCAAGGAAGAGGATGGCACTGCGGCGACCACGTTGAACTCGGTGCCTGACGTCGAAGCAGGCACATCAACAGATGTCAAGCAAGAAGACGGATCTGCTGCTGCGCCTGCAGTGGTCTTTAAGAAGAGGAAGGGGAAAAAGTGAACACACTTCGCGTCTGATTCAATTATTTGACTAGCGATGGGGCGCATAGCTGCACTATTTTTCTGCAGTCTCAAGCTACACTCGCTCACGACAAAGCAGGCGGCTCGAATCCATTCCACTCCTGATAAGCTAAGGGCACTTCTGGCCAAGCATCCACGCCATCCAGGACGACCATGCCCATCCCGCCCGACAAATGCGTTTGCACATGGCAGTGGAATAACCATGCACCGGCATATTCAGCCTTGTACCTGACTGCAGTCCAGGTATCGTTGGCTTGCCCCTCCATCTCCACTGTGTTGAATGTATCCAGGTATGGAGGATCTTGGAAGTTGAAAGTGCCTTCGGGCAGATGTGGGATCGCCTCTTCCACGCTCTCCCACGGAAAGCTCCCTGAACCCGAGCCGATGAGGAACACTTTGTTGCCGTGTTTGTGCATTGGATGCGCTTGGGCGAATGGACCTGCTGTTACGAGGACGAGGTCGACCCAATCACCGATCTGCGTTTTCAGCGTAAGTTCCGTGGCGGGAACATCTTCTACATTCTGCAGCAGCAACGGAGGGTCGTCGTGCTCATGGCTAATGTTGTAGCCCAGGCTGCCGGTCTGCGTCCACTCGTACGCTCTATAAGGTTGGCCTAGTTTTTTCAGCCGAAGCTTGAAAGTGGAGTCGGCGCTCTGCGCAGGTCGCAAGGCTGGGTATGGGCTGCTGTCCTCGGGCACAAACGACACCATCTCGCTGCTAATCAGCTTGCCACCATAGTTCGTCTTCGGATGCGGGTGTTTGGGAGCATTTGTCGCGCCATCGTACGCTAGCTCGGCGAAGCCGCCTAAGATCTGGTTGAGGTAATCGTTGGCAACTCGCACAACGTGTCTGGCCTTCTCTTGATCGAGCTTGATCATCACGGATATTCGACTCCCAGTGTTGACCAGGACACGATCTGCGACTATTGGGTACACGTACTGCCCATCTACAGCGTACACGTACAATTCGTGCGAGTCAATCGACAGCTGCAGAGGGTACAACCCTCCAGGATTGACGAATGTCAACGCCGCCCAGCCGATCGAGGTGTCAACGTCAATCGTATAGTTTCCCTTCGAGCTCTGTCCTCCTTTGCACTTGTTGTAAGCGAGCTCCGGCACATTCTCCAGGTGCAATTCAAAGTCTCCATTGAACATTTGCAACGGAGGGATGCAACCCTTCGGCGTCATATGTCCGCCTGCGAGCTCTTTCAACAGCTGCAAAACAATGGGATTCGTCATATCGTCAAGCTCTTCCTCGGACAGGCAGTACTGCGAGCCAACCCCTTGGACGAGGATGGAGTCCATGCACGAGAAATCAATATTCGCAGCATGCTGGATTCCGTGGTATTCTGCAGACGTGTACTGGGACCAGTCACTGACGAAGATGGGTCGCATCAACTTCTCCGCTGCAAGCATTGCCGCCTGATCGGCCTCGCCGCTGCTGATAAGATGAAATGGACGCGGTGCCTCGTCATCTGGTGCAATGACGACCGCGCCATAAAGGCCGTCCATCATTTGAGATTTGGCGTGAGAATGGTAGAAGTATGTTCCGGCGTCGTGTGCAGTCCAGTTGTACAGGAATGACGCCCCAGGCCTGATTTGGCTTTGTGTCAGGCCTGGCACTCCGTCCGACCATGGCGTAGATCGCTGATCGATGCCATGGAAATGGATGCTTGTGTCTTGTTGCATGTAGTTGTGAACGACGAACTCGATCCTATCGCCTTGCTTGGCGTAGAGGGTAGGTCCGATAAAGGCATCGTTGATGAAGATCGCTTCCCGAAAACCTATTCCAGCTGCGTCGATTGACTGTGTCGTTAGGGAGATTTCGAAGCGAACAACTGGAGCCTGTATTTCTTTGCTTCCAATCTCTTGAACGACCTCGACATCGTCCACGCATCCCGATGGACGAGCTGCGGCTGGGCTGACGCATTGAAACAGTAGGGTCAACGCCAAGGGGTAGAGTCGAACAGACCACATTGTTGACGAAGTGGACGAACTTCAAATTCTTGTCCGCAACATGGATGTCTGCCTGAGACCAAGAGCAGTATCTCTTGCCAAAGATCTAGAAGAACATCGTGTAGGTCTTTGGATGTCTTGGCGTCCAACGGGCATTGAATCCCGAGTCGTGTCTGAGGTCACCGAACCGGCGACTACAGCTTCTACTACACCGCTGACTTCAAAGGCAACTCGCTAGAACAAGACACTGGCAGCGTATTCACCCTCGCATTGGAGATCGATTAGCCAAGAATCACGCCAACAATTCAATACTGCCATTATGCATTTTCCAGCGCTCGCTGTGGCGGGCTGCCTGCTCTCCCGTGCCACTGCGCAATCACTGGATCAAGTGCTTGCAAAGCGGGACTCATTCTCACTGCTACGCGATCTTCTTCATCAGCATGGCCTGGTCGATGAACTGGAATTCACGGCCAATGCCACGTTTTTCGCGATGACGAATCAGGCACTGCGCAGCCTGGCCGACTTTGGCATCAACCTTACGACCGCTGACCCCAACATCGCTCGAGCGATCTTCAAGTATGCACAACTGGATGCCATCTACACAACCGACACGGTCAAGGCATTGCACCACGAAGCAAAGGTTGTGCAGACAGCTCTGCAGCCACACCTGTTCAACAATTTGACGAGAGGTCAAGCTGCGAAGCTGAGAAGCAATCGAACAGGCGGAGCGAATGGTATCCTGGTCGAATCCGGATTGGGTGTCTTGACGCCCGTCGTGGAAGCAGACATTCCCTACGATCACGGCGTCATTCACGCTATCGACGCGAACATGGTCCTGCCTCACAACATTTCTGAGACTGCAAGGCTCGGCGGCATGACTGAATTCTTGAATCTGTTGGAACGATCCGACAGCGTTGCTAGACTGGAGAGCTTGTCGGATGTCACGATCTTCATTCCGCAAGACGAAGCACTCGCCAAGCTGCAGCCTATTCTGGATATGCTTACATCGGAGCAGCTGAAGTCTGTGGTGGCTCAGCATGCCGTGCCGAATCGAGTGCTGTATCAGAGTCTCTTTGATGGCGTGGAGACTTTGGAAACTTTGGATGGCAGCACGTTGCGTATTCGTCGTGGAAAGAGAGGCGAGATCTTTGTTAATGGTGCTGAAGTCGTTCGCACTGATCTGTTGCTATATGGGGGAGTGGCACATTTGATTGATGGGGCTCTTTTGCCCGAGAAAGGTGAGCATCTTTGCCATGAATTTCTGTGAGGCAGCTTCGCTAACGAGTCGCAGATGCGTCCTGCTCGACCGGTTTATTCGCCGCAGCAGCTGGTGGATCGAGTCGAGTCTGGAAAATCCTCGCGAGCCACCAGCTTACGCTGCTGGCAGTGCTCGCAATGGCTCTGGTGTCCATACTGTACAAGGCTTACCAGTCACGGAAACAGAGTCATCAGCTGATCAGACCGAGCGATGGTCTTGGCAATTATGAGAAGGTGTAGAAGGATCTCAATCCGCGTGCCCACGGCGGCACTGTACGAGAATCGAAGCGCCGGTATCCTGTTAGATGGTTTCCGAACTCCTCTGTCTTGATTTCAAAGTCACGAGGCAATGAATCAAATTCGGCATTAATCACCGAGCTCAGACCAAGAAGTTCCCGGTGGAGATCACCAGCCTGTCACATGTCAATCGACGCTCGGCATCATCGCTATCCAACCTCAATCTACGTACACGGTTCGTTTCTCGGCATCTGTCACACTCTCCGACCCTCTTGCGCGTCTTTCAGAGTCGCTGGGATCATGGATGCATACCTCGCAGGAATATGGGATGAACAGGGAGAGCGCTTTCCATAACTACATCAATCGTCTTTGATCAATCAAGAATTCAGCAAACACTCCTTCCACACCAAATTCAAAGACCAAGCAAACAACCACTCTATCAGCCATCAATTATCACAATGGGATCCATCGGAGAGCCAAACCGTCTGCTCTGCTGGAGCATCTACGTCACCAAGAAGCCAGACCAATCTGAGGAGGATCACCACAACCATGTCTCCAAGGTCAATGCTCCCATGATGATACCATTTCTGAAGAAATATGGCATTGTTCGTTACACTGTGGTCCGTGCCTCCCTGCCTTGAAATAGCATTTCACACAAATCATTTACTTACTCGCATCGCAGAAGCACAACGATGCTCACTCTAAGCCCAAGCAAGCGGCTCTGATGGCCGGCCAGCCAGAAGAGAATGTCCTCGCTTATGACACTGTTTTTGAGATGATTGTCAAAGACATTGAGAGTATTCAGACTATGCAAAAGGATGAGGAGTTTTTGCGTACTACTATTCCAGATCACTTCAACTTTGCGGATATGACTCGCAGCAAGTATGTTGTCACTTTCTGATCTCTGCTGCTTATTTTGTTGGGTTTTGCTAACTTTGTGGTGATTTAGGGGATCGTTGACTTGGATTGAGGAGTTCACTTTCTAGGTGATGAAGGCACAGGGTCGTGTTTGTAGCATGAGATAGGATGCTCGGTGCTTAGCATAAGCAGCGTATTTGAAGCTAATAATACATCTTGTTATACTGAATACACTCATGTACTAAGATCACCATGACCTCGATCTTTCTCCTAAGCCTGTTTTTGTCATAATTGCAATCGTCTTCGATTGTACGGAGACATGTCGCCTATGTACAGATCGAACGATCGCAGCTTCCCAGACTCCCTCTGAGAATCTCCAAACTTGATTACACCGAAGGCTAGCTCGTAAACCGGCGAACGTCGCGAGGTGCTCGCCGAGAGTACCTCGTACGAGTACGTACCAGTATGATGAAAGTATCCGAGCTGGTCGCCGAATCGTTCACATGCCGCAGCGGCCAAGTTCTCCCATGCAAGTCAGGCATGGAATTCCGCGTATTCAGCTTATCAAGTCGATCTTATCACTGAAACTCAGTCAACTTTCTATGCAGCTTTCTGGAGCACGGTGCCAGACGCAGAAACTGTTCAATCGTCTTTTTCACCGCCTAACAAGAACCGCCAAGATGACAAGTACTATCACGACCACTGAGACTCTGCAGGATGCAGTACCATTCGTGGCACCACCAAGCCCACCTGAAGACACAAGCAACAAGGAATTGCCAGAGAAGCCTTACTACGATGTTGAATTCAACTACCGTCTTGACCCACGTGATGGAGGCGACGAAGTCATTTGGGGCGGTACTGTTGGTTTGATGCGCAGGAAGTATGAGACCCGGACGGTACGAATCAACAATGAACGTGGTAATGAACACAACTTCAACCTCGACACTCATGGCTTTGCTTGGGTCAAGCACAAAACCTCCGTGACTGAATTTGCGGACTACTTGGCAATTCGTCAGGGACCGTACTTTGGCGAAGTTGCTGAGATGTTGAAGAGGGTGTAAGTATGATCGATCACGCCATCAAAGATCGTCGTGTTGACCTTTACGCAGCACTGGAGCGACTAAGGTTCATGTGATCGGACATCTCCATCGTTCGTTGAATTACAACGATACGACTGAGGAGGAGAAGAATGCCCCAGACATGACAATGACCAAGGGGCAGACTCCAGGACGTTTCGTGCACGTCGATCAATCCTACCAAGGCGCAGTTCGTAGACTCTACCTGGATCTTCCCCAAGAAGAGGCCCGCAGGCTGGAGAAAACCAGATGGGCCATCATCAACGTCTGGCGTCCCGTTCGGAAAGTCACCAATGAGCCGCTAGCAGTCTGCGATGCTCGATCAGTCCGAGAGGACGAGTTGTTCAACACTCTGCATCTTGTACCAATGAGATGGCCGGACGCCGCACCTCAGGAGAACCAGATGTGGGCTGTTGCTCCTCCCAAGACTCCAACACAGCACAAGTGGCATTATGTATCTGGTATGACGGAGGATGAGGCGTTGTTGATCAAGATGTTTGATTCTAAGAAGGATGGCACTGCAAGACGTGTTCCACATTCTTCTTTCCCTACTCCAGATGATTTCGGAGAGCCGAGAGCGAGTACTGAAACGAGATGCTTTGTGTTCTGGGAAGATCAGGAGGCTGAGTAGGGGTCGTGTACAGTAGTCTTAGCTATTTTTCGTAGCTCTTGATGATTTGACTCTTCTGCAGCATAGTTGTCTTCCAATTCTTCCATGATTGGGAAATCGAGCTGAGTGGAATGAGAAAAATTCGATCGTTCTCCAAGGGAGATCATCGACAGCTCCATAGCGTTATTCAATCTCGTGAGCTGTGAAGACTCCTTTGCTTCGGAAAGCGCGTGCTTTCGACGAGAGTTCGAGAGGACTGGTAGCCATTAAAATTCTTTGTTTATTTCGTCGTCAAAGCTCTATTGCCTCTGAGCCACACACTCTATTGGGGACATGCGTTAGTCGTAACAGCTCGCTGCAATGTCTATACACTCGTTGCTCGGTCTGATGCCACATCTCACACTGCTTTGCCCGCGATCTCTGCACTCTGCCCTTTCTCTGGATCTTCTGTCTTGCCCGTCGTCCCATTAGTTTTCTTGCCTTCTTTGGCGTCTTCGTTGTCTCGTTTCTCACGCTTAACGCTCTTGAGCTCGATGAGTGGAAGAGGCAACACACTCAGACAAGAGACTATGATTGCGACCATGAAGATCTTCGTCACAGAATCATTGAAAGCGTCAAGGGCATCTCGAGCTTCAGGTGTGCCAGCTCCAAAGATGTTGTCGAGCTTTGAGCGGATCTCAGTTGCTCCGGTGCCACCATAAGCTTGCTCAGCGACCTCAGTCCCTAGCCTACTGGCAAGTGTTGTCTGGAGTACACTTTGCCCGATGGGTCCGGGGATTGCTGATCCAAGTAATCGGACGAAGAGTACCAAGCTTGTGCCTGCTGGAATCTGAGCATCGGGCAGGACAGTCTGAACAGCAACGTTGGATTGCTCGAGACTGACGCCGATACCAATGGCGAATACGATCGAATAACCGATACTGTCATGTGTTAGAAATTGCTCAAATCAGTCGGGGCTCGAGTACTTACATATCCCATTGCGGTGTGTCGAGTGTGATCGTGTAAAGCAAGCCAGCGCCGATGCTGCATAAGATAGTTCCGGCGTAAATGAAAGGATAGTAATATCCTATTTTTACAACAGCACCGCCAGCTGCAATTGATGAGAGAGTGAGCGAGATGACGATACCAAGTTGCTTGAGACCAGCAGCTTCGGCACTGTCAGATCGTACTGCTTGAAACCTTCATAATGTCAGTTCGTGGGCCTAGTGCATGCTCATGAATCAACTCACCAAAGAGGCAGATAGTATATCACGAGTCCAAATGCGGCGCTCAGAAGCAGGGTATAGATGGAGGCGCCACCCACAGTACGCTGTTTCGCAACGTTGTATGGTAGTGTGGCCTCTTCACCTTGGAAATATTGCAGAACCAGCCATCCAATGAAGCTGACAGCGAAGACCACAAGGACCGCGACCACGCGACCAGCACTCCAGGGATATTCGCCGCCGCCCCACTGAAGGGCAAGAAAGAAACATGCCAGGGATCCCAGTAGAAGGGCCGACCCAAAAGGATTGAGCTTTAGGAAGAACTGCCACCAGGAAAGGTCCTTCACCTCTGCTGCTTTTTCACCTGGTCTCGATGGCAAGAGGAACACTATGATAGCCACCGCTACAGCTCCAATAGGCAGATTGACTAGAAAAAGTGTCAACAGGTGGAATAGAGTAAACGCTGCCCAAGACTTACTGTAGAAGCACCATCTCCAGCTAATACGGTCAGTAAAGATACCACCCAGAACAGGTCCCAGCACAGCAGCAATGGCAAATGTCGCTCCAACCAGCCCAGCATAAAGTGCTCGTTTTCGCAGAGGAACGTTTCGAGCGATGATGATGAAGACGCCAGCGAAGACTCCTGCGTTGCCGACACCTGCAATTGCTCTGCCCAGAATGAGAAGCACAGAAGAGTTTGCCACTCCGCAGATCAGACTGCCAATCAGGTATAGGGTCAATGACACGAGAAAAGTCCACTTCAGGTCCATCAACAGATACGCTCGTCCGAAAGGTAGTTGGAATGCTGTGGCCGCAAGAGCCTCGCCGGAGTTGTACCAACCAATATCTCGCGTACTATTGAATGCTGTTGTGATGGCCGGGATGGCTGTGCTGATGATGGTGTTGCTCAAAGCGACAATGAAGACTGTTGAGACCATGGCTAACAAGAGGAATACCAAAGGCCAGCCGGAGATATACTTTTCGCCTTGATCGTTGAGTTCTTCATCTTCTTCTGACTTGGCTTCAGGAGTCTCCGCAGATTTCGAGGCTGGCTTCTCATCTTGAATATCAGAATCGCTGTGCTCCAGTTCCAGTTTCGATTCGGAGTCACTCTTCACAACATCGTGAGATTCTGTGTCAGTATGCGTTGATCGCGCTGGGCTTGCCATTGTCAGTGTGTGGAAAGTAGCCGGTCCAGACTGCTATGAGGAACTCATTCGACGGCCCCTACCTCTTTATGAAATCTTTCTCAGACTATCAGCGGCCCACCTACCACGTGGAATTGCGCGAACTGAACAACGATCTCCCTGCTATTTGTCGATGACGAACCTATTGCCGTAGATCGAAAACAGTATACGGCGGACGTGGCCGTCTGAGTCGGGCACTCGAGGACATACGGACTATGTTCGCCGGGCCAAGACTTTGCAAGCTAGGTGGGCCCGCTGCAAGACTCCTATCCAATGAGCGCACGGCATGATCTTTATATGCTATAATGCCTGAGGCATCAGAAGCGCAACATCTGTCCTCTGGTCCAGCAGTCAGCATTGAATACATGTAGACTTCAACGATTTTTCGAGTGCTAACGAAAGTGTCTATGGTGAAGAGATATTCGCAGAGTAAGCGTTGGTCGAGGAGAAACGTCCGCAGTACAAGACATACCGCTATAAAAGTATCAAGCTCAGCGACTTCTGCATGGTCATATAAGTATCGATCTATTGGGTCTGCGTTTGGTCGACAGAACGCCTGAGGCCGGCCCTTCAATTAGGCAGCGCAACGATTCCAAGCTCATGCATCGCTTCAGCTACCTCGCCAAAGAGAATCCCATCCCGGATGGCTTCGTAGATGATAGAGACCTGCGAGCCTATAGTCTTGCGCTTGCCTTGGTCTCCGGATCCGCAACGTGGATGAGCCTCTAAGCCGTGATGCATTGGCACAGCCAGAGTATTCCGAACATATCCGTGCAGCTTCCTAGTTCCCGCGCCGAGATATTGTGCAGTATCTGGTGATTCCAGGAACGTAGCACGTTTCGCGGTGAAAGTGTGAAGCAGCTCGGACTTGATCTTGGCCTGCAGACTGTTCACATCTTTGATCGACAGGTTGAGGTGGATCTTGCTCCGGGAAGATGGGTCAAGCCCAGCAAGATGGAGCACATAAGCCTGCGCAGCTTTGTCACTCCGCTGCTCGAAAGAGGCCGAAGCATTCTTCCACCTGTGTGATGGAGTGCAGGGATTAGCAATTGGGTCTTCACAGCTTCTGGGACGAGCGCCTTACCAGGTTCTCCGCATTGCCTTGGATGCAGAAGCAACGATATCCTTATAGCCTGCCTCGCCAGTGTGCACCGACAGCGTGGCAGTGCACAGATCATCGATCTGTGGAGTGACCTCGCTGAGGAACGTCGCATGCATGACGCGTAGATCCACCCCTTGACAAGCGGCATAAAGTGCGCTAGCGGACAAGAGAGCCACCAGTTCGACAGCCTGGTGGGTATATCTTGCCGACAGTAGCGCAAGGGAATTGATGGCCTGGTTGTGCATCTCTGCAGACTGCACATGGTTGGAAACCGGGTTTGCCAAGAAGGACAATTCCGATTGATATGCTGCCATGTTGATATCCAGACCTTTCAAGCAAAAGGATTGGCTAGGATCGTCAGCTGCAAGGTTGGCTGGCAGTCCATTGCTCATCTGATGATTGAGGATCTCTGTAGTCTGGCTGAATAACATCTTCCCGACCATCCTGAAAGTAGCCGGTAAGCATGTGTCTCGGAGAAATTCTAACGACACTTACTGCAACCCAAGGCGCATTTTTTCAACCGCAGATGTAATGCTAGACGCCTGGAAGTTACCACCGCAATAGACCTGGCCTCCCACAGGATCGGTGCCTTGCCGCAGAGTGTTAGCAGGAGTCATGGCGTAGCTCTGTTGAGAAGAGGGCACCCAAGGTCACAGGAATGGGAAAGTACTTCGAAAGAACTTACTAGGGTTGTCAGAGGTCGAGTTCAGCTCAGTAGATATCTGTGTGTGAGCTGATAGAATGTCTTCAAATTGAGGTCCCAGCCATTGTGGCGAGGTACGCAGCGGATATCGATCCTGTGCAAGTGAGCCTTCAAAGCGCTCAACAAGACTTCCCGCCATCGTGATGTCGTCGCCAGCCCCAGATACCATTTCCGAGTCCTGAAGAAAAGTTCTGATGATGTGGGATGTTTCATATTGCCCAGGATGAGGCCTTATATCGGAGAGGAAGGGATGGGACCACTCTACGCGCGCTGACATAGCTTCCGAATTGAGTGCAGTGATGCATGCAGATAGAATGGAGAGTTGTGCGGCTTCTGCGAACACCAAGCTGGCGACAGCTGCGGAAGCGGATGTACCATTGACAAGAGCAAGAGCATCTCTCGCAGACAATGCGGTAGGCGTCAGCCCTCGGGATAAGAGGGCCTGATCTGCTTGCTGTACTGTGACCTTAGACCGCTCTTCCACTTCAACGAACACATCAGGTGAGCCCTCAATGGCGCCAGCGACGTAGGCAAGAGGCATAAGATCCCCAGAGGCAGATATTGAGCCGCGAAGAGGCACAATTGGTGTAATTCTTTGATGGAGCAGATTCAAAAGTGCATCAACAGCGTCCCGAGAAATGGCTGAGTGGCCACGCAGTACCGAGTTGGCCCTCACCGCCATCATGGCTTTCGTCCATGCCGCGGGCAGTGCATGGGATTGAATTCCGTTGGCTACTCCAGTTCGATCCCGAGTTGTTAGAACGGCGCTCTGCAGTGTCTGTAGAAGGCTGCGCTGCAGAGCATCCGGATTCTGTGAACGAACATCGGCACTTCCGCCAAAGCCAGTGTTGATGCCTAGAGAATGTATTAACGCTGCGAGTCGATAGAAATCACTCTTGTTGAGGTAGAAGACGAAATAGTTGCTGCATTGGAATCTCAATGATAGACGCACCGTAGAGAGTTTCCCCTTTCTCATAGCTGGCTTGCACAACCTTGACGCTCTTTGCAAGACTTAGCACTCCATTGATCTCCTCGATTTTGGGGACGACGTTGTGCCTGGCAGCACTGTCAGCTGTAGTTCCCCTACGAGATAAGTCCTTCCAACCTCGCTACTGCCACGACACTGGCCACGTCTAGCGTGTGACCCGAGATCCGTAGGTCGCCATTGGCGCGGAGCTCCTCAACCCGTCTGTGCGTATCACAGAGCAAGTCTGTCAAGGGCGTACGGCTGCTTTTACGGTGCATGGCGGAGTGTATGAATGGACTGTGAGATGGTGTTCCAGGTCCGTTGGGTCACTGCGAGTCATAAGCTAGAAGATGTTTGTGCCTGCTCATTTGACTATTATAATTCACAGGCAAGCGCGGGCCGACAATCTCAATTCACCAATGTTTACTCGCGTGCTGCGGCCTGTGCAGCCGCATCAGGTGAACCGTTTCGGCGCCTGACATGTGAAAATACAAATTCGGCACGTGGCGTTCGCGTCCCAGAAGACCAGTCACAAACCCGCGCAATGAGAATGAGGGTGAGGGTGAGGTGAGGGTGCGAAGCGGTCGATCGGCCACGAGATGCCGACATCTGGATAATGCAGCAGTTCACTTTCAGGCGAGCCCAATGCAACATCGTTGATACATCCCGCGTTCTGCCATATGCCTTGCAGCTGTCGGGCTGTGTTGCCGGGTGGTGTGCGGATCTTCGGAGGAGCCGTGATCCCTTGATTCGTATGCACGGAAGGGTGGCCATACCGCTGAAGATTGGGTCTACCGAGCCTCCTGAAACGGATTGTGGATGCGAGGGAGCAGCATTGGTGGTTGCACATGTTTCGGAAGAGACGAATACGGATGCCAAGAAACACCCATGCCACCGCACCTCCTCACAGTATTGAGCAGGCTCGCGTTTCTCAAATGGTTTCATCAGACACACTCGATGTATAGCGTTGTCGGAGCCAATATATCTCTTCGACGAGTTATGGTGTGAAGCACAGAAACGAACTTCCGCCCAGGCAGGATCATTGGAGCCAACGACAAGCACCTTAAGCGGGAGCTGACTTCCACGAGAAGATCAGAGACGCAATACGAACTATCAGACCATTCGCGGATTCTCAGCAGGACCCATTCCAATATCGAGGTCGAGAGAGTTCGAGTCGTAGCCACAATTGTCATCCAAAGAGACATGCAGGCTCAAACGTTCAACCCGACGAAATTGCTCCAGCATAGAAATGCTCTGCTGAGTCATTCTTGTCGAAGACGTTGAGTGCGACTCAAAAATTACATGTCAACAGCGCAATTCATCCCGCGACTGAGCGAGGTCTGGATCTCAAATATATCTCTGCGACCAAAACTTGTTCCGGACCCAGCTGGTGAGCTTCCATAAGAGACAATGACGAATATGTGGCAGCGAGACGACACTCCCAGAGTCTCTTAGTTACCATTTTTGTTGGCTACAAGCCGACTAGCAGAGAAGATCTCACTATTCAGAGGAAAATGTGCTTTTCGGCGATTCTTTGATCATGATGTTCTTGGCGGCCCTTGACAAGGGCATGTATGGTATTCCAAGACGACTTTGTATCGTCATCACAGCTTTGTGAGCGTTGCCGTCCCATTGGTGGTGTTGGAGGATCGTTGATCACATCATGTCAACTCATGCTCTACTAAACTGGCAATGCAGGCTTCAGTGGAGAGAACTCCGTCGCGCAGCGGTGGACTAAAGCCGGCGACGTCGGATATCAAGCGTATTGCGACGAGATCTACATCGTCGATGGAGCGTAAGGATTGATCAGACAAAGTGACTGGCAGGTCTTCCTTCCGGAACTTCCAAACGTTCTTGCCGGTTGTTCCAGTGTGGATGATACGGCCGTGGCTGATTGTGGTGTCATCGAAGAGTAATACGCCGTCGCATTCGTCGTACATCAAAACCTTGAACCTTATGCCTCAGTAGGTCATAAAGTCATCCTTCTGAGTAATCACTCATATGCCTTTACCAGGACGGCCATGCTCGCCAAGAAAGCAGCTTGAGACATCGCGGAAGCGCGGAGGCAGGACCGAGACAGGCGCTAACATCTTGTTGATTTGTTCTAGTGTCTTGGAGTGCGCAAGCTACAAGATCCCGATATGCTGCTGTGCATAATGCAGGGTCAAGTCCCATGTGGGTGATCCTAGAACAGTCTTGGCGAGATGGATGAACAGGCGTTGAGGGCGCTTACTTGAATGCTTCCGTGCACAACCTCAGACGGAGGTCCTGCATGTGCACAAATGCAGAGCGACGCTCGTCTCTTCGCCAATGTGCAGCCGAGACACGCAGATGGGGGTGTTCGTGTTCGTAAGCCTGCTGCAAGCGATGTGCGCTACTCAACGAAGCCAAGCTGAGTGCGCGAGTCGAAAAGTACGATGCAAGCCATGCTCTTCAGGTAGAGTGAAGTCAAAGCCGACGCGTGAAATTTATGGGTCCGCGAGCTCTTTCGGGCAGCGCAAGACCCTGTGGTGCATTCTGCAAGGTGATCGGGGTAAATGTCCCCTTCGGGTATTCTTATCTCAGCAAGACTGCAGAATAGCGGCGGGGAGAAGTACTGGCGTCTGGCTGTAATCAATCAAGTGCTTATTTCCAGGCTGGCCAGCGGAGCAACTTCTTCTCTGGCCTAAGGCTCTTGCCTTTCAATGGCCAGTCAAACGTTGGTTGCTTCAGATGTACGGCAGATGTGAAAATGTGGGTCGTTTGGGAACCAAATGCCGTTGAAGGCAATTAGGTAGCGCCAGCGTTTCTGCTCGGAAGGCTGGCGATCAAGTATAATGTACATGCCGAGTGCATTCGTGCTAGTGCCCGGATCTTCAAGGTATCTGGCTAGCCGCCGATACGAGCGACCTCAGTTGTTCCCGTAGCACACACTCCTGCACCTCTAGAGGAGTATTCGACATCGCCACATCGGGCATAGATTCTTCATCTGTCGCTTGGCTAATCTCGTCTGCGAGCGACGCGCGGAAGCGAGGCAGGCGCTCTAAAAGCGGCTCGAGGTGATTCTTGAGCTCAGTCAACACAATTCGGCCGCGGATACCACGCTGAGCTGCTTCGTTGAGTTCGTACGATCCCATGAACAATGGGCTAGGCGCGACGCGGTCGGTGATCGACAAGGCTGTTGCCGGCTTCCCGTCGGCCCTCAGGATGGCGCCATATCCGCTGACCACTGCCGAGACCAGCAGGTAAGAAGCCAGATGTATGGATCCCTGAGCAGAGAAGCAGGGACAGTCTACGGCCTTGGCTAAAGTGGATACGGCGATTCGGTTGCGCATGAGCACCATGTCGACGCTCCGCGAATTGGGATGGTGATGATATCCAGCTCCGTCGTTGCACAGAGGGTTCCTGATGTGCATGTCATCCAGGAGCTGGATGATGCACGTGAGGCAATCGCTGCTTCCTGTTGAAGTGATAGGATTCGATTCGCCTGTGGCTGAAAGAGGTCGACAATGTCCGAGAGGCTCAAACGTCATGATTGGGGCTGGAGGAACATATTGCAGGACATCTGCTCCAGCTCTTGTGGTGTTAGAAGTAGCATCGAGAACGGCCAAGTCTTTGTCCAGAAAGAATTGGGTATCGAAAATGTCTTTCGACGCGGGGATGTTCACATCGTCAGAAGCCAGTGACCATCCCAGATCGTCAAACAGCATGCTTGCATCCGTCACAGGCCATTCTTGCTCAGTATTGGGATCGGGAGGTGGTGAGGCAGGATCTTTGGTCATTGAATCCGCGAGTACAGGTTCTGCCCGGTTCCTTGGTGGGCGTCCGATGCGCATGGACACGCTGTAATGGCAAGTATCGAGCCCCTTCGATACGCAGCGAGCACAGCGGGGTCTCTGCTTGCCGCATTTGATTTTCTGCAAAGCTGAAATGAGCCCGTTGACAAAGAAAATGGAGCCTCGTCAGGCGCAATGCTCACTTGTTGGCTACATTGGTCGCAGGAGTCGCGGACTTTTGGCGCATTGGACATCTTGACGCCGTTGAGCACTGCTCGAAGCACTGTCAGAGTGATTGCTGATGGTAAGGGCTGTCACTGAACGGCACCCGAGTCCTCGGGAAGTAATCGCAGGAGCGCACTGCTAGGACTGGCCGTATGGTTTCTCCATTGATACTCCTGCTTCATTCCGAATAGGCGGGCAACTCGGTCGCCTCTGCCTCCAACATGGTCGGCGGGATCACCGCCGCGCAAGCTGCGTCAATGCGAGCCTTGCCGGTCTCGGCGACCTGTGTGCATCATGCTCTCTGATTTCGACCTAATGACTGAGTGGATTTGAAGGAGCCTTGGCCGCTAGAACCATGCAATGTCTATGTAGAGGGCCGAGTACAACAGCCGGGTAGGTTATCGTGCGCCGTTGCGATCCACGTCGACGCGGTTTGGCCTGAGTTTTCGCATCATCAAATTGAAGCGTCTCAATAGAGGAAGCTTTCGACATGCTGTCTTGCTTCGGAAAGTTTCTCAATCAGCCTCTGCGAAGCATGTCACGAACCTTGCGTGATGCTCGACCGTTACGTGAGACTGTGCATCAAGTAGACAATCTCCATCCAGTGTTGATTGTAATGCAGCCGGTAGAACTCATGCAGGGCTTACGTGGACGCTACGGCGATTGGAATCCACGCGAGTAGGTGTTTCCGCTCCATTCGGCCGTTGGCAAATGCCAGCTGCACAGATCGACTAGTGTGATTGCCATCCCAGGCCCCGCTAGGCAAGCGAGGCTGTGTGCGCGTGAGGGTTGGGGGCACTGCCATATGCCGCTTCTGGAAGGTCTCATGGAATTTGATGGAGAAGGGTGTTAATTCTCAGCTCATTCTTGGCGCTTGTTGATAGTAGGTCTCGGCTTATCCACGGTGTAGCATCCCAGCTACAGCTTAGTTGTGCTTGTCTCTCAAACGTCACGACGAGCGATGGTTGCCGAGATCTGAACCTTCGGTTGCTCGTGCGATTGTTGCCAGTTTGAGAGACGGGAATATCTGTCCCGCACCTTTGGAGAGACTGGACCCCGGGTGCACTTATCGGGCGTTGCGTTGGAGCTTGTGGGAGTCGTTCTTGTCCTAAAATTAGCTGCAGTGACTAGACGATTGACGTTGCAAGTCGTCTACGTTGTGAGTCTAGCTCCAAACTCAAGTGATACTACACAAATCCATGATACGGACCTGATTGCGTGGGGTCGGTTTAGCCGCAAGCTCTCTCCACACCATGCGCCGCCAAGATTAGCGAATTCCCCTGCGCTTCTGACACCCCTCGGTCACAACGACATGCAATTGCCCCAATGGCGTAGCCTTGCCGTACGCAACTGCGACGGCGCATAAGCTCAAGGGAACAGCCTATACCCCAATACTGAGTTGTGCAGATTACAGATCGGAAGTTGTGAGAAGTGATCTGGGCACGAACGCGGACTATTGTCACCAGCCAGAGGCGGCCGTAAGTCCTCGCATTGCCTGGGATGGATGTCGAATGAGGCAATAGAAGACTCCGGTATCATGTGCGGTACGCTGTTTGGCCTGTTATCGGTAAAAGGGGGAAACTGATTGCCATGCATGCAAATAGGGTCCTCTCCGATACGGGTCGCCAGAAGGGTCGTTTGATGGGACGCCTGTGAATTCTGTCGAAGTGCAGCACCCAACATGGACAAATTAGCTCCAGAAATATCAAGCCTGTGTCGAGCCTCAATCTTGAATCGTGTGGTGTAGCCGTGAGACTAGTGTAGCCAATAGCCATGCTTGGCTTCGCGTCGATGGCAATCTGAGGTCCTGACCACACGTCTGTTACCGAAGCATGGTGGAGCATCATCCTTCCTCATCTCTGTGCACTTGAGGATGCTGTCTGAAGTGGCGTCTTGCAGGAGAAACTAAACCATCAGCAGTGCACTTGAACTCAGATGGGGTGACGAGAATCCTTGAATTGAAAGGCTGGCAACACAGTCGAGCCGCATTACTGGCCCGGGCCCCGCCGGTAGCAACTTCTCCGACGCCTTTCCATACGACGGATGCAGTAAATGCAGGGATGTGAATGTCGCCGATAGCCTCGGAGGTCTACGCTCAATGCTCCTTGAACCCCAGTCGGATTCCTCTGGTGAGCGAACCAAGAACAAAGTCCACGGGACATCCTTTTCGAGAAGTGCAAGGCATGCACTACTTCAGAGTCAAACTACGTGCTGCGCACCTCTTGTAGTCTGGTGTAATTTCCTGTTTGGTGCCTCATTGCTCCTGCCGCGATGAAAGCTGACTCAAATTTGATCTAACTCGGAAGCTCAGTGCTGGCGGAATGGGGAGTCGCAAGGATCAGGCTCGGCTGGCAGAGTCGACACCGACATGATGAAGGTACGCGGTCTCCAGTGATGACGCTAGTCCACCTCCGTTCTTGTCAGCGCCTCGCTTGAGCGTCGGGATGTCGGGTGACTGGCATTGGAGCTGGCATTGCGTGTCCACGAAATATCCTGGTACGACCACGTGCATCAGGATGATCTCCAAGACCATGTTCCAAGTTGTGGAGATCCAATAGTTGCCCTGTACCAAATCCTGAGGAAATGTCTGGCAAGTGTTGAATATCAGGTGCCCAAGACTCGCATGACCCACAGACTCTGTAGCTTGGAATTGCTCGGCCTCGACACATTCATTGTCAGAAACAGCGCAGCAACAGAAGTGTCTTGTAGCATGTCGATTGAAGAAGAACACACGCCTTGCGGCGGAGAAGCGACCTTGGGTAGAAAGTTGCGAGATTCATGCAACGCGTGCAGGTAAACCAATATGACCACTTCCACGGGCCAGGCTGATGAGGCCCAGCGCACAGAAGATTCGATGTGGGAAGGAGCGTCCAAGTTGCGCGCGTTGCTTCAGCAAGGACATATGCTGCAACTATAGCCCCTCGCTGCGTACAGGCAGGCACCCAGGCTCTGTAGTGGATCAACAGTCATACAATTTGCATGGCAATGTCGATCTGCCAGCGTCAGAGCGAAACGAGCTGGATGTATCATCGCCGAATGGGCAATCCTGCAGCAACGGACATGATATTAGCGATTTTCTCCAAGACAATTGGCCATGGGACAAGCCACTGGGCGGTTTGGCGGACGCCACGGCACCTGTGCACTCACATTTCTCGAGTAGTCGCGATTGGGCAACGATGGACTGGACCAAGGCACCGAGTACTCGGGTCACGCCGTTGGACTGGTCACCGCCGCACACGCTGCCACCGGGAATGGAACACAACAATTGCCCACAGCACGACTGCTACGCGACTTTACTGCGTTTAGCAGCCGAGCAGCTGCATGTTCCTAGTCAGAAATGTTTGAACGCAGCCAGCGGAGTGCAGGCGGACGCTCGGTGCGCCAGAGATGTGGATTCGCTCTTGACTGAAAATCGAGAAGCGATCCGCCTCCTTGACCGGAGTCTAAGCTGTGCGTGCATGTCGGACATGAGCGTGAAGCTGGTGGCATACATGGTGGCGAACAAGATTGTCTCCATGTATGGGGCGATAGTGGGGGAGCCTGACTGCGGCGATATCGTGGACTCTCCGATCTTCATTGGCTCTTACGCATTAGACACAGCTGCAAGACGCTCCGTCAGGGCTCGAACCGTGCTGAACGAGATTCGACAGCAGGTCGAGCCCGTGGTCGCGAGACTGCCTCGCTTTCAACCCGTCATTCCGAGTGAACGAGGCGGACCCCAGGAGCAAACCTGCGTGGTAAAGACGGACGAAGCAGTGCCCATCGAGTGCATGTTGCGGACTGAACTGCAAAGAGTCGTTGCCATCGCGAATAGCATGATATATTAGAGCGCGTAGGCAAGGCGCGTCCGCCGGGTGAACGGTCAGCGTAGTGATGGCTCCGGTCAGCGTACGCCGGACTGGGCATTCGCACCGCCTTCGTGCTCGGGTTGTTTGTCGCCGACTTTCGTGGCCAGCTGGATCACCGCAGAGGAATCTCGAGCGCGTCGACACGCGACTTCGGCGTGGAGATCGTGCTGCCGGCGTCGGCGACCGCGACTGGACGCGCCGGCGGAGGAGGCCGTACGGCGTCGGTGGGAATTTGGCCGGCGGTGACCGGCGGTGGACGTGGACATCGTATTTGAAGAGCCGGTGCGTGCAGGCGGAAGTCAGCACCAAGCATGAAGGAACATCGTTTGTACATTTGAGGCTGGAAATCCCGTGACGTGCCCCCCTCTAATTACATCAAGTCGTCATCAAATCAAATCAAATCCATCACCCGCGCTTGATGCCCTCAATCTTGGCCACAACATCCTCCAGCGCCTCCTGCAGCGCGCGCTTTTGGCACTCAATCACCGCCGATCCGGACGTGGATGACTGCAGCGACGAGACGGAGCTCAGCGAGGTCGTCGACGACGAGCGCGCCCCCAGCGCCGACAGGGACGATATTCGCTGCAGCTTTGCCAGAAGCGGCTGGAAGTGCTGTTGCAACTGTGCCATCACCACATACGCGCGTGCCAGCGTCTGCGCCTGGGCTCCAAGCGCGTAGCTGCCCAGGAATGCCGGCGGGCTCTTCACCCGCGAGGACGGGCTGGTGGGCTCGCCGTCGCCCGCCACATCCAAGGCTGCCGAGTACCACGACAGCGCTTTTTGGACCGCCAGGAACAAGGCCGTGAGAACCTCTTGATCATGGCAGCACGGCGGGCAGTCGAGAATGCTGGACAGTTTTTCCAAGGCTGCGCGATTGCTGTCCAGCACATGGTCGAACTCGCGAATGTTGTGGGATGGTGCGCCCGCGGCTATGGGGCACGCTGAACTTGATACATGAAGTTCGGAGAAGATCTGGAGCGCCGTACTTATGCATCCACCACCACCATGTGTCGTCGCCCTGCCGCCATCGCTCCGTTGACTAGGAGGCGATGATGACGATGAAGGCCGTGTTGACGCTTCTGCGTCCAGCTCTGGAAGATAACCTGCTGTCGATGTCCCACACAAAAGCGTGCTGTCTATGTCGAATGAATTAATGGGTTCCGGCTCAGCTTGGTAGCCACCCGGGTCAAAAAAGTCGAAGTACTGCATGTCTATATCCTGGATGTCTGTCGTGATGGGCTGGTGCCACAGGCTATTGTCGAATGTCTCCAAACCATCTAGCAATGCAAAGTCGCTCATGGCGGGCGACCGCTTGCCATCGATCTTAACAGAGTCCGGGGCAACGCTGGAGGTAGGAGCATTGGATATTGTTGTTTCAGGCTCAGGCGTTGCTCGAACAGAATGACGCCTGGTGCCGGTACGCCGCGAGATGTTGTACTGACATAGGAGTCCTTTATTGACGCAACGGGCACAAGCGGGGCGTTCTTTGGTGCAGCGGATCTTCTGGCTAGAGCACTGGTGGAGCGGTCAGTCGTGCCGAGCGGCGAAGCACGCACAAGAACATACGTGAGTGCACGATTCCCTGATCTTCGGGCGCTTGAAAGATGTGTCTCTTGTGTTGGGTGCATCGCCTGCGCTCCCCTTCGCCATGGTTGAAAGCCTATCGGACAGTGTTGTCAAGGATGCGTGTTAAAGAACGATCGGGATCGAAGTGCCTTCTGATGTGCTACCCACAGACTTCTCAGCTCAACATATATCTCCCTCCGCCATCAGCACGCACTTCCGTTGGCATCCTAGCAGATGGAATCGGAGCAACGACACTTTTTAAGCTAATCGCCGCTCATCAACGTGCGCTAGGGAGCGAGAGTCGAAACGCGTGGCGACGCTGCGCCCGTCGAAACGGTTCGCACGTTGCGTCTGCAACTAGTTGTGAGTCTGTGTTTACCATTGAGCGTATCCCAGCACAGACGACTCTGACAGCTCGTACCCTGGAACGCTTAGTGTCCCAGCAACTTGATAGAGGACGGCGGAGGCCATTGCGCTATGGTACCACTGTCCGAATGTGGCGGTGCGTGTCAGAAGCGTGCGTGCGATCCTGGGGGCATGCAAGGTTGATTATGCACCAGCAGTACCATGAAGCGAGATACAGCACGCGAGCGAGGTCCGTCAGTGCAGTGAGATCAACAGCGCCGCCGGACTTGGCTGCGCCCTCCTGGAACCTAAGTCATCTAAACATGTCCCACTTATTCCACATGTGCGCTACTTAGTCTTGCATCGCGAGCGCGCCTGTAAGCACCCACAATCAGCGAACTTGCAGCTGCATGCGAATGTCTCTGGCAGAGAGTCCCCGTATCAAGCGAGCAGTAGAAGTCCCCGACCAAGCAATTCTCCGAGCGTGCCGATGGAGTGTTCAAGGTGTTGCACATGGCAGTGTGACGCTACTAGCACCGTCCCGGAAGGTAAGAGATTGATCTGCAGCGCGCCGGTCCCGATCCTTGAGCGTCCACGTTCTCGTGCTTCGAGGATAGGACAGTAGGCGTTGCTTCCGTACTCAGTAGGCGCTCAGGCACGAACAGCACACTTGACCGCCAAGATCATCTGCATGCAGTAGATGGCTAGGCGCTGCACGGAACAGGGTCGCGAATGGCGTGAATATGCACATTCTATCGCCATCCTTGGTCGTCTTCACAGGCGGCATGTCAACTGCTGTTGTTGTGTCAAGCCTAGCCGGGCCCGGAGTTGCATCCGTTCCGTATAGTGTCCCGACTGCCGACTGCACGTGATGGCGCGATTCGGCTCAGCGACCCTTCGTAACTCTTCGTTCGACCCCAGCGCCCCGCAAACACGGACGGCGACCCCGATGATCACGCAGAGACCGGTGCTTGTGGAGATGCAACAGCCTGGCTGGCCTTAACTTTGATGGACGGAGCCTGGGCAATCGTCTGGCCCTCGACACGGCTCTGCCTGGTCGCCTGGCGGTGGTGCCACAATCTCGCGCGTCCGACCGGCGCTTTCTGGCCGTACGGGTGATCTGCAAGTTTGGTTCTCAGCCTGTTGAGCCTCCTCGTTCGCCCAGTATGGCCCGGACGCTCCATCATGAGTTGCAAATGATGTAACGCAGTCGACGTCATGAAGAACAGGAGACAAGGCAACTGTGGAGGGCGATCACACGTTGTGCAGAAGTCATAAAGGCGGATGGGTCAGCGAGCAGACCTTATCAGACATACCCAAGCAGTGTGAACATCATCCCAGTTCTACAGACATGGCATCATCTAACCGAAGAGTCCTGGTCAATGGCGGAGGACCCGCTGGCGCCGTGACGGCTTTCTGGCTTGCCAAGGGCGGCTTCGAGGTGGTTGTTACAGAGCGCTCAATGAGTCGGCCCTACGGACAAGGGGTCGACGTCACGGGACGCGCTTCCGACATTATCAAGAAGATGGGATTGGAGCAACGCATTCGAGACAGCACTACCGGTGAAGCAGGTCTGACCGTTGTCGACGATCAAGGCGAAGATGTTGCTCCCCCGCTGGGTACTGCACCTATCGAGGGAGGAACGGCCAGCGTCACACAAGAAATCGAGATCATGAGACGGGACTTGACAAAAATCTTTGTAGACGCTGCAGAAGCATTGCCAAATGTCACGTTCCGATATGGCTGCACGGTCGACGAAGTTCAACAGCATGAGAAGTCAATCACTGCCGTTTTATCCGACACAGGCAAACCAGAAGACTTCACTGCGATCATTGGTGCAGACGGGCTTGGATCAGCTATACGCAAGCTCACATTCGATCCGGAGATCAACAGACGTTCTGTGTCGCCGACCAATACCTACGTTGCGTTCTTCTCCATACCAGGTGATCCAAAGTACGTAAGCTCGGCCGCGAGAAGGCTTTTCCCTCCCCCATCACTATGTCCGCGGAGCGAGCTCTGTGGTAGCGAGGTTGGACACGACGCGAATGCGTCGCAAAGACCTGCCTCGGAGACGCATATCGTCTAACGATGAAGTAGGTACGATACCCCAGTCGGCAAACTCCAACATGCCAACAAAGGTCGCGGAATACTTGTCCGCCCCATTGATAAGAAGGGCACTCAAAGGTCATGTTACCTGATGTCGCAGTCCGATAGCCAGGAGCTGGCACAGGTTGCACGAACTGGATCGCAAGAAGACCAAAAGGCTCTTTTGGACAACAGATTCAGAGAGTTCACGGGCCCACTGGGTAAACGAGCCGTCGAAGGTATGCACAGCGCTGACGACTTCTACTTCACCCGCATAGTGCAAATCAAATTGGACTCGTGGCATAGTGGGCGAGCGGCTCTGGTGGGGGATGCTGGTTACTCTCCTTCTCCGCTTACAGGGCAAGGCACAACTCTTGCTATCATCGGTGCCTATGTGCTCGCGGGTGAGATGGCCAAAAGTCCGGACGATCTAGAACGGGCTTTCACCTCGTATTACGCTATACTCAACAAGTTTGTCAGCGAGTCCCAGGAAATTCCATTTGGAGGTCAAGCTCCGAAACTTATCTTGCCACAGTCAGACTGGGGCATATGGCTTCTTCGCACCTTCTACAAAATCATCTCCTGGACAGGCATCTGGCGCTTGCTCAATTTCGGGAACGAAACCGTAAAGGTTGAGCTTCCTGAGTACGATTTTGGTGGGCTGGATTGATGCAATGTGCTAAAGAAGCACGTTGCAAGGCAGGCGAATTCCCATATATGCAGACAGGACTTACATACGGCAGATACTCAGCGCAATGATTCAACGCAGCTTTTTAATTCCCCGACTGTGTCAGTTACCGGAAAGAATGCCTTCCCCGAGGCGATAGTGTCTGCACTGCCTCTCGGCTTGGCCCGGTCGAGATTATGCTGCAGAGATCTATCCGAGAGACCGAAGCGACTGCTTTGCATGAGAGTAAGCTCTTGGGATTGTCTGCTTCCTTCTCCGACAATGCACACAGGTCTCTGCTAATTAGCATGATGAGGAGATTTGATTGTGTTGCAACCGGTGTCGGGGGCACGTAACCCACCCAACAGTACCTTCTCGATGACTTTGTGGAGCGCGCTTCACAATCACCGGTCACGTGCTCGCACCCAATCGCGCAGACCTCACACGGCCGGGGATCAGCACACGACACCGAGCTCAAGGTGGCCGAGTGTGGCAACAATGCTCGAAGGCAAGGCGTACTTCGCGCTGGCTGATGTGCAAATACTTGCAATGACACCCATTGTCTCGCTTTTCCAGCTCACTCGTTCTCTGAATATCTTCGCCACGAATTGATTCATCATCATGTTGGGGCTTAATTTACAACAGGTCCTCTCCAATGTTCCTACGATATCCAGCATTGTCAGTGGTGTAGGCTCATATCAACATGGGTCAGACAGCAGTGCATGGGCTTCTGTGGCGGCGTCAAAATCTTGTGTCAGTAGCCATTGATCTTCAATGACGCAAAGATCAGACACTGACGCAAATAATAGTGCGATGCGTTGACCAAAAGTTTGGGCAAGAATTCAGTGGTTTTCCCATATGATGCGGCCTACTCTCAATCAATGGGCTCATACTTCAGCTTGAAGAATAGCGACCTCCACCCCAGTTGCATAGCACTTCCACGATCAGCAGAAGATGTCTCGAAGGCAGTGCGCACATTGTCTCTCGGCGCACACAAATGGGAGGGGCAATGCCAATTCGGCGTCCGAGGTGGTGGCCATACGCCCTTCAAAGGAGCCGCAAGCACCGACAACGGGATTGTGCTCGATCTTCTCCACATGCCGTCCGCGGGCATATCGCCAGACTATGAAACCATTACAGTGTCACCCAGTACGACATGGGATCTGGTATACGAAGTCCTCGATGCTCACAACCGAAGCACGCTTGGTACCAAAGTCGCCGGTATCGGTGTCGGAGGAGCGTCAACGAGCTGCGGAGTCTCCTATTTCTCGCCTCGCTATGGATATATTTGCGATATGGTAGAGAACTGGGAAGTCGTTCTGGCCACCGGCGATATCGTCAATGCCAACGCGAATGAGAATCCCGATCTCTGGAAAGCGCTGCGAGGTGGAATCAACAACTTCGGCATCGTCACCGCTGTTACATTGAAGACCTTTGGACAAGGCCCCTTCTGGGGCGGCCAGACCTTCCACTCCATCGACACCCGCCAAGAACACTTCAAGAATCATGAGAAACTGGCCTCGGCGCATCCCTATGATCCATACGCACATTACATCAATACTCTTGTCTGGGCAAACGGAGGCCATTGGTTCATCGGCAACAGCATCCAGTACACCAAGAGCGACCCGCCCGTGGCAGAGCCAGAAGTCTTCAAACCGTTCCTCAAGACCGAACGAACCCCGATTTTCCCTGGGCTGCCTGAAGACACTCTTCGAGTGGACAACGTCACCTCGTTCTCCCGCGAGTACGCAGCAAACACCTTATACCCTCAACGCTGGCAATTCGCGTGCATCAGCTTCGCTCCGGATGCAGACTTCATGGAGACATTCTTCCAAATGGCCAACGACGCCATGCAGCAATACGTAAAATTGGCAGGCTTCAAGCTCATCCTCAACTACCAACCCGCACCAACTGTTCAGCTGGAACGTAATGGAGCAGTGGACTCCCTGGGCCCAATCCAAACTGAAGGCAATGTTGTCTTTGTACACTGGGCTGTCAGCTACGATGAGTCCGAGGCCCAGTTCGACGATGCTATCACCAAGAGCGTCCAAGACTTGTTCCACGCTGCAAATGCCAAGGCCAAAGAGTTGGGTATCTACAGGCATTTCATCCAACCTACTTATGCAGACAGCTGGCAGAGCCCCTTTGATTACAGAAGCAAGAGCACGATTGAGGAACTGGTTGCCACGAGCAAGAAGTATGATCCTCTACAGGTTTTCCAGAAGCAGGTGCCGGGTGGCTTCAAGCTGCCGCAGATTTGAGATGGAACATGAGTGGTGCGGCAGAGCTCGACAGTATAGTGATGATGTCTCACAACATCTTCTACAAGGAGCGTATGTGCCAGGATTTGTTTCTCTGTTGATTAGTTTGAACGAAAGTCATGGTTTGCGAGACATGTGTTCGCCCTGTTCCAACAAATGATCCCAGAAGCAGTCGCCGCCATTCTGTTCAGTAATCAAGATCGGGCAGGAGTCCGTCGTACTGTAGTTCTACTTTTGTCTCGCTCTTTACAAGCGCGTCTGGGGCAAGCTGACATGCTATGCCGGACATAGGCTGCGATCCATAGAATCCGAGAGCTCGTGTACCGACGATAATACCGTTCGCAAGCATTGATCGCCGAGGTCATGCATGTTTGCGCCATCACAAATGATCGTTGTACACTTCATACCGAAACACTATCTGCTAAATCATAATCATCAAAACACGAACTCTGAACAATCCACCAAATTCTTCTGCCCAAACATTCTCTTACTACCAACTTCACTCCTCCAAATGTTCCTCTTCGCTCTTGTTCTCATCGCGGCCTCAAATTCGGCGATTGCATTCACCGGTGGCTTCGTGCCATGCTCAACGAGCACTTTAGCCAAGGCGTCGGCATCGACTATTGCGGTGTTCGCTCCGACTCCACCACAAGGGCTCATTGGATGAATGCTATCGCCAAGAACGGTAACATTGGAGTGGGACTCCCATGAGGGAATATCGGGGATTGTGGATGCAACGCGAATGAGCGATGCTTGCTTTGTGTCTTGGAGCTCGAACAGCGCGCGGAGGCTTGGATGCCATTCCTCGGTGACTGCGAGACTGAGCTTGGCAGCCTGTTCTGCCGCTTGGTCCAGTGAGACGAAGTTCTTCATGGAAGTCACCTCTTGCGATCCGAAGCGTTCCTTGGGTCCGATGAGTGCCCAGTAGACGTAGTCTGCAGGCAGTTCTGGGTAGCGGGCACGCGAGGCTTCGCTGAATCGGATGGGTTCCAGTAGTAAGGTGACTGGGCTGTCGCCGATGAGACAAGATTGTAGCATAGGTGCGATGTCGCTGACCACAGTCATGAACCTCAAGCCTTTCTCGGGGAACCGCGCGAGGAATTCCGGTGTCATTACAGTCTTGCCGTAGATGCAGGCAGCACCAGTATCCACAATACGATGGTCTGGTACACATGTCTTGCGAACGACAGAGTGTAAGCCATCAGTGCCGGCCAGGAAACTTCCGGTGACGTGAGTGCCGTCCTTGAATTCAGCGGTAACCGTAGATGCAGAGTCATCAGTCTTGTAGTACGCGATTTCCTTCCCGAACGAGATCTTGTCCTCAATGCCAGTCATGAGCTGAGTTCTGAATGCTTTGCGGTCAACAGTGAATGTCGCATACAGTCCCTTCTTGCCAGACAGGCCGCCACCAGTGCGGCTGTGGATGATGTTGCCATTGAAGGGATTGAAGTCTGTCTCGCCTACGGCGGTGACGGCATTTGAGAGTTCGAAAGCCTCATAAACATCGTCAGGCAGGATGTTCTTGAGAGACTGTGCGGCGTCTGCTTCGAATTTGAGTCGGTATCCTTGTGGCCGAGCATCGATATGGGAGTCCCTTTCGAAGACGCGAAAGTCAATTCCGGCCTTCTTCAAAGCCTGTGCAAGACAGAGCCCAGCAATACCCGCGCCTGCAATGAGGACTGGTCTCGAATCAGCAGAGCCAGTGCTTGCGGAGACTGCCGTCACCAACTCTGGCGTGAGTGTATTCGTTCCGGAGAGGGCAGTCTGGCCGGCTGAGCGGACTGTGAGCAGACCCATCACACTGTTGAGCGGCTGGTTCACGCGAGAAATCTCGAGACCGGCAGATTGCATCAATGAGCTCCAGTCCTCCAATTCACGCTCCTTGGCATTGAAGACTTCCATCATTGTTAGATCCCGAATGCGTAGTTGTTGCTCTTGCAAAACGCTAGTTGTGCCGGGCTGGGGAAGAATGGTGTCCATGATGACTATTTGCGCCCCAGGTTTCAGTGCTGCGCGAATCTGAGAGAGGATGACCTTGGCTTCGTTGTCGGGCCAGTCGTGACAGATCATGCGAAGAAAGTAAACATCGGCATCCTTCACTGTTTGAGGACCAAAGAAGTCGTGTTCCTGAAAGGTGATGCGAGATTTAACAGAAGCTTCAATCTTGTCATTTTGGGCCATTTCTTTCCTGGCACCAGCGACCGTCTCTGGCAGATCTTGAATGACGAAGGTAAGGTGAGTGTGCTCCTTGGCAATGGCAATGCTACCATGCCCAAGAGAGCCACCGACATCCACGACTTTTGCGCCCCGCGGAAGGGAAGCCCAGTCGAAGCCGGTGACTGCGTGCTGAAGGCCCCAAGTTGCGTTCGAAGTCACATTACGCATATAAGCTGCAAAGGCGTCCTTCATTGCGGGCGTCTGGCGGAGATGGTCAAAGAATGGGACTTTCACATCCATTCCCAGATTGAACGCGGTCTGATCTTTGGCGACAGTCTCGCCCCACGATCGCGTGGCGTCGCTAAGCTTGTATGCAGCTGGCACAGAGTAGTTGACCTGTGAGACCGAGGTCAGCATGATCTGATTTCTTTGACTCCTTCTTCAAGGGAGAAGGGAGGTCACTCACCATCCATCTAGCCCAACCTAAATAGCTTTCATCGCGAGCGAACAAGGCGGAAATGCGACTGTGGCGGACTTGGTTGGCCTCGGGCTCTTCCAGGAATCCATTGCATATGGCCATGCGACAGATGCTTCTCAATTGCATAGGCGGCACGCTGGCTTTTCTCGCAAGATCTGTGTAGCTGATCGTTCCGCTATGTGGAAGGTGGTCCAATATGTTGAGTTCCACCAGCCAGCGAAAACAGGTTAAATGTTGATACTGATACAGCTTAGATCAAGATACCTTGGCGCGACTAATCGAACTTACGCCGTTTTGTAGATGCTCCAGATACTCTTGAGGTCGGATCGACAACCGCAAGATTCTTGTCGCTGCCTCTGCCAGCTGCGCACGAGCGGCTTGAGTTTGAGCATCGCAGTTGTCTAAAGGATCCTTCGGCAACGACGCGTTGAGGTCTTGAACATCCTTGCGACTCTTGAGAGATTTGAGCAGCTCCTGGGCGTTGGCCGATACGGCCTCCAAGGACGCCTCAAGATCGCGTTGGAACTGCATCATGTGTGACAAATGTGTGTGATTACAGTAGATGTTAGCATTGAGACCAGGACGTTTCGATCATAAGGACCGGCGACGGAGCTCAAGTAGCAGACATTCGTAGCAGGGGGACAACTTGGCTGTGCACAGTCGCCGCAAATCAAATTGAGCGTGCTGTTTCCCTATGTTGTGTTTCCCGGGCCGCTTGTACGCAAAGTCCCCGTCCTCTGGTGCTATGTCACGTGACCGAGCATAGGACATGTGCTGTTCCATGCTCGCGCGCTTCCATGTGGCGAACGTGTTGATGATTGCCTGTCGCACGTGGAGACTGGGCATGGCCTGTCTCGAGGTCTCAATCATCGTGTGCAGGCTAAGTCGCCGGGCCTCTTGCGCTAGGAGCTGTCTCGCATACTGACACTTTTGGTATCATGGCCGGTCGTATCGACGATCACCAGCTTCAATGGTGACAAAGCAATCGCTGGCACTCTGTATGCATCTGGCGGCTAGGAAAGGGAAACGCTGTAACAGAGTCATCGAGCGGGAGAGAGCACTCACTCACAGAACCTGAGCTTGAAGTCATGAGGGCATCGAATCCGCTCCTTTGAGAATCTCTGTCGACTCAGTGTACGAGGAACAAACGCCGAATGTGTCGAACGGCTACTTTCTTAGGCTTAAAACGGCGCGCGTAAGCTATGCATGCCATAGCGACCGGCGATTGACTCGACCTACGGTTAGCATGGGGATATAGATGCGCATACACTGTCACGAGCTCGTGCCCAGCTGTACCTCTGCCATCTCATCTGCACTTCCGTTCTTCAACATACCTCTCTTGATCGCTTCAACACATTGTCACTCTTTTTGACATCCCGCACCATGGAAGATGGAGCGCAGATGCGAGTGGTGGCATTCGGGGATCAGACATATGACTGCAGTGAGGCAGTCTCACAGCTCTTAAGGGTCCGCGACGATGCCATAGTCGTCGACTTCCTCGAACGGGCAACAGCCGTTTTGAAGGCAGAGTTGGCCAGGCTAAGCAGCGAGCAACAAGAAGAGACGCCACGATTCGCCACGCTCGCTGAACTTGTGCCACGCTACCGAGCTGGCACTTTAAATCCAGCAGTGTCGCAGGCATTGACATGCATCACCCAGCTGGGGCTTTTCATCCGGTATGGCAGCACAGTTCGTAATTCTGCTGAGCACAGCTAATGCGCGCATAGACAACACAGCAGCGGACAGGAAGCCTACCCCACAGCAAACGATAGTTGCATTACTGGCGTCTGCACCGGAGCGCTGACCGCCGTCGCTGTCGGCTCTGCTTCGAGTGTGACCGCTTTGGTGCCGCTCGCATTGCACACTGTTGCCGTCGCCGTGCGATTGGGTGCTCGAGCCTGGGAGATTGGCAGCTGCCTTGCCGATGCCAGGAGAGGTGCGAATGGCCGGTATGCTTCTTGGACATCGGCGGTGGGCGGTATCAGTCCCCAAGACCTTCAGGATCGAATTTCAGCATACATGACCGAGCAGGTGAGTGACGTTTCGTTTCCGCTGTGTCGATGGTGTGTCATTGACAAAGACAGGCTCTTGCATCCGTGTCCGTTCCATATCTCTCGGCAGCGGTCGGCCCGGGCCAATCAAGCGTGTCGGCTGCTCCCGTCATCCTCGACGCGTTCCTCAGCACACTTCTCCGACCGCTGACAACAACGCGACTTCCCATTACCGCTCCGTATCACGCACCTCACCTCTTCACTGCGAAAGATGTGCAGCATGTCACGGACTGTCTGCCTCCCAGCGACGCATGGCCGACAGTGCGCATCCCCATCATCAGCTTCTCCCGCGATGAGGCGGTGTCGCGTGGTGCAAGCTTCCCGGCCGCCATGAGTGAGGCCGTGCGAGACTGCTTGATCCGCCCCATTGCCCTCGACCGCATGGCAGTGAGCATTGCCAATCATGCTCGAGATCTCGGCAAAGACTCTGTGCTTCCGTCACCCATCGCTCTGTCGTTCAGCGACAAGCTGGGTCCACAAGTGAACAGCCATCTGCCAGGCACGAAAGCACCGACGCCTGAGCTGACGTCCACATCGTCTATCCCATCTGCTATAGGAGCGGAACAGCAGCCGATGGCAAAATCCCCCATTGCTATCCTTGCTGCCTCTGGTCGTTTCCCACAATCTTCATCCATGGACCAGTTCTGGGATGTACTTATTAACGGCGTCGACACGCACGAACTTGTACCTCCAACCCGTTGGAATGCAGCTACTCATGTCTCCGAAGATCCTAAAGCAAAGAATGTGTCTGGCACAGGTTTCGGTTGCTGGCTCCACGAAGCCGGTGAATTTGATGCCGCCTATTTTAACATGAGTACGAGGGTCATCACATACGAATGGCTCAAGCTGACGATAATCCAGGTCCGCGTGAAGCGCCGCAGGTTGATCCAGCACAGCGTCTTGCGCTCTTGACTGCCACCGAAGTCCTCGAGCAGGCCGGCATTGTCCCGAACCGAACGTCGTCAACTCAGAAAAACCGAGTTGGTGTATGGTACGGCGCAACCAGCAATGATGTGAGTTCGATTTCTCCTGTGAGTGCTTTTTGAGCCAACGCTAAACTATCACCATAGTGGATGGAGACCAACAGCGCTCAAAACGTTGATACGTACTTCATTCCCGGTTAGTACTCTGCGACACTTCCGCAAGCATTTTACTGATTGCTTCAGGTGGCAATCGCGCATTCATCCCAGGAAGAGTGAACTACTTCCACAAGTTTAGTGGCCCATCTTACACGATCGATACAGCCTGCAGCTCCAGTTTGGCAGCATTGCACATGGCGTGCAACGCACTTTGGCGAGGCGAAGTCGATACAGCCATCGTAGGTGGGACCAACGTCCTCACGAATCCAGACATGACGGCGGGACTCGACGCGGGTCACTTCTTGTCAAGGTCTGGAAATTGTAAGACGTTCGACGACGAAGCCGATGGCTATTGCAGAGGTGAGGCAGTGGTGACCCTCATTCTCAAACGGCTGCCAGACGCGCAAGCGGACAAAGATCCAATTCAGGCTTCAATTCTGGGAATTGCCACTAATCACTCAGCCGAGGCCGCCTCTATCACTAGGCCTCATGCCGGAGCGCAGCAAGACTTGTTCCAACAAGTTCTCACGGAGACAGGTCTTACCGCGAACGACATTAGTGTGTGCGAGATGCATGGTACTGGCACCCAGGCTGGAGACAGTGGTGAAACAACGTCCGTCGTGGAGACCCTAGCGCCTTTGAACCGATCCGGCTCTGCTGTGCGAACAACACCTCTCTACATTGGCGCAGTCAAGTCCAATGTGGGTCATGCTGAGTCCGCAGCTGGGGTCAGCAGTCTGGCCAAGATCTTGCTTATGCTCAAGCATTCCAAGATCCCTCCTCATGTGGGCATCAAAACGAAGCTGAATCACCGGCTACCAGACCTAGCTGCACGAAATACACACATAGCGCGGACTGAGGTACCTTGGCCTCGGCCAAAGAATGGCAAGCGTCGTGTTCTGCTCAATAACTTCTCGGCCGCTGGAGGTAACACGTGCCTTGTGCTTGAGGATGCGCCCGAGCCCGAGGACTCTCAAGAAGTCGACCCTAGAGAACATCACATCGTTGCACTCTCTGCTAAAACACCTGATTCAATGGTGAACAACCTCACGAACATGATAACCTGGATCGACAAGCACTCTGGAGACAGCATCGCCACCTTGCCTCAACTGTCTTACACGACAACTGCACGAAGAGTGCACCATAGACACAGAGCCGTAGCTACCGGCACTGATCTGCTGCAAATCCGTTCGTCGCTTCAAGAACAGCTTGACCGCCGGGTGTCCGGCGAGAGAAGTATCCCTCACCCGCCCAATGGACCTAGCTTTGTCCTTGCTTTCACTGGCCAAGGCTCGGCGTTCGAAGGTATGGGTGTAGATCTCTACAAACGTTTCGCCTCATTTCGGTCAGACATTGCCCGCTATGATCAGATCTGCGAGGGTATGAGCCTGCCCTCGATCAAAGCTATGTTCGAGGACGAGAAAGTGTTCTCCACAGCTTCACCAACTTTGCAGCAGCTCACGCATGTCTGTTTTCAGATGGCCCTGTACAGACTATGGAAGTCCCTCGGCGTACAAGCGAAGGCGGTAGTTGGCCACAGTTTGGGCGAGTATGCTGCACTCTACGCCGCTGGAGTGCTATCGCAATCCGATACGCTCTACCTGGTGGGGCGGCGTGCACAGCTGATGGAGAAACATCTTTCGCAAGGCACACATGCAATGCTGGCCGTCCGTGCGAAAGAAGAAGCCATTGTCGCAGCGATTGACGGGCCTCCAGGAGAGGCATACGAGTTCTCTTGCCGCAATGGCGAACAGCGAAACGTTCTCGGAGGCACCGTTGCTCAAATCCAGGCGGCGAAAGCCGCGCTTGAGGCTAAGAAGATTCGATGCCAGTACTTGGACACCCCGATGGCATTCCACACTGGCCAAGTTGATCCGATTCTGCCCGAGCTCTTGCAGGTCGCTGCAGCATGCTCCATCCAGGATCCCCAAATTCCTGTCATCTCCCCAGCATATGGCAAAGTGATCAGGTCTGCCAAGGACTTCCAACCAGAGTACTTCACCCATCACTGCCGCAGTTCTGTCAACATGGTCGATGCTCTCCAAAGTGCAGTCGAAGAAGGCTTACTTGACAAGAACATTATTGGCCTCGAGATTGGCCCTGGCCCGGTCGTCACGCAGTTCGTCAAGGAAGCTGTGGGCACAACCATGCAGACCTTTGCGTCCATCAATAAAGACAAAGACACATGGCAGCTCATAACGCAAGCGCTAGCTAAGTTCTATCTTGCAGGTGCCAGTATCGAGTGGTCGCGCTATCACGAAGACTTCCCTGGAGCTCAGAAAGTCCTTGAGCTCCCGGCTTATGGCTGGACCTTGAAAAACTACTGGCTGCAATATGTCAACGACTGGTCTCTGAGGAAGGGCGATCCAGCCGTGGTTGTTGCCGCGTCAAATTTGGAACTCTCTTCGTCGATACACAAGGTCATAACAAACACAATCACCGCCAACAGCGACGGCGAGCTTGTCGTGGACGCAGACCTCAGTCGAGAGGACCTGCATCCCATGGTTCAGGGGCATCAGGTCTACGGTGTTCCACTGTGCACACCTTCCGTGTACGCGGACATCGCTCTGACACTCGGCGAGTATATTCGACAGGTCATCAAGCCAGGCGAGGTTGCACAGACATCCGTTGAAGTAGCAGAGATGAACATTCAAAGCGCACTGGTGGCTAACAACACGGGCAGAGTGCAACTCCTTCGCACGTATGCCAAGTTTGACCCCAAGGCCCAGGTAGCGTCATGCACGTTCTCTAGTATCAAGGTCAGTCGTGAGGGTAATCAGCTCATTATGGATTTCATGCTAATTTTGACTAGGAGGACGGCAGTAGCGTAGTCGAGCAGCATGCTAATTGCAAGATCCGGTTCGGCAGTCTCGAGAAGGAGAAGACCGCGCTCGAGAGTGCTGCACTAGCTGCCCAAGCCAGAATGGCCGCTCTGAAAACACAAGTTGGCCAGGATGACAACACATACCGCTTCAGCAAAGGCATGATTTACAAGATGATCGGCCAATTAGCTGACTTCGACGAGAAGTACCGCGGGCTCTGCGCGATCACACTCGACAACGACGCCATGGAAGCCTCGGGCAAAGTATCATTCAAGGGCATTCCAAACGAGGGCAAATTCCACTCTAGCCCGGCTTATCTCGACGCGTTGTCGCAACTTGGCGGATTCGTCATGAACGCGAACGAGGTCAGTAGCGATAGTAGACAGCACATTGAAGAGTGCGATGCTAACTCTTTCTGTTCCTTAGGGTGTGGATCTTGAGAAAGAAGTCTTTGTCAATCACGGCTGGGGTTCCATGCGCTTCTTCGCCGCTCTGGATCCAGCAATGACTTACTACACTCATGTGAAGATGACCCAAGGCAAAGACAAATTGTGGACTGGCGATGTCTTGATCTTCGACGACAAGCAAGCATTGATCGGCATTGTTGGGGGAGTGGCGTTGCAGGGCGTGCCCAAGCGACTTATGCATTACATTGTTACAGCTGCCAACAAGAAAGCTTCCGGCCCGCCGACAGAGAAGAAGGGCTCTAGCCCGCCAGTCGAAAAGAAAGCCAGCGCGCCAGTCGCGCCCACGAGGCCAGCGATCCAGCGTAAGAATGCTTCGATTCCTCCACCTGCAACCCAAGTGACTCCGCAAAACAAGACCATCAAGACGCCAAGTGTGTCGGCACTGATAGCCCCGGCCCTCGAGATTGTTAGCGAGGAGATCGGGATGCCAATCGACGAGCTCAAGGATGATATCGACTTCACCGATGCTGGTCTTGACAGTCTGCTCTCCTTGGTAATTAGCAGTCGCATGCGGGACCAGCTGGGCATCGAATTCGAGTCCGCGCAGTTCATGGAGATTGGATCTATCGGTGGACTCAAGGAGTTCTTGACCAGGCTCAGTCCCCCAGTAGCAGTCGCCGTTGCCACTGCCGTGGAAATTGTCAAGGAGGAAGCGCTCACTTCATTGGAAGAGCTTACTGATCCATCCCCTAACGAGATCGGCACTGTCTGGCGCGATGCCCTCAAGATCCTGTCTGAAGAGAGTGGGCTCACTGATGAGGAATTGACTGATGACACAAGTTTCGCCGACGTGGGCGTTGATAGCCTCATGAGTCTTGTGATCACCAGTCGCCTACGGGATGAATTGGACATCGACTTCCCCGACCGAGCATTATTCGAAGAATGCCAGACTATATTTGACCTTCGCAAGAGGTTCTCTGGGTCAACGGAAAGCTTCGACTCGACGACGACCAAGCCCAGCGCTGGTGATGCGACGCCACCTCTGACCGATTCCAGCGCGTCATCTCCGCCCTCCTCCGAGTTCGATGGCGAGACGCCGATGACTGATCTGGACGAGGTGTTCGATTCTCCCCCAGCGCAGAAGAGGATACCATCCCCGCCCAAAGGACGAATCCCGCCTGCATGGTCGATGTATTTGCAAGGCTCACAGAAGCGGTCGAAGGAGATTCTTTTCTTGTTTCCAGACGGCGCTGGCGCCGCAACTTCATACTTGTCTTTACCTCGTTTGGGTGAAGACATTGGCGTAGTCGCCTTCAATTCGCCTTTCATGAAGTAAGTTGTCTCTACAGAGGTTAAAGTGACAGGAACTAACACATCACTCCTGTAGGACACCGCACAAGTTTGTTGATCATACCTTACCGGACGTCATCGCGTCCTATGTAGAAGGCATTCGAGGCCGTCAAGCGCAAGGCCCGTATCATCTGGGCGGCTGGTCTGCTGGTGGTATTCTGGCCTATGCCGTTGCCCAAGAACTCATCGCAGCTGGCGAGGAGGTTTCGACACTCCTCCTCATCGACTCGCCTTCGCCAACCAAAGGCCTAGATCGCCTTCCAACACGATTCTTCGATCACTGCACGAACGTCGGACTCTTTGGAACGGAGCTCTCCAGAGGCAGTGGGGGTCCCAACAAGACACCCGAATGGCTGATGCCTCACTTCAGAGCTAGTATTGAGCTGCTACATGACTACCACGCTCCTCCTATGAAGCTTGGCAACAAAACGAAAGTCATGGTGATATGGGCAGGTGAATGTGCCTTTGATGGCGTTCGCTATGCTCACATACCGCCCTCTGCAGGCGACACCGACGAAGACACCGAGGGTATGAAGTTCTTGACGGAGAAGCGGAAAGATTTTGGAGCCACAGAATGGGCAAGTTTGTTCCCTGGCACTGATGTTGATGCGAGGGTTGTTGAGAGCGAGCACCATTTCAGCATGATGCGTGATTCTGGTGCACAGATGCTTGTTGAGCATATGCGAGACGGATTGGGGATTGTCTCGTCGTGATAGCGTTAGATTCAGGCGTTGGAGTTCAATTGTAATGAAATTTTGAATGTTCCTTTGAATATAACTCCGTCTCCAACCACCGGCACTTGGCTTGGCATTCACATGTTATTTCTCGAACCTCCTTTGCGTATTCTCCTCATCAACACACGCTTGATCCATCAGCTTATGGAGTTTCCAGCCATTCCTTCCGAACACCATGCTTGTTCTGCATGATAGCGTTTCCCAGAAGCATAATGAACTCTGTTCGACATTGTTGAGATTCCAAGGCAGTGGCGATGGTCGGTCTCGGCAACAGCGTTCACCGAGCTGGGATCGGTGAACGTCGCTCTTACACCTCGTGCTCTCCCTTCGCCGCGTCCACGAAGGAGCACATCTTCTCGGTGATTGTCTTGCGGTATGCGACGAAGCACCGTAAGCGGGCACAATGGCCGACTCGGTATCACCATTAGTCCTCGCGGATGTAGCGCTGGCTCGTCAGGCCATATCATATCCAGCTCATAGCATCATCATTCGATTTCACAATTGCATTTACAGATCTCACATCAATCAAAATGGCTAACCGAATTGAAGCGGACAATCTCTTTGAGCTCACGGCAGAGCTGGTCTCAGCCTCCGCCAAATTGCACAAGTTTCTCGACCAGAAGAACCTCCCGCAGCCATCTTTTGATGCTCCAGCTCCATCGGTAGCTCTCAACACCGCCAACAAGCCTTACTACGATGCGAGAAGCGCGATTGTAGAGGCTGCTGAGCAACTCATCCGCCTGGTCCGTGGACCTCGCGATACTCTTCTCGCTCTGTCCTTCGAGCACTGTGCTACAGCATCGATGCAGGTCAGTCGGGCCAAAGAATGTCCTGCTGTATCCTCATTAACTCATCTCCACAGGTCGTTTTCAAATACAAGTTTGCGAATCACATTCCGCTACATGGCTCGACAACTTATAGCAAGATTGCCGAAGCAGTCGGAGATGGTGTGACAACAGCTCTCGTTGAGCGCACGATACAACATTGCGCTTCCTTTGGCCTATTCGAGACGATCCCTGGCGGCTATGTTACTCACAATGCTACCTCGTCACTACTGGTCACCGATCCAGATCTCGAAGCCTGGATGTATCTCTCAGCGGTGATCGCTTACCCAGCTGGCGCAGCTATCCCCAAGGCCGTGGAGCAGTATGGCGTGAGCAGTGAGGCCACCGAAGCAGGGTACGGCGTGAGCATAGGAAGAAAGATTGCACAATTCCAGCGATTCCGCGAGCCCGATGGGAAGAAGGACCACGAGATGTTCGCACGAGCCATGCGTGGTATCGCAGCTGGTGGTGCATACGACTTCCGCCACGCAGTCGACGGCGGATACCCTTGGCACCTTCTCACAGAAGGCGCAGGACACCTGGTAGTGGATGTCGGCGGAGGTCCGGGCCACGTCGCCATGGCACTCGCGGAAAAGTACCCAAGCTTGCGATTCCAAGTCCAAGATCTACCCGAGACTGTCCAAGTGGGAGCGAAGAACTGCCCTGAACACCTTCGTAAACACGTAACCTTCGTGGCACATGATTTTATGACCCCTCAACCTGCTCATGAAGTGCAAGACGGCGAAGGAATCGTATACTTTGCTCGATTTATCCTGCACGACTGGAGTGACAAGTATGCCACGAAGATCGTGCAGGCGCTTGCCACTGGCTTGAGGCCACAAGACCGCATCATCTTGAACGAAGTGGTCGTTCCTGAAGCCGGGCAAGTTGGCAGAGAGACGGAACGAAGAATGCACGATCGTGATCTGCTGATGTTGATGAACCTCAATGGACGTGAGCGGACACAGAGTGCATTCGAGGCGATCTTCGCTTCAGTGACTCCCAAGCTGCGGCTGCAGAGGGTCATTCACCCAGAGCAAGGCGAATTGTCGCTCATCGAGGTGACTCTTGATGGCGTTGAGCTTCCTGCCCAGGCGAATGGTGTCAATGGCCATGCGAATGGGACTAATGGCGTGAATGGTCATTAAAATGTTGTGCAAATACTTAGCGTTTGTGTAGCTATTTAACGTGTCTTCTCCAATTGATCGGAAGCTTCTCATATTGCTTTTGGTGTTCCAAGGCTACCTGTGGTCATCGGCAGATAGTGGACAGTACATCAAATTTCCGGAAACATGCACACTTGTGATCATCTCTCGCCAATATCTTGATACTTCGCCTGCCTTTCTTCTCGAGATAGATCGGCCTAGCTACGCTACACGAGGCGAAGATACGAGGGACGAAAGAGCACGCTAATGGCCCAGGCAGAAGAGTGCTCAAGATCGAAACTTGCTTTCTTTTTGCTCTCCTGCGGTAGGTCGGGTAAGTCGAGGCCAGCAATTGACAAGCTGACTGCAGATTATATCCATCGTTCATTTGATAATATCTAGCACATAGCGACTATAGACTTGCGATAGATATACATCATGTACAGCAGGCGAAGGCCCATGTAAGTGAGTCGAAGCCGCTACTGCTTGACTCGTGTATTTACAAAGGTGGCTGCCACTTGCTCTTCGCTCTGATTTTGGCACCGAAGTAGTAGAACAGTATCGGGATCGGGATCATGGCAACTGCAAGCAATGCAAGAATGGTCGTTCCCCATTTTACTCCGATTGCAGCATACATCGAAGTCCTAGCGAGACGGTCAGTACACTGTTGTGACAAAAAAAATTAATGCTACACTTACGCCAAGATCGGAAATCCTGCAGCGAACAGGGATCTCAAGAAGGTGTTAGCGGCTATGGCCGAGTTCGCATAAATTTTGTAAGAGTCGATGATGTAGTTCATGCCCTGCATATTGATCAAGTGGATACCGAAGCCAGTAGGAATACCCGACAAGATTTGAGGCCAAGGATTCATGGTAGCGGAGCTTGTCCAAGCGAAGAGGAACATTCCAGCTGGGAGCGAGACAGCGCCAACCATCATGAGCAAAAGTCTTGTCTCCTGAGGTCGTCCCTCTTTGGCGTTCGGTGCCCATCTGGAGTTGGTCGTAAACGAAAGTAGTGCTCCTGCGATAATGACGCCCACGAGGATGGAGATGAGTGGAAGACTGGCAGTCGTCTGGTCCCAGCCGCGCTCCTGAATGAACGATGTTGGGTATGCCAGAAAGAAGTTGTACAACAGACCTGCACAGAGTTAGCACTTGTTTCTATGGCTCAGCTGCGATGATGTCAAACTTACCGAAAGACACACTGACATAGAGTGTCATCATTAAAAGAATGGGTTCAAGGGCCAGCATGCGAGCAGGCCGAAGCAAGTAACGCTCCGCAAAATCGCCAATACTGCTCTGCGCTTCTTCAGATTTGGAACGGTAAGCCCAGTTGCGTGTCATATGTCGCATGCGTTCAGCACGACGCGCCAAAAGCAATGGCGTGTACGTTTCGGGGAGGAATGGAAAGGTAAAGACAGCAATGAAGAACGAGGCGATCGCAACGACATTCGCGATCCACCGCCAACCGAGCACGCTCTGGACGAGGACTGATCCAATCAGCGGTCCGAGGATTGGCCCGATAGTCAGAAACGCGCCAACTGTAGGCATAGCGAAACCTCGTTCTCTGGGAGACCAGATATCTGCCAAGATGCCTGACAGGATTGACGAAGGCGCTGCGCCGAAGAATCCTCCCAGAAAGCGCAGGATACATATGGAGGTCAGACTTCTTGCGTCGGCGATGGGCAGTTGCAGGACCGCAAAGGCCAGGTAGCCTGCCAGAAGAGGTCGAGTCCGGCCAAAAGCCTCGCTGAAGGGTCTGGTGCTTGTCAGTCATATGCCTCTCGAGATAGAATATCTTACTCACCCCCAGAAGATGGGCCCGGTAGCGAATCCTACCATGAAGAGGGAAGTGCAACCGAGCACGACCGTCTCCGCGGGCAAGGCAAACTCTTCTGCGAGAACGTGCGTTGCAGCCCCGAAGACCGACGAAGAAAACGTCGTCGAGAGAGCATACAATGCCAAAGACATTGTGATCACCCACTTGCGCCAGTAAGGTAGATTCTGAGGATTTCCCTTGTCATCCTCGCCAACCCAGTCCACCAGGAAAGCATCACTCTTGATTGCGTCGAGTACCTGCTCTTCGAGATCCATAGCGTCAGTCGTCGATTGCGGTGGTGATGCTGAACCAGACGAGAAAGTCACATAGGGCTGCTTCAGTCCGTCGAGGTCATCGTCAGTGATAGGGAGAGCCATTGCGAGTGTACAGATTTCAAGAGACAGAATGAGACAAGACTTCAATAGTCAAAAGCAGCTCTCGGCCTCAGATGGTAAGCCCGCTAATGTCTAAACACTTACCGTAAGCGAATGATTCCATAGGCACATGAAAGCCGGCTCATGTCCGAGCAATGCAATCGTCGAGGCTACGATTACCCCGGAGGCTCGGTGAAGAGTCACCGTTCGCCGTAGCGTTGATTCGCATACTGTTGTCGAAGAAATCTCATAGTCAGCACTGCGGAGGCGGAGTTATGTCTGCATTCTGGCGGTGCTGATGGCTTGCATCGAGCCACTCTTGCAAAGCCGAGATGATTGTGAAGGAAGCTTGAAGTTGAAGGGGCAGGAGAGCGTTTGATCTGGAGCGACGAGATGCTCTTGGCATCGGCCCGAAAGGTCCCGAGCACATCCCGGGATTCGACTTCAGCTTCGCCAACGCTGCTTCTTGCGCTTTGAGCAGGCGACAGAAGAGATCGGAAGCAATATTAACAGGAAATGTGAGAGTTAAATAGGCACATCTGCTTCTTCCTACGCCGTCGTCGAGATCTCCACCCCTTCATCCTTCTCCGGCAACTCCAAGTACTGCTTGACCACATCAAGGACTTGTGCCTCATAGGGAATGTGCTTGAAGCCAAAGGTCTCCTCAGTTTTCCGCACGTCGAATCTGACGCCTTTATTGACAGTCGGCATGTGACCGTCATTGGGCAACACGCCCTGCGCAACCGCTTCAGGAAACTCCCTCTGCACGAACTTCTTCACATCATCCCATTCCGATCCATCCTCCGGACTGCACGAAATAAGGAAACTCTGATTGCCCGTGACCTTGGGATCCAGCGCCAATACATGACAGCGAGCGACATCATCGTTGTGACATGTCAGGATTGGCTTGCCGATAGGATTCTTGTGGCCGAGTACAATCTGCATCGAATGCCAATTCGACGAGAATTTCCGCAGATCCTCGCGTGTCGTCGCTAGGTCATCCCGACCAGTCACGAAGGACGGGTGCATGTGAACAAGATCGAACGCCGGTTTCTCGTTCTTGATCCAAGCTTCCGCGCTGTTGATGCTTGCGATCTTCCCAGCTTGGTATGCCAGCATTTTGTGCGCATAAGGAGGCTCCATTTCCGGAATGCGCGATTCTGCATTCAGAGGCACCTCAGATGGCTCAGCAAAAAGAGCTTTCGGCGAGAAAAGTCCAACCATGCTAGATGTGATGACGACTCGTCGCACAGTTCCGCTTCGTTTGGCTGCCTCCAGGACCCCAATACTACCTTTCACAGCAACACGTTTGAAGTCGTGTTCCCAGTCGTCTGGGTTGTCCGAGCTGACTATCGGGCTGGCCACGTGGATAATGTAAGACGTGTTCTCAGCTGCTTGATCGAAAGCTCCATCTGTCACGAAATCCGCCACAGTGGTAGTTTCGAACCTGTCCTTGTAGTCCGAGCCTTTCATCACAGCAGTCAGCCGCGACTCAAGCCATTGTCCCTTGCCAGCACTGCGGATCACAGCTCGCACGCTGTATCCTTGACGGAGCAGCTCAATCAAGATACGAAAGCCAATGAAGCCGGTAGCACCAGTCAATAGAACGAGAGAGTCGGCCATGATTGCGGCACGTTGTGCAGAGCGGTGTTCGAAAGAGTTGCAAGAGCGGGTTATCGAACAGCGAAGACTTCGTGAAACTGCACATAGTCGGATCAGGGCCTGGGTTGACGCAGTGACCGGCAATCAAGTCATCGGGATATGAGTGGTGTTGCCGCGTACTGCCTGGGAATGGCGAATTCTGATGGACTACACCCACATGCTCATGGTGCTTCCTCCGCCTACCAGCAATAAGTCACAACCAACGAATCAAAGTGCTCACTGCTTGCCGCTGAGCCGCATGTTTCGTGCAATATGCGGCAAGGCATCTGCGTTTGCCGAGTCGGACATCGAAGCCAGATAGCCAAGACCCGCAAGCCTGCGGAGGACCCTTGAGGCTTTTTGTGCTTCATTGAGTCTAGCTTCTTTGAGGATATAGTAGTCTGAGACTAGCTTGCGGACTGTCTCATACTCCATTGCTGGCGACTTCGCTGCAGAGAGGTAGCTCGTGACTATGTGTGGTCAGCTGTCTAGTCACTCATGAGGGAAGTCAGCCTCAAGCACAAGGAAAGCATTGAGCAGACAGAGGACGGAAACCCGGCTGCAGGTAAGCCGTCGATAGTCGCCTGTTTGGAAAGATCCGCAGTCCGAATGGCGTTGTGGGATTGCGATGTCGAGCTGTTTGAAGCCTCATATGGTGGCGTTTAGCTTAGCTAACAGCCTTTCCTCCACGCCATCAAGTATGTATTTGTGCTCGATAACTTCTAGGTTCTCAATTTCAGCCTTGAACAGCTTGTCTGGGTCTTCTTGTCCACCCATGGGGTTCTGGCCCATTTGTGACTGGGCCATCTGTTGAGCGATTTGTGAGGCAGCTGTGATTTGATCAGCGACGGGTCCCACCAATGCAGCTTCAAAATGCACCTACCATTGTTGCTGCCCAGTATAAAGTTGTATACTGGCTGCAATCCGAATAGAGTCAGGAAGTACCAACTCAGACTGCTCACCCATCTGACATCTAGATCTCTGGTACCGACACCGGCTTGCAACATCTGCTTGAATTGCGGAGTAAGTGGGAAGGGCAATTTCACTGTCGCGTTGTCAGCCACCGCTCACATCTTTCTGCACCCTGCGGACAATGCATCTTGAGGAAGTTTTGTACTCACTGATAACATAGCCGCTAAAGAAGGCGTTGATCCAGCCCATGATCAAGGATTGTGGAACCATCATGGCTACATTACCCTTCATGGCGCCCATCATGCCGTCCATAGCTCCCGGATCTGTCAACGGATTGGCCGGAGGTTTCCCTCTGTTCTCAGGATCTGCCAAAAATCTGCCGTCCTTGACCGCTTCATGATAGAACTCCTTGCGCTTCTCAAATGCTGCACGGGAGATCTGCGTATTATTGACTCGAAGGTTCTGCATGCGGAGCAGAGAGCGCTGTTGTCGTGTCTTGGCGAGGGGCTGTGGTTTGGGGCTGGATTGTAGCAAGGTCGATAGGTAGTGGCGCAGGATACCAGTAAGGACCATGACTATGGTGATTGGCAGCAAGATCCAGTAGCTACCGGCGGTGGTCAGTCGCGGACTCGCGGGGCAGGAACTCAGGTGCGAGGAGAACATACAACAGAGCAGGATCACGGTGGATCTGCTGCTCAACAATGCCCGTCATGGTTGCAGATGTCTCGCGTGAGCAGTGAACGTTGATGGTGCAGTTGGACAACGACGTGCAGTCCATCGCTCTCTTCACATGCCCACGACTACGCCAAGCTTTTGAGCCGCATCCACTAGCGCAACCTAGCTTGGGGACACCTGGAGCTTTACTCTTTCTTACAAGTTACCGAACGTGAAGTCGATCTCGCTCTCAGGCTCACCATTCTGACATCGAATTCCTCTGAATCCACAATGGCCGAATCCCGCATATCGCCGTACAATTTGGCTGATCTGAAGAACACGACCGACGATGCTCTGGGAAACTATTTGCGATCACTGGGCTTCGTCCAGGATAACTCGAAGCTGGACGTTCGACTTGCATTGGGCTATGTCTCGGTAGTGATTGCTGGTGCAACATTTGTGGCAGACTACAAACTCGGGTGGGAAGCCACCAAGATCTGGACTGCCGTGGCAGTCGCAGCATACGCCCTGCTCAGTGCAGCCATGACCTATTGGATGTGGGCTGTGGAGAAAGGGCTAGTGTTCGAGGGCACGCGCTCAGGGAAGAAGGTGGGTTGACATCCTTGACTGTTCGGAACAGCTTTTGGAAAACGTGTTGGCTGATCATGCGTGCCCGATTCTAGATCTCCATCTTCTCCCGCACGAAAAAGCACGACCCGACCTACTATCTTGAGATCCACGCCTCGTCGCTATCGAATGCCAATGACACTTCTACACGGGAGATCAAAGTCCCTTTCACGACGTGGTTCACACAAGATGGCTACTTTGTCGCCAAGCCATTTCAGCAATGGCTCGCGAGCAGCGTGGAAGCTGTTGGTGATGCTGATCTGAAGAACGCGAAGCGCGACGAGAGAGACGAGTTGGCATCTCCTACAGCACAGTATGAGCTGTTGCAGGCGGCGACGAAAGCACAAACGACAACCGGAGCGGAAGCCGCGGAGAAGGGAACACAGAGGAAGAGTAAGCGAAAAGCTTGAGCAGTCGGCCGAAAAGCTATGGATAATGTATGCGATGTACAATGATACCACTCAAAAAGGCCCTTGGCCTCGCATGTTTCATTAATGGAACGTTTGTTCTCGTTCACCTGCACTCGGTCGAATGCTTACCAAGTCGTCGTCAGAAGGCATGTGTTCGGCACCATGAACTCTCTGCAGCATAGCCGTGTTTCTCATCTAAGCTAGAAAGCGCAGAAGGTCCCCTTCCTTTTCGGACAAAACTCCTTTCTGAGCAGTCCTCTCACGCAGGGCGACCATGTTTCAGACATACCTCAGCGGCACAATCTGGTACCCGATTTGGCTCGCCGGCAGTATCGCTCTGCAAAGAGATGATCCGTCTTCGGGGGACTGGTCAGAGAGGAGCATTACAGGCATTTGGCGTTCACTGGGCAACGTAATACACCTTCTGCGTGACCGGGCTTCCGAAAAACGAGCTGGTATATCGCTCAAAATCCTTAGCTAAAAATACCTGTTGGGCATTAATTCTCTTCCATCGAGTTCCGATCCTTTGCAGCTCGATGCAGATCACATTGCCTTTGCTGACCTTTTTGACAGCTTTGGCATCTCGCATGTCGACTTCGACATCACTCTTGAAGCAGCCCAGAGTTACGACCTTGTGCATATCTCCAGTCTTCGTATGATCGTAGAAGGTGTTGCCCATTTTCATGGTCGAACTTGAGTTTAGAGGACTCGCGAGATGCAGCTCTAGGCCTTTGTGCGTCCACTTCCAGGGTAGCCGATCCTCGGGGTCCAACGGGAGAGGTTTAACATTGGCAAATCCTGCAAAAGCCGATGGACTGGGAGCAAACATGCCACAGGGCTGATTCGAAGGGGAAGTCCAGGCAAAAATACTTTCATCGTCTGTAGATTTTGCAATTTCGAGCTGTAGTCTGAAGAATGCACGACTGCCTCGCTCACCGTACAGAAGAGGCACTATGACTGAAGGTAAGAACATGCCTCGTGCAGACTGATCATTGCGATCCGATAACCGGTTGCAGGTCCCCCGCCACAACCAGAGATAGTGAGCTCGAGAAGGTACTTACTGTTAACGTTGAACAGACCCAGAAGCGAGTAAGCAACGTCCTCACTGCGCGTCGTCTGGCGACCTGCAGCCCAGGCCATCCGCGCCGCCACCGAGGCAAAAGGGATCTGATCAGGACGATGTAAATACCATTCCGGAACGCCCGTGGCTCGGTGGATGACAGCTGAGAGTTGAGCTTTGGACCCAAATGCCGCCCAAGAGGCATCGAGGAATAGCACTTCTTTGGGTGCTAGCAGTTCTTGCAATGTCCAGCCGCGTCGGAACCTGCAAAAGCGTTAGCCAATGCGTCGACTCTGGTTGGCGCGACGCAGCTATGGCGACAGACTGACCATTCACTGCCCTGCAAGGCATCGTTGGTTTGCTGAGTGGGCAAACCTGGCGAGACGTCCTTCAGATATGCAAAGCAGATTCGGGCGTCCGCGTAGTATTGATACATTGAATTAATGGCCTCGGTGAGTTCAGCGCTCGATGTCTTGTCGATGCACACAGTATCGATCCAGATCCATGTGTGTGACTGCGACTTTGCTAAGCGGCAAGCTTCGAGGACCTTCTTGTGCCCGGCATGGTCCCTTTTGTTCCCAGCAATGAAGTCGACATATGAGACCTCTTCCGCAGTCCAGCGATGAGACAGAATAGAGTAGGGCGGCGTCTGCTCGTCGTAGAATGTTTCGAATGTCAACGTCCCCGTATTGAGCAGCCGCATCACTCTAGTCTACCGCTGCAAGGTCAAAGACAGGTTCAGACCGACACTGCGTGCACTTTCGATCCTCGTAACTCTGCCTCGTGCTGTGTAGCTGAGGCACTATGTCTCGAGAAGCGAGGTAGGCGTAAAACGAGGTAGGCGTAAAACGAGGTTACGGACGAGGTGTGGATGTTTCCCACTTTCCGTTTTGCTCTCCGCGAATAGCTAATGACCAGATGAACTGTAACATGGTGGCGGAGGACGCGGGATCGAGTATATATCAGCAGCAGAGATGCGGCTGAAGACGATCGTTTTGGGCCTCGCAGTTGTGGCAGTACCCACTAGTGGCAGCGCAGAAAGCAGATGCAGATGCAGGTCGCTGCTGATCACCGTCGCGCCAAGACATTCGGCTGACACGCGAGACGAGCTGTCGCGTTTCCCTGAGACCGCGAGACCTGTGCACATTCACCTTCTACTACAGCTTCCTTCCGTCTCGCCGCCATAAAAGATGCCCATCGCCGCACACTTCCTCCGCCACCACCGCCGCTCCCGCTCGTAACTGTGCTAGCTCGAGCATGCGCCGGCGACAACGATGCGCTTCTCCAAACCCAACTGGCTCGTCCACGGCGGCGAGAAGAAGGACCACGAAGTCTACAGCTGCCACGTCTCGCCCGATGGAACGCGACTGGCCACCGCCGCCGGCGATGGCCACGTGCGCATCTGGTCGACCGATGCCATCTTGAATGCCTCGAACCCAGCCTACACCAAGCCCAAGCAGCTCGCGGCCCTCTCAAATCACTCCGGCACCGTGCATTCGGTGCGCTTCAGCGGCAACGGCAAGTTTGTGGCCTCGGGTGCCGACGACAAGATAGTATGTGTTTACACGCTGGATCCGGGTCCGCCGTCGCATTCGACTTTCGGCACCAACGAGACGCCGCCCGTCGAGAACTGGCGCATCTGGCGCCGGCTTATGGGACATGACAACGATGTGCAAGATTTAGGTTGGAGTTGTGACAGCTCAATCCTCGTGTCCGTCGGGCTGGACAGCAAAGTGGTCGTCTGGTCAGGAACCACCTTCGAAAAACTCAAGACGCTGTCGCAGCATCAGAGTCATGTGAAGGGCATCACATTCGACCCGGCTAACAAGTACTTTGCGACAGCGAGCGACGATCGCAGCATCAGAATTTATCGTTTCACACCGCCGCCGCCAGGCGCAACGGCCTATGACCAGACCAGCAATTTCACTTTGGAACACACTGTAACCGATCCCTTCAAAACCAGCCCACTTACCACATATTTCCGACGCTGTTCATGGAGTCCAGAAGGTGCACATATTGCTGCGGCGAATGCCGTCAACGGCCCTGTCAGTTCGGTCGCCATCATTACCAGAGGCACTTGGGATAGTGAGATCAACTTGATCGGCCACGAGGGACCGGTGGAGGTCTGCGCGTTCTCGCCGAGGCTATTCTGCAGAGATCCTCCACCTGAAGTGATACCCAAGGACTACCAGTCACCTGGAGCGGTGACAGTCGTGGCATGTGCGGGACAGGACAGGACAGTCAGTGTCTGGAACACTTCTTTTCCGCGACCTTTCGTTACGACCGCCGAGCTCTGCGCGAAACCTATCAGCGACATGGCATGGAGCGCCGAAGGAGAGACACTGTACGTGACATCTCTCGACGGGACAATAGCCGCCATGGCGTTTGAGAAAGGCGAGCTCGGGTATCCTGCGCCGAACGCAGATTACGACAAGGCACTCGCCAAATTCGGCGCAGGCCGACGTGTCGGCATCGTGGAGAGCACAGATGCGCTCTTATTAGAAAACAAGAGCAAGGATTCGGAGATGAATAGGGTCGAAGGCAGGATGGGAGACCTCATGGGAGACGCAGGACCGACAACAAATGGCTTGACAAACGGAGACGCCCCCATGGCCGACGCACCAAACGGTGAGATCGCGACTCCGCCTGCGCCTGGCCCTCCGAAAGACCCCCAAGTCGAGCGTGTCGAGAAGCTGAAGCAACGCGTGACGATCACGAAGGACGGCAAGAAGCGTGTAGCGCCGCTCCTCTTGTCTTCGTCCAACACGGGAGAGTCCAACCTTCCTCGCCCTCAACTACAAGCTGCCGTTCGTCAAGGGCCGGGCGCATCAGACGAGCCAGCGCATACATTAGATCTCAGCAAACCATACGACGGACTTCCTCCTGGCGGTTTAGCCACACTACTGATGGGCAATAAGCGAAAGTATGCAGAAGTGACGGACGAAGATGGCGAGAGCAGTCGCAACGATAAGCGCATACGTTCCATGCAGCAGGCTGGTGCGACTCCTGTTGTCCATAATACGGACGACGGTCTTGCACTCGCGAGTAGTGCCACAGCGAAAACCAATGAGCTTCCCGACGTCCTCCGCCCTGCTCTCATCAACCCTAGCATTGCCGTCAGCCAGACGAGGCTTGCTGTACCACTGCTGCGAAGCGTAATTACGAGACCTCTGGACTCGAGACAGCCGGCTCCGGAGCAGCAGTCTGTAGTCGAGGACAGCGAAGCAGCAATTGTCTTCGAAGCAAGAAACGCAACGGGCGCGTCGCGGACAGGACGTGCAGCGGATAAGGACCCTACACGTATCACCTTGTCCAAGCGTGGACAAATTCTCTGGCAGGACTTTCTCCCTCGGGCAGTGCTTCTCGTCACCGGCAACAGGAACTTTTGGTCAGCTGCTTGCGAAGACGGTAGTCTGCAAGTCTGGACGCCGGCCGGTCGCCGCTTGCTCAGTGCTCTCGTCCTCGAGGCACAACCTGTGATATTGGACTGTCGGGGCTGGTGGCTCTTAGCAGTGACTGCAGTTGGTCACTGTTATGTCTGGAATGTCAAGACCATGGCTGCTCCTCATCCACCCGTACACCTCGCTCCGGTCTTGGATATGGCCGCATCATCTCAACAAGGCCATCTTGTTGGCGGCCCAAGTATTATGTTCGCCCGATTGAATAGTCAAGGTCGCATAATCATCGGGATGTCGAATGGCGACGGGTATGCGTACAATTCAGCAATGTACGTTTGGCAGCGGCTCAGCGAAGCCTGGTGGGCTGTAGGCTCGCAATACTGGAATACAACCGACACGTCTCTTGCTTCCATTTCTACCAGCAAGAACAAGGGCAAGGAGAAAGACGGTTCGACGTTTCTGGACGAAATCAATCCAGAGAACATTTCAGCCGGTATCATCCCGCTACTAGAGCGGACTACCACATCTCATGCCATCATGAAGGGCAGAGGATACTTCCTGCAGCGACTTGTTAAGCAGTTATTGTCGGCCGAGGGCTTTGAAGGCTTCGAAAGCGCCGTCTCCATTGCACATCTCGAGAATCGGCTTGCTGCTGCTCAAATGCTCAGTGGCCGGGATGAATTTCGGGTATATCTTGTCATGTACGCGAAGCGAATCGGTGCCGAAAATCTCCAGAAAAAGGCAGAAGAATTGCTCCGCGGACTCGCAGGACGGCTGTTCGTGGACGAAGGAGAGGATGAAGATCTGCCAGGCGTAGATTGGGGACCTGATGACGAAATTGTCGGCTGGAAGCGCGAAGCGCTGCTACAAGAGGTCATATACATTCTGGGTAAGTATAGGGACATGTCCCGGGTGACAACGCCGTACGATGCGTACGTGAGAGCCATCAAAGATACGGATATGGTCCATGTCGGGGAGCAGGCCACGCCTTAGAGCGGCAGCCAAAAGCACGGCCCTGCCACTGTCGGACACAGATCCACAGACATTGGCAATACATCTAATATGGATGTTAATGCTTCAGCAACAGAGAATATGGATGCCCCAGCAACAGGGAATAGCGACTCACCAGACCGAATGTCTCCCAACTCTGGCGTTCGTCCAGCTGTCGCTGCAGTGGGAACAGTTCTCGCTTCAGTTGGCCGGCCTGCAGCTGTGCCCATAGCAACATCGGTATCGAGCTTACCAGCAGGGAACGCATTGACCCCAAGTCGAGGGGGAAATTCTTTGGCGCAAGATGTAGCCAATCTTGGACACGTGCCTACCAAAAGTGGGCATAACGTATTTGCGCTGCAACTCATGGAGGGCAAAACCCGGTCACGGAGCAAGAAGGATGACCAGAGATGATGTGACTATTATTGTAATAGTAGTAGCAGGATGCTAAGATATTGATCGATGGAAGGACTATCACGTGATGGGGAGATGACTTTGATGAGCGCTTACAGTCGCAAATACATTGGTTGTATACGTCACATCCACGTTGCTTTCATGGCTCGTTCTCTGTATGCTACTGTGCTCGTGCTCGTGTCTTTCATCAGTCATTAAGTGGCACTTAGAGCCAAGCATGTGTGCACGGACCATCCTATCCCGTCTCTGATGCTTCCACATCAAACTTCCCACCACCTCGGCTCTTACCACATCAACTTCATCACGGCGCATTTCGACATTCGTTTGGAGTTAGCATTGTGTCATCTGCTTTTTACCTGTAGCTTCGTCTCCTTAGCAGCAAGGCGCTTGGTTTGTTTGGTTGATCACAACCTAGAAAATTTGCACATACGTACACCGACATAATAAACTGCAAATGGCTTCAATGCGGACACACACTTTGCCGCGCTTGGCATCGTGCACTTGGACGCCACGAAAAATCCAAAGGGCCCAGCAATGTCTTTACGCCACCCAAGCGAATGATATTGAAGGCATGCTGGCCCACAAGAAGAATTGGGAGTCGAGGCCGGATGCCATTCGAAAGCTGGCCGTGTTCGCGGAGCATGCGAGAGCATCAAATTACCAGATCCCATTGCTATCGAAAGCACAGTATACGGGACCCAACGGAACCAACAACCCTGGAGCATTCACCCAAGAAAAGGCATACGAAATCGCAGCTGCGATTCGTCAATTACGGGAGATGAATGGAGAGACTGTAGCTGGTCGAAAGATCGGGTTCACAAATCAGAACATCTGGCATGAGTACATGGTCGACACCCCAAATTGGAGCTATATGTATCAGCATACCATTGTGAACCTCCCGGAACCTGGACAGCTTGCCGAAGGGCGCACAGTCCTAGCTGATATCAGACATCTCAATGCCATGGAGCCAAGAATTGAACCGGAGATTATGTTTGGACTGAAAAGCGTACCGAGATCTGAGATGAGTGATTTGGAGATCCTTGGGTGTCTGGAATGGATGGCGCATGGTTTTGAAGTGGTCGCGAGCATATATCCACATTGGAAATTTACAGCTGCGGACACAACTGCGGCTTTCGCACTGCATGGACTTCTGCTTGTCGGGCCAAAGAAGATGCTGAAAGGAAGCGAGGATGCAGCACTATTGAGTCAGTTGCAAGACTTTACAGTTGATCTCCTGAAAAATGGGGAGAAGGCCGATGAGGGAAAGGGCAGCAATGTGCTCGGAAGCCCAATCAGCGCACTACGCCGGCTGCTCGAACTGTTGGAGAAGGACGAGTTGAACATGCCGCTTCAGCCTGGAGAAGTTATAACGACAGGGACGCTGACGAAGGCGCTGCCAATCCAGAATGGAGATATGTGGTCGACGAAGTTGAGAGGTATTGAGCTGCCTGGAGCAAATGTGAGATTCAGGACAGAATGAGTCTTTGGTGGCATTGCGTTCTACGAAATCGCGTGATGCAAGCATCTTGAGACTCCTCAGCCATTGACTGGAGATCAATCAGGAGATCAGCGGAATTTTCGCCGGCTTGTAGACGCGACTTCGACTGGCCAGTTTACCAGGACGGCAGCAGTTGGGATTCCAGTCGAGACGTCGAATGCCGCACTTCAAGTGCTAGTTGGCACCTCTGAGCAATGTCAAGGCCAAGCTTGGGACTGCTGCTTTGAGCCTGCACCAATGCGGCCAGACATAACGCAAGCGCTCAGTTGCAAGGTGATCTGAAGCGAGCATCGGCAGCTATGAGAGAGGCAAAGAACTCATTTATCTTCTGCAGGAAGCAGAAAGAGCGCATTTCGGAATTGCGGCATCGTTCAACACTCCTGCATTGAACACTTCCGCTTTCTGAATGACGACACACTATACCAATGCCGCCTGAGACGGATAGGATATGGGCTGCTTGGCGAGACATTCGCAAAAAGCTCCAATATAGCCTGAATGGTGACTAAGAAGATTGGCGAATACGCTAAGTCTACACTATAAGCTGATCAATGCCTATATTGTATTCACCCGATCACTCGTAGATGCAGGCACTTCACATGAGCTCCGAAGCAGTCCCGGTTGAAGAACGGCAATGAGAGGCCGGTAGAAGCGATATACCAGTCGTGCCAGCGCACAGTTCCAACCTCAACGCTCGCCTCACGATTCACCTGATGTTTTGCTCGATTTGTGCACGCTCCTGTGCCTTGTTGTCCGGCGCATAGCTCTGCTGCCATTGCAATCAGCGTGCCTTTTCATCCCGAGAAGCCTTGTGTGGTTGCAAGAGCTGACTGAGAGAACGATCTATGGGCTGCATATCATCACTACAAGTCTGGCTGCTGTCGTCGACCTGGTAACGATGTCCTTTGCCCATTACCATTGAGCCAGGCTGATGCTTGATCATCCTTGACTTCAGCCACGATTTCTCGGCTAAAAGTCTTGAAGACCCACTTGCCTAGCGACTCCTCACCTCCAACCTCCACACCTTCTCCACGCTCTACGACACGCCAACTGCGCGACATGAGTACAAGGGTCATGTTTAGACTTGCCGCGACAGCTTCACAGCATCGTGCCACCGCCTCTGCTGCCGTCATACATGCATGACCACGGCTTGGTCGGCGACCTCGCGGCTCAATGGCAGACATGCTTTGCCAGCACTCCCGGTGCCTTGCATATATAGCAGAAGGTTTGTCTTTTCATTGCCCGCACACGGCCTTCATCTCTCCTATTGTTCCCTGTCAACCGTTATGGCCCGAACCCTAGCAGTACTGGCCTTTGCTGCTCAAGCTTGGGCACAACTCGAAGGGCGAGGTTTTCCTGACTGCAGCAATGGCCCGCTTCAGAACAACGATGTCTGTGACCAATCGTTAGATCCGGTCACCAGAGCAAGAGCACTCATCGCTGAATTTACGGTCGCCGAGAAGATCAACAACACCGATTCCACCAGTCCCGGTGTGCCTCGCCTTGGCCTCCCAGCTTATACGTGGTGGCAAGAAGCACTCCATGGCGTGGCAGACAGCCCTGGTGTAAACTTCTCAGATACTGGAGACTTTCGCTATGCCACTTCCTTTCCACAGCCGATCTTGATGGGAGCTGCGTTCGATGATGCGCTTATCAAGGATGTCGCCTCCGTCATCAGTACCGAAGCCAGGGCATTCAACAACTTCGACCGTGCCGGTCTGGACTTCTGGACTCCCAATATCAACCCATTCAAAGATATCCGCTGGGGTCGTGGCCAAGAAACACCTGGCGAGGATCCATACCATCTCAGCAGCTACGTACACAATCTGATCCAGGGTCTTCAAGGCGACGATGAGAAGTACAGGAAGGTCACAGCAACATGCAAGCATTTCGTTGCCTATGATATCGAGGATTGGAATGGCAATCTGCGCTACCAGTTCGATGCTCATGTTGGCTCGCAAGAGCTTGTTGAGTATTACATGCCGCCTTTCAGGTCTTGTGCACGAGACTCTAACGTTGGAGCATTCGTATGTTGGCTCTATTTTCTCCACTCAATGCCCCGGCATTTGCTAATTACTCTGAGTTACGCAGATGTGCAGTTACAATGCGCTGAACGGCGTGCCCACATGTGCGGATCCATGGTTGCTCCAGGACGTGCTACGAGACCACTGGAACTGGTCTTCACCAGATTACTGGGTCACAAGTGATTGTGATGCGGTACAGAACGTGTTCTTGTTCGTTGCCGATCTCTAGGATCGCGTATAGCTGAATTTATGCTGACCACGTGACCAGACCTCACGAATATGCCGCCACACGCGAAGAAGCTGTAGCAGTGTCATTAAAAGCCGGCACTGACATAGACTGCGGACAGTACTTTTCAAGCTTTCTGCCTGGAGCCTACGCCCAAGGTCTCATCAACGAGGCAGACCTCGACAAGTCATTGATCCGACAGTATACTTCACTTATTCGCATGGGCTACTTCGATGGCACAACAGTTCCATGGAGGAACTTGACTTTCGCTGATGTGGCTACTCCATACGCTGAAGACCTGGCCTAGCGAGCAGCAGTGTCTGGAATTACTCTGTTGAAGAATGACGGCACGCTGCCTCTGAAAATCGAAAATGGAACCAAGCTAGCGCTGATCGGCGACTGGGCAAATGCAACCTCTCAAATGCTCGGAAACTACGCAGGTATTCCACCTTTCTTCCATGGACCTCTATGGGCAGCCAACCAGACCGGCGCTGAGGTGCTCTACGCTCGAGGTCCTGGTGGAGAGGGAGATCCGACGACGAACAATTGGCGCCCGGTCTACAACGCGGCCAACGAAAGCGATGTCATCGTGTTCGTTGGTGGCATCGACAACAACGTCGAGTCTGAAGGCAGCGATCGTGTCACAATGGCGTGGACCGGAGCGCAATTGGATATCATCTCATCGTTGGCGAGCTACGGCAAGCCCATGATCGTAGTTCAGATGGGTGCTGGCCAGCTCGATGACACTGCACTACTCAAGAACGAGAACATCAGCGCTATCCTATGGGGTGGCTACCCAGGCCAGGATGGAGGCAGAGCAATTTTTGACATCATTCAGGGCGTTGTTGCACCAGCGGGCAGACTTCCCACGACACAGTATCCTGCCAAGTACATCTCGCAGATCCCGATGACTGACATGAACCTTCGACCCAATGCCACAAGCGGTTCTCCAGGACGCACTTACATGTGGTACAATGAAGAACCTGTTCTACCCTTTGCACACGGCTTGCACTATACCAACTTCACAGCCCAGATCAAATCAGAAGGTCCCTCCGGATATTCCAGTAACTCCTACGAAATCAGCTCCCTGCTCAAAGGCTGTTCGGAATCGTACCTCGATCGCTGCCCGTTCCAGACATTCTCTGTCGACGTGGCAAACACAGGATCCGTCACGAGTGACTATGTCACACTCGGCTTCCTCGCTGGTACTCATGGTCCTGCACCTCACCCAAACAAGCGTCTGGTCGCATACGAGAGGCTGCATAATATCACAGGTGGCTCAACAGCAACTGCTGCCCTCAACCTGACACTCGGGAGCTTGGCACGTGTGGATGATCAAGGCAACACTGTTCTGTATCCAGGTGACTACGCTCTGCTGGTCGATATTCAGCCTCTCACGACAGTCAACTTCACGTTGACTGGAGAGGCGACGACACTGGATCACTGGCCGCAACTACCAGCTGAGAGAGTCCAGACCGGTGACTACTTCGTTGGTGGCTACGGTAGTGGTGCTCCATACCAGCTTCAATATCCGACAGAGGTATAATTATGATAATGGTTTGCATATCGCATACAAAGCTTGAGGATGGCCACAGATACTTATCGAAAGTCCAAAAGTAATGGTAGTATGAATTCATCATTATGGACGAATCTCCATAAAAGCATACCCTTCTCTCAAGCAACATGAAGTCTCTTTTCATTAGCTTGACTCTGACTCCAAATGCGTTCCTGAGATCTGTTAAATGAACACCATCTGACGTTGAAATTGGGTCAAACTCTTAATACAGCAGTGAGAACAAAGTATTTGTACATGCTATCCACAGAATGTAACGCGGGTATCGTGAACTATAATTACATGAACAGACCTTCCCAGCAGATTCCGCCATTAACTCAATTCCGGTCAACATTGAAATGCATCGACTTCCATTCCTCCACGATTAAGCAGTCGTCGCAATACCATTTCTTTGATTCCGGGGCTTCTTCGAAACCCAGACATTCAAAATGGAACCATTCTTTCTTGCACTGCTCCCCGTCACAGGCAAGCATTCTTCCGGAATCGGGTCCATTGCAATAGCAATACGTCGTTTTCTGCTCCTGGGTCGACTCTTGAGCTCCATCATCCTCCTCTTCTGCGTCATCTCCTTCTTCCATCTCGATATCTTCATTATCATCATCAGCAACATTACTTTCCACAGTCTTGCCCTCTTCAAACGGTATCTTATCCTCATCAACCTTATCCCCAGACCTCTTTTGCTGTTTCGCCGCCCTGTCATTCGCCTCCTCCTGCTCTTCCTCCTCAGACTTCTTATGCTTCCGCTTCAATGAGTGAGGATGCTCGTCTTGATGCTGCATCTTCGCAACCTCCTCGCTTTCATTATTACATTCTTCATCATCATCACCAACAGTATTGTTCTCCGGATCCCTGAGCCCATTGACCAACCTCCGCACTCCTTGGTTGTCACCTTCCTCGGAGTCCTTCAATTCAGGATCGACCCATCCTTCCGTGTACGAACCTCCAAAATCGATGATCCACAGATCGTCATTCTTGTCCACCATGAAGTTATCACCTTTGCTGTCACCCCAGATAATGTCATGCTGATGCAGCAGGTCTACCATTCGCGCTGATTCTTGCGCCCAGGAATTTCGTTTATCCTCTGGAACTTCGGTGCTCAGCATCTTCGTCAGTGGAGTAGCATCTTCGATACAGTCCATGAGGAACCCCATCATTTTCGATTTACTGTTATCGTCATCGAAGTGCACCAGACCTCGTAGCAGCGGCACGCGAAGCTCGTTCTGGAGACCTTCGGCTTCCAACTTCTTCATTATCTGAATCTCGCGCTTTGTGGGGCCGGGTTGTGCATTGTCGACTGCCTTGAGAAAATATCGTTTTCCGTCGTGTTCGACCAGTGTAGGGTGTATTGGGGTTTCTGCAGGGCCTTCTGCTTCATCGATGACAGTGATTTCGGACGCAGCGAACGAGGGCACGTTGAGTTTCTGAATATATTTGGGAAGGTTGATGGTCGGGATGAGCTGATCAGTTCGCTTGGTCAAGGATTCGGAAGCAGAGTCTTCGACGGCAGAGAGCTTGCCCGAAGAGATTGTGAGGTGGTAATAGTGCGTAGGGCAATGGAACCACTCCTGAACTGTTCGATGCTTCTTTGCGGCCTTCTGCTTGGGTGCATTGGACTTGAATGTCGAGGCCAGAGGTCGAAGCATCCATCTTTGTAGCGCTTCCGGCGGGCCGACATCGTGCTCATTCTCGTCCTCGCTTGCGTCAGTGCTCGCTGACCGACTGCTCACGTCGACACCGCTGTCCTTGTCGTCGGATGCGTCCTCTTCGTCCTCGTCTTCCTGGACGAAAAGCGGAGCAGTCTGATGTGTGGCATCTTCGCCAGAAGCTTCAGCTTGGACTTGCTGCAACAATCGCTGGTATCGCTCTCTGATTTTCTTGCCGGCCTTTGATCGATCTTTCAAGTCCTTTGGATCCACGATGACATGATACCGCTCGTGATGCACCAACGTCGTCAGCGCACATCCGCCGTCATTGTCATAAAAGTAGTTCAATACATGGTGCTCAGGAAGCTTGACCATGATGCCGGGTTCTAAGAAATGAATTGGTTGGAGAAGGTCTGGACTGAGCACAGAGAAATTGGTAGGGCATTACGAAGAGCAGTATCGAGTGGGCACTACGTATGCCTAACATACTGTTCTATGTCGTACATTAGCATCACTGTAGCCACACAGTGTCTAGTCAGAGACATCGACATCATTGATCTGTGCTGGAACACTTAGTGAATAGTTTGCATCATGAGCAGCTCAGTTGGGTGAAGTGGCAGGGGCGGGATCGATGAGCCGAAATCTAAAGATCTCATATCGGCAGGGGTACATCTCGGGAGCGGGAAGATCGAGGCAACGACCAATGAACGAAGCGCATGGTGGTCTAGCGCATCGCGATTGTGCAGAGTGGACGCGATCCGCGTAAAGTGGTTGCTGCACTCGTGTGGAAGGATAGAGAGCCGCCGTCTAGTTAGACTGATCGCGTGTTGCTCCTGCGACACATCGCATTTCCGCAGATACGCCGCCGTCAATTTTGCGGCCTTGGTGAGTGACCGTCTCTTGAGAGCGACCGCGTGAACGACTGTTCTTTTGGGCGCATTTGGACAGTGTCGACGTCTGCGGCATTTGCAACGCCACCCACGTGGTCGACACAGGTACGAGGGAAAGACAGTGCGCTCGCGCATCTTAGGTCCGATGATTGATCATGCACCATGCTTGCGAACTCCAGTCCTTGATCGTAGCTGTCCGGCAAATCTCGCGACGTGCGTCTTCAAGCAGTCGCAGGTACCTGTTCGGCGGCTGGTCCTAGCGATGCCGTTCTCCTCAGCAGCGACCTGGCAATGCCACGCGACGGCCCCTATGTCCCTCTTGCGGACAGCTTCTCATGCATGAGAGTGTGATCTTGCAATTTGACTTGCCAGGCCATGTTGGTTTTACTCCATTCCAGGCATCAAGCTCACGCGGTCGAGAACCATGCCTCTGGTGCCCACCCAGTCCCGCAGAGCCTCCCACTCTTCACCTTCCTCTTCGCCGCGCTTGTCCAGATCTTTGAACCCCCATGCGCCGGCCAGCCGATCAATTGCAGCCCTCTCTTCTTCTCTCACCCATCGCTCCCACAATGGCACTCCACTCGCCCATGTTACGCGGTCCATCTGGTCATTGGACGTGGTGACAGCAACATATCCTGTCATGGCAACAGCGCCGACGTAAGTCATGATGCCTGCAAATGCAATCCCCGTGGCTGTCCCGGTGTCCATTGTTTGCTGCAAATTGGAGAATTGCGTCGAGAGTGTATAGGCCGCAATAGGTGCAATTCCCAAGCCTGCCATTGGAATAGCAGCCTGTTTGAAAGTTTTCGCCTTCTTGAAGGATGGCGTGCAATATGAAGTGGAAATGATATCGATCGCCAGAGGCAGTTGATGTGCCTCGATGGCTGCGCCCAATGCCTCTTTGGCAACGTCCGAAGGGATAGCCGATTTTATCTGGTCCGGCGAAGCGGGCGAGTAGATGACCTGGCTCCCTTTGAGGCTAGGAATCGGCTTGTTGCTGTAAAGGTGGAAGATATCGGGAAACGACGAAGGCTGGTGAAGCAAGCTCTGAAGCTGTACATATGCCTCGAGGATGGCGGGTGTCACGAAGACATTGGGATCGCGAGCTATCTGCTCGGCACTCTCGCTGATCACGTTCAAGATGCTTGCCTTGCTGATAACAGCAGGGTATGATCTCGCGTTGACGCTGCCCAGCAGTGCTGATGTCGCCGTCTCCTTCTGCTCCTTTGCGTGGGCTCGTGGATTGCTATCGGCACCTCGCTCCTCCAAGACGACCTTGGCCAGGTATTCCAGCTGCTCCAATGTATACAGGACTCGTTCCTCGGCGGGTAGTGTGCCGGGTCCGGGTTGGAGTACCGACGACGAGAGTTCCTGTACGCGGCGGTGGATCTTGTTCAGATCCGGAGCTGTGTATGGCTTTGGCGGGGGCTGCGTGCTCGCAGTGGCCAGCTGGCGGATCTGCTGGATGCGTGCATGCTGCGAACCTGCCCTTGGTGCCGGCGGACTGCTGCGGTGTGAAAGTGGGCGGCGCGCGATGGGGGGTGTGACGGCGGAGGACTGCACAATGGGCCTCGATGGGTGGATGATCGCTGTCGGTCGCAGCACGGCAGCGATGGGCTCTCGAGCTATCCGACGAAGCTCCATGGCTGCTCTGTGCGTGCTGTTCCTGTGAGCACACTGACTGCAGCTGCTTGGTGATGCCGCGGAGGTGACACGCTTTCGATCCACGGTCACGTGCTGCCTGATCAAATGTGGCCTGAGTTCTATATTATCAGACCGATTGCACAATGATCTGTACATTTGCTTTCGTACATCTGGACTGCTTAGCCAGGCTCAAGCTCTCTTTAACACGATGCCATCCTACGATCAGCCATCCCAATGCCCTACTCAAACTGCCCGCCACATCCACTCCCCATTGCCAACACTCAATACATCAACATCCCGATTTTCACAAATCTCCTCTTCAATCGTCATCAACTACCATGCGTCCGGCATCATTCGGGTCGGTGACATCCACAAGCTTCGCCTTCTTTCTTGGTTGAAGTGGTCGAGCGCCGTCTCTGAACTCCGCCCAACCTGGACGACACCACAGTCGCTCTGCTTTCCCTAAAGGCGCCATTTGGCCCAACCCTGGCTTCGTCTCATCATCAGCAAGCGGCAACAGTCGAGCGTTCTGAATGATTGCTCGAATGCCGCCATCGTCCTCGAGTGCTTTGGCATCCAAATGCTCGGCTTTGGTCATTTGCTGACTCCGCTCGTGCATGGCTTGCTCGATCGAACCCTCAAGCACCAACGTTTCACACATCACTGGACGCGTCTGTCCAATCCTGTGTGCTCGCTTCAAGGCCTGCGCTTCGACATCGGGCTTACACACGGGATTTATGAACCATACTCGTGAAGCAGCACACAAGTTGAGCCCAAACGCAGCTTGGCCAACATCCATCAGCAGAACCCGCAAGTCGTCCTGCTCCTGAAAGTTGACCACGTATTGCGCCTTCAGCTTAGCCGACAGCGATTTGGCATAGATCTCGTGCTTGATGTGGAATGTTTCCAATATCTGGCTCACGTACCACGCCGCGTTTTCGCCTGTGTAGAATATGAGGATCTTTTCGCTCTGGTAATGCTCAAGGATCCTTGTCATTAGATACGATAGCTTGGCAGACGTTGTGCCAACAATGCGTGTCTTTTCGTACGGCGAGTTGTCGGGGAGCAATGGCATGCTCGACTCTGCAGTAGATTCGTGTACAGCGTTTGTAGAATCCTCCGAAAGTCGACGACGCTTCGATTTCTGCTCCGCTCGAGCAGACTGAGATATTGTCTTTCGTGGTGAGCCAGCCTTGCCACTCGCTGAATGCGAGCCACGACGAAGCAGCACGGGCTCACCATCAAGACTTGAAGTCGGAATGCCCGATTTCGCTAACACAGGCTTGGACTCCTCTGCTTCCGCTTGTCGGCGAGCGTTGCGAAGGGACTTTATACCGGCGCCTGAAAGTCCCTCTCCAGGGTCCTGTTGGTCGAGGCGTGCGTTGACAAAGCTTTGGGCTTCCAGTAGTTGCGTGATCCCCGTCAGTAGCGGCGTGTTATCGTCAAATGACCAGTGCTCGGCACTCTCTTCTGGCCAACCCTGAACATAGACGCCTAGCTCGTGGCATCTGCTCATGGCCGTCCAGCCTTTTGAGGCCAAAATGACTTCTGTACAACGGAGTGTCTCTTCCAACAACTGACGATCCTCGGGCGTGCAATTTGAATCCTCTTTTGCCAAGTAGTTTTTGCTATTCTTGATGCTTGCGTGCACATCGGCTTCACTGAATCCTGACCAGAAGAAAGCGCTTTGCCTGAGATTCGCGACCAGCTGCAGTCTTGCTTTTGTGCTGTTCTTGTGGAACAGGTAGTCAGAATCGGTTCGTTCGGAAGTCACCGCGTTCGCAGTCAACACCAGCGTAAACAGATTAGCAGTCACTTTGTCGTAGAAGCTGGGCTTAAGGACCACGAGTTCGTGATGGAGAGGAGGCAGCTCAATGTCTCGCTCATAATCCTCTGGTCTCGTCTTGACTACCACAGCCTCAAGCATCCGCCGCAAAGAGACTGAGAATCCAGAGTATGTTCGTTCACGTCTATCTTCATGTCGATAAAGATAGTTCTTCGCCTCAGCCGACGTCCATGGTGTCACTCGTAGGAAATTGCTTGCGAGAGTGCTTAAACTGTCAACGGCTCCGCCTCGGTCAAGCTTCGTATCGAATGTGCGTCTGAGGTCCAGAGTGGCATCTCTGTTCGAGCCTGCCAGCTGGGCATCGATTTCGACTCCCAGCAGATCCTTAGCTGGAGTGCCTGAGACCACCCAGCGATGGTCAGCCCTGACAAGCTTGTTCGCAACGAGAATGGTGCTAGTAGTGCCACCATTGCCGAAGAATGCTCCTTCGTCCGCAATAAGCCTCTTGAAGTGTACTTCTTTCAGCGGAGACGAATACAGATCATTTTCCGATAAACAATAACAGTCGCGTGTTCGGGTAGCGCCAATGTACGTGCAAGTGCATGTCATCGCGTTCTTTGGCATGCGACGGCCATTGGCATCTTGCCCGTCTTGGATCTCCATGTCGAATCGATTCCGTGTAAAGAGGATGATGTCGTATCTAGCAAGTTCCTGCGCTGGCGGAAGTGGCTTCTTTCTGTCGTCCATGACTAGGACTTTCAAAGCACCCTGCTCGACATGCTTGCCAATCTCGGCCGTCCATTGTTTACACAAATTTTGCGGAACCACAACTAACGTCGTGGATGCCATCAAAATGTGTGCCGGAGGATGCACGATAGTGTTACGATTGAATCGAACCGGCATCGCAGGGATATCGTATGTTGCAGGTTGCTCTTCAAGTCGTGATGCAAGAGCCTGGCCAACTCCTGAACTTGCCACTTTGTTCAGGCGGTCAAGCTCCACCCGGTAAGGAACTCCTCGCCTGTTGATAGTCGAAACCACCATGTCCGCAAGGCTACCCACTCTGTTTCGAATTGGAACTGTAGCGTACTGGACGGGCATCTTGGGAGGATGGTGCTTCGTTGTGAGGATCAGAGCGAGACAGATAAGCGTCTTCCCGTACCCCATGGTCTCTGCAAGGATACCGCCGCGAGGGGCTTCTTGGTACTTTGGCTCCTTGAGGAACTGCATGTCCCTCGGAGAGTAGTAGAACTGAGAGCCGTCCGCTGCAGTTCTACTTTCTAGCCGCATGTCGAGCATCAGTTTCGGGGCTGTTTCGCGCTGCATCATGCACCCTGCTGAGCGCCTCTGAAAAGGGTATAGCGAAGTCTTCATTCCCGCGATGTCATGGTCAAGATCCAGGAGATCTTCCAGGCCTTCCGACAGGTACTGCTCCTCAATCTCGCGATGATTAGGTGACGGGGACGGCAGCTTGTTGAACATATAGAACAGACTGGGATTTTTGGAATCTCTGGATGACCACATGTCGAAATGGCGATTCTTGCAGGGGTCATATTGCCCATCCCATCTAATCAACATACCGAGATTAGTGAATTATCGCTCTACTTCACTTAAGGTTGACTTACAGTGCAGGATTTGTATCCACTCTAGCGACTACAGCCTCAACGTCCGATAGAAGTGTCCTGTTAGAGCGCTCAATGGACGTCAAACCCACATCGTTGAATAGTAGGTAGACTCGAAAGATCAAAGACCGACGCTGGAGCTGGCACTTCGAGGACTGTAGTCTAATCCAGCCGTTCCGCAGAAGTCTGGAGAGGCTCAATGTAATGCTTACTGGGACGAAGGGCTGCTCAGAAATGGACGTCACTTCGTGCCAGGTGTCGAGCCCCTCATGCTCGAGTATCTCGTTTGTATCCTCGGTCTCGATGTCCTCGAAGACCAAGCAGCCCAAAGCCAGATAGTTCGACAAATCTGCAAGGACCTGGCCAGTGTCTCCTGGGCGCAGCGATGCGCTGTACACGGGTGCCGACGACAAAGTTGAGGGCGAGCTAGCAACCGAGGTGCTCTCAGTATCGCTACCTAGTGTGCTCGTACTGGAACTGATGTCTCTTGTTTGGACTGGAATCTCCATGTCGTTCACGTTCGTCCGGTCTATCGCCGCGTGGGTTGTCTCCTACGGCGGCAAAGAATGAGTTCCGATCAAGAAATCGGCATGCTTGTAGTCGGGCGACAATCTCATTCTCGCCTTGCACAACGTATCGCTACCAAACAAGATCGGCTTTTCGGACGTGAATCGATAAAATGTTGTCGGCTTGATCTTGCAGGAGGCAACAGGAAGCGCGACTGCTCTGTCAAGGTTCAGGGCAGTGCCAAGACATTAGCGCCACTTCCACCAGAGCGTTCGACCTCACGTTCACCTTCAGTCTCAAATATCTGATCAATATCCACTATACCTACCCGGAGTCAAACACGTCAAGCCATGGCAGGTCCAGCCAAGAAGAAGCAAAAGCGCGAAGAAAAGCAAGAAGGCGAATTGCCGCAGAAAAAATACTACCGCCAAAGAGCGCATGCAAATCCTTTCAGCGATCATGACTTGACCTAGTATGTCAACATGCTGATCCAGATACCAATGAAGAGCGACACTGATCTCACATCCAAGCCCAGAGTCGCCAGACGCCATGGACTGGAGCCAGCACTACCCTCACTTCATCGCTCCTCAAAATGGCGACAGCAAGATCGAAAATGGCACGCCAGCAAATGGACAACCTCCCACAATGACCAAACAAGTCACAATCGCAGACATAGGCTGCGGCTTCGGCGGCCTAACCTTCGCCCTCTCCCCCAAATTCCCCTCCAACCTAATCCTCGGCCTCGAAATCCGCACCTCCGTAACCTCCTTCGTGCAAGACAAAGCCCGGGCCCTCCGAACCCAACACGCCTCAACATCCGGCTACCAAAATGTCTCCTGCGTGCGCGCCAACACCATGAAATTCCTCCCAAACTTCTTCCACAAAGCTCAACTCGAAAAAATCTTCCTCTGTTTCCCGGATCCGCATTTCAAAGCACGGAAACATAAGGCGAGAATCGTGAGTACGACGTTGAATTCAGAGTATGCGTTTGTGATGAAGCCCGGAGGGAAAGTTTATACGATTACGGATGTGGAGGATTTGCATTTGTGGATGGTGGAGCATTTGGAGGCGCATCCGAGTTTTGAGCGTGTGGGGGAGGAGGAAGTGGAAGGGGATGAGTGTGTGAGTACGATGCGGGTGGAGACGGAGGAGGGCAAGAAGGTGGAGCGGAACAATGGGAAGAAGTTTGTGGCGGTGTTCCGAAGGCTGGAAGATCCGCCGTGGCCGTGAGATGGTTCATAATGAGCGAGTGGATGAGAGAAGCAGATTTGTGCATGAGAAAGTTTGCAACAAACGAGAAGAACTAAACATTATGAGAGTGATGAGATCTGAGTGCGTGCATTGACATGTTCACTTTTCATTATGCCGTGACCTCTCCACGGCTCCAGCAATCAAAATATGTATATGCCTCGCCATGATCTGTGTCATGCTAGAATTACAAGGATTATCCGTATATCCCAATCTTCATAAATACGTACGTCTTTCTGTCCATAGAACTCTCGTAGTTGCTGTTAAATCACTCGCAACATTTCGGTCATTATGTGCTTTTGCGGGTAGGGGCGCTGTCTGCCCGCACGTGGGTGGTGTCATATCGATATTCCAGCTCATCCCATTTCCACAGCAATATCAACCAAATCGCTAAATCAGACCAAAAAAGAATTGCAACATCGGTTGCGCGGGTTGGATCTCCTCGTGATCTGCTCGGCAAGCTGGAGAGCTCGCGTATGAGAGTGGGAAGATATTTTGCGCTCAAGAAGCGGCGCTGGCTGGACTGCTGGACGCCGTGCCAGCTTTGCCGTCACCCTTTTTGGCCTTGTCCGATTCTACGAGAACGAATGTGTAGTTCTTTGGGCCATTGTCGATCGTTGCTTTCCGCGGAGTGGCTGCTCCTTTTACTTCTGAGGGAGGACTATACTCGTGCACGAAGAACTCAGTGGGTGGCTGATTCTGCTTCGGCAATTGCGAGGTGACGTGCATTCCAGGTGGTGGGCATGCATTAGCCACGAAGCTATACTGTTGGGCAGACTGAGGGGGCTGGCCGGCTGAATGTGACACGTACTGCATGTGTTGCATCTGTGGGGGATAGGCCATTGTCAGCTGGCCTTGCGGGTTGACGATCGGCACGCCGTTCGTGAACGACATGGGTAGTTGTGGGGCCTCCGAGGCGGGAACCATGAAATGCTGCGCGGGAGCATAATGCGACGCCGGCATGTGCATTGGTTGTTCTGGCATGGACACATTCATGAACTGCTGATGATGTGCTTGTGAATAGCCCTGCTGAACTTGTTGAAACTGGCCAGATGAGGGAAGCGGCTGAGGTGGTGGGGGCATGAAGGCAGTGGCGGGAAAGGAAGTCTGCACCGCTGGGGCGGACTGTGGAGGCGTGTTCTCAGTAATGACAGTGTTGCCGATCCTTTGTCCCGTCTGGTGGTGATGGTGATACATCGGGGTATGTGGTGGAGAAGTGAATGCTTGTGGTTGCGCGGTGCTGTCGACATTGGCGTTGCTTTGCTCAGCGTCACTTTCGCTGATGCTTGTCTGCGTACTGAAGTTGCCAGAGCTTTGCCAGGGTGGGAACTGCGGTCGAGACTGCTCCTGTCGACTATTGGGCGATAATGGTGTCGGAGGAGCGAGATTGCCGGACATGGAGATTTGAGCATGTCTCTGGTTGGCGTGCATGGCGTCTGCAAAGGTCCAGCTCATAGGGGATCGCTGTGCCGAACCGGGCGTAGATTTCATGACCCTGCCTTGGGCCACTCCATTGATTACATTAGAAGATCTGATTCGTCGTAGTTGCTGTGCTGGTACTAGATTCTGTGACTGTTGGCTGGGTGACGCAGGCTGCACTGCTCCACTGTACGATTGACTGCGCAGTGAAGCCAAGCCTAGTGCTGCTGGCCGCGGCCGTTGGCGTCTGGCAGCCAAACTGCCTCCATTGCCCTGAGGAGGCGGAGGTGATTTGAAGGTCGCGTTCTGTTGCGGCTGGGGAGTCTGGATGGCAAACGAGCTCATCTGCTGTGCGAGCACTGTGCCAGTCTGAGAGTCCCTTCGAACGAGCGCCTCTTCCGAAGGCCATGCCAGAGGTTGCTCCGATTGCTGTTGTTGCTGCTGCTGGGCCAGGCGTTGAGCCTCTTGAAATTGCTGTTGGAGTTCGGTCGGGTCCACAGGAATCGACTGGCCAGGCTGCCATTGACCTGAGCTCGATGATTGCTGAGCCGGCACGGGCTGGAACGGGCTGTCAGATCCACTATGCGGTGCCAGGGAAACAGAAGAGCTGCGACTATCAGCCCAGTCGGAGGAACTTTCCGACAGAGCAGTGCCATCGTGCATGAGAGACGACGGAAACATGGAGTGTTCTGACATGGTAGATGGTATGCTCGAATCATTGCTCGACAGAGAGGCACCAGTGTGATCAGTGAATACCAGTTCCCCGTCTTTGAAGTCGTCATGATCCATGCCGGTGTAAGCCGCTTCCAGAGCATCCGAACTGCCAGGGAACGTCTGAGGCAAGCCCGAGTATTGCACAGCCGATGGCATCAGGCCGCCATGATGGGTAAACGCGTCGAACTGCTCTTGGGTGAGCGTCCTACGATTCAGCTCCTGCGGACTGTCAAACATGTCCTGGGACATAGACTGCGGTGGCATGAGTCCGTTGGCGAAGGGCTCATTCGGAGCAGAGATGCCAGCATAGGGCAGCCCGTTGGGCATGGTGCTCGATGGCATCTGCTCTTGGTATGGCGGCGGATGGAAGGCGGTGGTGGGTATCTGTCCGTCGGAAGCGCATTGCTGCATCATCGTGAAGTATTCGGGCGGCGTGAAGGCGGGCGATGTGTCGGAGTCGGAATTAAAGGCATTCGACTGCTGATCGGACGGCTGCTGCTGCTGACATTGCTGCGCGTACAAGTTGTACGCGCCCGCCTGCTTCTTCGCATCTTGCTTCGACTTCGCGCGGCGATTCTGAAACCAATTCTGTACACGTCTCAGCGCGATCGTCCATTCGCCCATTGCGATGGCGCTACTTACATTGATCTTGTCCAGCGAGACATTGAGCGTCTCAGCAAAGCCCTTCTTCGTGTTGGTGCTCGGCTTGTTCTGCTTCTGAAAATGCGACTCCAAGATGTCGTGCTGCTCCTTGGTCAGGCGCGGCTTGATGTCGCACGTCATCTGCGGCGGCATGGACGGGTTCCCGTTCACGCCGTACTGATGGTGGTGTTGCTGCGGCAGCTGCCCGCTGCCGTCGACATAGGGATGGAAGGCGGCGGGATGGTGGTGGTGGTGCAGATGCCGGTGCTGCTGTTGCTGCTGCTGCTGGTGGCCGGAGGGAGGCGCGACGAAGGCCATGTCCATGCAACGGCCAGGCTGGACGCCAGGCCTGGCTCAAGCACGATCACGCAGGCAAGGCGGGCAGGTATGTGAGTCTCCGTTGCTCCACGCTCGCGGCAGTTTGGCAACGAAGTATGCGGGCGGTTGGCCGTTGTGCTTCCGCACCGCCTGTCTTGCCCTGCCAGGCGATCAGCGCAGGCGCGCCGTCCAGCTTATCCCCGTTCGTGCTCAGCAGCGGCCCCGGACCCAAGTTTGAGCAGGCAAGCGAGCGAGTGGCCAGGTCTCGGGCGAGTGGTATGCGGCAGCGCGTCAAGGTGTGGTAAACGAGAGAAAGAAAGACGGTTAACGACGGCGATCACGAGTCCAGCGTGGAGACGAGACGGGCAAGCGAGTGTGATGATGCGGGCGATGCTGACGGGCGGAGACGAGGGTGGATGTGCGCGGCGGAGAGCAGCAGCAACAGCGTGGTCGAGCAAGCAAGCAAGCAGGCAAGAGGGAGAAACATGGGGCCCTCAGTCAGGACGCAATATGGTAGCAACCTACACCACCACACGGGCGCGAGCGAAGCGGCCGGCCGCCAGCGTGCGATCACCAGCGCGCCCGGAGATCCCTGCCCAGGTGCAACGCATCCACCACTCGTGCTGCAGGCTGCGCAGCGAGGACTGGAGGAACACATCCGTCGCACACTGGCGATTGGACGACACCGAGCGCACCCCCCTGGCAGCTGCACGCTCTGCGGCGAGGTTTATTTTTACCGCACCGTCGCCTCGCTGCGCTGCTGTTCTTGTCCTCATCCTGCTCGACAACGCCCGTTCTGGCCGCGCGCGCCTGGACGTTGCCCGGCTTGCGCACTTGTATGGCCACTGTTTCCGGGCGCGTGGTGTGCTGTCCTGCGTGCGCCGCCCATCACACACGGCACGCGCTCTCCCGATGCGCTACCGTGTGGACTGTGAAGAGCAGCCGGAGTCGGGAGGAGCTGTGGGCAGCTGGTGCGCCGCGAGGGCTGAGAAGCTGGTGCAGCTCAGAGTTTGGCGCCAATGTCGAGAGAAAGCTACAGAGAGCGGCGAGGAACCGAAGCTATGGCAGGAACTGGTTTAGCCTGCCGCTGGAATAGTGCATCCCCGTCTCAAAGCAGTCGACATGAATTTCAAGGGCCGAAGCGTGTCGATATATCATTAGTCGCTGTCACTGCCGTCGCGCAAGTGGTTGTTCGCTATAGTGAGATGTGCAATGTCATGCGAGCCCATGTTGACGCGGGAGATTGCTTGGCCGGCGGCGAGGTCTAAATGCGTGGTCGCACACAATCTGGGAGGTTGTGTGCCACGTCTCGTAGCTGCAAGGTCTCGCTGGCATGGGCGACGATTCGCTGCTCGACGCGGCATCGTGCAGGCGGATATCAGCCCTGTAGCGCAAAATAGGGGCACTTGGGTCGGACGAGAGCACGGCGATGATGGAGGCATGATTTCACGAGTGCCCATCTGGTGCATCGTGGTGGGGCAGCATCGTTGATGAAGATGCCCTCGAGCTGCAGAGCTCAATCTCTGCGCCGATGCTTTCCTCTGCCGCTGCCGCCGCCGCCGCTGCTCCTGCGACAGCTGCAGACTCCCGAGCCGTGGAACCGACACGATGGCCGTCTTGACTCTGCGGCCTCTGGGCGTCAAAGTTCGTATCGGAAGCGCCTTCTTCTGCCCGGCCTGGAGATGTCCTCGGCTGGGAGCGATTCGGCGCCTGGCAACATCATACCAATCATTCACTCATCGATGCAGAAGAAAGCACGGCTTCTGATTGCGGTAACACCCTGTACCTTGCAGCTGACTGGCCAAGCAGGCTGTTGTACGACTGTCGAGTTGACACATGGCCACACGTTTGACGGAGCTTCCAGTGCGCCGGCCTGGACGAGGAGCACGCTGCATGCGGCGCAAGTCGTCACAATCTGATGCACGCCATCGGGAGCTTGCGTGGTGCATATGCTTCTGGTCGACGTGCTGCTGTCGCTGCCAGCTCACCGCCCGATGGCGCGCGATTCTCAATCCAGATGCCAAAAGCAAGCAACCACGGCATCCGAACGGGAAGTCATGGTGTTGAGTGTCCTGCTTGACCCGCCGACAGAATTATGCTTGAGTGAACGTTGAACAAGATGGTATAGGCCGGGGACATGTTCGCCGCTGCCAGTTTAGACGGAGCAAAGCTGCTGATACCCGAGCTTCCTCGCGCCTTCCAGAAGGTGTCTAGAGGACGGAAGGCACAGCAAGCAGCATGCGTTGCAACACGGCAAGCACGCAACATGCCGGGCGTGACTGACACTAACTGCCTTCCATGCCTCTGCAGTGCAGCGCGTGTGGCCCCCGCCACTTACCATTGGACTCTCAGCCTCCACTAACCACCACCACACTGCATCTCCAGTAGGCAGCCACCGCGGTGCGAGCGCATTTGCCAATCTTCAGCGACGTCTGGTCGTCTGCGGCGCAATCAATTCTCATGGCCGTTCAGAACAACACTTGCCCAAAGTGATGCTCGGCGATTGATCAACGCTTGAAGCATGGATCATGCACATCACCGCCAATGCTGGAATATTCTCCGAAAATGGCATCGTTGCAGAAGTCGCACGTGGCCTCGAACTATATTCCGAAGAGCAAGCGCTTTGGGCTTGTTGTACGATCTGCACTAGATATGCGTTCACGTTCGCCATCAACCTTGGGATCACTTCGGCACACCTGGACCCTGGAGACGTTCCCATGTACAGTAGCATCGCCTGTCGGCGCCAGCGGAGGTGACTTCCGACCCATGGCGAACTTCATAAGGGTGGTCAAAGAGGTGAAGACGCATGTCGGACCATGGAAGCATTCGACGGAGGAGCCTAGGCCTTTCATGGCTGTGACAACATCGAAGCCCGAGTGCCGTAGGGCTAGGTGCACTCGTTCAAACGAATTCTACATTCTAGCATCGTATCTGTGGCGTGTAGCATTGCGCTTGTCGAGTCTTACAAAATCGTCCGAAGAAGAGCCAGGAACGATGCCACAGCCTGAGCGACCTCTGGTTCGATTGTTGGGAATGTAAGTGGATGATCCTATTTTCCTTTGCCCCACGAGCTTTCAACGCATTGAAATCTTCTCTGTACTGTTTTCTACCCGCGCTTGGGACAGACTTTTCGTGGTGGAACTGTGCAATGCGTCGCATGTCTGTGTTGGATTTCGTAAAAAGCACAATGAGGACTCGTCCGAGACTTTGAAGTAGACTCCCTCCAGATCTATTCTTCTATCACTAGCAAAATTACCGGACCGATTCCCATTCATGCACTCGTCAACACGCCTTCCCTCGCAATCGTCTCACACGACCAAAGCATCTCTAATCTCAATCCTGACCTGCCCCTCATAACCCACAAACCTCACGCTCCTCATATCCCTCACAATCCAATCCGCCCCCGCCTCCTTCAACCTCCCAACATCATGCGTCGTAGCCAAAGCAACAACCTTATACCCCGCCGCCTTTCCACTCCTCACCCCCGCCGGCGCATCCTCCAAAACCAAAACCTCCTCCCCCTCCACCACCTCTCCCTTCCCCAACAACCCCGCCCCTTTCCTATAACACTCCGGATCCGGTTTCCCCCTCCCAACCTCCTCCGCCGTAACCATAAACCTCGGCTTCGCCAACCCCATAACATCCAACCACCCTTGCACAAGCGGCCTCGTCCCACTCGTAACAATCGCCCAAGGCGCCCCCACGGCCTCCAACTCATCCAGCAGCCTCCTCGACCCCGGAATTTCTTTCGCTCCATTCTCAGGATCATTCCCAAAAATCTTCGGAATTAATCCTTCCACATGACAAACATATTCCCAATTCGCTCGTTCGGGAGCCAAAATCGCGAGAACATCAATACTCCGTCTTCCATGTGAAGTTTTGAGAATTTCGTCCCCAGGCACGCCAATTTCCCGGCCAAGTTGTTGCCAGTGTTTTTCAATTGCTGCTGTGGAGTCGATGATTGTGCCGTCCATGTCGAAGAGGAGAGCGGAGAAGGAATGTGTGGAAGGAGGCGAGGAGAAGTTGTGCTCCTCGGGCTCTTGTGCAATGGATCCCATCTTGTTGAATGTTCTTGATTTGAAGGTATCGGGCTGTTCTTGCAAATTGAAACCAGTAATGCGGTCAAGCTGCCACGTGGATTTCTGTTGCACGTGCGATGGGCAAGGACGTGTGAGTAGAAGTGCGGGAGAGAAGGAAGATACTTGAGCCTGTTTTATCAAGAATTTGGGCAGCGTCTGGACTTGCGCGTCGTCGACGCCCACCGCCCTTGTTTTGAACCAAAACTTTTTGTCGGCGTTGAGTCGTCGGCTGCGGAAAGCGGAGCTGCCGCTTAAGGCAACTGCCGCTCGCTTCACAGACACTTGCTGCCACCAAATGCCAGACATCAGCAGGGCAAACCAAACATCAAAGTAGTTGTACAAGCAATCGACATTTTCTCTTCGGTATCGTTTTATTTACACAGCCAATCCAATATCTTACGCCTTCGCCAAATGCTAGTAACGCTCTTCCGCTAAACTGCTCGAAGAATGATCTTGGCGACACCACAGAGGACTTGAGTCGAGATGCGCCTACGAACCATCCATCGTAGGTCTGCCTTCCAGCTTACTGCTATGCACCTTGGCAGAGCAGCTTCCGTACCATGTGCACCGCCGTGCACCCCATAAGCATCTCGCATCATCTCATCTGCGCGCGCCGGCAGCTCGTAGATCGTACGAGACCTATGCCCTTCGTCGAAAATCCAACGCTCGTGCGATACCTCGTCGAAAACCTCGTCAAAGTCTGTCCGAATCGTGCCTCTGCGTCAATCCTTGACGCATAGTCACTCGTTATGTCCCGAACAGGGGTCTTGTCGAAAGGAAAGAATTTTTGAAAAAAGTCCACCAGTCCGAACGCCGTGTCAAGCCTCTTTTGCTCGCATCTATGCCCTGGTGACTTGGTAATGTAATGGAAATCAACAAACGCTTTTGTGTTCTTTTGAGAATAAAGTAGTATGCACGATGTGGCCGGAATCGTGCGCCAGACGCCATTTCGTGGATTGGTTAGCTGCTGCCGAGAACATCAACAGGCGGAGCAGCGACGGGTTACTGTACGTCATGTATTCGTCTCTTGGGGGTCGCGAACGTCCAGGCCTCCCTCCCACGGCTGCGCGTATGCGCAAAACAAGGCCAGGGCGGATCGTGAAGTCCACATTTTGGATTCGTATTGCGAATGCATTTCGAGCACGCGTGACCATTGCCTCATGACTCAAGTCGGGTTCGAAGGTCTTCGTCAACGATGTCGTTGAGTTTCTTCCGGTTCTTGAGGTTCAAGGCACCGTTGCGCCACGCCTGGCGTAGTTGCTTGAATCCCTGACCCTGAGTGCTGGCGGGTTCGATCTTGACAAGTTCCACGTAATCTCGCACAATGTGATCACGGATAGGCGTGCTGCTGGCGAGGGCCTTGGCGTAGAATTGGAGCAAGTTCTGCATGCCAGTGTTGTTGTTTCTGTTCTGCGCATCGTCGGTAGCATAGTACTTGAACTCGCCGTACATGCGGTGGTTGTAGTTTCGAATCAGGAAGTGTGACCAGAATTGATAGAGCACATCGAGATCGTACGGGCAATTGCCAGTTGAAGCTTCATCTCGCTGCTTGAGTGCTTTGAGGCGGAGGTGCACATATGGCTCTAGCGTCGTGCCCGCAGGAAGTGCTTCATGGGGTCGTTCGCTGTTCTTGATCCAGAGCAATGGGAGCTCATTGTTGACACCCTTCTCAGGCGATCGACCTTGGCTTGGGCTGGCGTGACGAGAGATGTCTGGAGTGGAGTGATCACCATTGGTGGCTGGCTCTCCATTCGTCGCCGGCTTCGCAGCGTCATCTCCTGCCTTTTCAAGTTCGCCAAAGATGCTTCTGGTGTCAATGGATCCGTTCGAAAAGGTGCGGGCGGCAGCATGCTGTGGCTTTTGCAAACCTAGCTTGAGAATGACAGTCAGAGTACTCGCCTGCTCGTCAGGAAAGACATCGCCCTCGCCATCCTTCGCATCGATGGGGCTGCTCAGGTTGGCCATCCCTTGACTTGAGCCATTCTCGCGTACGGGTGACTTGGTGGCACGGCCACGATCTTCATCTCCGCGCGTCGCGTCGCCGTAGCCGAAGTCATGCGCGGGCGCAAAAGGCGCAAAGCCTGGCACAGCACCGTTCATGGCGTAGCCGGCATCATATGACCGCCGCTGAGAACCCGGCAGGCCAGCGGACGCTGGACCTCGGAAGGCATCCACGGGCGGAGGAAATGCAACAGCAGGAGGCTCTGGGCGCATCAGAGTCTTTGGACCCTCTGTCTGCGCTGCGGGCTCGCGCTGGTCCATTGGCATAACGAATTGCTCCCATCCATCCTGCCTCCGCAGACGATCCTTTCCATCGTCGCCAGTCTTGATCTCGATGGTTTCCGATCTGAGACAAACAGCCTTGAGAAGATTGGGGTCTGCCGATAGCTGCTTGATTCGGTTGAAGTTCGAAATCACGTCCAGGAAGACGAAGCCTTGCGAGTCCATGTTCTTGCGCAGGTACATGTCTTTAAGCAAGTTGTCAATTGAGAAATAATACTCAAGCTGAGTGCTGACCATTTCGAAAAGGTATTGCTGCTCAGCGACTTGTGCGTAGGGGATCGCGCTCATAGGCATGCCAGAGTAATCGTACATTCCAGGATAGTAGGTCTGTACTGGAGGGATTCCAACCGCCGGACCGTAGCCGAAGCGACCACCATAAACCTGATCAATGGGGATGGACTGTGAGCGAGGGTTGCCACGCCAGCTTCCACGGCCAGGCTGGGCGAACCCGAAGTTCCCGCGTGGTGATTGGAAGGCAGAAGGAGAGTGAGGAGCACCATAAGGACCGGTGAACTCGGCGTGGCCGTTGGTGAACGGCTGACTGGATTGATGGCCATTGGCGAACTCACGCGAGCCACCACGGCCTCGACCGCCACGCTTGCTGCCACGTGGGGCACCTGTCCATTCTTTGCCATTGTAGCTTTCGAAGTTGCGGTCCTTCTTGCTATCCGAGGGGACTCTTCGTACAGGGGCCTCGCGATTTGCATCCGCGCCCTCACGCACATCCTTGACGCCGGCATCTTTCGATGATCGTGGGATAGGTTCCGGTGCCTTGACATCCTCAGAGGCGGCGAGCTTCGCCGGTGAGCTCGTGCGTTGAGATTGAGTAACACCCTTCGCAGAAACGTCCTCCAAGGCAGGATTCGCTGACGTCTTTGCCAGACTCTGACCTCGAACCTGGCTCCCTGCTCGGGAGCCGCTTGCTGTAGCTTTGCGACTTGGTTTCGCTGGTGGCGGCATTGCTTCACGATCGATGTCGGAGCGTCCACGAGAGGTGGCTCCAGCGTTGTCGGCATCGCTTGGTGACGACTCTTTCTTGGTGGCAGCACGATCGCCGCCCTTGGCTCCGTTAGGACCGCCACGAGCACCTCCACGCCCACGTGTGGAGGTGCCACCACGGCCACCTCGATCGCCACCCGAGCCGCGAGGCGGTCGGTTCATCTCTTCTGTCGCCCAAACGATTGTAGGTGTGACAGGAATCTGGGTCCACTTCGTCTTTTCGCGTGGCTTGGCATTTGATTCGCCTTCAGCGCCTTCGCTTGTCTTCTCCTTCTCAGCAATGTCTTTGCGCTCCTTGTCTTCCACTCGCTCTGCCTTGTCGGGCGTAGGCCACGAGGTCTCGTCCTTGACGGATGGAGGGACAGCATGGAGGTTTGGTAGGCTTTGATGCTCGCGTTGCGCCTTTGCGGGCGGGGGCGTCGCGTCGTTGCGACCGCATTCTGTAGAGAGCTTTGAGCCCTGACGAGCTTGAGATTTTTCTTCAAAACGCTTACCTTGAGGAACACTGGGCTTCTTGGTGTCGCTGCTATTTTCGGCGTCCCGTGGGAGGCCGGTGATCGAGTTCGCCTTCTTCCTCGAATCTGCTCGAGGTCGCTGGTTCTCCTTCATCGCTGGTACGGGGACGGCAGGTGGAGCTGGCTTCGGTGCTTGAGGCACTGCGACAGGGACCGGCTTGGGTGCCTCGACTCGTTTAATGGCCCACGGGTTGACCGATGGCGGTGCTGCCTCGGTATACACCACAGGCTTTGGTTCAGGCTTAGGCGCCTCTGACTCTTTGGACGCCTTGTCACCCTTCTTGCCCTTTCGGGCGGGACGATCACTGCCCTTGCCATCCTTGTCGTGGTCTTGACGCTCCTTGCGTGCAGCAATCCACGAGGGTTCTGAGTTCTGTGCAGAATTGTCCGACTTGGTGTCCCATGTCGTCTCTGACGAGCCGTTGGTCTGTGGTGCCGAGGAGGAGTCCTCACTGGCGGTGGCAGTATTTGGAGTAGCCACGAGATCTGGCGATGGCGCTCCGGAAGTACCATTGGCCAACCTGGCGTCAGTCTTGGTGCCCTCTACCGCATCGTCTTTTGTTGGTGCAGGCTTGGACTGTTCCTGCGCAGTTTTGCGGACATCTGATTTCTCGCCCGCGGTCGACTCCACATCATCAGCCCAATTGCTATTCGGACCCAGCTCTGAAAATGTGCCTGTGGCTGGCGTTGCCGTGCCAGATGTGACCTTGCTCGATGGAGCTTGTGACGTCGCCGTCGAGGTCTTGCCCCTTGCCGCCTGGGCGTATGAGAAGCCACTCGGGCTCGATGTTGAGGCAGCCATTGCGAGTGATGCAATGCTGCTCCGTGAGATAGCTTGGGTAGCTCTGCCTGACTTGCGGCCGGCACAGCGCCTTCAAACAGATGTGCCCAGTTGGGCTAATTCCAAAGATTGACCAGCAGCCGCTGCTGCGCCTGGAAGACCTCTCGCTCAACGAGAAAGAGCCTGCCGCTTCCGCCGCACGCGATCACACCCAACGTACGAGGTCGGGATTCGGGATGGAGTCTGGCTGCTTCTTACTGCAAATGTGTTGCGAAGGTCTGCAATGTGTCGATGAACGGGAATGGATGCGAGAAGCACGTTGTCCAGCGGGTGGAATGAAATGTGCTGCGTTGCTCGTGTCGCCGTGAAGGGGTCGTCGGATCGGAGATGGCAGGGAAGGGTGCTAGCAAGCGGAGCAAGCAATTGACAAGCACGTGTCTAGTCGAACATTGATGGTCAGCAGCTGCGGCAGGCTCGCGGCGACGATGAAGCAACGATGGTGCGACCGCGAGTAACGGGGCAGGTGCGATGGAGGGAAATCGACCTGACCTACCCGGACGATTAAGCTTTGCTCTGCACAGAACCTGGCACTGGGCGAAAAAAGATGGTGTGACGTCTGGGCCCAGAGGTCGGCGACGATGGCGATTTGGTGGAAGATGGCGTAACCTCGTCGTCCGTCGAGCGGTGCTGCTGCCAGCGATGGGCGCGGAGTGGTGGGCAGAGGCGAGCAGCGGGCGTGCGGTGGTGCAGGTGGTGGTGATGCGGATATCGCTTGAGAAAGAAATTGTGCCACGGCCGGCGGAGCGCAAGTGGCCCGGGCGTGCACGTGCGACACGTTTCTGGCGTCGAGTCTTCCGCGGGCGGGTCAGCGACGGACAGCGTAGGCGCGGCGGGTGCTGGAGCAGCGGCGGCGAGAGGGGGAGGGGGTTGCGGCAATATCAGAAAAAGACCTGCGTGTGTGCGAGAGGTGAGTGCAGGTGGAGTTGGTACCGTGAAAACACCACAGCAAGCAAGCAAGCAAGCAAGCATCGTCGGCACGGCCGGGAATACATGACGCTACAGAGCTCACCCTCGACACGACTCGACTCCCCTCCTCCGCTCCCCTCCCCTCCCCCACTAGAGCAGCCTCTACACGCTGCACGCGATCAGCACCGCGAGTGTCAGTGCGCCTGGTCGCTTGTCTCCTGCACCGCTGCTCTCAGCTGCGGCATTCCATGTCGAATGAAGTGAGGAGACTTGCTCCACTCTCGCGTGCATTGCATGCATCGGCGAGCACAGCAGCAGTTCACTCCTCTTCCTCTCCTCCTCTTCTCTCCTTCCGAGCCGCCGTTAAGCGCCATTCCGCTGCTCGCGTCTAGTACGCAACTCCATCTCTCCGGCCTCGCGCCATGATTTACTTCACCGTTCAGCTCACTGGACATGGAAGGCGTTGAAACGGTGCCAAGTGGAACGACAAGACAATAACCTAGACTACGATCTACTGCTCACTTCTAAGCCCTACTTGCAGCATCACCGCCGTAAAGCTGCGTCGCCTCCTCATCCTGGCGGAACAACTCCAGCAAGACCTCTCGCTCGCGTTCCAGGCCACGAGCAAGCGCTTCTGCAATATCCGCCATCCTCACTTTCTCCTCCCTGATGCCCTTGAGCGCTTCCTCCAGATCCTTCTGCACTTCATCCGCCGTTCCATTGTCGATTTCGAGCTTCCCAAGCTGCGTGGCGCGTCTCTCGCACTCCTCGGCACGCTTTCGCCATCTGTCACGCGACTCCCGATTCTGCTTAAATTTCTCCACGTTGGCTTGTGCAATTCCGCCGTATTCCATCTCGATATCCGACACGTACGCGTGCATTGCGCTGTTGGTGAGCGCCCCATTTGGCACAAATGTGCTTCTGGCGTGCGGATCAATGGGCCACATCAAGTTCGAGGGCCCGAACCCCCGATGCAGCATCAGTGAAAGCAAGGAATCGAAGCGGCGCGAGGAGCCTTCCCAGAACCACAGCAACTTCCGCAAATTCTTGTAATGTTCGGTAAGATCTCCATTGTTATTGTCGAATCCACATATCTGTGCTCTGGCAAAGGCCACCTTGGCAGAGCACCCAGGCCGCAAGTAGCGCACGACGACAATTGTCTCATCGGGCAGAGCTGTCAAGCAATCAGGTATCCAGTGTCGATCCCGTGCCCAATAAGACTGCTCGAGCGATGAGCCTGACGCCTTCAGTCTGGTATCCGTTTGCTCCCGCAGTGTGCTTATGCACGCTTTATGGGCCTGGATCGTGAAACTAACATCATGTGAGTCTCCACCGTGCTTTCCTAAGAGACTAGGGATCGACTTACGCGCCATACAAGTATGAGTCTTCATACTCAGGTTTCTCATTTCCATGCACAAATTCGTCGTAGAACTCGAAGACACACGAATTGAAGAAATGCTGATCCTGTAGAAACATTTGCTCAAGTCGCTGCAATGGTGCACCAGTAGCTATCGGGTGATCCATCTTAGCATGGTGAATGTTGTTGAATCTCGCAACATCGTAACCTTTCCCGAAGTGCTTCGTTGGCAGGTTACTCCGCCACGAGACGACACCCGAAGCTGCTGGCAATTCCGCCGTCCAAGGATACAATTTTCCCAAAGAAGTCTCAGAAGCTTGAAGCACAATCTGCATTGCGCGGAGGACTCTCCACATGGGAATGTTCATGTAATGCATAACACGGTCTGGATCTTGTTTAAGGAGCGCAAGCTGTGTGTTCCTGTAGATGTCAACGTCCGGCCTTCGCAGTTGGATTGCTTCATCCCTGGACAAAGTGTTGAGACCACTCTTGGCTGCGGCAGTGAGAAGCGTCTCTCGCAGCCGCTCCGGCCAAGTCATAAAATAGCTGACGAGACCATCAGTGGCTTGGTATCCTTCGTAAACCCTCGTCTCTCCATCCTTGATTTCGCAGAACCAGACTTGAGCATTTTCGAAAAGTTCTCGTCCTGCTCCTATGCTGTACAAGCAGACTACAATCCACTCAGAAGAAAGATGCGAGTCGTCGCACCATCCGGGCAACAACAACGACTGCGTGACGCTGGACTCTCGATATACCTGTATAAAGTGTTCCCTGAAGTCCGTGATATCGAGAACGACGCATTCAGACCCAGCTTCTTGGGCTTGCAGAGTCTGAACAGTGTCGAATGTTCCTCCTTGACCTGGCTTGCCAAACTTGGTACATCCGGTAATGTTGCCAGCCATCCAGTGCTTGCTGTTGTGTGCCGCCTCCTGTCCGCAGAGAACACAGAAAGACTTGCCACATGCTCCATTGCGACAAAATACTGAATTACATCCCTCGGACAACATGTACTTGCTCCGGCAGCCAGGACAATATTGGAAGTCCTTTCCGGCCTCCAGGCCAGCGAAAGCATCCTCGCCAGCAGTGGGTTCAGAGCTGGCGGGAACACATTCGTGTGGTCTTTGAATGTATATCGGAAGTCCACTGCACTTCGGGCATATATCCCAGAGCAAGTCTGGCACTTCGCTTGTGGTGAGCTCGAAAGAGAGGCCTTGCTGCCGACGAAGGCACCGCATCTAGCGACTCGACTGTTCGTATCAATCATCTTTTCGATCCTTGCAATATCCGCGTCCGAAGTGATCGCCGAACCATCAGCAGAGACGGGATGTTGGCAGTAGAGCCGATCGTGACCAGGTGTCCGGTATTCGCTCTCTTTTGCTTCGAACCTTGTCACAAAGTCCCCGCCCAGGTGAGCATTCAGTACGGCTGCATAGTCGCGTGCTTTGAGTGGAGGTTCACCCTAGAACATGGGTCAATCAGCATTGGACAACAATTGTATCGGCGACATTGTCTACGCATACCTCTGCCCACCGGCACTCGCTCCAACCTCCTTCAGTGCGTAAAGCTGCCTGAAATTTTGGCACCATTTCGCTGGAGAAGCAATCATTGCAGATCTTGTCGTTGTCCTTGCCGATGAAAACCCAACTGCCAGGTCCAACATCGTCGCAACAGACGCCGCACTCGATCGTCTCATTGCTCTCTGCCATGTGAATGACCTCGTTTGTAGGCAGTGTATGTTGCAATGTCAACGATCCTCAGGTTTCGTTCAATTGGTAAACGAGGTTCGGACAAAGCGCGCTACGACTGTATCAACATCGACGCTTTAGGCTAGAAGACTTCAGCGTATTCTTTGTCTGTCGCGAACAAAGTTCCGGCCGAGCCAGAGCAGTGCGACCATAGCGTGGAGGCCTAGCAGCAGCAGTAGGTTAGTCGGTCAATACTTCAAACTCAAGCTGTCCATCTTCATCGTTTCACAGTGCAGCGACGCTGGCGTCCTTGAACGATCGTGAGGATGCCGAATGTACTGCATGTGGCGGTATGTTCGCCAGGTATCCTTCGAGATAGGAGTGCGTCCATTGGTGACGCAGTAGGTTCAATAATCGTTCTAAATATGCATGCGCTGCTCTACATTGCTTCATCAGTAATGGCGCTCTAGCCACGACAAGAAGCTCGCTTTTGCCACGACTCAGCTTTGAATCCTGTTCAGTGTGCGCCAGACGCCACGCTCATCCTGACAACCGCGACTCGGCCACTGCAATACTGGCTTTCTACCATCACTCACTCCTTCATACTGCCATTTCGCCAATTTTGCTGAGTCCTTTCAATGACCCGAGGCTCAATGCAAGGCCTTGCGACCTGCTGCGTATCCGCATGAAACCAGTCACAGGACCGTTTTCGCCTTCTTTCTCCACGCTGAGATTAGCGAGAGCATCCTCCCCTGTTTTACAAGTCAGCTAGTGGTCCAATGGTAGGTGTGAAGCATAACCACTTACCGAAAACGCTTCGAGCATATAAATTGGCGCTCAAGAACTGGCATTCGCCCTCCAAGCTTGCTTCAGGTGTCAGGCAACTCATATTCGTCACCTTCATCAGCCGCTGTAAGAATTCTCTCAGGCCTGCGCCCGATGGCATCTTTGTGTTGATGTTGACCTTGTTCTCCCATTCAAACTCGGTCCACATCGTTCTAAATTGGGTCTCAGTGCACGATGCTGGCTGTATGTAATCCATGATATCCACATGTACGTCATTGAGGATGACAACGTTCGATTCGGTCGACGAGTGCCCATCGTATACCACGTTGCCAAAGATGACGCCGGTATCTGTTGATGAGACCTTAATGGTTGCCTGCACATTGAGAAAGTCGAGCCCTGGCAAGTTCTGAGTCGTAGGTCTCTCGACGACTTTGAGGTCGCCCAGTGTGGCGAACTCGACGGAGAGATTCTGCAATGTCTCGCGCGTCTGGTTGACCAGTAGCACATCGAGGATGATATCAAACTGATGGACTTGCACATATGCTTCCGCATAAACAGGATCCGAGAAACCAGTCAATTGCACGACCCGGCTGAGCTTCGAAGTGAGATCTTCGGTCGTCGCATCGCCGCCCGTGGCTTTTTCCAAGTCAATCTCTGCTTCATCGGCGTTGTCAACGGCATTCTTCGGTTTCAGCTGCCGGATAGATACTAGATCATCGACCTGGATCGCGTTCTTTGCCTGGAGAAGGGCTTCTTTCGCAGCTCGCTTCTTCTCCTCAACCTGCACCATCGACTTGAAGGCCTGCCTGGTATCGTCGAGGAACGCGACCTCGAGGTCCTTCTTTTGTTGGAACTCCGCGAGTGATCGCACGCAGGCCATTATTCGGTCCACGGAGTCCTCATCAATTGGTGCCTTCACAAATTGCGACTGGCCCGCGCGGATGATCGAGATCATGATCAGCATGGCTTCAGCGCGGAGGGCGTTTGTTCGCGCTGCGTCATTAGAGATCTCTGAGTGTCGCATCACAAGCTTCGTCAACGTGGAAGACAGCACTGTAGCCAGGAAGTAATCCCCATCGAGGATGAGTTGGCGGAGAGGTGGTTTCTGCGCAGCCTTCACAGCGTCCAACTTGGCTTTGGCGGATGCATCACTCGTGAGCGCACTTTCTGTGGCATATGTGCCATCTGCGAGCACTTTCCTTGAGCCGCTTGGTTGTGCAGGTTTGACATCGCCATTTGTTTGTCCATTGACTTCTGCGTCGCCATCTGGTTGCTCCTCCAGCAGTCGCTGCTCGGACGCAACGATAGGGATCTCGCCAAGGCTGGCCCGAATGCGCTTCCACGCATCTCTGATGTCTTTCTCCTCCAGGGAGTATTCTCCGATGATCCACAGACTGCCGCGATAGACTTTGCCAGCACGCACTTCACTGAGAGTTGAAACTAGTCTTTCAACTATCGAGCTGCGCATGTTCGGGAATCGTTCCACAACCTCCTTGACGAAAGAGATGACATCTACGGCTGACGCGTTGTTGAAGTCGGAGATGAAGTCCATGAGCAAGCCGACAACACTCTGTGCAATCTCCGAAAACTTGATGGCGCATTGATGTATCGAGTGAATCAAAAGCGATCGGTATTCGTTGTTCTTCTCGTACTGCTCGTCCACGGTCTTGGTCAACTCCTTCTTGAGTAACAATACGACCTCTTCCACGTTTTTGCTAGACACCATATCCATGGCCAGATCCAGAGCCTTTTTGCGCACGTCCAAGTCGGGGCTCGAAAGTACGCGCAATATCTCCATGACCAGGTCGTCCAAAATGCCCTCGTTGGCCTTGCGTAAGGCATTGACCTTTTCGAGAACGATAAGTTTGACGTTGTTGTCCGACTCCTTGATGGCAAGCTCAATGAACTTGGACGCCGCAGCCTTCACAGCTACGGGGTTTGTGGTGAGAGCTGTGAGCGACGAAGCAGCTTCGTAGACCACAGTTGACTCCTTTGCTTCGAGAAGATCGAAGATGAGTCGAAGGTATCGTGCCTTATTTCCCTGATTCAACACTGCATCTTTCCGAATGAACTCGAGCTCCACGAGCTGCAGCAGTTCGCTCGAGTTGGGGATTCCCTCAAACACACCACTCAAGTATTCTAGAGCCTTTTCGTGGCTGATGCTAAGAAGGGCGGCGAAGGCATTGCGTTTGCAAGTGTTGTCGCTTTCGGACTCGAGGAAGTTCTGGATGAGCTCGGGAGCATCGGGCATGAGGTGTTCGGAGTGCTGGAAGATGGACGCAATGGCGAAGACGGCATTTTTGCGCACATAGGAGTGGCGGTGTTCGAGACAGGCGCGCGCAGGTGCTAGGAGTGGCTCGATGAGCTCGGCTTCGCGCAGCTTGCACAGGAAGCGGAGTGTGTTGCCGCGGATGTACTCGTTTGGGTGTTGAAGGTCCATTCGGATGCCATTGCTGGGAATTCGTTAGCCACTGAGCCCGCAAGACGCATGCCTCACAACGTTCTGCCATACCAGACCAAAATCATTTCCTGCTTCAGCTTGCCATTGGAGTCCAGCTTGGGACAGATCTCGTAGTATAGGTACAGCAGCTTTTTGAGCGCCTTATTCTTGCTAGGCATAACGAAGCGGATGATGTGCATCAGCAGACCTGGCATGGGATCGCCATTGAGCATGACGGTCAGGATGCGCCGCATCGTCTCCTGCTTGCTCTCATCGGTGCCCTTCTCCAGCTGGTTCTTGAGGTCCTGCTGCGATGGTAGATCGGCGAGGTTGTCCTGGTGCACCAGGCTGTACGAGTTCTCGAGGAATGTCGCCATGGTGGGCTGCGGGTGTGGTTATGGAGAGGGCGAGCAGCGATGGGCGTATTGCGGGCGAGTGCTCTCGCAGACCGCACTTCTCAGCCAGCCCCTCCGTGCTTGTGCCAGCACTGCCGACGTTTCCTGCACGCCGGAGCTTCCCAAGTGGTGATGCGCGCGACCGGGTGGGAGATGGAGGCGACGACGAGGAGATTCGTTAAGCAGCGAGGTGCCTGTGCAGGTCGTGGCTGATCTATGTCGTTGCCAGGAGTGTGCTACGTTTCCTCACAGCCAGACCCTAGGATTTCCTGGTCGCGCCAAGGGATCGATCTGCGCGAACAGCAGCCCGCGACATCTGCAAACAACCGCCGCACCACCGCCCGCTTCGCTCCATCTCCACCACTGCTGCTCCAAGCACAGCAACGCACGATGCCGGAGTCCGCTGGAGAACCTTTCTACGTGCGCTACTAGTAAGTCTCCCGTGACAAGGATGTGGCGAGTGCCTCCCTACGGGCATTCCTGCTACACCATTTCTTGATCAAACCTTAGCAGGTGCATAACGAGCTGACACGTTGACAGCTCAGGCCACTCTGGTCGCTTCGGGCACGAATTTCTCGGTACGCAGAGTACGGTCGGGCACAGGCACACCTGCTGACGTCGAGTCAGAGTTCGACTTTCGAGTGGTCGGCGACGGTCGATCGGCAATTGCACGATATGCCAACAACTCGAACTACCGCAACGATTCCCTGATCCGCAAAGAGAGTACGTATGAGTCTTTCGGCTCCTGCAGTCAGTATTTCTTCGATGGCGTTGACATATTGCAGTGTGCGTGAGCGCCCTCATGGTTCAGGAGATCAAGCGCATCATTAAGGACAGCGAAATTATGAAGTGAGGACGTAATAGTGCGATCATTTTCAGCGCTCAGGATACTGACCCCATACAGAGAAGATGATACGAAATGGCCACAGAAGAATAAGGATGGTAGACAGGAGCTTGAAATCCGCATGGGCGGCGAGCACATCTCTTTCGAGGTCAGTCAACTGTGTTCGGCAATGCCTCGCCAATCTAACGTCGATCAGACCGCGAAGATAGGCTCCCTTGTGGATGTCAACGAGTCGGAAGATCCAGAGGGACTTCGCGTCTTCTACTACTTGGTACAAGATCTGAAGGCACTGGTCTTCTCTCTGATCTCTTTGCACTTCAAGGTGAGCATATTTGAACCTACTAATCGGGGTATCTCATGCTTATGGCACAACAGATCAAACCCATCTAGACCAGCAGACAAGCGAAATCATTTCAGACGATGAATGTTGTGTACTGCCACGCATCCGCGCCTCCCATCGTTCAACACTAGCCCATTCGAATGCTCGGTACACTTATCGAGAAGAAGGACAAAAACGACGTAAGGTTGACGATGATTGTAAGACCTGGAGAGCATCAAAACTCGCACGCTATGCACTCCTATTCAGGTGGACCCTCGATGGAGGAGGGAAATTTACTTCAATCTTGGTACCTCGAGGCAGAGTATGATCTCGTGTGTGGCAACGGGAACACGAGAGCGCCGATCCATGAGTACGTCCAATGAGTGGCGTATTGATAGCCGGTGACGAAGGCACGTGTTGCGCTGCGAACTTTCGTCTATAGCACGACGACTGGCACAATCATGGCATAGTCTTTCTGCTGAGATATCATCAGGAGACAAGTTCAATGCTGTTCCATATTGACTTTCACATGTTCTGGCTGCAATGAGGGTCCAACGCACGGACATGCGGCAGTCTCCGCCTCGGGAACCGGGACTAAACCTCAGCTGATACCGATGACATCGCAACATCGCACGCATCAGTCGTTAAGCCGACGACGACGACAATACCATTGACGACCATCTCCTGTAACTCTTCTCTTCTTGCTTGTTTAAATTACTTTCCCTCGTAATCGCATTGTGGTCATGCATTGTGCATCGTAATTCGACCCTCTGCACACCCGCCCTCCGCGACAGTGTCACGCGAGTGGAGCACCCAACGATGCCCACTCCAAGTGACGACCACATCCCGCCGACAGTCGATGCCATCGTCCCCGATACCGATATCGCGAGACACGGTTGTCCGCCTGAGGACCGACGAGAACAGCTTGCGCCGCGCGAAGAGCAGCGAGAATCGCCGAGTCCGTCCGCTCGTGCGGACAGAGGCAGCGGGGGCGAGCACCCGGCAGTTGATTCGATGCCCGTTCCTTCTCCCGAGGACACACAAAGCAATGAGATAGTAGAGTCACCGGACGTGCCCAGACGGCCCTCAAAGGCTGAGCTGAACGAAGACGCCTCTGTGGCGGCCGACCCGTCCAGTCCAACTGTTGGATCACTGTCACCGCCTTCTGACAGCGACTACAAGGCGACACAGCTGGCACAATCTCTATCGAACACTGTGATTTCGCCCGAGCAAGATGATACCCAACTGCCACTCTATCTACATTACCCTGAGCTCGACTGGCATCGACAGACCTCACCGAGCTCTACGACCTCCTTCTTGCGACCAGGAAGCAAATTCAGGGGGACTCAACAATCAGACCGCCAGGTCTATGATGTACAAGTAGAACTCAAAGACGTTGACCTTGCCGAGTCCACGCTCTGTGGATATCTGCGCATCCAAGGTAAAAATCTGAAGCGGTTGGCTTTTCGTCTCGATGCTGACCATCACCAGGACTTACCGATGATCATCCCACACTAACCACTTTCTTCGAAGGCGAGATCATTGGGCCAAAATACCTATTCCGCACATCTCATCCGTCTTGGGGTAGCTCCGAAAAGGTCGACCTGCAGCACTGGGCGCGATTTCCAGCCTGGCGACCACTGGCGAAGGCGGCTAAACAGAATCCTGCATTCACGCTGAGCAGAAGTTTCGATCGCGAACACATGTTCATGCGGTGGAAGGAATACTTTCTTGTGCCCGACCACAGGGTCAAAACCATCACAGGTGCCAGTTTCGAAGGGTTCTATTACATATGTTTCAACCAAGCTAGCGGAGCAGTCAGCGGAATATATTTTCATGCAAAGAGCGAGAAATATCAACAATTGGAGCTAAGTCACGTGGAAGACAGAGGCTGTTTGAGCGCGGTCGAGTTCCGATAGCCACGGCTGAACGCGCAAGAGGAGTGAGCTCGCGAGAGATCGAGCTTTCATGCGACCGCTGAGGGGTTGCGAAGACGAGGCGTTTGACATTCGTTTGATAGCGTTCGGGCGTACTAGGGGACATGGACCGGGCGGCAACCCGGGCACTCGCGTAGCACAGCATGCGTAGAAATGGGAATGGCAGAGCAGGAGGCTCCATGAGCTTTGTACAATTTGCGCAACGCGAACAGGCATGTCCAGCACGTTTGGTCTTCGATGTGCGGATAGTGAGATTGCACGTGAGGGCCTGGCCAGACTTTCTACGCGGAACGCGTTCCGGATTCGAACCGAGAATTTCACCCTGTCCAGTTCCCCGCTGGCATCACAGTGGCATCTCACTCATCCTCCGCGCTCGTCGACGATGTTGTCCCGCAACCGCCGCAGTCATTCTCGCTGTGGCTCGCCTGCGACTGTGCTACGAGTAGCAGCGTCTTGTGTTTCATGCAGTCACGGCAGATTCACGACCTCTCCTTCCAGCCGGGACAATCACGGCATAACTCCAGCCAGTGGGGAAGGCTACGACGACCAGTCAGCACGGCCAGTGGCTGTGCACAGCATCGATGAATGAGAGTATAAGTCTCAGGGGCTTTCTGTGACGCATGCGCTCGTATCGCTAGCAATGCTCACAGACAACCACAGGTCCTGACCGCTGCCAATTCGGCTCTTCGACGGAAATCAAGATCATCCTTGAGAACAGCACTGTTCAATGCCGAAAAGCTGCTACCGTCACCACCTCAAGGCCTGCCCCGGCGCTCTGCCCGTCGTACCGTAAGGCTCAGGAGCCAAACATCTCAGCCAGTACGCTCATACAGTCCAGGTGTCGAGTAACAGAGGAGAACTTGAAGCTCTTTCAAAGCTGTCGCGCCATCTCAGAACGATCGCGATCCTGGATCCTTCTCAGGTCCATGATCTGATGCACTCACCGCCTCCGCTACGCAGAATCCGTTGCACAAGGTCACGGTTTACACAACGTACCTGGCGAGCGTCCATACTCCGCCCCTATTGATGCGAACCTCCGGACTAGTCCACATCGGCGAACGCATTCATGAACAGCCGTCGGGGCCTTACTCACAGGGCCGGTTTGACTAGTCTTCGGCACCGCGGCTGCGCACGTATTGCTTACAGGTCAACAATGCTTCGTGAAGCTTGCCATCGATCCACAGAGCCATCGTATTCCCAATTTTAGCCATTACTGAGGGTATGGAGGGGCACTGCAGGTCTTTGATGGTCCCTAGCACGGCCGTCAACCTGGTCAGTATATGACTGCGCTGCCTGCGTAGCTGTCCATCGTCCGCATCCTTTCCTTCATTCGCTCTTTTGCCCTGCTAAGCACCTTTCGTTGACAGTCTTTGCATTATTTCGTCTCTCATTAATTGCTAACTTTTCCTCGATCCGATGACGCGATTCATCGGAGCTGCAGCTTTTGCTGCAGCTGCTTCAGCAGCGGCACTGCGAAGGGGCGATATGAACGGATGCGGCTTTCACATCAAATCATCTGGCGGCCTTGATTGTACTATGGGCCAGTTCGAGGACGGTCAGAACAGACTCAACGGGTCCTACCCGGTGGCAACATACTACTTCTCGAATGGAGGAATCACCGACGGAAACGGGCGCCCTTGCATCGTGACCACCACGAACGATGCCACGTAAGGTTTCACAAGAGGATGCGATCAGAGGGTAAGGTCACTAACATTCTTCGGATCCCAGTCACCAATTCCAATGCGATGAGAACTCGCCTGGCGGCCCAACTCGTGGCTTCACGATCTCCAACGACCGCAAGATTGCGTACAACGGCAACACCCAGGTACAACGGCAACACTCAATTCTTGTTGAAACTCTCTGATGTCTTGAACAACAGTTCTTCGCCTGCAGATACATCGACGAGTACAATGTTTACACGGACAAACTCAAGGGTCAGGACAAGTGCTTGCCTGTCGAGCTTAGCGCCGACAACGATTGTGCTGCTGGCTCTTCTGGTCCAGGCCCATCGCCCAGCTCTCCCAACGGCTATGGACCTCATGCGTCCGTTCCACCATACCCCAACACCACCCCAACCAAGCCAAACGGTGTTCCTGGAACTGGCACCGCACCAAGCTATTCCAAGACCTCTCCAGCAAGCCCAGTCGGCGAGACGCCAGGCGTCCCTGGCAATGGCCAGCCTCCTTCTTATGGTGGCGAGAAGCCATCTCCATCGGCTCCGTCGTCTCCAAACTCGCCTCCAAGCTACGGGCAACCTCCTTCCGGCGAGCAGCCAAAGCCTTCGTCTCCGTCTTCGCCAAACTCTCCTCCTAGCTATGGACAGCCTCCTTCCGGCGAGCAGCCAAAGCCTTCGTCTCCGTCTTCGCCAAACTCTCCCCCTAGCTATGGACAGCCTCCCGCCGGCGAGCAGCCAAAGCCTTCTACTCCGTCGTCTCCAAACTCGCCTCCAAGCTACGGAAAACCTCCAGGAGAAACCCCAAGCGGTCCAGGCAACGGCCAGCCGCCGGCGTCTGGTAAGCCGCCAGGAAATGGACAACCTCCAGCTTATGGAGTTCCACCTGCTGCCAGCACTCCGGTCACCTCAAGCCCAGTTGTGCCAACTGATGTCACTGTGACTGTGACGACTACGCTGTACACCAGTGATTGCCACGAAGTCTGCAGCGAGACTCAGTCGCTCCCCAACCATCCAACTGCACCAACGCACTCCCTGGGTACTCCTCAATCCTACGTCCCAGGACCAACACACTCTGTTGGAACTCCTCAGTCCATCATTCCTGGCCCATCCCAATCTCTGGGAACGCCTCAGTCCCAGATCCCACCAGCGACGTCTGGCACTCCTAAGCAAAGCGTCCCGGTTGAGAGCTCGCCCGTGCACTCCGCCTCGTCAAGCACCTCAATCACTACCAGCATTCCCGCTCCACCACCATATGGTGGTGTTCCGAGCAGCTCGACCGCGACCACGCCAAATTCGCCCGTCAAGCCAAGCAGCAGCAGCCACCCTGCCCCACCGCCATATGGCGACAAGAGCTCTTCCTCTTCTTCTACCGGTACCGTTCCAAACTCGCCACACCAGCCAAGCGAGACTACCTGCACTGAAACCACAACGACCCCAGGTAGTCCCGTTGAGACCTCTAGCACTGTGACGAGTGTTGTTCCATCTCAGTCAGCATCGTGCCCGGCTCCTGGTAGCACCGACAGCATGGGCCGTTACAGCTGCAACCCTGCCCATCAAGGCTACCCAGCAGGTCAGACTTGCCAGCTGGAGAATGGCTGCTATTACCTCACGACATCATCCTCTACCTCTTCAACTCCTGGCGCCACCGTTTCCACCGCTTCGGCTTCCACCTCGCCAACCCAGCCAAAGCCAAGCACACCATCCAGCCCCGAGCAGCCTCCTCATTACGGGGCCACTGAGTCCACATCCAGTGCGACGAAGCCAGCTGCAAGCACTTCTGTTGTCAAGTCCACGATTGTCGTCACACCATCTGGCTCTGTCTCATCCACGGCAGTTGTCACCCCTTCCACCTCTGTTGTGAAGTCAACAGTTGTCGTCACGCCATATAGCTCTGCTTCATCCACAACTGCCGTTACGCCATCGACCTCCGTCGTCAAGTCCACGGTCGTCGTGACGCCATCTAGCTCTGCCTCGTCCACTCCTGGCTCTTCCACCTCTGCCTCGTCCACCTCGACCACACCTGCATCGCCTACTTCCTCGACCCCAGGATCTTGCGGAACTACGCTCGAGGGATCCTACCAGGCTCCAAAGCTCATCACCTGGGTTAGCGAGGACCACCCAGCAACTTCGTATGGAAGCAAGCAGAACGCTACCATCAACGACGAGTGCTCTTCTGTCTTCAACTTTGACATCCCAGCTGATTACAAGGGCAAGCAATGCAGCGTCGTTTTCCTGTTCCCAGAGGAGGATGAGTCCAAGTGGTCGTGGAACGAACAGGGTAGCATTGAGTTCAACAAGCTCAGCGGCGCTGTCAACGGCCAGACTACCTATGACACTTGCCCATCCAAGGAGCAATGCCTCGGAACGATTGCTCCTAAGCCTGGAAACAGCTACGTCGTCAGCACCGCTCCTTGCCAGGCCGGCGAGACTGTCACGATTGAGACAAGCAGCAAGGATGGCCTTGGTATGGACTTCTGTGAGGATGCCAACAAGCCACCAGTCGGTGTGTACATTACTGCTTGCTAGGCGCAGTCTCTTCCACACGAATAGACGAGCAGAAATCTCTCGACTGGATGATGTTTTCGGCGGTGCTCATTGAGCGAACATGTTGTACATAGGAATAGAAATCGTGGTACAGATCGGTAATGTATTGATAGAACTCGCTCCATCGGGGGCCTGCGATACTTCCCCATATCACCTTCCACAATCAGAAAATGCGACATTGCCTAACTCACTGTCGATGCTGGAGAGTCGAGAAGTGCGTGCAAGGATCTAGTTAGACCGGTCGGATTTTTGCAAGGACCGAGCCGACGTCCTCTTCCAGACCGACTATGTCCGAACGTGGTTCTGTATCATTGCATGCATTTGAGATTCCGCCGCCATCCTACAGCCCAACGCAGACTGCACTCTCGCACAGGCGTGGCAAGTGGTGCAGGTGCACAGCGAGCAAGCGAGAAGGCGTGGCGTCGCTAGTGCTCGTCCGCGGAGGCAATCGCGACGGCTCCCGAGCACGGTGGGCATCAATGCAATACACGGTGTGATTTTGCGGTGGAGCAGGTCTGGAAGGCGGTGAGTTATGGGCTGTGTAGGCTGGGAGAGAGAGAGGTGAGGTCGGAATAGTTCTAGCGAGAGGCAATACAGCTCATCGTCACCTCGGGCCAAGGAATCCGCTGGCTGCGGCGTCATTCGGCGCTGTTGTGCACCGCTGCGGGGCCGGAGGGTCGACGCTGATCATTGCAGCATCGACGCATTGATGGACGGCGGGCGCGTCAGGCACTGTATATGCCTTCACGCGGTGCGCAGCGCAGAAAAGAAGTCGCTTTCTGCTTCCTCCGCCGCAACTCCACAAGCTCCACCACCAACAACACGCAGTAGCACAAGGGCAGCCACGGCTCGAATTCCGGCTCTGCTGGAGCGGAACCACGAAGCATGCGAATTCGTCGCTCCGAGTAGCGTCCAGGCCATTCTTTGACATATCCCAACAACAGCAGCAAAAGCGGCCAGCTCCGTACCCAAAGTTCGACACGCGACACTCTCGTCACGCTGGTTGACACTGGCGGCAATGCCTTGACTGCCACCAGCCTACTGCCAAGCGCCTTCCTGGATCTCCGGAGCAATTTCTCCCCCTCAACTCCAATGAGCGACAAGGTCAATTTCGTGCAGGCCAACTCCGATTATGATGAGGAGCAGATCAGAACCTCGACACGCCTTGCGCAGCAGCAAGCAAGTGAGAACCCAGGTTTTGTCTTTGTCAACTTTGACTATGGAGACGATGAGAACCAAAAGAAGACTTCTCGGAAGCTCATCAGGAGCAAAGCCACGGCCTACTCCCACCGTGTTGCTCCCAGAGGCGCAATGAAAACCGAGGTCAACCTGCGACTGTTGAAGAGTGCCAGCCAAGGTGGATCTTCGAGCTCGACATCAACACTATCCTCTCTCGAAGCGAGTTCAAAGGAGTCAAGCGAAACGCACAAGGCCACTAAGCGCGCAAGAGAGCATTCAGACACGAGCGATATCGAGGATGGCGGCGTACAAGCGAACATGAGACGAAAAAGAGCCACGCTCCCTATCAGACGCGAACCGTCCCCGACTGGCAGCGATCGTTCATTGTCTCCTGCAAACTTCGAGATGTACCTCCCTGATCTGACCTCCATGGACGCGAGTATGCGGGATCCATTTCTGACATATCCCGTACGATATCGAAACTGGTACGGGAAGCTGATCAGCTACTGGTACAATGTGGTCTTGCCTCGCTCGACACGAGTGATCAAAGCCTCGCCAACGGAATTGCAATCATACACCGTTTGGTCTCGTAAGCAGGAGCTGAGTGAGCCAGTGTTATTCTACACCTCACTTTTCCTTGCCAGTGGGATTCCCGTAGCTGAAGGGCTCTTCCCAGTTCAGGCAGCACTGTGGCTCCGACACAAGACAGTGCAGGCTATGCAAGAAGCCTTGGCAGATCCGGAGCGCGCAACATCCATTCCAGTCATTCTCGCTGTTGGGCGTATAGCACTACATGAGCACATTTATGGCAATCGCGAGCTTGCCCACACAATGCACCGTCCTGCCCAACTGCGGTGAGTGATGAGCTAATGCTCTCGCGCGTATTTACGTTGACTGACAATATAACAGGATGATCAACATGCGTGGAGGTCTCGCGAATCTTGGTCTACCAGCAACCACTATACAGCTAATTGTTTGGCTCGATGCACTAATGAGCGCCGAAACTGGAACGACGCCATATTTTGCGGAAGTTCCGAAACAAGTTGGCATCCAGTCATACACACCACAGGAAGCGATTCACGTCACCAACTTCTCGTCACCACATCGGACTGCACATCCGGGGTATGATAACAAGACAGCTTCTGTTTCGAGACGAAAGCGCCCCAAAACGTAGCGTCACTTTCGAACGTCCTGCGCCGAAAGGGTGTCGGGAGGAAGCCATGCTGCAACAATTCCATGTTACACCCGGACATCTGGGCCACGAACGGCGGAAGGCAGTCAATCCCCGGAGAACTCTTATGGGCGTGATATTAGCCCGAGGCTCAATTGATGAGCGGTGACTACCCTCTCCTTCTGCCAAGCATCGCGCCGCTGCTGTCTCTCAGCGAGGTCTTTTCCCTCCATTTTCTGGGAGCAAGAGATTCCCACAGGGCACATTTCTTGAGTCCGTATTCACATTCGAGCTGACTCCGGCATGGTCGCAAATCAAAATCAGCTCATAATATCCGTGCCACAATCAGGATGGGAGGAGCAAAGCTTTTGAGAACGCCACTGTCCGGCGGCAAGTCAAAATCTAGGCTCATGGGCAAAGCATCTATTCATAGCTCTAGCCATCCAGCCCCAAATTCTCCATCAGCGTGTCTATCTTTCCCAGTAAGATTTGATAATTCATAGCATCCTGCGCGAACTCGTCACCTGCAATTTCTCCATCTAATGTTCGAATGACGACCTGCCCTTCCATATTCTCTGCACTCTGTCCGGCCTGTACTGGAGTATCAACATCGACGCCTTCGTCAATGTGGAGCTTTTCAATGCCCTCTCTCAAATCGTCTGCGGGCGACTCGTCGAAGGTCTCGTCGAAACCAGTATCCTCAAAACGAAGGCGGAAGCGTTCTGACAGATAGTAGCGGATATCATCTATGAGCTCAACAGTATCTGTCTCCTCACGAGATTTGATCCGATTCGCCGACTCCTGCACGAGCTCTCTGAATTCCGGTTCGTCAATGTACCGTTCCAGTCGGTATGCGATGTATCTCGCACCAAACTCCTCTAAACGGTGTACGCGGGTATCCCATCCTGCTCGTACCACATCGTAAATGTCCAGTAGATCTTCCGCCTCGGTCTCTCCTCTCGGATTGTCGGCCTCGACAACACTGGCGCCTGCGCCTAAAGTGCTGATCAATAGCGCTGCTCGCTGTTTCAATTTGTCGATGAATAGCATGTCTGCGGCATTGAGTACGTCCAGTGCGATCGATAATGTGAAGTCTGCTTTTTCAGTATACATGAACGTTAGGATAATCTCGAGGACTTCGGGCGAGCAGTCCACTGGTACAATCTGCAAGTGCTTCGATTCTTGACCTTCTCGGAAGGGCGAAGCGAACATGGTTGCGAAAACCTCGGATCGCAGCAGCATGGCTCGATGGCAGGGAAATAGCACTGATCGCCTCGATTTTCGTGCCTGTGATGAGGCTCGGGAGGCTTGACGTTGGAAGTTGCCAATTGGAATGCCGTTGAGAGGACCTTCTTTCCGCCGCACATCTTGTTCCATTGATGGCGTATCTGTTCCTTCGACATCTTCATCTTCATCGGCACGAAGAAGCACATCCGCAAAAATGCCATTATCTCGATCCCACTTCACGTCGTTTGCCTTCGCGCTCTCCACTGTCATCTTGTGCTTGAGAACATTGTTGGCGAACCAATCTGCAAGTTGATCTCTGCTCCGTTGTACTTCTTCAGCTCGCCTTTGTCGAGCCTGTCTTCGGTCGCCGGATGCAAGAATGTCCTGGAATAGCTGTTCGATCTCCAGCTGGCGACTGAGCTTGTCGATGCCTGTCAGGATGATTTGCGCCTCCTCTCCATCGCCGAGATCCGCACCCACTTCGGCAAGATAGAGATACTTTATACATGTCTCGAATGACTGAGGTGCAATTGAACTGGACAGTTTCCAGTGTGTCGTTTCGGGTGCAGCAGCGAGCTTCTTGGCGAAATATGGACTTCGTGCACTGAGAACGAATTTGTGAAGCTCGAACTTCTCCGTTCCAGCCTCGACGGTGATATCCGATGTTTTGGGCGACACTCTCGTCAAAAGGCTTGTAACATGTGCTGCCAAGGGCTGTAGAGGGTCTGTCGATTTACTGTAGTCGTATTGCAATAGGAGATTCCGAATTCGATCGTTCAAGGCATTGTAAAGACATCGTTCACCTTGGAAGGTATCGCGCTCACACAAAGCTCCTTGCTCCAGCAGCATTTGAGCTACTTCGTAGTGGCCACATAGTGACGCCTCAACCCGCCTCATCAGCAATCAGCCCAGGTGACGGGTTCTAGAGGATAGAGGACTTACAAGAATCAAAGGCGTGTAATCGTACTCATCTCGAGCATTGATATTGACACCTTTGCTGATCTGTTCTTGACAAATTCGAAGGTCGCCTCTTCGACATGCTTCACAGAACTTCCGGAACTCGAGGCTGGTGTCAAGAGGATTCTCGTCCTTGAGTCGGCCAGAGGAGATTTCCTGCTTCTCGTCGTACAGAGCCTTTTCCAGCTGATGCTTCCCAAGCAGTGAATCAGCCATGGTAGCTTCTCGCACCAGGAAGGCGTGCAATATATGGGGTCGAATGCAAAAGTGAAGTCTGGATCGAGAGGGTGGCAAGACGTCACAGCACAGACTTTCTGTTCGCAATTGATTAGATTAGATTTAGATCCGAGATCCCAGCGCATCGGGTCGCTGTGCGGGTGGCGCTGTAGCGACGGATGGTTGTCAGATCACGTCGCCCCGTCCCTTCGACAACCTCGTCCGCAGGGTAGCGCAAGGCAGCTGATGTGGCTTCGCCTGCTTGATGCCTGAATAATGACCGACAGTGATGGGGAGCACGCCCGTAGTGCTTTGTACGCGTCAAGACCGTGCCATCGACGTGCGACCGGCGAATGTCGGCATTGAGCCGCATGGTCTTGGCGCACGCATGCGCTGGGGTTAAGCGAGCCGTTGCTACGTAGCAACGGCTCTGTCAACAGTTCCTTAAGCTCTGCGAACAGGCTTGACCTTTCGAATGCCATGTCTGATCAGACTGCACCTCTACTGCACATGTACAGCTGAACTCTGCGAGCGCCTCGTTAATGCTCATACTAATCCAACAGCCCTTCCTTGTTAGACTTGCGACACTGTAGACAGCACAGTACCACATACTCTCTTACAGGAATACCAGCCAGCCATGGCTACCGACAGCGACTATGAAGTCTTGGAGAAGATAGGGCAAGGCTCGTTTGGAGTCATCCGCAAGGTGCGGAGAAAGGCGGATGGCGAGGTCATCTGCCGCAAAGAGATCTCGTACACCCGCATGTCAGATCGCGAAAAGGAACAACTGCACGCTGAGCTGCGCATCCTCGAATCGCTACGCCATCCAAACATCGTACAATACTACCACCGCCAGCACCTCAAGTCATCACACGACCTCCACTTGTATATGGAATACTGCGGTAACGGAGATCTTGGTGGTTACATCAGAAAGTTGAAAGAGAGGAACAAGATGGCCGATGAGGAGTTCATTTGGGCAATCTTCGCACAGCTCGTGGGAGCGCTGTATCGATGCCATTATGGAGAGGACCCGCCGGCCGCTGGTAAAGAAGGCAATGTGCGTAAGGGCAAGGCGCTCGTAAGCAAGCAGGGTCACACAGTTATCCTGCATCGCGATCTCAAACCTGAGAATGGTATGCCTCCGACTCCCTCACTTCCTGCTCACTTGCTGACCATTTAGTGTTTCTCGGCGAAAACAACAGTGTTAAGCTTGGTGACTTTGGTCTGTCCAAGATCATCGCCTCTCATGACTTCGCCAGCACCTATGTCGGCACACCATTCTACATGAGTCCGGAAATATGTGCTGCAGAGCGATACTCGCATCACTCGGATATCTGGTCTATGGGATGCATCATTTACGAACTTGCAACACGCCAAGTGCCTTTCGAAGCACGCAGCCATATGGAGCTTGTTTTGAAGATCAAGAAGGGATATATCAAGCCTCTGCCAACACAGTACAGCCAGGACCTTACGGACGTCATCTCCTGGTGCTTGAAGACCGATCCACGCCAGCGACCTGACTGCGCGCAACTGCTTGGCGTTGCCAACATCAAGGTCGCCCGCACGCGTCTGGAACAAGCCTCAGCCTTGGGCCAATTGGGCAAGCTACAAATTGATCGCGATTCTGCCTTCTCCAAGCTCGCAGCCGCACAGAAACAAATACAAGATTTGCAATGTGAAGTAAGCAAGCTTCGCGAGGCGAACAAGAAGGTCGAGATGGAATGGCACGCGCGTGCAACCTTGGCGATCGATCAGAAAGTTCACGAAGCCCACGAAAAGAACAAAGCAGAGCTCCTTAGTCAATTCGACGCAGCGGTCGAGAAGCGAGCGGAAGAGAAGCTGGCACTTCATCTGGCAAGCCTGCCCTCAACGGCCACCCAGTCGTCGAATTATACGCACAACATCCGATCCTCCACACCACCTCCCGCCCGCCGAGACATTGCCAGTCTCAACAACTTCCAGCGCAAGTTGCCAGACACAGATGCATCGTCACTGCCTGACCTCGATGAATCCATCATTGAACAGGACCTGACATCTCTCTCCCTCGGCAACGATGCTCTCGAAACTGCAGAAGCGCAGGATGACATTGTGTCGCCTCTTGCAAATCGCACGAAGCCACCTCCGAAGAAGCGCGAGCGCAAGCCGTTCGTGCGCGCGAAGACTTTCGCCAACTGCAACAACATCGCCAAAGACAGCCCTATGGATGTTCATATGGCCGACCCTTCGCCGGCACCGACGCACATGAGAGGCTTTATCTCACCTCGCAAGGGTTTCCAAGAACGTTTGACGGGCGAGCCACTGAAGCGAAACATCTTCAGTGCTGCAGCAGAGAAGGAGAATGTCAGGCCTGCCGTCAGAGGTAGAACATTGGTGGAGCTCAGCGGGGCATCAGTGCCACAGAGTCCGGCCAAGTGGATCGGCAACCCAGCCATCCTGGAAGATATGATGCCTTCTCCATTTGTGAAGAGGCGGTAATTTGACGGGGAGAACGCTGTGGTTATGGGGATCGGGAAACATTAAACATTACAGGCGCGGCGCTACGCGAACTTTTCTTGTGTTTTGGGGATCGGGATCTCGTATTTCTGGAGGCTCTTTGGGACTCTAGGGTTTGCATGGTTGGATGTGTCCCGAATCATGGCAATGACAGAACATGGCGGCGCTTGGGGGCGGGTTGCAATCGTTCATGGGGTGTTATGGGCTTCCTGCATTAGTGAACGCGTTCAAGCGTACAGTACTCTCGGCAAAATAAATCTCAGTATGTTTACTTTGAACATTGTTGGCAACACCCTTCAGATGACTCAAAGCAGCGTGCGAGGAGCATCATCTCAAATACCTCAGCAAGAGCTCTGTACAACTTCGCTGTTACGACGATGCTCTCTGAGCCACCTCTCTGCTTTCATTTGACGGTTCTGCTGAAATGTAGTCATGACGATGGAGGAGGGGACATGTAGGGAAGGTTGCGTGTGCGTGTCGAACGCGTCAAGATGTAGGTGAAGTCGGGAGAGAGTTGCGGCTCTGCAGAGCTTGGCACAGATTGTCGCCGCTGTTCCGTCTCGTCATCATAGATGCCTTGCCTTGACCTTTTGCCTCATCTTCCGATCGACCAACTATCAACACCCTCCGCCGCCCGTTCAACTGGAATCCCCGGTACCACTGTGCATGGTCGTGCCCGCGCCATAGCATCAACCTCGGCCTCCGCCATCTCCTTCTGTAGCGCACCGCAGCCCATGTCGGGAGTGCTCCTCCGACGGCCGCAAACCATTGCGCGCTCGTCTCGACAGCTCCTCGAGGCTGCTTCATTATCGCGCGCGCTAGCTCAACGACCTGCGTCGCTTCCTCGGCCGTTATACGCATATGCTCGAAGTCGACAGTATTCAACAGAGAAGGACAAGGATGGCAAACACGTTGAGGGCAAGCCGGGCGCCTCACCCAAGGGCATTGAGGACCTGTACTCACAGCGATCGCCACTGTCTTCAAATCCGCAGCCGCCACCAGGGAAAAAGCCTGAGGAACCAGAAGACGGCAAGTCCAAGTTGACTGCGGCCGAAGAGAAGGCGCTCGAGGACACCTTTGCGCTAGTGAAGAAGGGCATGCCTGCATCTATGGCCGAGGACATCGATAAGGCTCTGCAGAAGATCAAGAAAGAGGGTTTGCCAACAGAGTTGCGTGAGACAATAGCTGAGGTGTCCAAGGAGGGCATGTCTCCTGCACGTGCTGCTAAGCTGTGGCGACTCACGACGCACATTGCGAGACAGACAGCTGAGGATATTGTGAACGAGAAGGACACGGAGCCCAAGCAAAAGACATCAGATGAGCCGGGACCGGCAGGATCGAGTGGGCAGAAAGACGGTGGCAAGAAGAAGGGAAAACAGGAAGGCGAAAGTCCGTTCGGCAAAGTCACTGAAGTGAAGCTCGATCTCTCGAATTTCCTCGTCTCTGCATTCGTCGCATACATGCTATACCGACTCGTGATGCCTACCGAGAACAGCAGAGAAATCACCTGGCAGGAGTTCAGGAATACTTTCTTCGACAAGGGCTTGGTTGAAAAGCTGGTCGTCGTCAATGGCAACAGGGTTCGTGTCTATCTTCATCGCGACAACGTGGCAGCAATGTATCCGGAGTCGCCAGCTGCACAACAAGGTTTCTACTACTACTTCAGCATCGGTTCAGTAGAGGCGTTCGAGCGACGAGTCGATGAAGCTCAGAATGAATTGCGGATACCCGGTTCAGAGAGGATACCTATTTCCTATCACGAGGAGGGCAGCTGGGCGAACATCATCCTTGGATTTGGACCTACGTTACTTTTCATCGGCGCTATCGCGTACATGTCTCGAAGAGCTGCGTCAGGCGCGGGTGGTGGGCAAGGTGGAATCTTTGGCATGGGTCGCAGTCGAGCCAAGAAATTCAACCACGAGACAGACATCAAAGTCAAGTTTTCCGATGTTGCCGGCATGGACGAGGCCAAGACTGAGATCATGGAGTTCGTTGGTTTCCTCAAAGACCCGGCCAGGTTCCAGAAGCTCGGTGCAAAGATTCCACGTGGTGCCATTCTTTCTGGGCCTCCTGGAACCGGTAAAACGCTCTTAGCAAAGGCCACTGCCGGAGAAAGTGGCGTACCATTCTTCTCCGTGTCGGGATCTGAATTCGTGGAAATGTTTGTTGGTGTTGGCCCAAGTCGTGTGCGAGATCTGTTTGCCAACGCCCGCAAAAACACACCTTGCATCATCTTTATCGACGAAATTGACGCCATCGGAAAGGCACGTGCCAAGCAGTCTTTCGGTGGTGGCAATGACGAGCGAGAGAGTACGCTGAACCAAATTCTGACGGAGATGGATGGATTCAACACCTCAGAACAAGTGGTTGTGCTCGCCGGTACGAACAGAGCGGATGTTCTCGATAAAGCGCTCATGCGACCCGGGCGCTTTGACAGACACATTGCCATCGACAGGCCGACCATGGATGGCCGAAAGCAAATATTCGGGGTGCATCTGAAGAGCATTGTTACCAATGAGGATATCGAGCACCTCAAGGGTCGTCTGGCAGCACTCACTCCGGGATTTGCGGGTGCTGACATCGCCAACTGTGTCAACGAAGCAGCGCTTGTTGCTGCCCGAGCTGCAGCCGACTCTGTGACTATGCAACACTTCGAGCAGGCCATCGAGCGTGTGATTGGAGGTCTTGAGAAGAAGTCCCTTGTACTCACGCCCGAGGAGAAGAAGACTGTCGCTTACCACGAAGCTGGCCACGCCATCTGTGGGTGGTACTTCCAGTGGGCCGACCCCCTTCTCAAGGTCAGCATCATCCCACGTGGCGCTGGAGCCCTGGGTTATGCTCAGTACTTGCCAGGCGGAGGCAACGATGCTGTTCTCATGAACGTCAAGCAACTCATGGATCGTATGGCCATGACACTTGGCGGGAGAGTCAGCGAAGAATTGCACTTCGATACCGTCACATCGGGAGCTAGTGACGATTTCAACAAAGTCACGCGAATGGCAACTGCCATGGTGACGAAATGGGGAATGTCAAATCTCGGATACATCTACTATCCCGACAGCGGCGAGACACAAGAAACACAACTTCAGAAGCCCTTCTCCGAGCAGACGGCGCAGAATATCGATGCGGAAGTGAAGCGAATCGTGAACGAAGCCTACAAACAATGCCGACAATTACTTGAGGAGAAGAAGCACGAGGTCGGCCTCGTGGCGGAGGAGCTTTTGAAAAAGGAAATGATTGACAGAGACGACATGGTTCGTCTACTCGGCAAGCGTCCATGGGCTGACCCTGGGGAGTTCTCCAAGTACTTTTCCGGGAGCGGCGACAACAAACCTCTTGGACCCACGCCTGGTCAGCCTTCTAGCGGGACGCCTGGTGGGATAGGCGATTCGGACGGCGGTAGCTCGCCTCCACCCCTCCCTGGCGCCGGACCTGCACCACCAGCTCCAGCACTGTACCAAGAGCTAGAGGAGGCCAGCAAGAAGTGGTAGAGCAATATAGAACCGATTTTGGGAAAAAGACGTCCTTTTGTACATGGCTGTAAAGAGTAGGAAAGATGTGAGCCGGCGCAGTGGGGTTTGCATGACTTGGGGAGTCGACGTTGATCTATTAGAGGCATGTCTGTGGAGTCAGTGAGCATAAGGTACATGCACTGCTCGACGTTACTGTGCCAAGGGCTGCTGTAGATTAATCATCAGCAATGAACTCCGCTACTACAAATTGAGATTATTCTCCACGTGTTCAGCTGTCTCTTGTCTCAGAGAGATACATGTGGTAACAATTTTGTCTGGGGGCAGACTGAGATGCAGAAAACATGCGATGTCTTCGGAGAAAAGAATACTTTGTAATCAAGACTTCGAATCGATGTCCAGGCGCTAGTGAGAGCTCGCGGCGCATGTAGTAGTGAGCCTCCATATTGATAGCTCGCTCGAAGAGGTAGCGGTGCGATGCTGGTGACACACTGACATGCATGGCTCGAGTAGCTGGGTACATAGGATGCTGTTCACTCTCACAGCTGGCTATGCAGTGTACAAGTGCGGGACGCGGCCGCGACTAGCATCAAGGAGGCAATTTTGCCCTGCACAGGAGCGAAGGTGCTGGGGTGCGCGTGAGAATAAATCTACCGAAGTCTGGAGAGATGAAGCGGCCGGAGCAGTCGCATCCGGGCAGCGCGGGGGTCTATTAAGATGCGCCTCTCCATGTTTCCTCGTCGCGCAAAGAGCCTGACCAAAGACTCTGCGCTGTTGTCTGCGGCGACTACTGGACACCTCCTCCTCCCACTGGACCGGCGATAAGACAGCAATGGCGCGATGACAGGGCAAGGTCGGACTCTGCTATGTGCGATCTCCGGCCGATGCAGGCGGGCGACCACGGACGGCCTGGATCCAGGAGGTACGGCAGAGAGAGGCTCTGGAGAGGATACGGTGCCAAGCAACACGCGCACGACAGCGAGCGCGCGGCCATGTCCGGTGAGCCAAAGGAGAAGTCGGTGGGCGAGGAGTAGCAGGGAGAGAAAGACAGACAACAGCGCGTGGGTGGTGGGTGCCTGAGAGCGCGCAGCGGACGTTGTTTGAAAGTCCGCTCCCATTTCGCTCCAGGAGCGCGCGCACTGGCCAGAGGGATCCTGGAAACTTCCCGCACGGCCAGCAGCATGCGCACCTGGGAGCGTGGAAGAATCGGATGCGATCATCGCCCACGCAGCGGTGTTTGTCAGCGACTCGGTGCTGCGCTGGCGGGGGGGAGTGCGCATCGCACCGCATCGCATCGCCATCATGGACTGCCGCAGCGCAGCACAGCGCCTCTGGCCATGACGCACTCGCATCCTCCGCACCTCCCATCCTGCAGACACGCACAATCCTCTGCGAAACAGGCACCCCAGTACACTGTCTAGGTCGTCCGGTCCAGGCCTAGCGTTCCGCCCGCCGGGCCTAAGCTAGGAATCTACTGAGGCAGTCGTCAGTAGTCAGATCAAGTCATCGTGGTCGCAACTTCCAGAGACACCGCACCAAAAAGCTTCGACGCCGCTACACCTTACTCCTCCGCCCCCTCCCCTCCCCTCTCTCCATTCCACGACCACACTTCCGCCGCTACCCGGTGGCGCCCTCGTGCGCATAGTGGCATGAACGTCGCTGGAGCCTGGCCATGGAACCAAACAGCAACAACCCTACACCTCTCCCTATGGCTCCCGGAACACAACTCTACGGCGGCGGCGCCTATGACGGCTCACCCAACATGGCGAACATGACAGCAGGCTCCAATGGTGCGCAGTGGTTCCAGGGCGAGAACGATTACGGCGATTTCGACCAAGATGCCAATGGCGAAGATGGTACCGCAGATCACGATGCCGAGGGCGGCGACCAGCGGGATCCCAAGCGAAGAAGGATAGCAAGAGCATGCGACATGTGTCGAAGGAAGAAGATAAAGTGTGACGGGTAAGGTTGGCGCACATGCAGAATAGAATACATGCTAACTGTCGCAGGAAAATGCCCAAGTGAGTGGAACACACGCTCGCGGTGCTAGATGCGATTGCTTCTAAATTCAGCCAAGGTGAATATTTTTAGGAGCGGCTGCTAACGCGGCATTGTAGATGCAGCCATTGCGAGAACTACAAAACCGAATGTGTCTTCACTCACGTCGAAAAGAAGCGCGCTCCGCCGAAAGGTGCCAAGTACATCGAAGGGCTAGAAAACCGACTCGGTCGGATGGAGAATCTGTTGCGACTCTCTGGACTATTGGCTGAAGACGATGGTGGTCGGACAGATCTGGGCACACTGGAGAAGAGACTGGCGGAACAGTCAAAGACGTCAAAGAGTAATGTTGCCAGCCCACAGTCGACACATTCATCAACTCGGCAGGCTAGCGGGGCCAATGGCAAGGATACAAATACGCCTCCCCAGAATGAATCGTTGGAGAGCACGGCTACAGCGAATACCGCAAGCCCGACCGCATACAATGGCAATGGTAATTCTTCCTCTCCGGATCCGGTCAGACGGTCGACGGATGTCTCTCGAAAGGATGCTCAGGATGTTGATGCGCTCGCAGATCAAATGTGTAGTCTCATCACCAACAATGTTGGCGAGACACGGTACATCGGATCTTCTTCCGGCTTCAGTATATTCAGTCCCAAGGGCATTCAGTGGGTCAACGAGAAGACTGGGGACAATAGCTTCCAAGCTATGATCGCACACGCTTCGGTCGAGGATAAGACTGGCTGGGATCATTGGAAACCGGAAGTGTTTAACGACCTCTTCGAACGACGCATTTTCAAGCCTCTTCCAGGGAAACAAGAATGCTACGCGCTACTCAAGGACTACTTTGAAAACTTCAACTGCATGTTCCCACTATTTCACGAGCCCACTTTCATGCACTTGGTCGACAAACACTACTCTCTAGAACCATATGACGGATCGGGCTGGTGGGCGAGTCTCAACGTCGCGCTTGCCATTGGACATAGGCTTCGCGTGATGAGCAACGTGGTCGGGCAAGAGGAGGATGAAATAGCTTGGGCGTATCTCAAGAACGCTATGGCGGTCATGTCGGAGCTGACACTGCGCAACACAGATCTACTGTCAGTGCAGGCACTTATCGGCATGGCTCTTTTCCTGCAAGGCACGCCGAATCCGCAGCCCAGTTTCTTCTTGGTTGCCGCTGCTATTCGATTGGCCCACTCAATAGGCCTACACAAGCGTGGATCGGGTTTCAATCTCAATGGAGTTGAAAACGAGCAACGTAAACGTGTCTTCTGGATTGCATACCTATTGGATAAGGATCTCTGCTTGCGATCCGGCAGACCGCCGGTACAGGACGACGATGATATGAATGTGGATCTCCCATCAGAGAAGCCGCCTGACAACGTGGGCAATGTGCCTCTGAAGGACGGAAGTACCATGAACCTGTTCAGGCTGATGTGTCAGTTCGCACAAATACAGTCTCGGGTCTACAAACAACTGTACTCGGTGAAAGCTAGTCGACAAAGCGACGGCGAATTGCTGAACACAATTGGTGAGCTTGATGCCGCTCTAGAAGAATGGAAAGATGGTATCCCAATCGACTTCAGGCCGGAGCACGAGATCAAAGCCACCCACACCCCACTTATCTTGCACATTGTGGTACTGCATTTCGCATATTACAATTGTTTGACCACAATACACAGGATGAGCGTTCATCACGGATACTGGACCAGCCGATTGAGTGACTATGCTGTTCAGGGACTGAACGCCAGACCATTGAATCCGCGGGTGTTCATGAGCGCGGCGCTGTGTGTCAATGCAGCCAGGACGAGCATTGGGCTGATCAGATACATTCCACAAGGAGACTACGCTTGTGTTTGGTGAGTTAACGTGGCGGTAGTGCTCTGTGCCAACCTACTAATCAATACGTCTAGGCTTATCCTCTACTATCCAGTGTCCTCACTAGTGACATTGTTCGCCAACATCTTACAGAACCCACAGGATGCGCGAGCCCGTACTGACCTCAAGCTGATGAGCAGTGTGGTATCCTTCCTGACTATGCTCGAACGCGACGTTTCGGAAGCGAATGGCAACGTGCGCCGCATGCTTTCGGTGTGCGCTGAGTTTGAGCGCATTGCGCGTGTCGCCCTAGACAAAGCCGAACGTGAGATGCGAGGTCGTGGCAAGCGGAAGCAAGCTGAGCGCGAACGCGAAAAGGCCATGAAGGAACGAGTAACTGGCGAGGTTGCTCAAGGTATCGAGGAGGGGAAGACGCTGGAGCAAATTCAAGTCGAGACGCAAGCCTCATACCGAAGGCCCGTCCCAACTCCAAGTCTACGAGCTTCGACGGCAAGCCAGGCAGGAAGTAATCCAGCCAACAGTCCTCGCAGCTGGGGCGGTAGCCCTCCAGGCGCCGAACCTCCGAGCAATCGGCGCTCAGCCAGCAATCCGACACCACACTTGGCTCACTCCACGCTCAATGGCCATGGTCAGCATCAGGAACAACACCATCAGCAAAGTAATTACATGCCCTCACAACAACCTCACTCGGCCGCTGGTCCTTACAATCACATCCAATATCCGCAAGACATGAACGGTCTCGAATTTGGTGGACCCAATGGCTCACCACAACAACAATTCTCCACAGCTCCGCCCAACATGGATGGTACTTTCGCGCCTCACCCAGTATTCCCTCATCCAACGTCCGGACCCGAATTCGGTGGCATGCCTTTCGATCCGAACGGCGGACCCATGGGTGGCCCAGGCGGAATGCCGGGAGCACTGAATGGCACTGGAGCTTTTCAACAACCTTTCGTACCTCAAGACCTCTGGCAGATGCCCATGACACTGGAATGGGATTGGGCCGAGGGTTTGGGCTTGGGATCTTTCACGCCCGGGCCGATGTCCTTTGATCCGGGAGCTGGTGGGTTTGACGGCAACGGGCAACAGCATCCATCGCATCTCCATGGCGGCAATGGCGGCCCCCAATGATACCGATCTACCACTGCTATCAGCCGAATAACTGTCACGAAAGCATATATTCCTCCGATGAGACAATGTAACCTCTGCTCGTTGGCTTGAGCCCGCGGAGGTCCGTTCGAAACACGAATACCTTCTGCCGGCGACCTTGGCAGAACGACTTTTCATTTTTCATCTTTCTCTGGGCACGGGTGGAAAAGGTTAATCTGATATCCCAAATCTCTGCTCTGGCGATGAAGAGCGCACGCATCTGACAAGGAACTCTCCTTGTACATATATGGCGGATGTGACGACCTTACGAATAATCGAGAGGGCTCTTCGTGAAGCTCAGCTTGCGAATGCAGCCGATAGATGTACGACTATACTCACGGTCTTATTTCCCCGTTTCAAATCTCAGATCTCAGTATTCAGTTTCTTCTTGTATCACATTGTCTCTGGCACCAGCCACTTGGCCGAGCAGCTGCATGTTGCTCTTACCATTGACTCTGGCACGTCTTGGCGGCTGAGTGATACTCCGAGGCAAGTGCGATCGGACCCCGCTGGTAGTTTCCACCCCACCTCATGCATAAGAGTGACTTATTAACCACACCTTCAACTTGCAACGCAGCTCAGTCGGCATGAGCCTGAAATCTCCGAGCGATGCACGCAGGACTGACGAGACTTGAACGCACTGAGCGGATCAACTTCCACGCGGCCACCCAGGACAACGGCAGTTGCTGGAAGAACGTCATTGAAAAACATGGCCATGACGTTGATCGACTCTCTAGTTTCTCTAGCCCACTCGCTCACTGCCGGAAGGGACCACAGCTGTCGCGATGCCTAGTCCATTCGATGCATTTCTAATCACAAGCTGAGATCTATGGCTTTCCGTACAAGTATTCTTCGTGCTTTCCTGCATTTCCCAACTATTTCATTACTTTTGTAACACTGTCCGCAATTGCTCTTTCTACCAATCCCATCCTGCACTCACTACACCCACAGGCGCCATGTCACCACCACGATTCGAGTCCGACGATGTCGATGTCTCGCCCCTGGGCAAGCCATTGAACTTCGAGTTCAGCGGCAAGACAGCCCCCAATCGATTCCTCAAAGGCGCCATGACAGAGCGCCTGTCGTCGTGGGACGCAAAGACATTGGAGAACAGAGGTGTTCCCAGCAAGAACTTGGTCAATGTATACAAGAGATGGGGCGAGGGTCAGCTGGGGTTGATACTTAGCGGGAACATCATGTTCGAATACGATCATCTTGAGGTGAGAAGGAGAACACTTGCTATGTGACAGTATCACGCGGCTGGATCATCAGCTGACTGAGTACCACTAGGCTCGTGGCAATCCCATCATCCCTAGAGGCGCACCATACGAGGGTGAACGATTCGAGCGTTTCGCAGCTATGGCAACAGAGGGAAAGCGTCATGGCAGCCTTATGGTTGGACAAATCTCGCATCCTGGTCGTCAAGTGTCGGAGGATATCCAGCCACATCCAATCTCTGCAAGTAATGTTCAGTTAAAAGGTAAGTTGCCCAGTGTGCTCAATAGAGGTCACTTATACAGCTTGCCTAATGAGATGATGCTGGTATTTGAACATGAGCTAATCATTTACAGGAGACATCATGGGCATGAAATTCGCGCAGCCAAGGGCCGCTGCCGAGGAGGACATCAAGAACATCATCGAGGGATTCTCACATCAAGCCGAGTATTTGGAAAAGGCGGGCTGGGACGGAGTGCAGTTGCACGGCGCCCATGGCTATTTGCTTGCTCAATTCCTGAGCCCGACCACGAACCAACGCACTGATCAGTATGGTGGCTCACTGGAGAACCGTGCTCGCTTGATCCTCGAGATCGCCCAAGAAATCCGCAAACGAACCAAGCCAGACTTTATCCTCGGCATCAAGCTCAACTCGGTTGAGTTCCAAGACAAGGGTTTCACTCCAGAAGAAGCGAAGGAGATCTCCTCATTGCTTGAGCAGAACAAATTCGACTTCATTGAGCTCTCAGGCGGCACTTACGAGAAGCTCGCGTTCAACTCATCTCACCAGCGCGAGAGCACGAAGAAGAGAGAAAGCTTTTTCCTCGAATTCGCAGAGCAGATTGTGCCAGCACTGTCAAAGACTAAGACGTACGTCACGGGAGGTTTCAAGACCGCAGGCGCCATGGTTCACGCCCTAGAAACTGTCGATGGTGTCGGGCTTGCGCGTCCTGTTTGCCAGGAACCCCGACTTACCAAGGACATCCTCGCGGGTAAAGTGAAGGGCGCCATTCTCCAAAAGATCGATCAGGAGAACTTCGGCATCACAAATGTTGTGGCTGGCACGCAAATCCGACAGATTGGCAAGGACCAGGAGCCGATTGATCTCTCAGATGATCAGAACGTTGAGGCCTTCCAGAAGGACATGTCAACTTGGGGCCAGGCTCTTGCTGAGGACAGCGAGAAGGCTAAATATGGATACATCGATATCACCAGCGCGGTGCCTACGCCGTATGCTGGCGCTTAGACATTGTCCGCAATATGATAGAAGACTACATTAGATGATACAGAATCATACTAGAAAGTCTACTGCGTTTGGCTTGCCATGGCGCCTGAGCGCATCGCATGCTCTGAATCTTCGTCTTCGTCTGGGTTATGGTCCTTGTGATCTTCGCTATCTGTGAGCGTGTCGAAACTTGTGTGCGAGCTGATTGTTGTGGCTTTACTCGATAGAGTGTGGACCTCATGTGTTGCACGTCCAGTAGCTGTGTTTCTTGTTCTCGCAACGTCGTACGAGTTGAAGGTAGCTCGACACCTGCAGAAGCAATTGCAGAACCCGCCATACTCTTTGAACATGCATCAAGTTCAAATCTCCGTGCCTTCTGGCGGACGGAGGTGTCAGTGGAGTCAAGTTGGTGTTCGGCCATATAGACGTCTGTACCGACTTTCTTGTGCGCCTGACGAAGCGGGACATACGGCGTTTGTGCTATCATAGGCCCCAATTTGTCATTGAGTGGTTTGGTGGCACGGAGATTGTAGGAGTAGTGTTGCGAGTCTTCAGCGTACCCTGAGTGACACTTAAGAGGGGAAACAAGCATGCGTGACTGGCTCGTGGCTTTTGGTGTAGCGCAGAATAACGTTCAATTCAAGGCCTTGGACGCTGAGAGGGCGTTGATGGCCGCTCTTTCGACAGAGGACGACGTCCTTCAGCGAATCGATGGTGCATCTGGCACCCCAGTGTAAGTGCAACGTCACCGACTCTAGCGGAGTAGGCAGATTAGACAACCACTGCAAGATCCTTGCAAAAAGTGGCATCCCAAGAGTGAGTGCCTTCGGACATTGCGCGGCTCAGGTAGGTGAAGGAGATGTGATTTAGCACACAGAACCCGAGCCACTGTTTCGGTCGCCATGTAACTGGAATGAGTTGTCCTTCTTGAACCATTTGCTTCAGGTGCACGTAGATCCGCATTGCCGTGTGCTCGATGTACTGGTTCTTGCAATCCTGATGTGTGGATGGGGAATACTTGACCACCATGCGCCAAACCTGTCTGAGTGGTGCTGAGACTGGGAGCCATCTTTCCTCGCAAGCCCGGCACCATTCGCCTTGCCATGATGTCCACGAAGCTGAGGACGTGATCATCCTTTGGACATAGTCATACGCAGAAGACAGCAGTGAAGCGTTTCTGAGACATCGATTTAGACTCGACACAACCCATATCCATGCAGAGTAGCAGTCTTCGGAGCAAGGTTCCGGAGCGACGAAGGTCAGGTCGGGGCAAAAGCTACCGTATGTCCTGTGTTTGAACTTTCCGTTGCAAAGTCGGCACCGGAAGGTGATCCTATCTCAGGCAAGCCTCTGTATCGAATTAATGTATTTGGCCCACCAAAGGAGCAGAGTTAGCTCTATGAACGTGGAACAAGGTAGACGTTGTGGCGGCCGACCTGGATTGATGAGCAGATCTATGTTCTCTACGTTGACATCGCGGCGAGAGCTCAGTACTTACAACGGCGCTGTAATTGACGATAAAGCAAAAAGAAAAGTCGCCTCGATAGCGGTTTGAAACCCCCAAACCTCATGCAAGAGCGCGCGCACAAGCGATGAACTTACGCCATGTTCGTCGGGGACGATGCTGCTCAGCACCATGCCTGTTTTACTGTGACACCATCCATTGCCCGCTGATTCTTTGACAAACATCTTCCAGCCAAGCGAAAGTTCAGTTCTTCAGTCCAAAGCCTCGTATATCTTCCCTCCCTCGCGCACCATCGGACCCGCCAGTGGAGGAGCCAGCCCCTGCCATCTTCCTGCCCATGCCCAGACGCTTCGCAACCCCATTCTGATGAACAACTGCTTCCGTGCCCCAAAGTTCACCCACTCGTCAATCAATTTGACGTACGTAAAGTCGATCTTGGAGCCCTTCTTGCTGACTTTCTCGAATCGCTTCAACCAGCGACGCAGCTCGTCCGTATCGGCCTCAATCTCGAATCCCTCATCGTTCTTTGTGCTAACCTGAAGGCGGATGACATAGCTTCTCGAGCTCGGGCCATTCTGGGGACACTCGAACGCTTGGATAGCTTTGTCGTTGAGGCGATTGAGGAATTTGATAACGTGGGCGAAGTTGAATACTTTGATCAGCGTTTCAACAATGGGGGCTCGGTGGGCCGCTCTGCTCATGAACTCGTCGCGGAGCTGTTTGTTGACTCGGACTAGAGGACAGTCTGATGTGACTCGTTGGTTGGCGTGTAGCTTGATGCTCGGGTAGGTTTCGAGACACATGTCATAGACATGACTGCGCAATTCGGCGGGAATATCGAGAAAGCCTGTAGGTGCTCGTACAGCCAGACGTGTTGCTGAGCGAAGCTCGTAGCGCTGCTTCGGGTTCGAGGCGGATGTTGTCGCTGGTGAGGCGGTCCTCGAGTCCGCCGTCTTCCCAGCGCCTCGACGTTTCCTTGATTTGGTGGCAGCCATCGAACACTGCTTCCGCGGAAGGTGTCTCTCTGTGATGCTGGATGTTAATGCCGCGGATTGAGGTTCAAGTTGTAGGAGAGGAGAGCTTGTTGCGGAAGTGAATGTCTTACTGCAGTGTCACTACAATTTAACGAGAGCGGCAGGTGACCATTCACTTCCATCCACGACTTTGCTACAGGTCTCGCATATCACGGTGCTTTCGCCAAACACCGAGAAAACCTCCGCCTGTAATGCGGTCACCTACCTTCGGTCTGCATACAAGAGACCACTTGTGCATGTCTGTAGCATCTTCGACGGGTGTGCTCGTCGATACGACCGGATCCTCGTCGACGGCGCCAGGCGAAGCCTCATCGGAAGGCTGAGCTTCTTGTAGGTCTTGCTCGTGGTCCTTTCTTAACGTGGCGCGAGGACGCACGAACCGCACGTCCCATTCGCGTCCACCACTGCTCCCATTCAAGCCGAGTTCAACCACAGTATCGAGATCGAGCTGAATGCCGTTCTCTTTGACCTTTGTGGCACATTGTATGATCTGCGTAATACTTGGGTTGAATACGATGAGTGATCCATCCGTCTTGATTGCTTGAGCGATGGTTTGCAGATGAGAGTCTGCGTTGGGCAAGTCCAAAAAGGCATGCGAAAGGAAAGGGTCACCACCGCTCTGGCGCGATTCTTGCTCTTTGCGCACCCATTCGCTGACGTCGCCTACGTGAAAGTTCACGTTCTCGGCATAGATGCCGCCACGAAAGCCCTTGACCACCTCCTGGGCATGGGCTGAGAATTTTGGCGAGACTTCGATGGTATGAAGGCAGGCGTTTCCAGTACCACGAATGGCACGGCTCAAGTGCATTGTCAGCGCACCGTGGCCAGTACCGGCTTCGAGGATCTCAATACGCTCATCTTCGTGCGGCGAGTGCAGATCCAGCAGACTGACAATCAAATTGGCATCAGAAGGGTAGATGGGAGTGACGAGTCGCCTGGTGAGGCGGCAATAGTCGTCCAAGGTTACGTGGTGTAGACGGTATTGAGCTCCGACATTGCCACGAGAGCTTCGCGGCGTCTGAGCCTGAACGACATCTCTCACCTGGCGGCCGATGATATCGTCGTGCAAGACCACACCTCGGTGCGACTCGACGCGTCTCCCAGGTCGCAAGGGACGCGTCAAAATGGGCGGAGCAGTTCGGTCATTCTTGTTGCGAAGCAGCACGCGATCCTCGGGCTGGAAAGGGCGATCGCTGAACGGGCGGCCGAATGAGGGTTTCAGGGCACGTTGGAACAGCAGTGCGCGGGATTGTGAGCCCAGCAGCCTCATGAGGAGAGAGGAAAGAGTGACAATGTGTTGCAGAGCAAGGACGGGGAGGAGAAGTGCGGCCAAAGACGGAGAAGGCGTGATTATGTTTTGGAAGTATCGCATAACCGTTATTAGGCGTATCAACCCGCCCACCCGGTCTATTGCCAAGACAACCGACTTCTGTACTCAAAGTTCCAACACGCCCTGCCTCCGCTTGTTCCTGCTCGGAAGCTGGATAAAAACATTCTCTGGACTTGCGTTCCACGACCGCCGATATGCTCCATATGTCCTCAGGCTCGGCGGTGTGCTTACGCAAAAATTGTCTAACACAGGTCAGCAATGCCCATGAAGGACTACCACTCAAAGGACAGTCATCACTCACCATCCTCACTGGTCTTCACCATCAAGCGTTCACTATCGCAGCCTTTCCCAGGTGTGCAACGTCTTACACGTTAAATCAGGCACCTTAAAATCAGCGTACACCTCGGATAGCCAAAAGCCCTCTGTCCGAAGTCGAAAGCGGCGGCGATCTCCTTCGTGCTAGCCACGCCCAAGCATGGTTCACTTTAGCCCTCTTCCTCGTCCCAAGGCAAGTGAACGCCTTGTTCTAGTCACCGTATATGATCATGGACTATGGCACGAGAAATATTGAATTTGCTGGCTTATTCCTCCAGCGTCGAAATTTTCCTGCATGCCTACCATCACCGCGGACGCTCATGCATATCTCGGTTTTCTGCCTCCTCACTCGAAGATCTACTTTGTGCAATTGACGAGCCGTTCCCCGCCTCCAGATCCTCCTCGTCGGGTTCGAGCCCTGCCTGCCAATCTGAGTCGGATCAATTCAGTAGTCTTTCAGTTACGTAGCATCCTACTAGTGAGGGTAGCGATGTCAACTGTAATAGCAGAGAGCTTTCAAGTGATGTGGGCGCGAATCTGGAAGAAGCTCAGATTAGTGTTTACTTTGTCTTCACCTCACATGCGCGCCAAGAGAGCGCGAATATTACCATCTAGCATTCGATGCCGGACTTGTTCACTTCCAGCATCCAACACTCACCCAATTCTTACTACTACAGCGTCCACGACCAACACAACTCGCCTAACGTCTAGGACGTTCCACTCAAGATGGCACCAAACGCTCACAAAAACGGCAAACAGAAATCCAAGGCCAGTCGGCCCAAACTTGGCACCATGGATCAGATTCGCGCAAAAAGCGCAGAACAAGTGAGTAAATTGAGGACCAAAACTCTTCCCATTGCGACTGATCGCCGCGTTAGGACGAACAGGTCAAAAGAGGCCGGTAGGCAAGATCAGAGGCTAGTGATGACAGTCTGTATGCGGAGAGCGCCTCGTCATCTGAAGACGATGAAGATGGCCAAGCGAGGAAGGAAGCCAGCAACAGCAAGGTCTTTTGTGGGGATGGGCAGACCATAGGAAGGTCAGGCAAGGTGAACAAGCGATCTGCTACCGAGCCCAGAACCCGTGCCCAACATAAGAAGACCACTGCTATCGCTAGTGGAGCGAAGGAAGAAGCACACGACCGTTCTAAGGCGCAAGGATTCTTGGAAAAGCTGCAGAGTGAGGCGAAGCTGAAGAAGGAAAGCTTGGAGAGAAAGCGCAAGGCTGAGGACGACGAGGACGAGAATGAAGGGATAAAGAAGGCGAAGTTGAACGATACCTCCGTCTAGGTCACTGGAGCTCACGGCGAAAGACGTTCCATTTCGTTCTGGGGATTGTCAACGTGCAAGGCACAAAGGAGCTCTACACAGTTCATATGAAGCACTACAATGTACCCAGTATGTCTCAACGTGTTACACGTTCCGTTGGCCTTTCAGATGATTTCATAGTTATGTTGGATGAAATCATGAACATGCGCGAGACCCAAGCCATAGAGAATGTCTGGTCTTGGCATCGGCCGGCATCGGCGTCGGAAACAGATGTAAGCCGATATGGGATCATTGCTGTTGGAATCATCTGACGCAAATGTGCCTTTGTCTTACAGTGCTACGATCTGATCCTTCGTGACATGTCCGCTATCGCCCGGAACTGCACTATATTCACTGCAAAACGCGGCTCTCCGCGTAATCTTGTTGATGCTTCGCCATTTCGCCTTTACGGCACCTGTCTGGTTTGCCGTCAATACCACTCCAAAGCGATCGCAGGGAACGACTCCCTTGCTCTGAAGACATCGAGCCTTCCTAATTCATGAGGTCGGCTTTCGACAAGCTCGTGCCGGTGGGATCCGAATGAGGCAAGACTACTTTCGGACAGAGCAAACGCGAGGAGCATTCTTCTCTCCGCAAGCCAAAGCATCCTCTGCTCCTCAGCCTAGCGAAGCGGCGTAATAGCGCCGCAGAGAACTGTCTGAGACATGTCATTAGCACGCCTACTTACTCTTCCTACGGAAATCCGAGCGCTCATATTCGAACATGTGGTTACCGAAGACCAGCTGGTCACTTTTCGCCTCGAGCCTTTTCAGAAGGACTACTACACCTCTGCCACGCAACCGGCCTTGACTCGCGTGAGCCGACAGATGCGCTCCGAGTCTTTGCCATTCTGGTATGAGTGCAATAACTTTGTCCTCCACACCGAAGGCCGCAAAGCCGATGATGGCAGGAAATGGCTGCTGTGCAATGCGCATCACCTGGATTCTGTCAAGCGCTTCTCTTTCTGGATCCGATATGTACCTCTAGTAAATCAACGCGCTTCATCGCAGGGTGCTATTAGTGTCTCCATATATCGACAAACGAAACACGCTTGCTGGCATATAGACCCCACCTGGCTATGGATCACAGTCGTTCGAAAGCCTGTTGAGCTTGCGGGTGACGCGAAGTTTCTCATGGAGAAACTGGCAAGCATTGTACCTGCGTTATCGAGCGACGACGCCTTGCCTGACGACTACTTTGGGGCGATGAGCGATCTACGACTCTACTATGTTCAGGAGAAAACGTCTTGAGCGTATTCAAAACTGTCAGCACACACTCGCTCCGCTGTATAGACTTCATCTCTAGGACTTCAAGCCTCAGCCATAGGGATCGAGTCAAGATCGGACTTGGACGTGTCCAATTTTAAGAAGAGGATATCATTGCATGGGCATTTAACAGCTGGAATCGTTGCCAGTAGGTGGCGAACTCCCAGACAACTCTGCAGTATTCTTGCAAACTCACGACGCCGTCGTCGGACTACGCTTCCACGACACAACTCTGCCCGTTTCGGAACCTATCAGCAGACAAGTGTTGATTATCTCAGAGAAACAGGTGCTTTTCGGTTGCATCTTCAGGGTGGTGGACTGGCAAACCATCTAGTAAACCAGCGCACTGCTTGTTCCTCTGCCTTCTTTCCCTGAGCTGCTTCGTGCTTGTCTTCTTCATCTGCGCGGACCTGCCCTTCGTCAGTTGCCTTCGCGGGAAAGAGTGCCGGGTCGGACATACAGCGAAACCATGATGCACGCCTTCGTACATCACAAACTCATGCTCGATACCTTGCGATTTCTGCTTGGCAGTCTTCGCCTCTAAGATTTCCCTGGTTTGCTTCGCCTGCTCATGCGACATTTGCGGATCCTCGAGCTCCGCTGCCGCGCACGAGTAAGGCAACTCCACCCCCTCGATATCATCGGGATATTTCAGAAAAGATGGATGCGCCACGAAACCGCATACTGTCAGTCTACTGCCGTCATCGGCTTTGATTTCATCCTTGCAAAGCTGCGTGACGAAATGTCCGCCCCAGCAGAAGCCAGCAGTGCCGATGGGAAGCTCTTTGCCTTCATTCTGCTTGACAGCCTTGACGAAGTCCCATACTCGTGGCCCAGCCACTGCAGGTCGATTGTACAGCAGGAATGGAATGAAGTGGCGAGCGAGGTACGCCGCATGTCCGAGTTTATAGATCTGATTCCAAAGGCCTGTTGCAGACATCGCCTTCATACTGATCATCATATCATGAGGGATGTTCACACCTTGTGCTCACTCGTCAGCGACAATCCCTGTCCACAGTATCTTGACTTTTTACCTTGCATGAATTCAGGTAAATACACCGTGAATCCATTCTTGGCGTAATCGTCGGCGAGAATGCGATTGTTGGGCAGTGTCCATCCGAACGCATCTGGAATGATGATTATGATGCCTTTTGGTGGACTTTGGGGAGCATCGGCTATGTAGCAGTCGAGACCGTGCAGGGTTTCGATTCTTCCGGTTGGGGTCCCTGTGTGCAGACTCCCAGTGGCGCAACACTGCTTCAAAGACATTGTCGCAATCTGTGGACAGCTGCGATAAGATCAGACGGGAGAATACAGTGCTTGAGTTGGAGAAAGGCGATTTGCAAGGCTCAAGGCTTCCTATCATACGTACGACCTGCAGATGCCTCAAATGCCCCGCTGTTCCGCAGTCGCAAGTGAGATGTACGTCAAGCAGCGGGATCCACATTGAAAAGCCGCTTAAGTCCGAACTTCAACTCTGCTGTGGAACTCGTCGTTCTACTAGTCAAACTCGAATACCTTTCACGGTATTTGCGACCTGGCCATAATTCCTCCACCTCTGCCGCGTTTCCTTGCGCCTGCATCACAATATACTGCACCTAAGCTAGCGTGGACTGGCGAACACGAACCATGGTGAATACTACTCGCAGCGACCCTGCATTGACTCAGCTTGATAACGTCCGAAGGTACACGCCGATTCGTCCAATTTCGTGGCAGGAGTGAGCAAGACACAAGCATACGATCAGGTTATCGACCAGGCGAAAGCTCTCTTTGCTGATCAACGCAACTGGGTCAGTCTTCCTGTCTATCTCTGGCGGTATCGCACTTGCTGACCCATGCAGGTGTGGTATGAATTCCGTCAGTGTATTGACCAGCAGTCTGAAACTGAACATTTTGTCAGCAACACAGCGAACGCAGCTTCCCTCCTATGGCACGCATATCATGCATTGCCAGCGCCAACTAATCAAGTGAACTGGTCAGGCTTCTACACAGTTGATCACTCAACGCCTGACCAGCTCATTCTCGGACCTTTCCATGGCAAAGTAGGATTCACTTCAGTGCCCCTTCTCAGCTCAGTAGACTCACATGTGAGAGTAGGTTGCCTGTCAGACAATCAAGTTCGGCAAAGGTGTCTGTGGCGCAGCGGCAGCGAGCCAAAAGACACAGCTGGTGCTAGATGTCGAGAATTTCCCAGGTCACATAGCCTGCGATGGAGACAGTCGTAGCGAGATAGTGGTGCCCATCGTGAAGAGTGGAAAGGTGAGGAAAGCTCTCGATTGATGTTGCTATAGTGCTGACGAGCTTTAGGTCGTCGCAATCATCGATATCGATTGCGCCGTGGAGAACGGTTTTGACGAGCAAGACCAGGTCAAGCTAGAACAGCTGGCTGAAGTGTTGGCAAATGCTTGCGATTGGTGACGGTAAAGGAAAAACGCAGTCGCTCGTGGAAAACGCGCCAGAGGCACCTGGATGCTTGCAATGTTTAGCACTCTGCTATCTCCAGACGCATTATTGGAACGGCTATAGGCAATTGCATGCCGCGACGCTTGTCATATGTCATTATAGCTGAGGCTCTCCAACATCTAATTGCTGTATCGCTTCTGTCTCTTCCCTGATGTTGATCCAATCGGATGCCGTTGATTTGTCGTCGATTACTGATGATCGTTCCGATACAGCCAGCGATATTCGCGTGAGCTTTCGTGCTTATTCCAGACGTGCATGGTATTTCCCTGTCCGCACTGTCGCGTGCGAACAGTGCAGATTAGGCTTAGAAAAAGATCGCCGAGGCTAGCGGCAGCAACATTGGCTCAAATCGTCTCAGGCGGCCTTCGGTATCGATGTCTCAGGGCAGTGCCAGTGTCTACAGTTGGGACACTTAATGGCTCAGTGATCGCCAAGGATTTCAGAAAATGCCGGTCTGAGCATACTCTCTCTGACAACAGTCATTGTTCCCGTGCCGTTCGAGGTGAAGAGTGTCCCCATGGCTATGCCAACCGTCAAGCGAGATCGTTTTTTCGGTTGCAGAGAAGCTTGTCGACGCCAGAGCGTTCAAGGCAAACTTTCGAATACGACTGCTTCGGCTGTACTTCCTGAAAAGTGATCAAGTCGTTGGCGCGATGACGTTGCCACCATCAATGAGCACAATCTCGTCGATCTTCTTCTTTGTGTCCTCGCCACAACATTCTACTCTCTTCCAAGTAGACATGCGGCCAGCGTTCGTGTCGATGTCCCACACTCTCACTCTTCGGTGGAATCCACCATATCCAGCGTAGCCCCCGAAGCCGGACCCTCCTGCATAGCACAGCCAAGGGCCGAGCCTCTCACGATGACTCTGAGACTGCTGTCCTTCAGCGACATCTCGGGCAACCTCATGCTTGTGAGGTCGGAGAGCACAGTAGTCATTGACATGATCATGCCCGCAGCCAACTGCCACAATGCCCTCTTCTGCTAACGCATCGTAGAACTTGCTGTTGTAGCCGGGTGCGGTGACACCTTCCTTCCAGGCGCCTCCAGCCATAACGTTGCTGCGATCGCCGTATTCAGGTAAGGGAATATGAATGAACGCCATATCCATATGGATATGGCTATATTTCGAATGTGCCTTTTTCAAACCCTTGGCAGTTTCTCGGAACCACTCAATTTGACCGGGCTTGATCCAGTCGTAGCCTTTATATCGCTTTTCGTCAGGTGTCAGGCTATGAGTATCCAGCATGTACAAAGTGAGTGCGGAGTGCTGAGAGCCCGGCGCAAGGACTTCCACCACATAGTTGCCAACCCCCTCTGCTTTCGACGGACCGGGCTCAGAAAGGCTGTGAGGCAGTGTCTGCATCAGAGCCATTTGGGCGACGCGAGGAGAAGAACGTGGACCTTCATCATCGTGATTGCCAAAGATGGCCGCATAAGGGATCGAGCGCTCGATCAGTGGCGCAACCATTTTAAAAATCGCCGTCTGAGTGTCTGGAGCAGCGGGTCCTTCCACCTGGTCTCCGGAGAGGACTACGAGATCTGGCTTCTCATCGTCAAGCACTTGCTCAATAAATTCTAGAGTCCGTGGGTCGGCTTCGCATCTGACGCTCGGCTTATCATTCTCTCCAATGGCGTCCCTACATGCTCCAGTGCCCGTGGACAGATGAGCATCGGAGATTTGGAGAATCTTGAACTTGCCGTCCTTGCCAACACGTGGTACTGGCGGAGTGTCATGTGCAGCACGCGGTCTCCCATGTCGCGTGCTCAGCCTGGGCGCATAGTTGGCACTCGCACTGTCAACGAAGAGAGGCGTGTTCTCCAGGATCCAGTTCGGTCTAGGATCAATGGCATCAGGGCCAAAGAGAACGTCGATGGCTGTCACAGCTCGATCGGAATCGCTATCGTGTCTTTTGCTGCTCCGCTGAATCCATATGCCCCCTGGTCGTTTCTCCCATGGCTCACGCCCATCTTCTTTTTCGTCTGCAGCGGGTGGCTGGCGGCTGACACGGACGCCTACAACGACCTTGTCTTCACTCAGGAGCTCCTCTTCCTGCTTACGCTGCACATGCAGGTATGCGCTCCGGATCCAGCCTCCACCCAACAGCAAGTCCTTCTCCACTCGTTTCCAGTTGTTGTCGTCGAGGCGGCATTTGGAAAGCGGATTCACCGTAGAGCAAAAGGCAATCGTTACATCAGTGATGACGGTGCCGGCATGATGAGACGGCAGAGCATGATGAATCGAGTTGGGAAGCACGCGATAGCGCGAATCGGCGAAAAAGACGAGGATGCAGAAGAGAGCTATCGATGCGGCGATTTGGCCCAACGTCCGGACCTGGCGAGTGTAATTAGTGTTTGTGGCCTATGTGAGCGGACCCTGTCGTGCACATACAATGCGGCGTGTCATGCTGGGCGACGGCTGCTATAGATGTCGTATCTGATGCTGTCGGTACTGATATGCGAGAGTTTCTGTCAAGGAGGATGTAGCAGAGAGCCCGCCGCCATGACTTCCGCCAGCAGGACCCGGCGTGACTGGCGAGCGAGGAGGGTGGAAAGGAGGGCGGAAGGAGGTGCCAGCGGCGGAGCAGCGCGTTGGTCGGTCAATTAGTGAAGTGGTTGGACACCCGGTCAGCAAGCGCCTTCGCAAACGACGTGCCCACAGCACACTGGTTGCGCATCGACAAGGAGCTTCCCCGGGAAAGCGCGAATCAGGGTCCGCGTTCCGGTGCCAAGATCGAACGAGCATCACGCGTGGCACGTCACTGATCAAATCGTCAACGTTTACATGAACATGCGAGGCGTCTGCCATGGCAGCAACAGACATTGCAGCGTTCGCGGGCGGGCAACTGTCGTTACTGGACAATGAACTGCAGGCAGAGGTGCAAGAGACACAGCTGCTGACAGCCACATATGCGCCCACGACACTCCAACGCGCAGGCCTTGCCGTGTTGAATTTGACAGTGTCCTCGCAACGAACCGGTTTCGGTGGTAAGACGTTGCTCGAACTGGGCATTGACCCAGCTGTCGCGGGCGATGGCGCGGAACTACCTGAACATGGCCTCCGTGTGGGAGATATTTGTGCAGTCGCCGAACAACCCAAAGGCGCGGAAAGGAAGAAGGAAAGAGAAGCCATGGAGAAACATGGCGTAGAGGGTGTCGTGACTCGAATGAACAAGACCGCCATCACAGTCGCCCTGGACAAAGAAGAAGTAGACGTGCCCAACGGCAAGCTCTGGCTGTAGGTCTGCCATCAAGTCTCCAGGTAAGTACTTTCATATGCTGATTTCGCAGAGTCAAACTGGCCAATGATGTTACCTTCAAACGACTAAACCAGACGATGACGCGACTGCAAAAGATGCAGCCAGCAGAGCACAGCATGCTCATACGGGTACTGTTTGGACAATCCTCTCCAACGCCAGTACTCGATTCTGAGCTCGCGAAGGAGGTACAGTGGGAAGATCCTACGTTGAACGAAAGCCAGAAGGACGCAATCCGTTTCGCACTTGCCATTCGAGAGATCGCCTTGATTCACGGCCCGCCAGGCACCGGCAAAACCCACACACTTATCGAACTCATCTTGCAGCTTGTTCAGCGCGGTATGCGGCTGCTCGTTTGCGGACCTAGCAATGTCAGCGTGGACAACATCGTAGAGCGTCTCGCATCGCACAAAGTCCCTATGGTGCGGCTGGGACATCCTGCGCGTCTCCTGCCCAGCGTGCTCAGTCACAGCATGGAAGTCTTGTCGAGGACCAGTGACGCTGCCGCGATCGTTGCTGATATCAGATCTGAAATGGATAGTAAGCAGGCTTCGGTCCGGAAAACGCGCAATGGCCGCGAACGTAAGGCCATTTACGGCGAAATCAAAGAACTGCGCAAAGAGTACCGCCAACGAGAAAATCGAGTGGTAGGGGAGATCCTCAAGAGCAGCAAGGTAGTCCTCTCGACGCTTCACGGAGCCGGATCTTTCCAGTTGAAGGACGAAAAGTTCGACGTGGTCATTGTGGATGAAGCAAGTCAAGCGCTAGAAGCGCAATGCTGGATTCCGGTGCTCTGGACTGGTGCTTCCAAATTAGTGCTGGCAGGCGACCACTTGCAGCTGTATGTTCACATTCGCAGTGGATGTAGGACGATAGCTGACGTGTGTTTTCGTGTTCTAGGCCACCAACGATCAAGTCAGCGAACATGAAAAAGGATCAAAAGACGGCCAAAGGAGTAGACAAGGCAACCAAGAAACTTGACAGCCTGAGTCTCAAGCAGCAAGACAAAGAATCAACGTCGACCAAGTTGAGTCTAGAGACCACGCTGTTCGATCGGCTCCTGGAGTTACACGGCAATGATATAAAGCGTATGCTGACCACACAGTATCGCATGCATGAATCCATCATGGCATTTCCTTCGCAGGCTTTGTATGATGACAAATTGTTGGCAGCAGAGGCCGTCAAGCTTCGGTTGCTCAAAGACTTGCCCTATCCGGTCCAAGAGACTGAGAATACCATCGAACCTTTGGTATTCTACGATACACAAGGTGGGGACTTCGCAGAGAAGGCGGAGGAAGAGGAAACCCCTAAAAGCAAGTCCAGTCTGCTGGCTGACAGCAAAATCAACGAAGCTGAAGCTCTCATCGTGAGGGATCACATCGAGAGCCTTGTCACAGCCGGGCTGAAACCGGAGGACATTGCGATTGTCACGCCATACAACGGGCAGGTCGGCCTGCTTTCTCAGATGCTGAAAGAGCGATTCGCGGGCTTGGAAGTGGGAAGTGTCGACGGTTTTCAGGGCCGAGAAAAGGAGGCGGTCGTCGTCAGTCTCGTTCGTAGCAATCCTGAGCGCGAGGTTGGCTTCTTGGCGGAAAAGCGACGACTGAATGGTAAGTGGGCTCAAGAGGCTGCGCAGTGCGTCGAAAGCTAATCGTGAGCTGCAGTTGCGATGACTCGGCCCAAACGACATTTGTGCGTGATCGGGGATTCTGAGACCATAGCCAAGTAAGTGTCGCACGATACGTGTTCATGGCCGTTGTGAAATGCTATTCCCGGGCGACTTGCACGAACCCGGCGCTGGGGATGGTTTTTGTGATGAGCACGCTGACACCGTGTTGGTAGGGGATCAAAGTTTCTGAAGAGTTGGATGTCACATCTCGAGGAGCACGCAGACCTTCGGTATCCAGATCTGAGCGAGCTGGCTTCGAGTAAATGAAGGGATTGTTGTTAGCGCGAGCTTGAACCGACCAGGGCCCCATCATGCTCGAGCAGATTGACGATGCAGAGCTAAGCCGTAAGCGAGCACACTGCTGCAGGTCCCTGACTCCGTGCCTGCGCCAAATTGCGAGACGCGGACCTGGCAGCGTTTTGCGGTAGCTAGCATGTGCATACGAGCGCACAACCTGTTCGGTGCTTCCAGGCTCGTGTTGGAGCGAGCGGCTGCAAGGGCGCGAGATGAGATGAGGTGCTGTGCAAGCAGCGTTATTAAGAACAGAGTGTCGGGCGGTATGGCCCGGCGAACTGGTGCTGGCTGTTCACGTCCCGCTTTCTGCTGGCGCCATGCACGAAGGTGCACTATGGTCGCGGCCATCTGGACGGATGCTGTTCAGTGAGGAGCGGACTCTCGAGCACGATGCGAAGCGGTGACCATAGTGCTCAGCGTGGACAGGGAGCGCAGCACTCAGACCAGAGCGTGAAGGATGAAGCGCTCCTGCTGGGGTGAAGTTCGGCAGCGTTGCGCAATCGCTCGTTAGGGCTGGTCTAACTAGTCGTCGATAGTTTTTCGATAGTCACAACGCGTTGCGATGATGATGATTGCTGTATGCGCGCGCGTGCATCGTGGTGCCTCTCCTCGCTTCGGAGGCACCACCACCGCAGACACGCGAGGGATGCAGCACGGCGATGGGCGGAGGAGGTGCGAAGAAGGAGGAGGGCGTCGTGGTGGCCTGCTGCAGGCTGAGATTGCGCGGCATTAGTTAGCGCAGTCGAGCAAGCGACGCAAGCTGGGGAAGGGATCGCGCTAGGCGGGCCTCGTGCAGGTACACGTCGGGAGGTGCAGCAGGGTTGGAGGGCATCCCCAGCGGCGTTGAAACCACGTCGGACCACTGATACACACCGACATGCGCTGCTGCGTGTCGGCTGTACGCTTTCCTCATCGCTCCTAGCACTCCCACACTACAGCACCACGCACCCGCCGCCGCTGCTGGGCCAAGCATGGGCTGGCGATCGCCGTCGTGAGATCGTCTCGCTGCCTGACCGCCCGCCAGTCGGAAAGGCCTCGCTCCTTCCCCCTCGTGGCACCCCTCCCGTTTGCCGCTGGATATGTGGCGTGCTATCGCGAGCACCAACTGACTGACCACCTTCCTTCCACGCTCCCTCGCACGCATGCGCCTGCCGCTCGTTTGCACCGCTGCTGCCGCTCCTTAAGCTTCGCTCCCCGCCAGTCAGTCGCTACGGGCCTTTTCTTTTCGTCTGCCGGAGCCCTGCCATCACCGCCAGCGCGCACGCCGGGGCCATTGATCGTTGCGCGCAGCCTCCACATGGATTGAGAGCTTCCCCCCGAGTCACGAGCCCCGTCCCGTCGAGGCATATTGCACTCCTCTCCGCCCACACCGCCGCTCGGCATGGACAGCTCGCAGAGCTACGACAATGCGCCTCACTCCACCTCGCGGATACACAGGCAGAGATCCAACCACGGTCTCCGCGCAGCCAGTCACGGCCAACCCTTCCCAATGTCCAGTGCTCCTCAGGATCTCCCGGTGAGGAGTAGCGGTGGCTTTGGTGAGGGAGTCAAAGCTCGAAAGGGCTCAATACGCAGTGCCGTCCGCAAGATATTTGGTCGTCGCTCACGAGATTCCATCAGCCATGGCCCTATCGATGCAGACCCACCCCAGACGGCGTCTAGACATGCCTACCACAAAAGCGAGCCACCCGTGCCCATGCCATCACAGCCAGAGGTGCCAGAACCTCATGAATATGACAGCTCTGCTTCCCATGCGTTTGCCCCAGCCTACCCGGCTAGTCGGCCGAGCTTTAGTCGAACCACGTCTCCCTATGCACTCCAGTTCCCAAACAGTGTCCGACTGAAGCCAATGGATCTTGGCCACCAATTTTCATCTCCTCCACAGCCCCTCAGACGTCGGAAGACCTTACCGAATATGCTTCCGGAAGAACAAGACCACGTGAACGACGAGCATGTAACGAAGGAGACCAGCGAGGAACCAATGCCGCCTCCGGATAGAGTGGGTGATGCCACCGCCGCAAAGAGCATCGCAGAACTCATCAAGAGGGACAGGAGGAAATCGAGAAGCACAGATGATCTGCAAGCGACTGCCGCTAGAGAGCACAGTGTGCCACGCAAGAGAAGTGAGGAGATTAGATATTGGCGCGAGAGCTTCCAGCCAGATGCCCTACGGTCAAGTGGTTTCGCAACGCAGCCCTCGTCGAGAGGCCAGATATCGGCCGCACGCCCATCGATGTCTCGAGGAAGCGAACGACGAGACGTGCAGACCCCTCCTACACCGCCACGCGAGGTAGAAAGTCATTCCAAACCTGCGACCATGAAGAGCAGTCCACCACGCTATCGTGGAGGCCCCACATCGTTGCATGGAGACTCACAAAGACCTTCCTCTGCCGTTGATACGGAAATGTCAAAGGACTTGGAGGACCGAGTAGCGAAGCTCGAAGCGGGCCTGCAGAATTTCCAAAGGTCTTTACAGAAGCTCACAGCTGACCGCAATCGAAGAACCATCGTGATGAGTGGTGGCCTGACGAATCGAGGCAGTTCTGGTGACATGCGGACACCGAGCATGCTCGCTGAAACACTCGCGGACCCTCTAGAGCCCTCGAATTATGAATACGAATACGGCCATACAATGCGCCCAGTGACGTCCGCACAACCACCACTCGCGGCATCAGTGCACGATGATTCTGAGACGGAAACACACGAAGTGAACCACCCCAAATCTCATCGTGGCCCACTGAACAGCCACGCTCCTACTCCGCCGCGATCGGCCGAGCTCCGACCAGAACCGGAAAGAGCGGCCACTCCACAGACAAGCTCTGCGACAATGGCAGCCGTGACACCCGGCACGATGGAATCAAGCGGTGGCGCCCATCCTCCGGAATGGACGTTCCGCTCCCTGTACCAGATGCTGTCCGATGAACGCTCGGCGCGGCGGAAACTTGAAACCCAGCTCAAAGGGCTACGCCAAGAGATTTCGGAGTTGCATAGCCAAGTCAATTCAACGTCAACTCTACAGAGTACCAGGAGCAGCTATATGCTGGCTGGATCATCGAGCCGCTTGCAAGATTTGTTGCGCGAGACGGGTGAGGGCAGCCCACCTAGTGCATCTCCACGATCACTCAAACGGCAGTCGGGCTTCTCTGCTCACTCTACGGGCGGCGCAGGGCCGGTAGTGAGCCGCTTCAGCGGCTCTGACAGTGAAGCTCTGACGCAGGAATTTGCTCACGAGAGCGACGAACTGGAGACGCCGAACGATGCGTACAGAACGCCGCTCGAGGAGCGCAGCAAGTGGAGTATTGCCAGTAAGGACAACGAAATGTTCTAAGTGCTGACAATCCACAACACATTCGGTCGATTTGATGCATTTGCAAGACGTAACTACTCAAAATTGCGCAACACCTAAGCAACGCTACGTGTACGACCCGAACGAGGATACCCCAAGAATCTTATTTGTGTATTTATTCATCTCTTCCAATTAGTTCTATCAGCAGCCCTGTGCGCTGAGGCATTCGCTGCCTACAAATTTTATTCTGCTATCATCGGAACGCGCATTCCATCCATTGTCTCACTTCTACCGAGCTTCAAGTTGCGAAATGGATACAAAGCGATCCCGGCATGCTTACTCTGTAGCCACGTGCGGACATGGGCATCACATGGCGAGCGGAGATGTCCCACGTACCTGGTCGGGCACACAGTGAACAACCCTGTCGCAGACCGCTCTGATGCTACGACCTCGTGTTGGTGCGGAGACAGAGACTTGTTGATGTGGCTGTGCCAGCCCTCGTATGACGCGTAAGAGCTCGTGTGGTGCTTGCTGACCCTGGGTCGTTGATGCCCAATTTCGAGAGGCCACGGCGCATAGTCTTCTCTCTTATTGTGGACAGACTGCTGGCTAGGAGTTGTGGTCGAGCGATTTGAGCAGCACAGTGCAATTGAGGACGCTGCATGAATTGTCACCGATTTTCGTTCTGCTCACGATGGGCTCCTGCAACTACTGCGGATTCCGCATATCATCTTAGCTATCAGGTCTCCGCATAGATCTGATCGCTGTGACATGGATGGAATGGCGAACGTGTGGAGGTGGCGCCATTAGCGTCTTGTTGGCGGCTGTCACGGTGAGGCCCAATCTGGGAAAGAGCTTGTATTCACTGGGGTGGATATTGCGATGCTGCGAGTAGCCTATTGGAGGATGACTAAAGATCCTGGTTCATAACAGGTGCGTTATGCTGCTCACCTGCTCATTTTCCGGTATGGAGCACCTGTCTCTCCAGGAATATGGCAGGCTCACTGCTCACGAGCTGAGACATTCGTGTCGCGGTACCGCAGAGATTCGCTTGGAGACGGACTGGAAAGTGGTGAAAGGTCCACATCCGAAGAGTGCTTACGTATCATACATAGTACTGTACACTCACAGTTTCTCGCAGTACTCTGCGATCCTCTGTGGCAACTGCGCAACTGGCACATTTTCTTTCACGCCGAGCCTTCGACACTGCAACTCGACTGCTCGTTCGCTGCCCCATGCCTTCCCCAGCACAATGATGAATGGGTAGCCCACAAGATCTGCATCGTTGAGCTTCCAGCCGAATGGTCGGTCCCTGTCATCTATCACCGCATCCGGAGGGGCTGCACGTTCCCTCGGGCCTGATAGAAATTGAGATAGCAGGCCCTTCATCAGCGTGTCGTAGACTTCGCGAGTGTCTTCGGGAGGTGTCTTGCCTGCTCCTACGATGACAGTACTGAACGGTGCGATGGCGAGCGGCCAATTCAGCCCACGTTGGTCTGCGAGAAGAGACGCTGCGGCGCCGATTAATCGTGAAACACCGATGCCATGACAACCCATCTCGATGTCGACCTGAGTGTTGTCTTCTGCTTGTACGGCAGCTTCGAGTGGCTTGCTGTATCGTGTTCCGAGATGGAACGTGTGTCCTATCTCGACAGCTTTGTGCAGTTGTATTGACGGAGAGTCGCACTTTGGGCATTGGTCCCCTTCGCGCTGTTTGGTCAGGAGGAATGGAGCTGACAGGATTTCGCCATCTGCTGTGTCATCCGTGATATGTTCTTCGAGCACTCGTGGGTCCCGTATGGAAATGATAGCTGGCATCTCCATTTCGCCTTCCGAGAGAAAATCGCTGCTTTCTTCGTGCCAGTCCTGTACGCTGAATGGGGACGTATCGAGGTCCGGAACGAGTTTCTTGAGCGCATGGATGTTTAGTTCGTAGTCCCCTTGCGGCAGGTAGACGTTCACGATACTCGCCGTTCGAGCGCGACCATTCCGTGTCTCTGTAGTCCTGCCCGTCCATAGTGTACAGGCATACTCAATGCTGGATTGTTGCGGCTGGTACTTTGCAAAACACACTTCCTCATTCATTGACAAGTCACAATTGCCGCATTTGACAATGGTATCCTCTCCTCTGGGTGAAGCGAAGTGGTACTCGTGACTGTGTGTTCCGCCCATGTTGCCGGAATCTGCAGTGGCGACGAGAAATGGCAAATTGAGCTCGGTCAGGAAAGCTCTGTAAGCTTCCGAAACAGCATCGTACGTCTGCATGGCTTGTTCGGAAGTGAGGTCGAACGTGTACAGGTCTTTCATCACAAACTCTCGTCCACGGAGGAGCCCTTGACGAGGACGTGCTTCATCGCGATACTTACGCGTGATCTGATATAGCCGAAGTGGTAGGTCCTTGTAAGAATGCACTGCGTTTTTGACAATGGTAGTGATTTCTTCCTCGTGCGTCGGCGCAAGCAGGAACTTGGCGTCCTTACGATCCCGGAGTTGGAACAATTCTTTGTCGCGACCATCCAGCCGACCAGACTTCTCCCACAAATCTGTCGATGACAAGGAAGATAATGAGACCTTTGCCGCTCCGACACTCTGCATGTGCTTGTCGATCATATGCTCGACCTTGTCTAACACGCGCAGACCAAGGGGCAAAAGGTGGAAAATGCCAGATTGGGCTTGACGCAGGAAGCCGGCTCGGATGAGCAGGTCGTGGCCATCTTCACCAACAGCTTCATTGATCCCCTTCTTCGGGGCCTGGGTGGGCGTCCAGAAATAGCTCAAGCGGTTGCGTCCATCAACCTGCGTCCTGCTTAGCCTGCTGCGCTCGGCGATAGAGAGATGGCCAGCCTACGTGAATTGTGCGCCTTGATGTAGTCCGGACGCGGACAGTTTGGGAAGGAGCAGTCCGCCATAATGTGCAGATCCGCAGACGGACTGCGGACATTTAGAGATGCTTCAGCGCAATAGGCAGTGACCGTTCATGAGGCTGTAAAGACAGAAATCGGGAACAACACTGCTTCTCTGCTCTCTGCCTTGCGTAACGTCTTCGAGGCACTCCAGATCGAAAAGCGAGGCAGGCGTGTGATTGAAGCCCCGATGAGAGATCGAATCCCCGTTTTGTTGTCTGCAAGTAGGTCGGCTCGGAAGTGTCGCGAGGTTCGCGTCTCGGCATGCAGGTTTATCCGCGCCGACGTCCATCTCGAAAAAGTCTCGAGGTCTTGAGCTGTCGGCTGAACGAAGAAACTCAGCTCCTGCACCACTCGTCAACATGAGCGCCAAACGAAAGTCGTTCGACCACGATCCGCGAGCGAAGCGAGACGATGGGCGACCCCAGAAAAAGCCCCGCCAAGAGCGGGCAAAGAAGGAAGACAAGCCCGCTCTGCTCTTCCCTCCTCGGCCAGACTGGCATGCTGCAGAACTGCCGCCGCTTGAAGCTCGCGAGGCCAAAGACTTGCCATCGCAACGAACGATCGAAAACCTTCTGCAGTATGCCACTGCGCTACTGGAAGCCGAGAACACCGCGTACAACGATGGCCACCTCACCGGGTCGTCCTCGCACAAGTTCTTGTCGACCATCATGGCAAGCGGAACGCTGGAGGACAAAGTCTCGGCCTTGACACTGCTGGTGCAAGAATCGCCGCTACATACAATGAAGGCGTTCGACAACCTTTTGAACCTATCACGGAAAAAGAGCAGGAACCAGGCTTTGATGGCTGTCGCGGCGTTGAAGGACATGCTGGGGCAGGGAAATGTACTGCCCAGCAACCGCAAGCTGAGGCCGTTCGGCAAGCAACAGGGACTTCTTGCTGCGCTACAAGGGAAGGATGCGAGGTGGAACAATGGCGACCCTCTGCCCGGAGGTCTTCAAAAGGAGCATTTGGTCATGTGGGCGTTTGAGGATTGGCTGAAGAAGAAATACTTTGAGCTGCTCGCGATACTGGAGACATGGTGCAACGATGAGATTGAGTATTCGCGACAACGAGCATTGACCTACATCTGGGAATTGCTCAAGGACAAGCCGGAGCAGGAGGAGAACTTGCTGCGGTTGCTGGTGAATAAGCTTGGGGATACAGAACGAAAGGTTGCTTCGCGAGCGTCGCATCTACTGCTCCAACTCGAAAATACCCATCCTGCCATGAAGCTCATTATCACGAACTCCATCGAAGCAGATTGTCTGTACCGGCCTGGACAGAGTGACCACGCCAAGTACTATGCCATTATCACTTTGAATCAGACAATTCTGAGTCGCAAGGATGAGGACTTGGCAAATCGGCTACTCGACATCTACTTCGGTCTATTCGTCCAGTTGCTAAAGCCGACCGAGGCAAAGAAGTTGGGCCTGGACATCGCATCAATCAACGGAAAGACACAAGGTGGAGGCGGCAAGGCGGGCAAGATGGCTGCAAAAAAGCGCAAAGCTGAAGAAAAGAAAGAAGAGGCCGCTGTGCAGTTCCACGATAAAATGATCTCTCAAGTCCTGGCGGGTGTCAATCGTGCGTTTGCCTTCGCAGACACGAGCGACCCCCATTTTGAAAAGCAGCTGGATACTGTCTTTCGCGTTGCTCATTCGGCCAACTTCAATACCAGCGTGCAAGCGCTTATGTTGTTGCAGCAGATCTCGTCGAGGAAGCATCTGGGTGCGGACAGGTTCTACCGCACATTGTACGAAAGCCTGCTTGATCCTCGCCTGTTCAACAGTAGCAAGCAGGTCATGTACCTCAACCTCTTGTACAAGAGCCTCAAGTCGGATCTTAACGCCAAGCGTGTGCAAGCTTTCGTTAAGCGCATGCTCCAAATCATTACCATGCACGAACCAGCTTTCGCCTGCGGCGTGCTGTACCTTATCCACGAGCTCGAGGTCACCTTTCCCAGCATACGGAAGATGATCACGGAGCCTGAAGTTGCTGACGAAGATGAAGAGGAGCATTTCGTCGACGTGCCTGAAGAGGGAGATCACAATCCGAATGCCTCAACATCGGCCGATCACAAAGTTCTCTACGACCCTCGAAAACGTAACCCTGAGCATGCGCAAGCTGAACGGACCTGTCTTTGGGATATTTTGCCTCTCTTACGCCATTTTCATCCTTCCGTCACGCTCTTCGCAGAGGCTGTGCACGGAACCAAGGAGATGCCGCCTAAGCCAGATCCGACTCAACATACACTCATGCACTTCCTTGATCGGTTCGTGTATCGCAATCCCAAGACGAAGCAAGAGAAGGCGCACGGCAGTTCGATCATGCAACCGCTTGCAGGTGCCAAAGCTGCTGACCTTCTCGTCAAACCTGGTGATCCCAGCCAGAGAGCACCACTTAATAACGAAGCATTCTGGGCCAAGAAGGTGGATGACGTGGCCGCCGATGAGGTCTTCTTTCACAACTACTTCAATGCTGCCGGCAATGCGAAGAAGAAGCCGGCCAAGGAGAAGAAGCAACGTGGTCCTGAGGACAGCGAGGATGAAGATGCAATGGAAGATCAAATCTGGGAAGCAATCGCGAATTCCCGACCAGAAGTCGAAGGGCCGGGATCTGATGATGACTTGTCAATGGGCGATCTCGAGAGCTTGTCGGGTGGCAGTGACGATGACGAGTCAGAGGGCGGCATCGATCTCGGCGGTGAAGATGGGGAGGAAGCCGCGGACCTGGACGCTTTCGCCGATATGGATGGTTTCGCGGGTGAGCAGTCTGACGACGAGGACCTCGGCAGCGATGCGATGCCAGACTTGGACGATGACGACGAGGATGCCATGTTGGGAGACGACGATGAGATACCGTTCGATGGCTTTGGCGGGGAGGATTCAGACCAGGCAGAAACGAATGCTGCCAGGAACAAGAAGAAGAGGGCGGAGAAGAAGAAGCTCAAGAGCTTACCGGTGTTCGCAAGTGCTGAAGACTATGCGAAATTGATAGGTGACGATGACGAGTTGTGAGGAAGAATAATATTAGTGCACCACCAGCCGGCTGCAGACGAGAGGCAACGACGGTGCCGTCTGTGATATCTCGACCAAAGCTACAACTCATAGTCTGCAGCTCTCCTGGCTCACATGCCTCTGTACAGACGGAGCAGTCTGTAGGCGTTCACTCTTTCCAGACTCCAAATACGATGGTGCAAATGAAACCGATTTGTATGAGGCTTCGATGATAGACTCCACATGACGAGGGGCTTGGAGGCTGGATAGCAGCTTAAGCAAGTGAAGCTGCTGGCCACGCCAGGCAATAGTAATCAAGGAGTCTAAGCACAGCACTAATTAGCTCTCTTTGCGGTGATTCGGACAAGTAGAAGGCGGATTCAGGCTGTATGGTGCCCAACATCGGTTCATCCACATGCCGAGTCCACAGGTAGCAGGAGGGTCGACGGCGGTATAGCGGTGGCGCTTCCGCCCGCACGTGCGTCTTGTAGTATTTAATCGCACATGCACCTCATCTGCTTTCGCATGCGCTCTGCCCGACCCTCGTCCATCACGCGACATGCTCGCATTCGAGCCGTTTTGGCAGAGCTGCGAACGTCGAAGTTCCAATGCTTGCCAAGACCGGCACTGGGTGTCAGAATGACGCCGAAAACGAGACGAGGGCTGTGATGGCACGGTCAGCATGTGGCCACCGCCATCCCGTCCGTCCCTCGTCCTCGCCCTGATGCCGCCGTAAACACGCCGAAAGGCTCTGTTGCAATCAGGCACGACACAGCATTCACCCGGTCGTCCTTGGCCTGATGGCGCCGCCAGGACATATAACAGCACCACCCCGACTCCCGCAGTCACGAAGGCCCTCCAACTCCCTTTCTGCGAGGCCACCCACCATCGATCCCATCCACGACAGGACCCCCTGCGTAGCCCGTGGAAGGCGCAGCGCTGCATGGCGAGATCGGGCTTCGTCACCGATGCTTCTCGTACGAACGATCCACTGTTTTTTTCCCAGCGAAAACTTCAAACAGCAGCGCCAGTCCCAACCCTCCAGGCCCGGCGGCGACAGGTGAGCACAGCGCGGCGTGATCTGAACAGCGACGACTCGCACAGTACTCCATGGTAGAAGCTGCCACGGTTCTCGACGACAGTCCAGCTGGAGCCCGAAGGGGTTGCAAATTCACCGCACGCCAGGCCACTCCCAAACGCGTCAGTTTCGCCGTTGGGACTCCAGCGACAGCGATGCGGCCGCCGCAGAGACGACTTCGGGCCGAAAGATGAGCGGCTTATGCAAGCCATTGCTGCAGCCCTACGATGGCTAGCACCTCGTCAATCTGAGCGCGGCCACGCCCGCCGGTAGTTTCGCCTTGAGCTTCTCAAGCTGGACGCACCAGGCAGCGAGCGGCGCTGTGATTCGCCCATCGCGGGAAACGCCTCGCACCAGCCGGCTACAGGCGGGCGCTGGACGATGCCCAGGAAAAAAAGTCTCTGCAGCGCTCGCGCCGCCGAGTGCCCTGGCGCATGCACGCTTCGACCACGCCGCATAGCGTCATGGCGTCTTGACGTTCTCTAAGCTTCCTGCAGCGCTCCGTCCCTATGGTCAACGTGCATACCGTAACTACTGGTGGGTGGGGACTGCGTTGGGATGCTCGCTCTTTCTGCCATGTCAACATGCGCAAGCCCTCCGGCGCCGGCCTGTCCAGCCCGTCTGCCATCTCTCGTCTGGCGTGTCTCTTCATCCTACACCCTCCAGATCACCCCTCTCTTATTGGACCTCTCTCAGTCTTCGTTCTAGGCGCCGCACGGCACGACCAATGACCCTGTGAGGCGCGGGGAAATACCATCGCTACCCTACGTCCTCGCGCGTGCACCAGGCCGTCACATTAAACCTTGTGCATCCTGCTGCTTATTACATGTCCGAGTGCTCATGCTGATCTCCACACTGAACGGCCCTGTAGAGGTGTCTGTCTCCTCGAGAGGGCTCAAGCACGCTGGGAACATGCCCGAGTCGTCATCCTCCTCTGCAGCGCCACTACCCACGACCGCGAAACGAGCTTGCGACGCCTGCCATCGAAGGAAGGTCAAGTGCATTGGGGACGGCACGCGGCCATGTAAGAACTGCACGTCTGCCGGTCTCACGTGTACCTACAATGCCATCCCTCAGTACGTTCTCGCGTTGCCACACTCGAGGCACTCCTACTGACATCCATCAAGGAAGAAGGGCCCGAAGGGGTCGAGGGCGAAGGTGATCTCTGAGCTTCGAGAGACTCAGCGACAGTCACAACTGGCGGCGAGACGACATGGCCTGGATTTTGAGAGCCCACCTCACTCGCCGGCCCATCTGAGGAAGGCTGGCTTGCTGTCGATGAAGATGATCACGACTTGCGTCGACTACTATTTCGTTCACATGTATCCCACACAGCCCATCCTCCATCGTCAGAAGGTGGGCGAGACCATTGGCCAGATGGAAACCAGCGCCGAAGCATACTGCCTTGTAGTATCATTATGCGCCTACATGATGATTCAACCGAACATGGTCATGCCACCCGATGCCTTCGATGGACTGGAAATCGCACCGCAACCGAGCTTGCAGCTAGGCCACGCGTTGCTACAGGAGGCCCTACGAGTGCGCAAAGGCTGCAACTACATCGAGAACCCAACGGTGTGGTCGGTCATTACTTCGTTCTTTTTCTTCGGCAGCTATTTCTGCCTGGACCGACACAATACAGCATGGTTCCACTTGCGGGAGGCGACGACACTGGCACAGATCATGGGAATGCACGAGGAGGTGAACTACCAGTCCACGGACATCATTGAGAGCTCACGGATGAGACGATTGTACTGGCTCCTGTTTGTGACGGAACGTGCTTATGCGCTGCAGCAACACAAACCGCTGACTCTGCACGCGACCATCAACCTTCCGACCCTGGACGAGGACCCGGCTGAAACGGTCGAGCTGAACGGTTTCATTCATTTGGTAAACCTATTCCGACCATTTGATGATACCTTTGTAGGTCTCTGGAACAAGGCCCGGGTGGGATGTACAACCGAGTGGCTTGCACGATTGCAACAACAGCTTTCAGATGCTTTGCCAACGTACCTCTCGTGTACGGAAACACAGGCTGTCGACTTGCGGTGCTCGCAACAGTGGCTTCGGACCATGGTATGGCAGCTCTCCATCAGCCATGGCTTTTTATCGTCGGCGGCAGCAGATCACGCCATGAGCTTCAAATATCCCATAGAAGTCTCTCGCGACCTGGTTCAGTCGACGTCGCAGTTCACGCAATCTGCAATGGAGGTGCATGGCATTGGGCTTGTGGAAAAACTGTTCGATGTCGCATGCACCCTGACAGACGTGATGTCTGTAATACCACATGAGCAATACACCTTCGAGTTCGGCCCACGAGACTATCTGAATCAGCTGATGACGTTGATCAGCACGCTCAGAGGTGGACAACAGAGGTACATGCCTCTACTGATGCAGAAGATCAACGACACTATGCCAAATGTCCCTGGATACGCAATTCCGAGCGCGGTGCCGCCCAGTCTCAGGAGCGAGGAGGCGTATGATGGAAGTCATTCTAGCGCGCAGAACAGCCACGACAGCACACCATTTGGGAGTCCGTTGAGCCCAAATGGGCCACCTTTTGCACCGGTCACAAGTTACCACGCGGAAATGCAACAATACAGTGGGATGCCCGTCAGCAGCGCGCCCGTATCTAACTCCGGCGACATGTTTGATTCAAGCAGCGCCTATGGGATGTCTGCAGCAGAGCAGGTGCTCCGGGGAAAGTACGAGCGTGGATGAGAAAGAGCGAAGTTCCAGTCAGAGACACGTAGAGACGTGCCATGGATGGCACCTATTCCACCCCGTGGACACATGAAAGATATGGACATGCGCGTGCAGACGCAATTGCGCCTACGGCCGGTGCGCCTCGTCGTGCCCACGATGCTTCGAGAGGTCTGTCCCTCTCGATCAGCTGGGCACGACCTCAGAACAACGAAATTCGCAACGAAAGGGCACTGTATGCCAACGAACTCGCAGAAGCTGTGTTCATCGAACGCACGATTTGTCGCTCACTAAATATGAACGCTCAGCGTTTACGTTGCAGCGAAGTGCTTCGTCCAGAATCTCGAAATGCGCCGGCCTATAATTTGCGCTGTCGCGGTTCCATCGGCACCCAAAGAGCACGATGTCGTTCGCTTTCAAAAAGCAACATGGCCGTGCGTGACTGCACACAGACGGAAAACGGTAAACGAAGGACCAAGGCCGGTCTTCAGACAAGTGGACTGCGAGATCGACGGTAGTGGTATCGATCTTGCGAGTGTGGACGCCATGGGCTAATAGCAGCGAAAGGAAAGTCACAATCTCTCCTCGCCGCTGCACGATCCAAGAAGTCAATCTTGCTTCACCGCTGAGGGGTCCCGACGCGGCGTGATTGCTTGTTGTCGGAAACGGATGCCGTGGTGTCACATGGGGCAAGACTTGCGCGAAGAAAGAGCAGTCATGCATACTAGTATAGTGCAATGCGCAAAGCTAAGAACGTGTGGCTTCGATTTTCCCAAAACGGTGAATGAAAAGCGCAGATGGCGGCGGGGTTTTGAAGGATCTCCATCGTCAGGCGTGCATTCTTGGGGCTAAAACTACTATCAAAGCGCAATGACGACTATGAGGCATGAACGAGTCGTGTGCCAAACGATCAACACGTGTATCATCAGATCGTACCCGTGTTCATATCACACTAGCAGTGTTCGCATTTCCCGTCTCATGCACTTTGTAGCTTGCGCCGATATGTTGAGCTCTTACGGCAGAACAGCACTTGGTGAGCCTTGAAGTCTAGCGAATATCTGGGGCAAGCCACGAGTGGCATGAGCTTTCAGCCTCTGTGACCTTCTGTGGAAGCTTTTTCAACGGCGCAAAGAGGCTTGACGCTGGCTTGCAAGGCCACATCTAGCACTGTTGAGAAGAGGCAAGGCTTCACTACTATAGCGTTCGAGGCGTTCGGTGCCGAAAGCTCACCAGATTTAGAGCTGGGCGCCGTGCTGCTCGAGCAGTGAGCGCTCGTGCGAGCAAGGGAACTGGTAGTTATGCACATGCCATATTGAGAACAGGCGCTGGAGACTGGAGACTTCCGGTGAACAGTAATTTGTGTTAGGGCTGCCGGCTGCGAATGTCTATGCGGTTCCTAAAGGAGGAAGGCTGGAACGGCCACGACTCTGAGCTGCGTCAGCTCATCAACAGACACAAATGCTACAACATTACGCTGAGAACGAACAATCCAGTAGCACCTGTGGCATTAGCTCTATCGATACCCTATTGAACTCGATACTCTCCTGCGCAATCCTGCATGACAGTATTGTCGATCGTGAGAGCATGTTCTCCGGCGCAAGCGGTGGGATAGGACATGTACCTTGAGACAAAAGCCTCCACGATGCAGAGACCCTTCAGCAGAGATCGCGTCATCGTTCGGACAAGTTCAACCACTATGCATCGCTGAGAGATGCCGAAGGGGGCAATGTTCGCGCCGAGAGATGTCGTCCACGTTCTGGCCTCAGCCGTCGCCAAGACCAACCGCCAGGACGCCTAGTTGCGGACAGCAAGACACACGCTGGGAAATACGCTCACTTTGTGATTTCTCTCGTCAACTGCGTTCCGCATCTGCCTCGCTTGTCGAGACAGAGCGCCTCAGTTACGCTGCACAAGGCGGAGGTACGAGGACCGAAGAGCACTCGAGTTCCATGGATAGAGGAGTACGGAGTCTCAATTCTGGTTTCCGTTTTGCTTGCTGGACGCGTACTATCCTCGAACTCTTTTGGAAATCTCCAAATTTTGCCCCAAATTTCGGCGGTGGCAGGTAGAAGAACTGATGACATGAGTAGGAGTGTTATCTGCGGGTCCAAGCATGCCTCTTCGCTAAGCCAGAAGAATAGAGCGCATCCAGACTTTTCTCCATAGAAGTAAGGAAGCCGAAACCAAAAAATGATTCTGCCTCCTGCGACTCTCACATGGTTGTTCGCTGTGCTGAGGAGCAGAGACCTCCCTCCAAGCATATGAGGACTAGATGCCTTCTGGCGATTCGACAGATTTGCCGGCGCGATGGTCGATGTTTCTCATGCGTGTCTCTGCAGCCGCCACTCTAGCCGTAGAGAAGCTCGCAAGCAGAGGAACATCTTGCACTCCGAAAAAACTGGAAGATAGCTTTGGAATGTAAGCTCTTATGATAACAAGCGGCTAGGCTCCGACGAGCCTATGCTGTTGAAGCGGCGGAGAGCTCGGGAGGTCCGCCGCAGCATGCCAGAGAGCGTGGAGTGAAAAGCAAATAGCCTGGCCAGTAAGAGCTAGCGGGCGCAACTGGTGATGCGACGAATTCGAAGCCACCGAAGAGGGAGTGTAATGATCCCTTTGCTGTCTTTCAACGCGTGAACTCAAATTACTTTACCCTGCAGCCACTATATCGCTATGCTTGATGTAGTTTAGCCTCTTAGCGGTAGTTACACCTCAATCGCTGCCTCTAATTATTATGGAGGTGTTAGAGGTAGCTAGTATTATTAGAATAAGCGTTATAAGTGCCTAAAGAATTAATTAAATAGCTTCTAATTATAGTAATTAGTATAACGATTCTTCTACTATATTTCTATCTTTACTACTTCTACTACTACCTTAAATTAAGCGAATAGTTATTCTATAAGATTATACCGATTACTTTATAGAATTATTATAAGTTAAGGCCTACGAAGTCCTATTATATACCTCTATATAGTCGTAGGTAGAAATAGATAGCTTCGGCTATACTAGTAAAGTATAGAGTAGCTAGATACCTACGAGGTAGGAAGAAAGCGAAAAAAGTCTAGAATTTCGACCTAGAGAGATTAGAAAGCTTCTAAGAATACGAAGACGACGCTAGCGTAGTATAACTACTATAAGATTCTAATACTCGACTATAGGATAGCTCTTCTAGGTAGTAAATACTACTATAGGTCTAGAAGCTAGAGTAGTAACCTAGGCTCTAAATAGGCTAAAAAGGAGGAACTAAGTATACTTAAAAGAAGGCTTTAATAAGAAAGAGTAAGGATAGTAGAAATAGAAGAAAGGAATAGTAGTACCTCTATAGATACTAGAATAATTAGCTACTAGGAGCCTTTTATCTAAAATAGAAGACTCTAAAGTAGACTAGTCTCTCTACTCTAGAGCTCTCTAGAAACTTTAAGTCTAAAGATAGAGTATCTAATATAAGCTATCTAACTCTATACTATACTTAGAGCTACCTATAAAGATACCTACTATTCTAGATATTCTATAAAAACTAGAATTTCTCTAGATATAGGTTATATAACTAAGTACTAAGAAAGGTTAAAATCTAAGTAGGATTTATATAAAGAGATACCTACTCTAGGAACTAGTAAGAAAGAGTTAGATATAGGATTAATATAGATACTAGTATAGAGACAAAGACTATATATATAGGCTAGAGTCTCTAAGCTAGTAGATAAGAGGATTAGGCTCCTAAGTAATAAATAATATAAGAAATAACTAAGAAGAACTATATCGTAAAGGATCTAATAAACTATTAAGATAATATAAATTATCCTAAGGAGAACTAGAAACTATAGAAGCGGTAGGCTATATAGAGCTTACTATAAAATATAAAAATATAAGGAGGTTTTTCTACTAGAGTACTAGTACGAGAGCTTTTCTACCTACGAAAAATATAGGGCGTACTACTTACTCTAGTTAAAAGAGGTAGACTAGCGTATAAGAATTATCTATCTATCTATATTTTAGAGAAAGTATTCTTAGAAACCTATATAAAGTATCTAACTTAAAGGCTTAGATTCCTATTCTAAAGAAATACTAACTTTATAGAGTATATTTCTTAGAAAAAATAAAGAAATATAAAGAAAAAGAAACTAAAAGGAAACTCTAAAAGTTATCTCTAGTTTCTATTAATATCTATAGCTCTTTACCTATCTTAAGATTAGGATATAAATAGTAGCTTAAAATTATTAATAACTTCTTAAGAAAGAAATAGACTTTCCTAATAAAGTCTAGAGAAGATATACTAAGTATCTTTAGAGACTAGAAAGTAAAAGCTAAGCTATAATTAGGAAATCCTTTCTAGATTATAAGGAGTAATAGAGTAAGAGAGCTTCTTACTATACTAAAGTAGTAGAAGAAAGAATATAGAATTTTCTTCTATATAACTAAAGTATATAACTCTATTTAGAATAGAGTAGTTAAGAGATTAATCTAAACTTCTAAAGACTATATAAGAGTAATACTAGAAGATACCTATATACTTCTTAAATTCTAGCTAGAAGCTTTAGTAGCCTATATAGTTATTAGAAATTCTCTTCCTAATAGCCTAGAAATTAATAGATTTAAAGTATTACTTAAGGAAGTCTTTTTAGATATTTAACTCTTAGTATTATACTTTAGAGTTTAGAGTTATAAAGTAGTAGTCTATATAGATCCTAAGTCCTAGCTAGTAGAAATAAGATTAGATAAACTAATAAATAGAAGCAAAGATACTATATTTATTAGATATATTCCTAATACTACTAAAATATAACTCTTCTAGGAGCCTAATATAAGAGCTATTAAAGCCTATAATACTACTACTTAGTTTAAGTATAAGAAAGAAGGAGATATAGAGCTAAATATTCCTAAGCTTAATTAAGTAAGTAGTATACCTATTAGAAACCTAGTTAGTAGATCTCTAAAGAAGCTAATAGTAGTTATATCTTCTATAGCTACTATACCTATAGCTATAGTAACTAAACCTATAGGTCCTAGCTAAATACTCTTTATATAGTTACTACTTCTACTAAAGAATAAGAAGAAGTACTAGAGAATAGAAGATCTAGAAGAAGAAAACTCTAGAGAACTATAACTCTAGTAGAAGAAAAGTAGAACTACTAAACTACTTAAGTTAAGCTAGGAAGTTAAAGGATAAGCTAGTCCTAGTACTAGTAGAAGACTATATTCTAAAGTAAAAGGATTAAATATTATATAGTAGAATCTATAAGAAAATAGAGATTAGGAAAGGAACTAAAACTAAATCTATAGCTAAAAGAGAAGAAGATCTATTTTAAATAAAGGACTAGGCCTAGAGGTAAAAGCTTATAGTATAGTAATAAGATAAGTACTTTAGAAGAGATAGAGAAAATATAAATAGAAGGAGGAGCCTAGTACTAAGTATTATAAAGTATTCCTTAGCTAAGTCTAAAGCTAAGAATAGGAGTAGATTTAGAAAGCTCTATTAGAGATTTAGGAGTCTATATTTATAGTAATTACTCCTTAAGTCTCTATATAGAGATAAGAAGTATCTATTCTAAAGTCCTATAAAGAGGTAATTTAGAATTCTAAATAGAGATATATATAGAAGAATATAGTCTAAAAGGAACTAACTATATTAAGGAGTAATAATACCTAGATAGAGGCTATTCTACCTAAAGGAGCAAACCTTATTATATCTAAGTTATTAGATTATATTCTCGTAGGTACTCGTCGAATAGATATAATATAGTAGAAGTAGAGATAATAAGTAGGAACTAACTAAGTTAATTATATTAGTTAGTTATAGGTTTTATCTTACTTCTAAGATAGATATTAGCTATGTTATATAACCTAGTATTATATAACTTATATTACCTAATCCTAATCTCTAAAGTATCTCTTAGAATATCTAACTAGACTATACTTTCTAATACTCCTACTTAGGCTAGATAGTCTTCTACTTATATTCCTATATTTAAATCTATTTCTAAATTATAATTACTTATTAGATATAGTAAGCTACTTCCTCTATAGTATAACCTCTAGGCTTAGTTTCGTATATACTATAGTATCGCTAATACTATAGTATATATCTTTTATTAATTATCCTAAGGTCTAGAGTTTAATCTATAGTTCGAGTATAAATCTTTTGCCTTTCTTTATATAAGCTAGAGTTATCTCATAAACTCCTAAAACTATAGCCTATTCTTTAGTTTAGTTAGGCTATTAGTAACTATCTCTTTTATTAGAATATATTCTACTATAACCTTTCTCTACTACTAGAGATATCTAATATAGTTATATATAATATTAATATATTTAGATCTCTTATAGATATATATATTCTTAATAAGAGTTAAAGCTACCTAATTGTCTCCTATAATTTATACTAGCCTTAGTTCTCTTACTATATTAGAATATACTTTTATAGTTAGTTAGAATAGATATTCTCCTACTAACTCTATATAGTCTATCTCTCTTAAAAGTACTACTAGGAACTAAGATTACTTTATATATATATTTATAGCTATATACTTAGCTTCTATTATTAATATTATAATAGACTTTTACTTCCTACTTATCTAAGAAACTAGAGCTCTATAAAGAAAGAAGATACTCCTAAGGATTAAGACTTTATCTACTTTATCTATTATATAGTTAGAGTCTAAATATTCTATTAGGCTTCCTCTACTTCTTCTAAATATTAGTTCTAAGTCTTAGAATAACTTTAGGTATCTTACTAGTTTCTTTAGAGCTTATATATATCTCTTAGTTAGGTCTAAGATATATAAGCTTAACCTTCTAAGAAAGAAAGTAATATCTAGTCTTATTATAACTATAGGCTATATCTAGATACTAGTTTAGCTTTAGTACTCTATCTTATTCTCTCTCTTATTATATAAGCCTATTAGTTTTAGGCTATTATAAGTATTTATTAGATAGATAGATAATTCTTATACGCCGGTCTACCTCTTTTAACTAGAGTAAGTAGTACGCTCTATAGGTTTCGGTCGGAGGAAAAGCCTTCGAAAAACTCTCGTATATCTCTTTATTTATAGCCTACGTAGCCGCTTCCTTCGCTTCTATTTTCCTTCGGATAATACTAGGTATCTAGTAAGTCCTCCTTTTACTAGGCTCTATCCTTCCTATTCTCTTTCCTTTTATCCTTCTATACCTCTTCTCTTATAAGTAAGAATTAGTCTAGGACCTCTTCTTAGATAAGCTACTTTACTATTATATATAGCTCTCTCTTTATATTAGCTAGATCCTTCTAGTTTATAGATACCCCTACCTAGAATAGTAGGTATCTTCTCTCGTTCTATTTTAGGTAGAATATATATATATATTTTAGTATCTTATATCTCTATCTATATTTATAGTCTAGTATAAAACCTAGAACTCTCCTTTTAGTAAAGTATTGCCTTATCCTAATATACTCTATCCTTAAGAGTATAACTATTATACTCTCTAGTCTAGTAAGTCCTTTATATAGAGTTAGTCTAATAGTAGAGGAAGTAGTAGTTTTCTATACTAGTAGTTATTCCTCTCCTACTCTTACTCTTCTCTTCTTTTTATTCCTTTTCTATCTTCTATCCTACTAGTATTTAGCCTACTATACCTTATAGCCTAGGTATATCTATATTATTATTTCTTAGCCTTATACTATCTAGAGGATTTCCTTCTATCTAGTTTAGGTTAGTAGTATAGGTTGTCTAGCTCTCTTTCCTACTTATACTTACTTTTTAATCTCCCTATACCTATTTTTAATATACTAGTATATAGGTTAGGTATCTTACTTTTTAGATACTTACCTAGCTAGGTCCTAGATATATAAATAGAGAGAAGTAATATTTGCTTCTTTCTCTAGGATAGCTATTATAACTAACTTATATACTCCTATAATATTCCTTAGGGCCTCTCTCTAGATCTTCTTAATAGGTTTAGTAAGGTTCCTATAGTAGCTTTATATACTCTCTAGGTTAGACTAGACTTAGTAGCTAAAGGTAATAGCTAGTCTTACTACTACTATATAGAGGTGCTTTGCTTTTTAGAAGGAGGCTCCCTATATAGACTTATATAGTCTCTAAAGTAATTATATTTAGTAGGCTCCCTTTTCTGCTACTTATTTAATATATAGGCTCTATTTAAGTTTAGTATCTACCTATACTCTAAGGAGTCTAAGTAATAGTAGTAGTTCTCTATTAAATCTCTAGATTTAGACTATAGCTTTAAAGTTATGTTTCCTACTCCTAGTAAAGTAGATTAGCTAATACTTCTATAGTATAAATTCTACTCTATATCTCCTTACCTATTCTTTATATTTCTAGTAGGCTTTCTTAAGTTGCCTATAGTTATCCTCTATTAATATACTATATATAAGGATATTAGAATTATCTATAAACTCTATTACTAAAGTAGTTCCTTTATATAGTATTAGGAGTAGAGTAGAAGTAAAGAAAAGGAAGAGAATTAGAGATAGAGTAGAGCTTTAGGGAATTCCTATATTTTAGAGCCTTAGTTAGTCTATAAATTCTCTAAGTCTTAGGTAGGTAGTCCTATCTTAGAGGAATAATTAGATAAAGCTAATAGTATAGTCTAAGAAGCCTTTTATTCTAATATTATAAAGTAGCCTCTAGTAGGAGACCTTATTAAATACCTCTAAGATATTAAGGCAGAGTATAGATACTATAGCTCCTAGCTTAGTTTTCTAGATAGTTTTTACTTATTTAGTAATAAGGTCTAATACTAAGATAGTAGACCTACTAGGCCTAGTACCTATTTATTCTTCTAGGAGGAGCTTCTATTCTTTAGTTTTCTTAGATATCCTCTTAGTAACTATAGCTTCTAGGACCTTTACTATTATATTAAGTAGAGTAATAGGTCTATATACTCCTAGCTTTAAGTAGTCTAGTTTCTATAGTTTCCTAAGTACTACTATTATAGAGTACTTAAAGGCTTTAGAGTAGTATACTATCCTTAGGTATATAGTAAAGAGTTTAGCTAGAATTAGAGAAAGTTGTTCTCTATACTCTTTAAGTAAGAGGTTTAGTATTTAGTTAGGTCCTAGAGCCTTATTACTAGGTAGTTTCTTAAGGACTCCTTCTACTTCCTTTAGTTAAACTTCTACCTCTATCTAGAATTAGAGTAGTAGTTAGGTATATTAGATATTACTTAAGTCTACCTCTCTTAGGTCTAGGAAGAAGTATCTTACTAGGATTATAGCCTTCCTCTTATTAGTATTTCTATTATACTCTATATTAGCTAGGCTTAGGAAGTATAGTAGCTAGTACTCTTAGTTAGCTCCCTCTCTTACCTATTTAGCTATTTTCTAGATTTTCTTAGAGTCCTCTATAACTTCTTTTATTAGTCTTCTTTAAGCTAGGTTTTGCTCTCTTCTTATAGCTTTACTTCTTATATATAATACTTTAAGATATAGCTTATAGCTCTATTCTATCTTATAGTTTCTCTATTCTCTTCTTCTTCTTCTTACTAGCTTTATAGTCTCCTTATATTCCTAGGTCTATACTATCTTTATATAGCTTAATAGTCTAGCTATTAGAACTATCTTCTCTATAATCCTCTAAATAGAGGATTATATTCTATAGGCTAGTATATCTAGGTATTCTCTTATATTAAGTAGGAGTTAGTTAAGTTAGTTAGTATCTTAGGCTATAAGGTTCTAGATTCTGTCCTAGTTAGTAGCTTTCTACTACTTTCTCTAGCTTCTTCCTTTTAGCTCTTAGAGGTTAATATAGAGAGTTATCCTAAGGAGGATATAGTTAGAGCTATATATCTCTTCTAGGAGGGCTTTATATTCTTAGATTAGGTTTTAGAGAGAGAGGCTAATAAAGACTAGGTCTAGTATTTAGTAGCTAGCTATATATCTTTCCTATATAATTATCTCTAGCTCTAGAGCTAGCTATAGTTAGGCCTCTATAATTGTTTTAATAAGCTTATCTATTATAGTATATTAGGTTTAGGTTATATTTCCTCTCTATTTTAGATAGTAGAGGTTAAAGTCTCCTACTACTATATAGCTTGCTTTTATGTCCTCTAGAGTTTATAATAGTACTTCTTAGAGTATAGAGATAGTCTCTTCTTATCTATAGCTTATTAGCTCTAAGAGATTATAGTAGTTATAGATAGAGATAGTTCCTATAAGTATCTAGACTTAGATAGTTACTAAGTTATCTATATTATAGAAGAGTAGTTTCTAGCTATTAGTTCTAACTTTGTCTAATATAAGTATTACTACTCTTAGGTTCTACTAGAGTAGGAGGACTATAGAGTATTCTTTCTTAGCCTTAGTTCTACTATTTATAGTATTAAGCTATAGTTCTTATAGTACTATTACTATAGCCTCTTCTATAGCTTAGCTATCTAGTAGTAGGGTTTAGGTAGTGTTTAACCTATTAATATTATATTAGTAGATTATTAGGGTTTAGCTACTTATAGAATTTATAGGATTTTTAGAAGAGGAGCTTAATTAGGTTAATATCTATATCTTCCTAGTAGGTACTTATTACCTCTTAGGTATCCTTATTCTCCTATATAAGAGAGAAGTAGAGCTTGCTTGCTTGCCTCCTACTAGCTATTACTATTACTATAGTACCTAGAGGCCTATCTTTATATCTAATATCCCTCTATAGAGGCTTAGCTAGTAGAGCTTTCCTCTTAAGGATTAGAGGTTCTATATTACTATCGCCTTATATTAGGCCTAAGGCTATCTCCTATTGCTTTTTAAACTACTCTAAGAATGCTCTTACTTTAGCCTTTATAGTAGCTTTATAGCTATATTAGAGGAAGTATACCTTATAGTCTCTCTTATAGTTATAGTATTTAATTTTCTTCTCCTTATAGCTATCTATTCTATACTTCTCTATATAGTTTCTATATATTTCTTCTATAGCTTTATAGTAGGTAGTAATATACTTAAAGCTATTATACTTAAAGCATTATATAATCCTCTACTATAGGTAGTATAGTTCTACTATATACTATATTAACCTAATAGTAATACCTCTTCTATATATTTCCCTTATAGTCTATCTATCCTATACTACTATTACTACTAATAAGAAGTTAGTCTCTTCTCTTACTTTCTAGTTCTTAAGCTAAAAGGCCTTCCTAATTTTAAGCTTCTCTAGAAACTAGGTAAGGTTATCTTAGTCGAGCTAGACCTAGCTATTTATATCCTCTAGCTTCTAGGATATCCTAATACTATATATAATTACCTAGGTACTTAGTATCTCTACCTAGGCCTCTAGGTATATAGCTTTAAGCTAAGATTAGTCCTTCTCTAGCCTACTTTTCTTTCCTTCTCTATAGAGAATAACTTTAAGGTCTCTACTTAGGAGCTTTTATATAGTCTTAAACTACTATACTCCTAGTTTCCTTCTAAGCTCTTTATAGCTTAACTTCTTTACTATCTCTCTTTCTTCTTAGTTTCCTATCTTTACTAAGATAGTTATAGATATCTAAGGCTAGAGCCTTAGTATTATATATCTAATTTAGGCTATCTAGGCCTATGTTTTAGAAGTAGTAGTAGTAGGTATTAGGCGGCTCTAGAGAGTTTTCTAGATAGCTTAAAGAGTCTAGGACTCTTCCTAGTAGAGGGCGAGGTAGAGGAGAGCCTATTAGGCCTATTAGAGAAGGAGAAGAGTTAGAAAGAAAAAAAGAGTTATCTAGATATCGAGGTAACTCTAGATCTATTCTATAAGTATTTTTAGGTTCTTTTAGATTATTAGGTTTAGAGTATTAGTATTAGTAGTTATTTTCTAGCTTTATTAGCTAGAGAGAGGTAGTTATAGGCAGATTTAGGCCGCCTAGGAGTTAGAGTCGTAACTTCCTCCTTCTAGACTTCCTTCTCTACTCGTAGCGTCGTAGTATTAGTCGGGAGATATTATCGCGTATTAGGAGGCCTCGAGGCCTCCCGCCGTCGTCGTTGTCGCCTACTAGAGCGCGTTTATATTTTGTTTCTAGTAAGTATTATAACTATTTATTAGTAAGAGAGTTAGGTTAGCTATCTCCTTAGTTATTCCTAGCTTTATAAGGTTCTCTTAGATAAAGTATTCTTAATTAAGCTTTAAAGTTCTAGCTTATCTATCTCTTATTAACTTTATTCTAAGGATTTTCTCTAGTTCTTTAAGATCTTTAATTTTAAATACCTTATCTAGCTATTCCTTAAACTAAAGTATATCTTCTAGCTTTAGTACTATAATTAGAATATTATCTATATAGATTAGAATTAGAATATTCCTTTCCTAGTAGATAAGAAGATATAGGTCTATTTCTAATTATATAAACCTAATCTATTTTAACTTTAAGATATAGAGTTTGTTCTAGTCTCTTACTACTTACTTTAGTCTATATAAGCTTCTTAGAATTTATAGGACTATATTAGGTAGAATCTTAACTTCTAGTAGTAGAATTATAAAGATTTCTTCTTAAAGTTTATTCTTAGTAAATATATTATTTATATCTACTTAGTAGAGTTCTAGATCCTTCTTATAAACTATAGCTATAAATACTCTTAAAGTATTATATCTAACTATTAGTATAAAGGTCTCTTAGAAATTAACTCTAAACTTCTAAAAGAAACCTTTTATAACTAGTTTTACTTTAAACTTCTTAATAGCTCTACTAATTAATCTCTTTATATTAAATATCTACTTAGATATAATAAGGTTTACTTCTTTAGGTAGAATAGCCTCTATCTAGGTATTATTACTCCTTAATATAGTTAGTTCCTTTTAGACTATATTCTTCTATATATATCTCTATTTAGAATTCTAAATTACCTCTTTATAGGACTTTAGAATAGATACTTCTTATCTCTATATAGAGACTTAAGGAGTAATTACTATAAATATAGACTCCTAAATCTCTAATAGAGCTTTCTAAATCTACTCCTATTCTTAGCTTTAGACTTAGCTAAGGAATACTTTATAATACTTAGTACTAGGCTCCTCCTTCTATTTATATTTTCTCTATCTCTTCTAAAGTACTTATCTTATTACTATACTATAAGCTTTTACCTCTAGGCCTAGTCCTTTATTTAAAATAGATCTTCTTCTCTTTTAGCTATAGATTTAGTTTTAGTTCCTTTCCTAATCTCTATTTTCTTATAGATTCTACTATATAATATTTAATCCTTTTACTTTAGAATATAGTCTTCTACTAGTACTAGGACTAGCTTATCCTTTAACTTCCTAGCTTAACTTAAGTAGTTTAGTAGTTCTACTTTTCTTCTACTAGAGTTATAGTTCTCTAGAGTTTTCTTCTTCTAGATCTTCTATTCTCTAGTACTTCTTCTTATTCTTTAGTAGAAGTAGTAACTATATAAAGAGTATTTAGCTAGGACCTATAGGTTTAGTTACTATAGCTATAGGTATAGTAGCTATAGAAGATATAACTACTATTAGCTTCTTTAGAGATCTACTAACTAGGTTTCTAATAGGTATACTACTTACTTAATTAAGCTTAGGAATATTTAGCTCTATATCTCCTTCTTTCTTATACTTAAACTAAGTAGTAGTATTATAGGCTTTAATAGCTCTTATATTAGGCTCCTAGAAGAGTTATATTTTAGTAGTATTAGGAATATATCTAATAAATATAGTATCTTTGCTTCTATTTATTAGTTTATCTAATCTTATTTCTACTAGCTAGGACTTAGGATCTATATAGACTACTACTTTATAACTCTAAACTCTAAAGTATAATACTAAGAGTTAAATACCTAAAAAGGCTTCCTTAGGTAATACTTTAAATCTATTAATTTCTAAGCTATTAGGAAGAGAATTTCTAATAACTATATAGACTACTAAGGCTTCTAGCTAGAATTTAATAGGTATATAGATATCTTCTAGTATTACTCTTATATAGTCTTTAGAGGTTTAGATTAATCTCTTAACTACTCTATTCTAAATAGAGTTATATACTTTAGTTATATAGAAGAAAATTCTATATTCTTTCTTCTACTACTTTAGTATAGTAAGAAGCTCTCTTACTCTATTACTCCTTATAATCTAGAAAGGATTTCCTAATAATAGCTTAGCTTTTACTTTCTAGTCTCTAAAGATACTTAGTATATCTTCTTTAGACTTTATTAGAAAAGTCTATTTCTTTCTTAAGAAGTTATTAATAATTTTAAGGCCTACGAAGTCCTATTATATATCTCTACGTAGTCGTAGGTAGAAATAGATAGCTTCGGCTATACTAGTAAAGTATAGGGCGGCTAGATACCTATATAGATAGGAAGAAAGCAAAAAAAAAAAAGAAAGTCTAGAAATCTATAGAAGTATATACTAGGCGAACTCTAACGAATACTATAAACTAGAGCTAGCGTAGCTAGAACTAATACAAGACCTAGTACTAAGAGACTAGACTAGAATCTCTAGATAGTAAATTCTATCCTAGACTTAGAAGCTAGAGTAGTAACCTAGTACTAAAATAAGCTAAAGAGAAGGAAGGAGTATACTATAATTAAAGCTTTAAAGTAAAGTAGAAAGAGTAGAGAGGAGCATAAGACAAAGTAGCTAAAACTATAAGGAAAACGTCCTAGTCTAGGTAGAAGGTAGGATAATAAGCTAAATAAGAGGCCTAGAAACCTCTTAGGAAGTACTCTAGAAAGAAAGAAGAATATACCTCTATATACTAGTATATACCTCTAGTACTACTAGGTTAACTACTTATTCTAAGGGATTAGGTACCCTATCTATAGAGCCTATTTATAGGTTCTATAGCAGAATTAGGTAATAACTAGTAGAACTATAGGAATAGAGATATTTATCTAAGGTCTAGCTCTTCTAGACATCTTATAACTAACTCTAAAGGCAGAGTATCTAATAAAAGTAACCCTTATTCTATACTTAAGGCTACCTATAATAGAAGAGCTAGTTTAGAATACTACTACTTAATATAATTTCTATAAATATAGGTTATATAACTTAGATACTAAGTAAGGCAGAAAGTTTAGAGTAGGATCTTAATATTAGAGAGGGCTCCTACTATAGACTAGTAAGAAAGAGTTAGATATAAGATTAATATAGATACTAGCGTAGAGACTAAGACTATATATATAGGCTTAAGTCTCTAAGCTAGTAGGTAAGAGGATAAGGCTCCTAAGTACTAATAATATAAGAAACAACTAAGAAGAACTATATTATAAAGGAACTAAACTATTAAGATAATATAAATTGTCCTAAGGAGAACTAGGAACTATAGAAGCGGCAGGCTATATAGAGCTTACTATAAAATATAAGAATATAAGGAGGTTTTTCTACCGGAGTACTAGTATAAGAGCTTTTCTATCTACGAAATATATAGAGCGTACTACTTACTCTATTTAAAAGAGGTAGACTAGCGTATAAGAATTATCTATCTATCTATATTATCTCTTACTACTTATAAAGAGTAGCTATAGTATCTATTACTTTAACTCGGCGCTTCTAGTTACTAGTATACTTAGATAGTATAAAAGTAAGTAATATACTAAGGACGCGCCGACGTTCGCTACTTAGAGAGCTAATTATCTAGGTAGATATCGTTTATATAGTATTCTAATAGGCTCCTCTTAGCTACTATAGAATATTATTAATCGGCTACTCCTTCTAGTATCTCGTCTATACTTACTTTAATATAATATTATATACTACTCTTTTCGTATATAGGTAGTTCTACTATATATATCGGTATTCTATATATTCTTATATACTACTCGACTACTTAATCGTTATATAGTAAGCCCGTACTTGCCTAGCTAGACGATTATATATCCTTCGAGCTAGAACAACCTTAGGATACTTCTTAATCTATACTAACTACTAGTTATTAAGAGATTATAGTCGGCGCGAGTTAATTAAGCGACTTATCTCGCTCGCTATCTAGATAATTATAGTCTAAGGCTCGAGCCTATAATAGGCTGCCTATATATCTTAGATAATATACTACGATAGGTAATTATACTAGAAGATAGTAGACGAGAAGTACTATAAGATAAGGTTACGTTACGAATCGCTAATATAACCTAATATTAATTAGCGATATACTAGGAAGAGAATCGAACTTATATAGAGAACGAACTACTACTATCTAAAGCCGCGCTATATTCTCTACGGAAGTAATATAGCTTTATAGGTATCTTAAAGTTCGTAATAGTTCCGAGCCGCTTTAACCTCTCGTAAAGCTAATTCTCTATTACTATATTATTAGAAATATATAGGCTATAGATAGTCCGCTCTATTCTCTAAAATAGTAGAAGCTCGACTTTCGACTACTTAATAGAAATATAGAGCTCGCGCTTACCTAGTAGGATACGTAGTTCGAATAGCTTAGTAGAGCTATAAGAGTAGAATATAGCAATATATTAAGCGTCTCTAGACTCTCTATCTAGAGATATTAAGAATAATTCTTACTTTCTTAGTTTATATACATTCTATATACTTTTATTCTATACTAAGTATAAGCGGTACTAGCTATTATACCTTAACGCCTAATAAGCTATACCTCTCGAGCTATATACTCCTAGCTCTTATAACTATCTCCTCTCTCTAATAGAGCTACCTTAGCTTATAGAGAAGACTATATATTTCTATCGCCTTAGTATAGTATCTAGTACGTTCGTACTACTTCTTATATATATAAATATTAAGTCGAGCTTTAGTTCGTAGCTAGTTACTATATAGTAACTCTCCGTAGTAACGGGCTTATTAATAGTACGTACTATCGGCGCTCGCGCTATAAGGCGCTAGTATACTATAAATTCGTTATATACCTCTTATATATTTTCTCTATTAACTATTTATATTCGGTAAGCTCTTTATATCCGACTTATACTATATACTTAACTATCTAGTACTACTCTTATACGCGACCTATAAGTAATATATCTCTAAGAAGAGCTACTACTACTTCTACTACTCCGGCCGCTAACTATCTCTCTTATATAGTAGACGACCTTCTAAAGGTAGAGAACGACGACTACTAGCGTTACTTTCTATACCTCGTAGACTATAAGTCGTGTAGTTCGTATACGTATTATATACTTCGAGTCTACTAACTCCTTATACCTAGCTATCGAGCTACGCTATAATAGTAATATAAAGCTCGGCTAGTAGCTAAACTATATTCGCTATAGTAAGTCTAACTATAAGTATATCTATATTACTAATCCGGACCTTATTAAGTAGGCGTAGCGCGCGCGCTACTACTATCGCCTACTATATATAAGTAGGCGCCTCGTACGCTACTAGTAGCTCCGCTACTATCTCGATAATATAGGCGAGGCTATCGGCTATACTCTTAAGCGCCTATAGAGTAACTTAGGCAAGTCTACTAGCCTCTTCTCTACGCCGAAGAAGGCTAGTAAGGCGCTAGCTACTAGTATGCCCTCCGCTAATAAGCTCATAGCGACGAGTATAGGCCTCGCTATCTAGCGTAGTATATTCGAGCTAGAGTACGAGGTATATCTTATATCCTACTAGTTGCTTACTCCTCTTATATAGTACTAATTTATATAATAGAAGCTCTGCCTACTTAGCGCCTCTAGCGAGGCTCTAGACCTCGCCGTTACCTCTATCTATTTCGGCTAGTCTACTTAGGACGAGAGCGAGCTCTTTAAGCTCGAGAAGAATAATAAGGAGAAGAGTAAGAAGAAGAATAATAAGACTATAGGCAAGAGTAGCGAGTAGCCTATAGGCCTTACGCTCTTCCTCTACTAGACTCTTATAGTACTCTCGTATCTCGCCGGCTCTAGGCTATATACTTCTATTACGCGTAGTATATACTATACCTATAGGTACTATAAATAAATATCTTCTCTTCTTTTATAATATTTTAGTTTTCTAAGTTCTTATATCTTAGCGATACTTAGCGTTTAGAATTCTTAGAATTTTCCGCTATTCTACTAACTACTAGTATTACTATTTCTTCCGTAGTTTCGCCTTACGTACGGGCTACTTAGTTTCGCGTTATACCTCGAATATATTAAGTACCTCGTAATCTCCGATATATTCTACTAGCTCCTAGGTATTATATTCCTCTAGCTACTTACGCTATCGAACTAGGTACTTCTTTACGCCTTTCTCTACGTAGCTTTCTAGTATCCTCTCGACTTCCTATTCGCTTTACTTATCTACGAGTAGTAGGCTAGTATCCTACGTATCGCTACCTTACTAGAGTTCTAAGAGAAATATATAGAAGATATTATAAATCTATAAGCTAGTTAGTAGAGCTAGGTAGTACGCCTGCTTTCCGACTATATTAATAACCTTAAATAGTCTAGCGAATTTGTCCGCTAGCTTCTTTAATAGTACCTTTAACTAGAGGTTCTTTATAGATAATAGAACTAAGTCGCTAACCTTAAATTCTATCGGCTAGTACTTCTAATTAAAGTACTTAGTCTAAGATTCGCTTACTTATTACTAGCGCTTAGTTAGCTCTTCGTAGTTCTACTTTAACCTCTCTATAGTATCCTTCGCTACTAGTACTTTTCCTCGAAGAAGCACGTTCCGAGCTTCGCCTATATCTCTCTTATACGTTTCTATAGAAAGGTCTAGGTTAAACTCGTATACTACTCGAAATAGTAATATCTTAAGCGTAGTATTCGTACTATTATTATATACGAATTCCGCTAACGATAGGATAGACGCCTAGTCGTCCTATCGCTCGCTATAATAGATACGTAGGTACTACTTAAGCGTCTAGTTTGCGCGCTCGGTTTAACCGTTAGTCTACGGGTAGAATATAGTACTTAGCCTACGTTTAATATACGTCTCGTAGTAGAAGTCTAACTAGAACTAGCTAGTAAAGACTAGGCCTCTATCGCTTATAATACTAGCTAGTATACTATATAGTCGTATTACCTTATTAATTAGGATATCTATAAGCTCTATACTAGTATAGCGCTTTATTATTCGGACGAAAGTTACTATCTTCGAGTAACGATCTACGATTACGAGGATCGCGTCGAAGATATAGCCGTTCTACTTACTAGGTAGAAGATCCGTAATAAAGTCTATAGATAAATCCTTCTAAGAATAGTTAGATAGCGGAAGTATAGCTATCTCGCTATAGAGGCAATAGCGCCTCGCTTTTATCTTCTAATAGCTACTATACTGCTCGACGTACTACCTTACGTCGTTACTAACCTCCGGCTACTAGTACTTCCGCTTAACTAACTCTACTATCTTGTCCTTACTAAAATAGCCCGCTAGGACATCGTCGTAGTATATATAGATTACCTGCGTCCGTAATACTAGGTCGTTCGGTAGGTATAGAGCCTCTTCCTAGTATATATAGCCGTCCTTAATAGTATATTTCTCGCTCGCTACGCCTTCGCGTTCGGCCTGCTCGTATAGTACTTTTGCTTTCGGATCGAGCTATACTAATATAGCGGTATACCTAACAATTATGTCCGAGATATTAGCGTATAGCTACTCTTACGTAGTAATAGCGCTAGCGACTCGCAAGGGCAGAGCAAAGCTAAACGGACGAACCGAACGGTTAGCCGCTACCGTAATATACCTACTATCGGGCAGCGCTACCCCCCCGCTCTTAGCCGCCGCCGTAACTACCTTTAGGGTGTCTAACTAAGCCTAGTAAGTAGCTTTTATACGGGCAATAACTAGGCCGCTTATAGGTATAGTACTCTATACCTAGAGTTTCTACTATAGTAATAGTAGGAGGTTGCTTATCTCCTTCGCCTCTCGTACGTAGTCGCTACGTCTAGATAGCGTATCGGCTAGGTTAAGCTTGCTAGCTCGATAGCTAATAGTAAAATTAAAGAGGGCGAGGAATATCGCCTACCTTACTTATCTACCTATTAACTACTTAACGCCTATAAATCCCTTAAGGTTAGCGTAATTAATAAGCACCTTAACCTTATACGTAGCGCCTTCGAGGTATAGTCGCTACGCCTTAAATGCCTCGACTACTACGAGTAGTTCCTTATCGTAAACTTCGTAGTTATATTTAGCGTTAATTATCTTCTATAAGAAGAAGGCAATTAGATACTATTCTGCTTCGAATAGTTAGCTTAGGATACCGGCTACTACGAAGTCGGAAGCGTCGGTTTCGACCCGTAGGCGCAGCGTAGAGTTAAAGTATCTTAGTAGTAGTATAGTCTAAAATCGATTCTTTAGCTTATAGAACGCCTGCTCCTTAGCTGCTCCCTACTTAATTAGCCCTAGCTTCTTTCTATCCTTCGTACTCTTTAATAGCGCTATTAAAGGTACTATAACTCTCGAATATCCGAAGATAAATTAATAGTAGAAGTTCGCGAATCTAAGGAAGGATTAAACCTCTATTAGCGTAGTTAGAGTTAGCTATAAGGCGATTGCGGCTACTCTGCTTAGATCTATCGCAACGCTACTAGTAGTTACTACGAATCTAAGGAAGTCGATCTTTTTTTAGAAGAACTTATACTTAGAACGCTATACGTAGAGTCTAAACTTGCGGAGCCTCTTAAGTATAGCGTATACGTCTCGCACGTGTTCCTCGCGTATCCTACTATAGATTAGGATGTCGTCTAGGTATACTATATAGCTTATATCGACTAGCCCTACTAGCTTATAGTTAATATATACTTAGAACGTCGCTAGTACGTTCGTTAAGCCGAAGGGCATTACCTTATACTAGAAATAGCCGTAGCGCGTACGAAACGTAGTCTTCTAGCGGTTACTTAGCTTAATCCGAATGCAGTAGTACGTATCGGCTAAGTCTAAGGATATAAACTATATAGCTCCTATAAGCCTATCTAGCGTCTTACTAATTAAAGGTAGTAGATACTAGTTCTTAATAGTAATCTCGTTTAGCCTATAGTAGTTAATATATAACCGTAGCTTACTATTCTTCTTTAGTACGAACAGGATAGGCGTACCCGCCTCGCTATTAGAACGCTCGATCTAATCGTGCTCGAGTTCTGTCTTTAGGTACTCCTTAAGCTTATCTAATTCTCGCCCCGACTAGTAATATAGTAGACGGAATAGTAGTATAGTTCTAGGCCGTAGGTTAATCGTATACTCTGCGCTATTAACTAGCTTGCTTCTTATTTCCTCTATCGGATTAAGAATATCGTTAAAATAATAGAACTCTATAGAGATAGGCTTAACCTTATCGCCTGCCTTACTTAGGCTTACCGTAAATACTACTAGTGCCTTCTAAAGATTCTTAAAGAACTTATAGGCTTCTCGGACTTCGAACTTGCTAAAACGATCGTTACTATATAGCTATTTATCTATAGCGCTACTAGCTAGTACGCGCTAAGTACGTCGCTATAGACGGCCTAAGATTACGTTAGGAGTTAGTATATTATATATATAGAAGATGCTACCTGTAGATCGCTCCTTACTACTAGAGTCTACGATCCGTATATATATATAGTACGTACTATAATAGTGCCCTAATTTACCTATAAAGGTAGTAACTAGCGGCAGAGCCGTATTCGGCCTTATTAGTAGGTTATACTATAGTATAAAGGCCCTTAATATTATATTAATATCTATAGTATCGTCGAGAAGGAAAGTAGCCGGCTTACTATCTAACTACGTTTTAACTTCTTCTTCTATACGCGTCGCTAGTACGCTCTAAACTAGTAGAGGGTTATCGCTATCTAGTTTAGCGCCGGTAACTCGCGCGTTGTCTCCGGCGCCTTAGCTTTTTTCGCTCTCTACTCCTTTGCTATAGTTACTCTACGAATAGCCGGCTTATTACCGTCTTTCTTAGAGTTCGGGCAGTTAGGACTAATATAGCTAACCTTGTTATATACGTAGCACGTTAGTTGCTAGCTCTTGCCCTTGCCTTTACGTTTACTCCTCGGCTTGCTACTATTAGTATCGCGTTAGCCGCTAGTCGAACCGGAGGCTCCTTTATAAGGAGCGTCGCTATCGATACGCTTGCGCTTAGCCTACTTGTTCTCGGTATTACTACGATACGGCTTACGAGATATAGCCTTCTTAGCTTGCTCGAGGCGCCTTACTAGGGCGACGAGGTCGGTACGCTTATTAGGGACGATATAGTTCTTAATAATATCCTTACGTAGCGATAGCTTTAGTTTTACGAGGAACTAGCGTACTAGCTACGCCTTAGTATAGTTACCTAACTAAGACTCTAGGTTGCTAAGGTCTATTACGAACTATCGTACGCTCTAGCTCTTACTCTAGCGTATATTCTCGTATTCTATAGTTACGAGAAGCATATAGTTCGCTTAATCCCCGACGATATCGTATAGGAATTAATAGAACTAAGACTAGGTATATCCTATAGGCAGAACGCCTAGGTATTTATTATGCTATACCTCTTACGCTTCGCCTACGAGGTATATAATACTTATAATTACCTTCTAGTAATCCGTCGGAAACCTCTTTAGTATAGCTATAAAGTTTACCTCGAGAGTATAGATAAATTCGCGGACCTCCTTTATAGTCTTACTCTTAAAGAGCTTAGGCGCACGTAGCTTAATAGACTCGTATAAGCTATACTCGTCGCTTTCGGAACGTACGCCGCTCGTATAACTTGCGGACGCGCTACCTTACTAAGGTATTAGCTATCCGAGGCCTAGCGCTATCGCGCTTAGCCGTACTAGCAATTTAGTTATCTATACCTCTCTTAGTAAGCGTTCGTTCTTAGCCTTAAGAGTACGGATCTCTAGCTATTCGCGTAACGTATTATTTTTAGCTTAGAGGCGCCTGCGTATTATATACGCGTTACTAGCGTCGTCGGCATTATTTATATCCTCGTCCTATTCCTTTTTAGCTTATACTATTCTAGATTCTAATATCTCTTCGATATAGCCTAATAGCTATCTATCGTTCGCTACGTCGTCGTCGCGATTAGTTCGCTAGGCGGATGCGTTTCGCGTAAGTATAATAGGCCTTAATAGATCGCTACTCTCGATAAGGTAGAAGAATTATAATTATAAGAGTAGAATATAGCAATATATTAAGCGCCTCTAGACTCCCCGTCTAGAGATATTAAGAATAATTCTTGCCTCCTTCGTTTATATACGTTCTACGTGCTTTTATCCTGCGCTAAGCATAAGCGGTACTAGCCGTTATGCCTTAACGCCTAATAAGCTACGCCTTTCGAGCTATATACCTCTAGCTCTTATAAGTACTTACTATTATATTCTCTAGCTCCTAGCTTTCCGGCTACGATATAAACCCGGGCTTATAACCTATTAAATATAGAGGTCTAACCTATCTAGGTATAGTAGAATAAGGCAAAGTAAAACTCTCTAAAGTAAGTAGTTAGAGAGGCTTAGGTTACTATCTACTATAAGCCTATAAAGAAATACTCTCTACTAAGAATTCCTAAAGCCTAAGGTACTACTTGCCTAAAGCCTAACTATTAGATAGAGAGATATAGTATCTATAGAATCTTAAATCGTAATAGTTTTTATAGAATATCTAGAATAGTAGTAGATATCTTTATAGGTAGCTCTAAGTATAGTATAGAGTTAAATAGCTTATATTAGATACTCTACTTTTAGACTTAAAGTTTCTAGAGAGCTCTAGAGTAGAGAGACTAGTCTATCTTAGAGTCTTCTATTTAGATAAAAGGCTTCTAGTAGCTAATTATTCTAGTATCTATAGAGGTACTACTATTCCTTTCTTCTATTTCTACTATTCTTACTTTTTCTTATTAAAGCTTTCCTTTAAGTATACTTAGTTCCTTCTTTTTAGTTTATTTAGAGCTTAGGTTACTACTCTAGCCTCTAGACCTATAGTAGTATTTACTATTTAGAAGAGCTATCTCGTAGTCGAGTATTGGTTTTCTTATAGTAGTTATACTATACTAGCGTTATCTTTATATTCTTAGGAGCTCTCTAATCTTTCTAAGTCGAAATTCTAGACTTTTTATTATCTTCTTTCTATTTCTATAGATATCTAGCTACTCTATACTTTACTAGTATAGCTAAAGCTATCTATTTCTATCTACGACTACGTAGAGATATATAATAGGACTTCGTAAGTACTAAATCTTAATATTTATCGCTTCTACTTTAATTAATATTACGATTTAAGATTCTATAGATACTATATCTCTCTATCTAATAGTTAGGCCTTAGGTAAGTAGTACCTTAGGCTTTAGGAATTCTTAGTAGAGAGTATTTCTTTATAGGCTTATAGTAGATAGTAACCTAAGCCTCTCTAACTACTTACTATAGAGGGTTTTACTTTGCCTTATTCCGCTATAACTAGATAGGTTAGACCTCTATATTTAATAATTAATACTTTTTATACTACTATATATACTTTTATAAACTCTACGATTATTACGAATACTCTTAGTATAAAGAAGAGTTAGAAGAATAATAGTAGTAGGTTAAAATACTATTCCTTAAAAGTAGTATTATTAGTAGTATAGTTCTTAATATAAATACTTTAATATCTCTTAGTATACTTAATAACTAGTAGATAATATAGCTATATAAAGAAACTAGGTAGTAGGTTAATAATACGCTTATAATAAGGCTCTTTAAGTAGTTTATAGCTCTTAAAGTTATTTATTTTAAATACTATATATTTATTAAACTATTTTATTTTCTATAGCGCTATCTCTACTAATATTTCTACTAAACGCGCTACTAGTATAGTATCTATATATTCGTACGCTATCTCGTTATCTAATTCTAAATTATTAACTATCTCTTTATTAGTACTAGTAGTACTATTACTAGTAAGTTATACTACTTTAGAGTTACTAATATAGTTATAGATATCGTTTAGGTCTATTATATAGTTATAATTAGGCGTATTAACGACCTCTATAGAGTTAGAAAGTATATAAGAAGATACTTAGAATATACCGAATAGCGAGAATACTAGTAGTATTATAGTAATAACTACTTTCTATAGTAATAATAATTTATACTAGATACTACTTAAGATATAATAACGATAAGATAGACCTCGAACACGATCTAATTAGCTGTAAACCCCTGCGAAAGGATCCACCGGAAGGTCCTTTCCGCGGATTAAGGTCTACGCTAATTCGCGTTGAAAAATCAGCCCGTAAGCAAAGGGATGGCAGGGTCGAAGAAGAAGCAGTCACATCGCGTCCCTGCAGAGATCGCGTACCTGCAGCGGGCCCAAGCGCCCGGATCTGACCTCATCGATTTCGAACTCTCCTTGACCACAAAGCGCCTTCGTCGACCACGCTCTACACCTCACTCCAATATTCGTGACTGGCAGACTGTCCGTTCGGACTCTCTTCGGTTGCTGTCTCGCACGTCGCACCTTGGGGCTCATAAAGTGGCTTGTCAGCTCCTACGCCATCGAGCTTTATTGCCACTGCTATATAGGCCAACATCGTTTCGATCCTTGCCTTTCAATTTCATTCAGACCCGCGCCATCAAAGGCGCAATGGCCAGAGCAACTCGTGCTTCCGCGGCTAAGGCGAAGAGTGGAGCAGAGCCACAACAGCTCTCCAGTCCACCGACCACTCCAGTCGCTGCGAAGGCAAGAAAAGCGCAATCTTCGTCCAAAAAGGCTGGCAATGCCTCAGTCAAAGTTAAAGACGAACCAATCACTCCATCAAATACTTCCAAAAAGAGGTCGAGGAGGTCTATCAAGCAAGAGAATGTTGACGACGATGAGTTGCCACACAATCTTGGCACCACTCTTCCGACACCTGACCAGGAAGAGCATAATGGCAAAGCACCACCAAAGAAGCGCACTCGTCGATCTGAGCCAGTGAAGGAAGAGCCGCCCGTCGGACTTGAAACGACAGAAGAACCAAGCTCTGCGAAGAAGACCCCAAAGAAAGCCAAACTGGCTCTGAATCACGGCGTTTCGCCCTTCCCCGACTATGCGCGTCCAACAAGGGAGGAATGCGAAGAGGTTGTGCGTATCCTGGAGAAGAAGCATGGCAAAGTTACTGTGCCCAAGGCCATCCCACCACCCTCGTTGGACGTCGCCGGATGTGGAGAAGTGCCATCAGTCTTGGATGCACTCATCAGGACCCGTTTGAGTGCCAATACGACAAACAGCAATTCCAGTACTGCGTTCAGGGGACTCGTCAATCGGTTTGGCACGCTGAAAGAGGGCATTGGTAAAGGCAGTGTAGATTGGAATGCGGTCCGCCTGGCTCCGCAACAAGAAGTATTCAAGGCAATCGAACGTGGAGGCCTGGCTAATGTCAAGTCCAAAGACATCAAGAACATCCTGCAGATGGTGTATGAAGAGAACCAAGAGAGGAAAGCTGCATTAGCTAAATCGAGCGAGGATGTAGCAGGCGCTCAGAATGAAACGGAGGGCGAAAAGCAAGAGGAGATCGACAAGGCTGAGCAGGAGATCATCTCACTTGATCATCTGCACGCAATGAGCACAAACGATGCCATCGATAAGATGATCACCTACCCTGGAATCGGCGCCAAGACGGCTTCATGTGTTGCGCTGTTCTGCTTGCAACGCCCGTCCTTCGCGGTGGACACTCACGTCTTTCGCCTGGTGCAGTATCTGGGCTGGGTACCAAAGTCGACCAAGAAAGGACAACCGAAAGTGGACAGAAACACCACATACTCTCATTGCGACGCAAGGATTCCGGACGAATACAAGTACAAGCTGCACTACTTGCTGATCAAGCATGGGAAAACATGCCCTCGATGTCGAGCGGCGACTGGACAATCGAGTGAAGGCTGGAATGAGGGTTGTCCGATTGAGCATCTTGTCAAGAGACACGGAGACAAGAAAGGTGGCGTATCCGTGGCCGCAATGAAGAAGGCGATGCAAGATGCCGACGAGGACGAAATGTCTGGATATGATGCGCCAGAAAGCCCTGAGGGTCAGCCAGAGAGCCCTGAGCTGAGTGATCACCCCTCGGACGTGGAGTGATCAGCAAGTGACACCAAAAGCTGGTGAGGCATTCTTGAGTAAGAGTAACGATGAACGTACTTTGGGAGACAGAGCTCCGCAGAGAGGCTGAGATTGCATGGTTGCATTCGGAGGCTTCCATTTCTGAGAGTCGTCCAGGAACACGTCTCGACCCATCGGCACGCTGGATGGCTTGGAAAGATCATCTAATGCCAAAGCCTGCTGAGATACATGGAGCCCATATCTGATGAATCCTTGCAGGTTTTGCTGCTCAGAATTATCCTCAATGTTTCTTGTGGGGATACGGAACTGCAGAAACTGAAGACTTCGTTGTTAGCGACTGGAAAGGAATCACAAAAATTGTCTGGGAGAGTTCCATTCGTTCATCTGCACGGACCTTGTGAGCCACGCACAAGCCTCGTTCAGCGGCGAATCCTTGTCTCGAGGCGCAGGCAGACGTCATCCCTGTGGCTCCGCGGCATCATCGTCGTGAGACCAGAAGTCGCGCCGCGGACATTCAGCCTTACAAGGAGTGTCGCTAGGTCGTGCAATGCTGGTATAATAGCACATCGCAGGTCCAAGTCTGCTGCAAATTCTGGTCTTGTGGTTATTTCATCTTGTACAGCCCTGATCCATACCATACACACAGGCCAACACTCGTACATACACGTATTGACTATTTATTGTCGCAAGTTAGTCGTCACTTCCATCCCAGCATGTCGTATAGAGACTGATGAGTTATTTTGCAGGCATTCAATATGGCGAAAAGTTCCAGCAGCGACGTTCTTCTCTACTTCCTCGCCATTTTTGTTCCTCCGGTGCCAGTATTCATCAAGAAAGCATGCGGCGCCGATCTACTCATCAACATTGCACTTTGCGTATTGGGCTGGATTCCAGGTGAGCGCTGCAGGAGCATCCACATGCTGCAAATTGCAATAACTAACTTATGTCATCAGGTGTAATTCATGCGTGGTGGGTGATCTCAAGGACCGAGAGGCTAGTGGTACATTGAGGTGGTGAGGAGCACAGGCAATGATTCGATACATTGCGATTATGTGGTTGTGGGTGCTCAATTTGCTTACGATATCCAACTGGTTGCGCGCGCGAGACTTCCTGGCGTTGAGAATATAACTTTCTGCATGCAGCTTATGCGACGACACATTCGCGATTGCTCCTAGCTTCCTTTTCACCTTGCAACATGTGACCACGTCACTTTCATATTCACAGACATGTGCAAATCACAACTGCGACAACTTCTTCGACAAACTCTCCAGCAAACTCTTCGACAAACCTTTCGACGAACGCGCAATGGTTGCAAAGTTTGGTTCGATTGATGAAAGCTTTCGCCACTTGAAGGAGCTCCTCAAGAACAGTCCGGCGACCATTCGAACGAGCGGTAATGCTGTTTGCATACTCTTCAACGATCTTTCCCGAACGCTCGATACATCGCTTCCTTCCTCAAGACACATGTAAAACCGTACTTCCACAACTTTAGACTCGACAATCTCCTCGAAGCCATCATCAAACTCATAAAAGACAATCCGGGCACAGCAACGAAGACGTTCATCGCCGCCTTCCCCATTCTATTTCCGAGATTATCCTGGGCGTTGGTGCTGGGCATAGTCGGTCTGAGTACTCATGGTCCCACTGTGGGTAAGTAGGCGAGAAGACTTTCAGTATTGGAAAGGGTGAATCATTGATGGTCTCCGACAGGTGGGCTATTTGTGAAACTAGAGAATGCCATCAGTACGCCGCTGCCTATGAAGATGATCCAGAGCGCGGCCTTGGGCGCTGGAAGAGGACAAGCCGCCATGAAGTGTATAATGCGAAGTGTGTCAGTCCTGGGCAAAGCCGTTGTCTTGGGAATGCGCGCAACGAATGACACGGTCGGGAATTGTTGAGATATACAGGCCGAAACGTCTGGGAGCAGGACGTAAGCTTTCCAGACATGATGAAGACGATCGCTCCATGGCATCTGTTTCTCTCACGCCGAGCCTGTAGCCAACAGCTTGCCCCAGTTGGTTGCAGAGAGAAGCTATCGGCGACGGTTCGATGGATCGCGCTACGAACTGATTTATGATGAATGATGAAGAAGGAACTCACAAAAATGCCACCACCTGTATCGCTACGCTAATGCTACTGTCGAGCATAAAATCTTAGGGGACCACGAAACGCCACGCTATTTACAATCTCTCTTTGCGGCATCATTCATCAGCCATGTCACATTCAAAACCGCAACGCTCTCGTGATATCATCCGGGTATTTCGAAGGCCAGCAAGTACGCGCAGGCGAAGAACAATAATCCAAGAAGGTAAAGTAGCCAACCAGATACCTTTCCTCGGCGGATTCATACAACCTCGACGTAATTGCTTGGGAAGATGCCCTCCCGGTTTCCAATTCGTCCAGTCCACCAATCGGCTTCGTTCTCAGTTCGCTTCACGATGTCGATTACATCGCCTTTCTTGAAGCCCAGATCGCCCGGCTGATCAGCTTCGAATGTGAACTTGGCAATAGCTTGTCCGGGGGACGCTGATGCTAGTTTACTGCCAAATGCAGGCTTTGGCGCTGAGGGACGACCAGGTGCCGGTCCTTTGCGGTCACTGTAGACGTATTCGGACTGATCGCCAATTGTGGATGATCGACTTCGAGATCCCATGGTGTCAAATGTCTCGTTCGGATTGGCACGGCCGTAGGTTGTCTGTTGGTCCGACCAAGTCGATGCGCGATTCGGTCCACCGAATTCGTTTTGTCGGAAGTCACCAGTCCTCTGTGTCGGAATCCCGGCGTTGTAGCCGTCGCCAGTCCGCCCTTGCCAGACCACGTCCTCATGGCTGTCATCGTAAACCGGTACATCGTTGTACATGGCATCGTCTCTGAATGTACCTCCTACGCCCGCAAAGACCCTCGAGTTCAGCACTCTTGTAAGTGGCTCCGCTTGTGGAGGCACAGGCACGTTACCACCCAGCAGCTCCCTCGCAGTCAACTTGCGTCCATACATCTTTTCATTTGCATCTCTTCGCTCGATCAACACCGAGCCTTCCAAACTCACACCCGCAAAGAGACCTTTCGTCTTGCTGTATGCGAAGATGCCACTGACACTCTTCAAGCTCGCGGCTCCAGCAGCTTCAGCGTTGCGCCCGACCGGTCCGGCAGCGATACTGACGTTGCCTCCCAATGTCAAGGAGCCCACTTGCGAGAAGGTCTTGACAGCACTCGCATCGTTGAGGATGAAGACGAAATCCGTCAATTCGAATCCAATCTGTCCACCAAAGCCGCCTCCGACTGTTCCAATGGCGCTCGGTGCTGACCATGTACCATCTGCAAGACGCGCTACCACAACACCCGATCCAAACCGCCCGGAGCCGAGGAAGCCGGCCTTGAAGACTGTGATGATGGCGAGGCCCTTGGCGTTGGCGAGAATGGAGGGCGGAATGACCTTGTCAGGTCCAAACGCTTGTCGCGGATCGATGAAGGATGCGAGGATACGTCCGCATTTTTTGCATTCGCCTGTTGTCGATCTGTTAGCAGCTGACGGAGAGGATGGCGGGGTGGTGTGGCTACGCACTTCGCATCGACGACGGCAGCGGGTTGTTGAGGAAGGGCGGCATGGTGGGCGATGAGGCGGGGGATGGCGAGGGTGAGGGGAAAGAGAGGTCGGCGGTGGGTAGTGAGTGGTGGATTATTAAGTGAGATGCCACTCCAGGCAGCGTTCGTCGAAGTCGTCGAAGCGCAGCTTCCAAGACTGTGTGGCTGAGGCTGCACGTCCCCTACCACCACCGGACAGCAAACAGAACCTACGGTTTCGGACTTTGGAAACGACATTATCCGCCACAGGAACTCGAAATTTCTACGCTCCTCGTATCTGCGCCTTGTTGAGTTTAGCTGAGGCACTCGTCTTGAGAATCGTGGCAGACGTAGGATCAAGGTCACGACGATAGATCATAAAGTGTGCATTGGCCCCTGCTCGACCGACCGGCCGACTGTTTCCCGTCGCGTCACCTGCCGACTTGTCCTGCGAACCACACACGATACCAACGCGAACACCCGCCGACGACCGCGTCTCCGTCTCCGCACGCTCCTCCGCAACACCTCCGCCAGCGACGCCAACTCAACCACCACCGCTCGGCATCCGCCATGTCCGAAGCCTACGAGCGCGAAAGGTAACCGCCTCATCTGACCGCTTACATGCCTACTCTCACTCACATCCTCTCTTCCAGGCAGAACAATGACTCCCTAAACTCCCTCTCCGCCAAAGTCTCCGCCTTGCGCTCCGTCACCATCGACATCTACGACAATGCCCGCGACCAGCATGTCATCGACAGCACGTCCGAAACCTTTTCCACCATGGCAGGGTCCCTCAAAGGGTCTAGTAAACGCCTCATCACAATGGCGCAGTCGGGGAATAAGGTTGCAGTGCTGAAGCTGGCTGGCATACTCATAGCCGCGGTGGTGCTACTGTATTGGATATACCATCTCATCTTTTGAGAGAGCAGTGCAGTGTTGTCACTTCAGGAAGTTTGCGACTTTAGCGAAGGCGTTAGGGCAGTTTTATGTGCATACAGCGACCATAGGAGACGGCAGTTCTCTTTGATATGATCACAATAAAGGCATGAAATAGGGGCATGATCTGTTGCTTTTATTCGTTATCAAACCAGGGGCCGCATCTCATGATGGATCGTGGTCTATCTACCCCCACACGTTGCCGAACAGGTCATCGGTATTGTTCACATTGCCTCCACTCGTTTTGGCTGGTCCTGGAGATGTGGCGACTGGACTGGCGTGTGACCACCCTCCGAATTCCTCGTCTTGCTGGACGGAGAATCCGCCAGCGCTCGTGGACGTGTTTGCAGGCTTAGCGGGCTCGGGATCGCCCCAACCAGAATCGAACGCACTCGTCGTCACAGCAGGGGCTGGAGTAGACTTGAAGGCGGGAGTCGAAACAGTAGCTGGTGCTGGGGCAGTCTTGGCCGGCTCTGGATCTGGCGTTGCCCATGCGTCATTTGAATCCCAGACATTCGAGCCGGCGAATGTAGGCACTGCAGAAGTTTGAGCGGGCTTTGGCGCTGGTGCCGGGGCGGAGCTTTGTTGAGAGAGATTGAAAGCTGAGAAGTTGGCAGCCTGTATCGGAGGAGGCTTGTTCACTGGCGCTGGCTTCGGAGCGGGAGCAGGAGCGGGAGTGCTCATGTCGAATAAGTCGCCCATGCTGCTGGTCGTCACCGGTGGGCTTTTCGTGGTCGCTGCTGGGGCTGCTGATGAGAAATCACCAAAATCTGCGCCGAAACTGTTGCTAGGCTGTCTGGTCGTGATGGCAGGTTGAGCAGGTGGCGAAGCCAGGGGAGATGACTGCTTCAGAGGTGGCGAAGGCTTCATGTCGAAAAAGCTGCCACCGCTGAGGGTCGATGTCTTCTGCGCGGACGCTTGCCTAGAATGCCCGGTTGGCGCGGAGAAGTTCGAGAAAGGTGCAGGTTTCGCTTGCGCTGGCGGGCCGGAGAAAGAGAGCGAGCCAAACGCATCGTCAAGACCGCCGAGTACTTGGGCGTTTGACTGGGATGAGGGCGACGCCAAAGGTGAGGATAATGCGTTGGCGGCGGGTTGTGCTGGTGGAGCTGCAGGCTTTGATGCGTATAACGATAGAATTGACTGCTTCAGATCCGATCTGCCAACTCCACCTGCGCTTGGACCAGTGCTGGAAGGGCGGGCGGGTGGTGCAGATTGAGTGCCTCCAAAAAAGTCCAGCCCAAGCAAGCTCTCGCCAGGTTTAGTTTGCTTGGGTGCTGCCGCAGGTGCTTTTGGAGGTCCAGGTCTGCTGATTGACGGCTCCGTTGTACTTGGTCGTGCAGGTTGTGCTGCCGGTTCGTTCATATCTCCAAACAAATCCATCTGGGGCTGCGGCGCCGATGGGCCTGGTACCGCTCTTGACGCCTGTCCATTTCGAATGCTCGCACTCCTCTCACGCTCCTTCACCTGCTGCTGTACCACATTCAGGGGCACATCGTCGTCCACGCCTCCATCGTCCAGGGTGCTCGGATCTGGGATGGGCCCGTCCATCACCCATCGCTTGCTGTCGTACTTTGTGCGTATGAAATTCTCAATCTTGGCCTCGTTAGGCACATGCCCTTCCGCCAATTTGTGCTCCCAATATTTGTTCGCTCGTCCGTTTCCCCATTTGAGCATGCTGGCCATCTGCTCATCTGTCCACGAGTCCAAATCCACGGACTTCACCCTCGAGATGTGAGTTCCCATGCCGCGGTGAATGCCCGAGCACCGGATGCAAATGAATATTCCAAGATTCCAACTCGCCCATCGCGGATGCTTGTTGCGTTTGCAGTCCGCGCAACTCTTGTTAGATTCCAACTTGACCAACTGCTTCAACGTGGCTCGATTCTGTTCGGCCTTGTCTGGCCCCGCGGTTCTACGAGACATAACGGCGGCCTCGTTTCCAACACGATTCTCGTTCCTGCAGAGGTGGTTTATCGCGGCTTGCGTCTGGGCCAGAGAGGGTCGGCGTTATCAATTAGCGGTAGAGAGTGAGTTGGGGTTTGTGACTGCCTCCTAAGAAAGCGGACGTGGGTATGTCAATTGGGTTCCCGATTGGGCAGCAATCTGGCTTTCGGTTCTGGGACCCACAATTCACCTTTTGGCACGTGCATCTAACTAGGCCTCACAATTGCAGCATTGCGCTTCACCACTCTCGTCAAACGGTCAAAGCATAGGCGATTGTGGGCACATACCACGCGCCATTGTCTCTGATACTGCCTGTAAGGCGCATTCACGCTGCATCATCCGACGAGGGAGCAGAGTCTCACCGTCAGCTTCAGAGAAAGAGATGCGTTCAAACTACGGTTGGGCTCCTTCTCCCTTTCTCTTCGGTCATGGCTCATTAGCAGATATCTTCCACTATCTGCCTACGTTCTCCACTGTTCCTGCTGCTATCGTGCTGCCCTCAGCTCTGAGCACTATGCGATCGCCAGGCTCCAGCGGCGCACCGCTGTTCAAAGCAATTCGTACCAGAGCTCTCTGGCCGGCCTTGATGATTCTCGGCTTCTTCTTCACCATCTCGTCCTTGGCGTTGACCACGCTAAACAGCTGGCTGATCTTGCCCGGAACGTGAAGCCGTCCGACGTGCACATCTACCTCCTGCGGCAACAGAGCACCGATGGCCTGAACCCGGGCGATCACGTTCTTCACAACGGAAATGGGCTTGGTCGCATTGCAAGCAACGTCGCCACTCCGCAGGTGCTGAGCCTCAATGTCCGCCAGATGGAGTGTGACAATGTTCCCTGCCACAGCCCAGTCTTTGGCAGCTCCCACCAAGTCGATACCCTTGACAGTGGCGTTCTCTCCGCTAGGCTGAATTGTCATGGACTCGCCAACCTGCACATTGCCTTTTCGTATCCGACCAGATATAGAAAGAGGATTCTGTATGCCACCTCGAAACACATTCGCAATTTGCAAGCGCAGTGGACGCGAGACACTTTCCGGCAGTGTACCTGATGGGACTGATTGCTCGAGTTGTTGTAGTAGTGTCGGATGCTTGTTCATGACCCAACCTGCTTCCGATTTGGCCTCCGGTGCCTTGACCACATTTTCGCCACTTAGTCCACTGCAGGGCACAATCGCAATGTCGTCCTTGGAAAAGCCAGTCTCCACCAGGAGCTTGCGAATCTCCAGGCTGATCGATTTGAACGTGGATTCGTCCCAGGGACTCGCCGTGGAGTCGAGTTTGTTGACAGCCACGACGACCTTTTGCAATCCGACGGCATGTGCAAGCAGGATATGCTCTCTCGTTTGGCCTTTCATACCGGATTCGAGCTGATTCGCATCCACAACAAGTAGCCCAATATCTGCCATGGATGCACCGCCAATCATGTTGGGCACGAAATCTCGATGGCCCGGGGCATCCAGTATGGTGAAGTCCGTGTCGTCGGTGCTGAAATGGTGCTGGGCTATGTCTACAGTGACACCTCGTTTGCGCTCTTCTGCGCCGGTGTCCATGACCCATGCCAATGCGAAAGAGGCTTTCCCCATTTCTGTAGCTTGCTTCTTGAATCTGCTGAGCATTAACACTGCTGAGAAGACTGGCGGCAAGGTGTACTCACTTGTCAATGTCCCTTTGAGCTACCGCGCCAGTATCCAGAAGCAGTCGACCCATGAGTGTACTTTTGCCGTGGTCAACGTGGCCAATGACCACAAACGCTGCGGATCTGCGTTTCGCCTGTTCCTGGATCCACAGCTTGGGCACGTCGAGCCCTTTACTTTTCGCTTTGGGCGCAGCGTCAAGCTTCATTGCTTCCGTTTTCTTTGCAAGGCCATTCGCCGTTGTCGGTGTCTGTTTCACGCTTTCTGTCGCTTCATGTATGGTCAGCTATGTTCCAGCTGAAGGTATTTATTTGTTCAATCCTTTGCTGGATTTCTGAGCCCGAAGCACAGTGTCATCGGGTGAGGGTGCTGCAAAGGGACCAAGACTATAGCCAGAGCCAAATAAATCACGAAGAGTGAGTTGCTTGGAATCATGTGCTTCGCGATCGCTCCTGGCTAATGTGTGGCCGAATGCGGTTGGGGAGCTTCGAAGGTCCGGCACATCTTCTTCTGGTTCTGGAGGTGGTGGAGTTGGCTCTCGTGGAGGGGGCGTTGGCGACCTCTTTCGGCGAATGGGATACTTCTTGGCTTCTTCTTTGGCAATAGGTCGATCGTTCTCCTTTGCCTCCTTTGGTTTGCTCAGACGATCGAGTCCGCTGATAGGATCGGTGCCTATCGTTGAGGCAGGTTGCTGTGCTGCCACCGCCGCCTTCCTACGGCGCTCTTCCGCTAGCTTTGCCAGCTTCGAAGAACCTCCAAGCAATTGTGGCTCGGGGCGCGCTGGTTGAGCAGGGACCAATTCACCAATGCTCCCAGCAGGTACATTCGTCCAAGGAACTCCTCTGAACCAGTCCACAGCTGACATTGGCGGCGTAGGCTTCGGGTCTACCACCGCCAAATCAGTGGCTGCCCAGAAATATCGTCGGAGAGCCTGCCGATGTTTGCACTTGGAGCCATGCGAGCTACGCCAGCAAGCATGACCGGTACAAGACTCCAAAGAAATATTCAACTCACCTGCGTTAGCCGCATTGGCTGCACTTGCCTCATCAAACTTGGTCTTCGGCTTTTCTTTCTTCCCCTCCTGCTGCTTGGGCTGTTGCGGTGTCCTCGAGTTCTTCAAGTATGCCACACTCTTGCCCACGTCCCAATAGTAATGCCATAACGCATCTTCAATCTGCTTCGTAGTCACTGTGATAGCCGCCTCTTCCAGTTCTGCTCTCACTACAGGAGTGAGAGTCGCAAAGTTCTCTTTGTCCTCTGCGGTGAATTCGTCCTGCTCCCCCGCATATTCGTCCTCGTCGGAGTACAGATCATCTTCGTCATAGCCGACGTTCTTGACGCGTTGCATTTCGATGTGCCAGTCAACACGCGGTCGTTGTATTGCAAGCTCGACTGTCGAGCTCGTCCGGTTGTGTAGGGTTCAGACAAACGTGCAAGCTCATGAGTCGAAGGTCGAAGTTAAGGTACTGCCGTCACAAGCTCCACTCTGAAGTGGGTCCGAAGGTGAACAAGCACTGCACTTGGGGCAAGAGCTGACACTTGCACTGATCGACAACAGCAGTGTCGTTTCACGACTCCGACCTCACGTCTGCTGCAAACTCGAACGTTGGGCTGTTTCGATGTTCATGCCCACATGTGAGCTCGTGGTATACCATCAGTGCACTGAAAACCGCCACCGTTCCTTCCTGCAACTGCTACGCCGAACCGCCCCCATGCACAAAGAAGCTCCGCTGGGCGGAGAAGAAACACTACTGTTCCAGAGCAGTCGCTAGGAGGCAGAGCTTTGCCCAAAGAGATGGCAGCTTCCTAGCTCACGAGGTTGGCTACAGGCACGCCTCTGCCAGAGACATGCTCGCTGAAACCGGGCAAGCAGCGTGGTAGTGGCGCAGGAAGCTGTCCGAGACAGGACCACACATGCCTTCAGCCAACGGCTTCTGAGAAAATGAATGAAGTCCGCAGTGTTCAAAGAAGTTTGTTCTCACCAAGCTAAATCTATCTATCCAAGAAGGGTAATCGAAAGAAATCCACACGAAGTGTCGAAAAAAAGGGGGTATATCTTCGTTCGGTCAGTCATCATCGCTTCCTAGGGTATAGGCTCGTCCATGCGCATCCGTCGACGCCAAGAGAGGCGACGACGGAAAGCTTTCCTCCCATTCGCAAGACCTCCCAGCTGAAGAACATCAACAGTGAAGCGCGCTTCCATCATGCATAAGTCGTAAGAACGGTCAACATCGACAAACATCTCCTCCTCTCCTCTGCTCCTAAGAATGGCGCGAGCGCGCAAGCACGCCGCGATGCAAGAAACGATACCAAGTGGCATCCCGTTGTGACCAGTCTGCTTAGATGAAGAGCAGACCAACCACACCAGCGGCAAGTGCGACGCCCATGGAACATACTTGAAGTCCGCTGGCGCCGCCTTGCGATGCTTCGACTCCGGTCGTCGGAGCAGCGCCAGGATGCACATTGGTGCCGTTGCCGTAGCTTGGGATTGTCGCTGATGCCACCAGAGTCGTTGGTCCACCAGTAGTGGGGTAGGCGGTCAGTGATCCGTTTCGGGTTGCGGTCACGGTGGTTGCGACACGGTAGACGGTCATGGTCGTGTAGTAAGTCGTCACCGCCGAGGTGGTGGCTTCACCGGCGCCGTAGCCCTGAGGTTGCTCGGCCGCGACGGCACCTTGGAGCAGCGCAGCGGCTGCGATAGCGCTCGCGGAGAGATCGAAGAAGCGCATGATGACGGCGATTGGAATGGGTCGATCCGATCAGTTGGGGGTCGAATTGGATGCGCGATGACGCTGAGCTCAGGAATGCTGGGACGACAATTGTTTGTTGTCGCGGATGTTGCGAAGAGATGGTCGATATTGGACGATGACGGAAGAGCGGGCGATCGAGGGTCGATGGTTGATGCTCTGAGAGACGTGTCGTCGTCAAGACGATGGCTGGGACTGTCTCGGGGGTTTGACGCCTGGTCTGTCTGTCGATGAAGCTGCTAGAGAGCGTGGGTGGCACGTCGTCTAGACGTGCGTCGATGAACGAGTGCGGTTGTTGGAGCAGAGCGTCCAATGTGAGTGGCCGGAGCCGGTGGTAGTGAGCGTGGTGGTCTGACGGTGTCGCGAGCGCAGAGAGAGGAAGCGAAGGCGCGAGCGCGACGGGCATCAATAGACTTCTATATTGGCGGGACCTGCAATTTGTTTCACGCGCTAAGCAGCCCGGCCCATCGCCATGGTCTTCCCAACTCAATCACACTTTAGCTCATGCCGTCCGTGCGCCTGTCCAAACAAAACGAGATTACCCACAAAATTCACTTCGTGCCACGAACGAGCGCGCGTGGATTCTGCTGATTGCGAGCGCTGCAGAGAATTCTGTGCATTTTCTTCGCCAACTATTGGCATGGCGCATACTCAACAGCAGCACGTCGTATTCTGCGAGCGCGCGCGCGCATCGAGCTGCCACGTCGAGCGCCGCATCGGCACATGCTGTGCGGCCCTGGCATTAGCGCCGGTGTCGAAACCTGGCAACACACGAGCACCACCAACGAGTCATCAACGACCACCGCCCACGCGAGGTGTTCCTCAGTGGGGTCACGTGTGCGACTTCTCTCCGAGCAGGCATGTCTCTGTTCTGCGCTGGGCCTGAGCGTGGGCCGTTGGCAGCGTGAAGAAGACCCACGGGCCCTTCTCCACCTCCGCACGCCCATGACCGCAAGGCAATGCTCGCGCCCTCCCGACCCAACATGCCAACTGCTCGAGGTCTGCAAAAGCAAGGCAGCCATGCCTCACCGCGCAGTCTCGACCCCCGACTCGCCCTCCTGATTTCTGGTTGCCTCGAGCCCAGCAGAGGCGCGAACCTCCAGAGCCTCTTCCGGCCTATCACCTCTGTTGTTTCTTGCTCATTTCTCGCCCGCACAACACTCGTCGTGCGACCCATGTCCGTTGCTCGGAGCCACGGGAATCACTCCGTCTAGCGCAGCCAATGCCGTCACTGTGGCCGTTAACTAGTGATTGTCCACGCTTCTTCTGGACTGAACCATCATGTCATTGCAGGACCTGCCGTACCACTGCCACTTCCAATGGATCATGCGATGCGCGAAGCAAGGCACGCAGCATTGTCAGGCCACGTTACCTCTGCCGGAAGTGAGTGAAGACCACGCGCGGTGGAGTTGTGCAACAATTCATTTCGGCTTCATGTCTAGCGCTGTGATGTCTCCAGTCCGGCTGGAGAACATAGATTGCCGTCTCGGTGATTGTGCCACAACTCGTTGATAGGCCGGGGCACAGACTGCGCACCTGCGATGCAACTTCACCTGTGACAGCCTGCACAATGCGCCGAATCGAGTTGACCGCTGTTCTCAGTGCGTGTGTAGATGGCCGCCGTCCGAGTTCTCACAGTTTCAAGCTCACGAGCATTCAGATCACCGGCTGGAGTGTATCCTGCAAACACAACTTCGACATTTCCCATGCGATCTCATGCATCTCAGAGGTCATATCTTCATAATTCAACACCTTCTATATACAATCGTTGCCAATAATACCACCAAAGTAATACTGCAATGATCAACCCGCAAGGCCCCCATCCAATGCTAATGCACAAGTCCTTTCACCCCAAACGCCACGCTGAAATCGCAGACAACAGAACTCAGCACCAATCATATATGCAAAGCTCTCCAGTATCCAACCAATCGTACTTGTATCAGAAATCGTTCCACAGCTCCTGTGCGACTCTCGCAATATCCGCATTTGACATTCCATTAGGTGCCTCATCCCTGCTCGGTATCTCCCTCGTCTTGGGAGGTCCTCCTGCGAAACTCACACCTCTCCTCGACTGATGCCTTTCGCTCCCTCCGCCAGTTCCGCCAGTTCCGCCGACAAGCACCTGGCTCTGTCCGCCTCTCTTCAATGCTCCATCTCCCTTGGGAGGGCTTGCTGATTTACTCAGACCGCCTCCCCTCTGCGCGCTCGGTAGGCTGACTGCGCTCTTGGAGATCGATAGGCCCGTTGAAGATCTATTCGGACCTGAAGCAGATGGAGGACGGTTGAGCCGACTGCCTTTACAGCCCCGCAATCTTGAGATGGCTTCACCAACAGGATCGCGGAACTTTTGCACAACACGCAGCTCGGTATTAACAGCCCTGAATCGTCCCTGGAATATTTGCGGTCCCATGTTCAGTCCGGATCCGCTGTGCAGTTCAGCGCCACTCATAAAGGACTTGAGACTCTCGTTTCTGCGGTCATACACGTGGCCTGGGAGAACCGGTTTCGCACCTCCTAGACCTTCAGCGCGAGATTCAAGGTCGGCTAATGCCTTCTCCTGCAGCAAACGTAACTCTGTTCGCGAGCGGCCCATTCCTTGCGCGGGCGTCGTGTAGCCAGACGAGCCCGACACCGTAGAGCCAGGACTGGTGGGGCCGACCTGAAACCCACTTCTGTCTCGAGGGATGCCATGATGCTCCTCGGGGGTGTGGAAGCCGCTACCTTGTTTTGGTGTATTCAGTGCTGTATTGGCGCCGCTGCCCATCGAGGGATGAGATGCAGAAGGCATGAATCGGGAAACCAATTCGGCATCTTCCCTTTCTGCATCAGTCATACTATCGCCTACGAGATTCGACCTTGAGGAACGAAGAGAGGGAGCGGGAGAAGTGGTGCTGCTGTGATTGCTATCCAGCGCACTCACGTTAGACACCACTGCTGGCGAAGGCAATTGTTGTTGGCTGGCCACACGCTTTGCGGCAGGGTTGGCATATTCCTTTCTCGCTTGATGCGCTTGCTCTCTGACTTCTGGCAGCGAGGGCGCAGTCGCGTGAGTCTCGAGTTGCGCGTCCCCACGGGCAGTTTGTTGCTGATAGATCGGCGGCGCGAAAGAGTGTTGAGGTGCCTGAGGCTTGGCCAATTCAGGATCCTTACGAGGCTCGTGCATTGCATCCCGAGTTGAATTCTTCGCAGGTGAAGCTGACCTCTGATCCGCGTAGTCATGGACCGATGTGCTTGGAGCAACAGGAGCTGCTTGCTGCTGCTGCTTCTCCTCCCTTGGCGTCTGCTGTGGCCGAGTCATTGACTCGGCAGGCTGTTGAAGTGATATTCGTGGAGCAGTCTGAGGAGTTTGTCGTTCATCGGCGGCCGCTGGCGTGGGTGGTGCTCTCATCGTCGCCATTGTCATGGGACTCGTTCCTTCTTCCTCACTCGAGTCTTCACTCTCGCTAGCCTCCTGTCTCGTCTCCATTTCCGCCCTCTTTCTCTGCATTCCCTCGCTCACTTTCGCCGCTAGAAGATCGCTGGGCGTGACAGCCGTAGTATTCCTTTCCTTCCCAGTGAAATTCATGCTGGTACGCCGCGAATTGTTGGCTGTATTTTGCCTCGTGCTGTGCGGGCTTGCGCTCGCTGACTCTTCAGTCCACTCATCCTCCTGCAGCCCACTGCCCTCCATGTCGAGCTGTCTGACCCCAACATCATCATCGTCGTCGTAGTCTCCACTCTCGTCACTTCCCACAGCAAAGCCAACCTTCTTGGATGCGTTCGCCTTTGATCCGGAGCCTTTTCTTTCCGGGTTCGAGCCCTTTCTCTCCTGGTTTGAGCCCTTCCTCTCCTGACCTGAGCCCTTTCTTTCTTGCAGCGCGCGATACTCAGCAGGCGTTATTTCCGCACTCTTGGGCCGCTTGCTTCGCCCCTTCAAACCGGGGCTCATGGGCGCTCGCGTCGCATGTGCTCCCAGCCCCGACAGGTTCCTGCTGCTACCTCCATGACCTCCGCCCAGCCTCGTGAGCTGCCCATGGCTCAGATTCTTCTTCAGCTTCACTTGGCTCTGACTCTGCGTGCGCGGCAATTGATACGCAGTCATGTTCCGTTTCATCGGCGGCCGGCTCTGTTCGTCCAGACTCCCGGGCAACCGGATCTCAGTGTCTCCTTCGTGCGATCGTTGCCGCGTGTGTCGCCGGGAATCATCAAAGGCGACGTGATGCCCTCCGCCCAGGGGCGGTTTGCTCATCTTGGCCAGGTTCCTTGCGCTGCTGTGGTTGCGCGGGAGCACGACTTTGGCGCCATGATGCCGCGGCTTGACGCGCGCGGGATGGTGCTGCAGGTGCTGCTCGCTGGCCGTGGGACTGGCGAAGCCGTGGCGGCTGCTCGTCTGCGAGTTCTGCGAGCTCTGTCGCTTCATCAACGGTGGACGGGCTGCATTGCCGCCACTTGACGCGGTGCCGGGCGAGGTCGGTGTGGCCTTGGATTGGTGATGGTGGTGGTGGTGAGCCCCGGGCGCCGCCAGTGGTGGCTGCGGGGAGGGCGAGGGCATGACGGAGGTGCGCGCCTTGTCGCGCTCGTGCTCAATCCAGCAGTCAATGCATGAGACAGGCACGCATTGTCTGGAGGTGGATGTGCAGAGAGTGGAGCCCCGCTGTTGCTCTGGCTTCGCTGCACTTCTGTGGTTCGCCTCACCGCGCTGAATCATTCACGCAACCAGACATCCCCGGCTACTGTGCAATGCGACTTCATGCCGCGGTCACGCACGCACGCTTGCACGACTTGTCACTGCATGTGGTACAATGCCATTGTCGGATAAACTCGGCGTGAGCCTTGTGTTACCGTGTTATCTATCAAGTCTATTCTGTAGACCTTGCATATGAAGAAGCATCGCCATTTTATCTCTCACGCCGCATGCCATGTCTAAGCTATACATCGGAACATAGTGCCGGGGCCGACGCCTTTCTCCAGGAAGATAGGACCTTCTCTGCGCGTGAGCGTGGCCTCGGGCACAATGGTACTGCAGAGGGCCATTTGAGACACCACTACTTTTTGCCATCGACCTTGGTTGCTTGGGTAGTGCCTTTTGCGTTGCCTTCACCCCCAGGCTTCTTGCCCCTTCCGCGTGCACCGCCTCGCCCTCGTCCTCTACGAGAACCCTTCGCTGGTCCCGCGCTGTCCTGTTGCGCCGCTTGTTGTACGCGAGCACTCTCTTTGTCCCACCACTCCTGGAACTCCTGCTCTGCTTGGATATCTTGCAAGTCTCGCTTTGCCACAGCTTCCCGGATGATCTCCTTTTCGATCTGCTGTTGAGCAACTATTTCCGACATGCTCAAGCCCAGATCCACCTCCACCATAGGCTGGTGACGAATCGATTGGGGTATAGGTCTACTGCTCGATGGCTGCGATACTGGCAGAGTCTGCACTTTGCCTTGATTGGTCCCCTGCGGTCCGCTGACCAGTGACACTTGCTTACTGTCTGACACGCTCCTCTGCTGTACTACACGCGGTCCGATGGCTTGCTTGGCATGCTTGGGATTGGCCACTGTCTGCCTCATGGTCATCTGCGGTGTGCTGTTCGAACGTGAATTGGGTGACCCGCTTGGAGTCGATGTCTCACTCTCCATGACATTCTTCAGCGTGGGTCGCTTTTGTGAGGATATTGTCTGCCACGAAAATGGCTTAGCTGGTTCCCCTTGGGCTTGGTTCGCCGGCGAGACCGACACCGCTCCTTGGAGCTGCGCTTGTTGCATGCGCTTTCGCTCCTTCTGACTCATCTTTGGCGCTGGTAGGCTGAAAGGTGCTGGCACGTTCTGCGGCGGACTGGCTGCGGAAGCAAGGCCTTGGGTGAGATTGGAGGTACGATCCGAAGTTGACGTCTGCTGTAGGATATCTTTCATGTCCACCTTGCTGGACAAGGCTGCGAGCGACCATGGTTTGCCTGCATTGGCACCAAGCAGTGGTGATTTGGGTGTCCTCGGAGTAATGGCGCCAGGAGTAGTAGAGTGCGGTGCAAGTTTAGGTGAAGGTACTGCTTTGCCGCGAGAGTCGAACCACGTTTCATCGGGGGGCGTGTTCTGAAATGTGGCATCAAGGCCTCGAGGACTCATCATTGGTCTGATGACGGGGGATAGGCGTGCCGATGCTTGGTCTTGGTCCTCGTCCATGTCAAACATCATGTCCTTGGTGGATGCCTTCGCTTTGAGCGAAGGCACTTCACGCACTGACTCGGGTTTCGCGACCTGAGATGACCGTCGTCTAGCCCTGTGATGCGCTGGAGAGTTGCTGGAAGCATCGTTAAAAACCCCAGGGCTAAGCACGTCGTTGAACTTCGCTCGTAGTGCTACAGCATCAATTTTCCTGCGCCTATTCCGATCAATTGCTTCTGCCAGTGCAGGATGACGATCGTGAAGCAGCTGCTCAGCTCGACCACTTTTGGCGAAGGGCATGCAAGCAAGTTGATTGGCTCTTACGACTTCGTCCAGCTCTTCCAATAGATCAGGATCGAGCTCGTTGAGGTAGTGACCTTGCAGCATGGCTTCCAGATTAAGGCACAAGTATTCCAAACCAGCATCCAGAAATTCGCGGACAGCACTAGGTGCCATGGCGTTCAGAAGCCCACAAACGTTTCGCACGTTGACATATTGTCCAGCTACGGACTGCGCAACCTGACTGAGCCGGTCCAACATCAACTCGTTGGCACAACTGAGGACATCAGTTACCGTATCGAGGAAATCGTCGGTATCTGTGCTGACAATGTCGTCAAAGAGCTCCACTCCAGCCTCGCAATATATGTGTCTCAATACCATGGCAAAGGTCTTCGCGCTGACATGCTTGAGATCGACTTTGACATGGTCGCCGTCAGCTCGCCCAGCAATCCAAGCCCCGCGGGACCGTCCCATGAACAATCCCTCGAAGAATGGACACCGCGCGCAAACCAGCGCGCTGTGCAGCTTGATCTCCTCGTCATCTTCTAGTTCAACGACAATATCTGCATCATAGAAGAAAGCCGGATCAGCGTAGGCAAGCTCCAGATCCATATTGAGGCACGGATGCGGGGAAACCATCTGGCGCACCGCAGGCTCCAAAGCTCGCATCTCTAACTTATGTGAAATCTTCATCAGCTCGGCACGAACCTCTTTATAAGAATAAGCCATTTTTGGTGCCGCCTTTGTGAAATTCCAGAACGGGACTACATCGTCGGTGTACAGATACATTGCCAGATCCACGATAGTGAGCAGGTCTACACCTTGGAAAGTGAGTACTAGTTGTCCGTGTTCGTTTATTTCGGACTGACACAGATCGGGGATAGTGAAGGTACTTGCTTCACACAAGTCCCGAAAGCCTCGTCTTAACACTCGACTCCGCGCAGTGAGCATAAACCGATGTACTGGAATCTGGACATCTGAGGTTGTTGTTGCTATGCATGCGTTAAAACTGTGATCCGAAGTGGCCGAAGCATTTGCGAAGTACGCTCGGAGATCAGCGTCAATGTCGGCACTACCAAGGATAGCCTTTTTGACAGCGGCGAGGCGGTCGTGTTTCTTGGGGCCTTGCCAGAATCGTGGACGTGTATCATCGTCATCACTTCGCCTGTCGTTGTCACCGAAGTCTCCAAATGACATGAGAGGGAATACGTGTTTCCACAACGACGGATCCTCAATCACAATCTGTTTTCGAAGCACGTCACAATCGTACCGAAGCGCAGAATATGCACCGCTTCCGGAGGCGCGAACCGCCAAAACGCGAGTGAGACCAGGAATCCGGGAGAACTTGTAGTCTTTCGGGCGATACTCTGAAGCGGCGGTGACCGTGGAATCCTTAATCTTCGCGCGTCGAGTGCGTTTCCATACACTACCCTCATCTGTGCTGAGGATGACAGAGCCATCTGCATCGAGGCCGACATCTCTCGCAGCCATATTGCTCTTCTTCGGAGACCAGATACGCTGGGGTTGGCTGATTGCGCTTCGGATCTTCGCAGGATTAGTGGTAGAAACACTCGATCTATCATCAGCTCGCTGACTGATGGACACAGTGAAGATCTCTCCTCGGCTGCTGAGAGCGCAAATGGTATCTCCTTCGGCAGTGATCTTGATGACTCTGTTGGGTGCAGTGTCATACGTGGTCACCAGGAAACTCTGCTTCAGAAAGTAGTTCGTGAACCCATCCAATGGAAACTGGATCTTCGCGTAGCCATAATTTGCAAACACCCAAACATCATGGTTGTCCAGGAGACACACTGTTGCTCGATCGATCGCCGCGACTGCTGATATGGGCGAAGAAAAGAGCGATGCCGCGACCTTTCGAGGCGTTGTCTGGAATTCCAAAGAGCGTGCATCGGAATCCACGATGCCAAGCTGACCTTCATTTTTGCCGAATGTGAACAGTGAAGTGGAAGTGTGGGCAACAGAATGGAAGCGTGAAGCAGCAATGCCCTGTACTGTTTCCCTTTTCAGCGACCCAAAAATCTGGCGTGGGACCGTAGAGATGGGATCTTCGTCTCCAGAGGTCTTCGGCAGGCTAAAGCCGAGCTGTCCGTAGGCATTGTTGCCCCACGAATAGATCTCTCCCGCCTCGTCCAAAGCAAGAGAATGATTGAGTCCAAGAGCAACAGTGGCGACATGTTTGCCCGTCAAGGCCCCGCCCTCGACGCAAACGTAGGTGAAGCGCGTACGTTCATCTCCAGTGCCTAGGCGGCCACCCTGCCCATGGCCGCACATGTACAGGTTGGAGATCGGATCACTCGTCAAAACTGCGCTGTGCAGCTTCGACATGAAGACGTCTTGAATAACCAGAGGGCGGGATCGAATTACCCATGGCATGTCTTCGATCCACATGCCACGAATATCGATCGCCTCGCGTTGATATGTCGGGTCATGCATTGCCCATTTCAGGTCATGCTGCTTCAAATACTCGGAGTAGAAGCGCCGTAAAAGGTGCTCCGGTCGGCGCAGAGTAACACGTTCGGGAAATGCTCGATCATCTTGGTCTCCCAGACCCAGGTTGTTATTGCTTCCGGAGCCGAACGAGAACAATTGATCGCCGCCGATCTCTGTAGATTGGATCCTTGAGGAGGTGGACTCGTCCTCTCCATCCGGACCTGGTATGTCTTCCTCACTTGCATCCGAAGCAGAACGACGACGTCCGGTCGCCTCAGGTCGCAACGTCCGGTCTTTGATTGTAGCAGCATACAAATCAAGGGGGCCAAGACCCTCTCTATCCTTCACTTTCAGCAGCTGATTGACCTGCTTCGAGGCAAAGATGTTGCCGCTATCGCGTTCGAGAATCAAGCGAGCAATGGTGACATTGCCGAAGTAGAAGGCACGATGCAGAGCTGTCCATCCATTCTCCAGATCCTGAACATACAGATCGATAAGCGGGTGATCGATCAAGGCAGTTGCGAATGCCACCGCATTCTCCGTTGTGCAGGAAGCAACGTGATGCAGCAATGTCATGCCCTGGTTGTCCCGTCCATTGATATCAGCTTTGCTGAGGACAACTGCGCCAACAGCAGGTGTTCTGGGTGTGTGTGATTTCCGACTTCTCGCCAACGTGCTCGGCGATGAAGCATAATCTGGGCTGCCTATGGTGGCAGAACTTCCATGCGATGGCCCACCGCGTGACACATGTACCGATCGGGCATTTTGCGCCGCGGCCTCGAGACACCTTTCGAAGGCATCGATCGAGTCGTCGTAGAAGGCTTGCCACAGGAGGCTGCTCATAGGCTGCAGAGGCGTGGCCTTGGGTGACAGATCCTTGGAGCTTCGTGGCACCTCGCTGTACACTTGCGCGTGCACGGCTTGTTTAAAGGTGCGGGCGAAGCACGGATCTGCACTCCGGGGGCGGAGCGGAGGATAACCGTGTGTGATTTACTACTCTTGCTTCCCGATGATATGGTGGTCGTCGCGTGCGAAGATATCTGGTCGTGGTCGCTCGTGCGGAATGGAAGGCGTGCGGTCGCGCGTTATCGGCAGTGTGGTGGCGACTGGGGTCGGGCTTGCAATTGTTCTGGTCAAGCCAACACTCGGCGGGCTGATGCGGTTCAGGGCTCACGAGAATCGCTGATACGCGTAGTTTCTGGCAGCAGTGGAGGCGATTGTGGTGCGGGAAACGTGTTTGTGCGTGGTTGCAAGTTAATGAGTCGTTGGTCTGACTGTGAATCGAGACGTCAGTGCCCCTCATCAACCCTAGCTGCATAAACACGTCCGCCAACCAATCAAACGATGAACGTGCCTGTATCAGCATGTGTGAGTAGTCTTACCACTATCCCGGTCGTCGTCAGATGATGTGCATCGAACGGGTATGTAGAAGAAGTCACTCTCAGCGCCTCTGCGGCGCAATCACTCATCTCAACCAAGCCGATGTGCGGAGTAGCTTCTGGTTTTTCGGAGTCAGTCATGCTTAGGGGAAACGGTTCGTTTAGAACGCATATGCCATCGATATAGCATCAGGTCATAGATAATCATGTGAAATTAGTCAATTGCCGCAGCTGAGCGCACTAGCTACTTCCTAGTAGCGATGCCAAATGGTCAACGCGGGGAGTCTATCCTACACACTCCCATAAAACGCAACCTGCAAGGTCGAAAAATCAAGTCCGCCTGCCGAAGAACGCCGCATCATGCATGAACTGTGCGTAAACAACCATCTTTGAACGTAATTCCGGCCCGCCGTTTAGTGGTCGATGTTATCTTGCGGGAAGATGAACGGCTCCTCGTCCTCTTCTTCTTCCTCCTCATTAATTTTTGGGCTATCCGAGCCAGACAGTCCTCCCGAGGCGCCAGTGACCTCCTCTGCAATGCTGTGCGTACTCAGTCTGCTCCTAACAAACGGTGCATGCGCCCCAGCAATGGCACGGGAAGGACTGGAACTTGTCGAAAGGCCAGGGACATTGCTCAGTCGTCTGCTTGGCGGAGTGCCACTTTGATGCAGCAACGAACTAGCGCTCATCGCCTCATCCAGCTTCTCCTGTTGACCAACCCTTCCAGAGTATTTGGAGAGGTTAATTGTATTCCCACGAGATTCGGGCCTTGAAAGTGGCAGATCTTTGGCATCGGACAGCTGCTTGATAAAAGAAGCAATGTCGTTGTCGTCTGACTGCTGGCCACTTCCAGAAGAGCCGGGGGTGCCCTCCATCAGCTGGCCCGAGCGATCTTTGGATGAGCTGCTTCCTCGTCCCGAGCTGGCATTACTCTCCGCCGCCTTATTACTGCTTTGAGAGGTGAAGCGCTTATTGCGGTTAGCAAAACTGCTGCTGTACCTGTGGACAGGTGCTGGCTTCGGTGAAGATGAGCCGGAAGATGCAATAGCGGTCTCGCTCGGGATCGGCGGCGCTCGAAGTGCCTGCTGAGGGAGCGTGTTCAAAGATACACGCTTTTCCGATGCTGAAGTGCCCAGTTTCCTCGAAATGGAATAACTGTCCGATCGTCCAAGAGACGTGCTGGGTGATGGCTTTGGTGATGAGGCGAGCGACCCGGCCTTGAATGGCGGGTTGTTGACCAGACTCAATGGAGTTCCTCTTCCAGACTCTCCTCCTCTGCTGCTGCCTGGCCGATCTGTATCGTCGTCCATGTCGTCTAGCACTCGTTGCTTGAGCTCTGTCACTGGCGAAGCACGTTTCTCCGCTGCATGAAATGTGCCAAGGCTCCCATAGGCACCAATGCGAGTCCTTTGGTTGCTGGTAGCTCCAGCAAGACTGCTATATTGCACTCGAGACTGACCACTGCGCGGGCCAGGCAGCGATCTGCCTTGCACGACGACCGGTTGGCGTCCTTCGTCTAGGCCCATGAAGCGCGAGCTCAGCAAAGCCTCCGAATCAGCTACATTCAAGTCGCAGCTCGTCCGGTACTCCACAGATACCGATAAGGGACCAGTCCGGCACAAAAGAGGAGGGATCTTGTATCTCCGTATTGGAGTTGTAGCATTCTGTTCTGTGGGACACAGGGGAGTATACAGAGGATCTGACAGTGCTTGCGGAACATCGTGTCCTTCTCTAATGCGGAACCTCAGTCTCAGTGCCTGGTGGGCGCCGGGTTGTCTGGTTAGCTTCCGATGCAGTTTCCACGCTGGAAGGCAGCGAGATGCGGTGTATAGCGACCTGAAGAGGACGACACCCTTCTTGTACACGTTTGGCAGAGCGTCGTTCAGCTCCGATGAAGAGTAGTCGTCTGCATCGCCAAGCTCAATGGTCCAGCGCTCAAGCACCACCTCAATCAAGCGTCCGCCGTTGCGATTCTGGCGCGGGCTGGAATCGGCTGACGAGCTCAACGCGTCAGAGACATCCCAGCGTTTCCCAGCATCGTCAACTACGACCAAAGCTTGACTGTGCGAGAGATGAGAGGTGTCGGCATATACCTCGATGACTAGTGGTCCAGGACGTCTCTCGGAGAGGTCTGGCCGCCTCCATGGGTAAAGATCATCGATCAGTACGTCTGTCTCGTCAAGAACGAGGTTGAACTTCTGAAATGTTAGCAAAGTTTGATCTCTTCCGACTCCGTGCTAATACGTCGTTCGCCGAAAAGGGCGAATTTCGCGAGGGCTGTGCAGTACAACAAGGCAGACACGAATTCATGAAGGCGATCCAGCAGCTTAGTGCACCAATGCGCTGCCGTTGCGATAGACTCACCCATCTATTCTGCTTCAACTCGCCAGCTTTGTTCATTACTTGGGGCAGGTTCGCCCGTGCAGAGCATATTGTCAACGCTGCTTTGGAGTGAAAGTGCTAGGCCAGCTGATCAGCACCAGATGTGTTGTTCTCGCGTGTCCCTCCTACCTGTATTATCTGATTGAGTTTGGTAGCTTCCCTATCTTGACTTCCAGTCGCAGTATCTCGATTTGAGTCCTGGTAGGCATCATTCACGGGCCGTTCTGTGTACGAGGAAAGGTCGACGCTGGATCGTGTACGTTGTGGCGGTCGATCTCTCGGGTTGTTGGTCCGTTCGGGGTTCGGGGTAGGGTTGCTCGCAGCAGAGGCGCTGCGAGGCGACAAGCGAGGCAGCTGGTGCATGACTGCGCAGTCGACGTCGAAGATCGAAGGACGGGTTACTGTCTAGAATGTATTCCGTAGCACGTTCGAAGCTGGTGGCTACGCGGAGATGGTGACTGCGAATAGGCCTGCAGCTTGCTCCATATTCACGCCAGCCTAGGGAAACTGCTAGGTGGGACCGGAGACGGCTCGCAGCGATGGACGGCGGCGTGTCGCAAATGACAGCGTCTCGTTCAAGAGGCCATGTTCACCACTGAGGCATCGACACAAAAGTACACGAGTGGCCGAGCAGCTTGTGGCACGATGGTCGCAGGCACGCGGAAAGCGCTCGGGACGCAACGAGGCTCCGCAGCAAGAGACGTGTGGCGCTAGAGACGGCGAGTGCACTGGAGTCACCGTCGTCGTCGATGGAGGTGTGAGCGAGTCTCGTGGCCGTTGAGGGCCGCCCAGAACGGAGTCACGAGCGAGCTTGACTCGATAGCTGTCAACCCGGCACGCTAAGCACTTATCAGCGGCGGGCTTCCGTGGGAGCGTTGCGATGGGTCGGCGCGCGGCTTCTGGCGATGATCACGAGCCAGATCCAGCAAAGACCAGCGGAGCAGGAGGAGGAGGGAGAGGAAGACGACGGTGCAGCGCTGTTGGGGAGAAGCCGCGGCGGATGGCGGTGAGGTCGTGTGTTATTATGTCAACATGGGAAGCATAGATTGCTTCATGAGCTGTGTGTCGCAATCGTGCTGCATCGACTGGGATCTGCAAGCACGTGAACGAACTACTTATCGCCGTGGTTTTCACGTGAACAAAAACCATGTCGTCATGCCGTCGCTGTCGCCAGGAGTAATAATGCGCCGCGGGCTTCTGCCATTTGCTTACCGCCCAAGCCGCCCTATACAGTTGTCAATTGAACGACTCTTTGGGGAAATGGTATGGACGCAGCTATCATCTCAGGACGCCCAGAGTTTTCACAAGCAAGTGTTCACAGAGGAGCTGCAGTGCAGAAGGCTCAGGCCATGCGATGGACAACAAACGAGCCAAGAAACATGCGCGAGACTGGGACAGATGCACAATGAACGACTACGATATATTCTGACAGCTATCTTCAATGACTGCGCATCCATCAGCTCAGGTCCTCGAGTAGGTCCTCTCTGTCACAGAAGCTCGCAGGTCTGCTGCTCTTGCGAGCATGCCAGAACCTGCACTAGAAGTCAGCCCATACGCAACTTCCTCATGCGCCCATCCATTACGACGCAGCGGCAACCGCTTCCTGCGTGAACGGCCGAAATCCAGGATAGTTGTTCTCCTGACACTTCTTCAGCTCGCTCAGATACCCTCCCATCCCGCCAAAATAGAACCTCAAGCATTTCTTCTTCCCTGTGCAAATCATTAGTGCCCGCCATCTACATATCGCAAGACTGCGTATGCTTACCTGGAATATTGGCACCGAATATCCAATTCTCAGTGCCCTTGTGGAAGAGCGACCCTGCGGCAAGCTCTTCACACAGCTGTGCCCATCTCTGCTCTCCCTCTGGCAGCACTTCGACGAGTCGGGTACCAGCTTTCTCAGCTCGCTCGATGGTCTCCGTGACGAAGTCAACCTCAACTTCGATGGCCGGTGGCTGGTTGGTAAAAGGTCCCTTGGCGCCATTTACCATATGAAAGTTTGGAAAAGAGGGCACGAAGATGCCCAGAGCAGAGGTAGGACCATCAGACCAAGCCTCCTGGAGTGACAGGCCATCTCTGCCATGAATCGCCATTCTGGTATAATTGCCTTCCACTGCGTCAAAGCCGGTCGCCAAGATCAAAAGGTCGATTTCATGCAAACTCCCGTCGGAAGTCCTCACCCCGCGGGCTTCGACTTGCTGGATCGGTGTCTCCTTCAAATCCACAATGTCGACATTGTCTCTATTGAACTGTTCGAAGTACTTCTGTCCATTCGACGCATTGCCATCGCAAAGCGGACGCCTCGCGTAAACATCGTATGGCTTCAGTTTGCGAGCCTTCTCTGGATCTTTCACGATCTCATCGATCTTCCTTCGAATGAAATCGCATGCTCCCTCGTTTGCTTCTTCGTCGATGGTAATGTCGTTGAATGTCCCGAACATCTATGCGAATCATTAGCGAGGGTCACAGAGCACTGGAAAGGCCCATTCTCACGAATCTGAAACCATTCCCCTTATCCCAATTCTCCTGGAATATCCTCTCTCGCCCCTCAGGAGACACGGAATGATAGGATATCTTGCTTTCCTCGAAACCGAAGGCTGTGATTGAATTACGCACCCGCTCCCAGATCTCATCATAATTCTCATTGATCTCTTTGCGCTCTTCCGCGGTGACTTTCGCGTCTCCTGAAGGCACGCTATATTGCGGATGTCGTTGGAAACAGGTCAAACTCTTGACTTTGCTACCAATCTCTGTGATGACCTGGACACCTGTCGACCCAGAACCGATAACGCCCACTCTCTTCCCCTCGAGCGTAACACCCTTCGGCCATTTGGCTGTGTGATACATTTCGCCAGAGAACGAGTCCAGACCTGGTATATCTGGGATGTTCTGCTTCGAGAGAAGACCAAGACAGGTCACCAGATACTTTGCAACGATCGATTTGTCGCTGCTACTGGTACTGATCTTCCACGACTGTGACGAATCATCCCAGTTCGCACCTAAGAGCTGAGTGTCGAACCGCATATCTTTCCTGAGATCGTGCTTGTCGACAACATGGTTGAGATATCTGAGTACTTCAGGTTGCTTGACATAGTGCTCCGGCCACGGATATGTAGAGAGATCTTCCTTATCAAAAGAGTATCTGTAAACATAGCTTTCCGTATCGGACATTGCTCCTGGATAGAGATTCCAATCTGTAAGAGGTCAGCAAATGTTGATCCAGTGAGTCTCATTCGAGCCTACACCAAGTGCCTCCAACTCCTCCAGCTTGATCGATCACGAGACATTTAAGTCCGAGTTTGCGAAGTCGATAGAGCTGATAAATTCCGCCGAAGCCTGCGCCCACAATGACTGCGTCGTATGTTTCTTCTGCCATATTTGCGATCAAAGAGGAGCTAATTTGTGACAAGTGCAATCAGATCTAATAGATAAAATCAGAGGATTTCATGCATTACCTGCTAGGAGATGGATGTTGATCGATGACAAAACCATGCTCGCTACTACATGTATCGCAATTCTCCAATGGCCAACGTCGGGGTAGCCATAAGAGGGGTTGCATGCGGAGCTGCAGTGCTCGCGCTCGCGTGGTGGCACACCCGTGATCGCACCATTGCGGACCGACTGCCGCATTGCTATGCATATGGATGAGACAAACTCCGTGGTGCTTTGGATGGTGATGTCGATCAGTTTGTTTCTCCACATTCTATTGAAGATCGGCGAGAAAGCTGCGCTGGCAGCTTGCACAGGTCTCCTAGAGCCACCAGAAACGGGATAGATTTGCGCCTGCCAGGTAGAATGTTTAGACAAGAAGTGACGTTGGCCTGACCATCGCAGAACTTACTGTACAGCAGGCGCCACCGGAAGCGATAGCTCAATGAACAAGACTGTGCCGGGTGAACAAATTTGTCCTCTCTTTAATAGGATGAACTATGCTCTATAAGCCCATCGTCTCATCATAACTACATATCTCATAAGAACTGTCTAATCGTGTCATGAACCCCACCAACGACCAGCGTTGCATATTTGAACATCATCAATAATCCCATCAATATTTTCGGCCACGCCTATTGTAATCGTCCTCTCGTAAATTGTAGTGTCCGTAATCGAAGTCGTTGCTGTATGACCTATGCCGTCTCTGGTTCGGATTGCTCGATGCTCGTTTCTTTCCATATTCGTGCCCGCCGATACCACCTAGCAGTGCACCACCGAGTGTGCCTAGACCAGGGAAAATGGCATCGCCAATCAGTGCTCCTCCTCCAGCCCCGAGGAATGTATTGACACCGGACGACTTCTTCTTTGTAGGCTGAGGCCGGCCATGATGTTTTCGATGTCGATCTCTGCTCCTACTCCGGCTCCTGCTGCGACTGCGGTCACGCTCGCGCTCGCGCTCACTCTCACGATATGGAGAATGCGACGGCTTGTACCCGGGAGTCGTCGAGGGCTTACGATCGTCTCGATAGATTTGCTGCGCACCTGACCCGCTTGCTGCAGGGAAGTAACCTTGCTGTTGCTGGTAGGGCTGCTGCGGCGTGTAGCCAGACTGCTGTTGCTGTTGCTGATAGTGGTAATAATCGTTGATCTGATGCGGCGGTCTCGAACTCTTCTCGGGCGGATAGGCGTTCGCTGGAGGCGGTGCTGGCCGATAGATGTCGTCCGCTGGATTGGGCGGTCGCTGTTGTGGAGGTGGTTGTGAGTGGGGTCGCGCATCTGCGAACGCACTGTAGGGAGGTGGAGCGTCTGTTACGTGTCAGACAACGCGGGCCAGCGCATGGAGGGAAGTCTTCGTACCTGACAGAGGGTAGGGAGGGTTTTGCGGCATGGATGCGTTGTTCTGGTTCGGTGGGCCAGGCTGCAAGTAGGACGAGCCCCCGCCAGGTTGGAAGTAGTCTGCTGCAGCCATACTGCGCGCTATGCGATTGTTGTCCTGCCGGTCAACGTCTTTTCAAGGTGACAGGAGATTGAGAGAAGAGAGGATGTGGTGGGAGGAAAGATGGAGTGGAGATTGAATGCGGGACTCGGTCGATGGCTCGCCACGTCTGGTAGACGAGAGACTAGTTTCGTCGTCGAGGGAAATGGATGGAAATAGTGGCAGACGATGCGACGGCGGCATGTGACTGTTTCTGTCGACCGGTGACCCAGGAAATGCCTCGTCCTATGATCGCATCTTCTGCGCTTTGCGGCCTCGCAGTGGCACTCTCTCCAGCGCGCGCTAGCGACAACTCAGCGCCACCTCGGGAGTGACGTGCAGCAGCAGTCCCCGCAGGCTGCGCTGCGCCTCGCCGCCTCAGGCACCATTCGGTGTTGCCGTCGACTGGGAGGGAATAGCATCTCGGTGGTTGGTCGATTGTTCTTCACTCATGCATGTCTGCCACCGTATCTCCGTCGCCCTACGCACGGCTCCGTGCTGCTCTGCGAACTGCTGCCTCGCCCTGCACCATCTGCAGTGGTCGAAAGTCTCCTGGGGTTAGTTGGAGATGTCTCCGTCGATGACGACGCTGACAATGTTGACTCCGCCAGTGACCCATCTGTCGCAGCGTGCATCTGCGTGTCTATGATGACTGGAGAGGAAGGGGTGATGCCTGGAGAATGATGAGCAGACGACTTTGCTGTACTTCTGAAATAGAAGTCGCGAAGATTCGGCCCGTGCCAAGACGCGAGCCGGCGCCACAATGTGGCCAAACATCAACCACCACCTTCTCCCGCCCGGTCAATGTAGACAATGTCATCAATATGCTTGCGGCTTCTCAGTCTGCCATCGATACTGCGCCAGACATGCTTCGAATCGATAAGCAATGCGAGATGCTTCACAACATCTGCCTACAAAGCGGCATCTGGCCATGAGAACCCCCTTGTATGAAGCACCCATCTCGACCTCCAGCAACATCTCGTTGACGTTGCACCCAAGGGCTTGCCCAGATCGGGCACTCCACCAAACCTGGCTGCTCGCATGAAACGCGGTATAGCCAATGCTCACCTGGACCATGACCTGAACTAGGCTAACGACAATAGGCTTGCCGGAAAAGAGACCCATCCCCAATGTGCGCAAAGTCATCGCGGTGAGCAGCGCCAAAGGCGGTGTCGGCAAAAGCACCATATCCGTCAATTTAGCTCTGGCAATGGCTCAACAAGGACTGCACACAGGAATCCTCGACACCGACATTTATGGCCCCAGCATTCCAACCTTGCTCAACTTGGAAGGCTATGAGCCAGAACTCGACGCCAACAATCGGCTACTCCCCCTCACAGCATACGGCGTCAAAGCCATGTCCATGGGCTTCTTGGTCCCTCAGGATAGCCCCGTGGCCTGGAGAGGACTGATGTTGCAGAAGGCCATGACCCAATTACTATTCGAAGTGTCATGGCCGAGCCTGGATGTCTTAGTGATCGATTTACCTCCCGGAACTGGCGACGTCCAGCTCACCCTGACACAGAGCGTCGAGCTCGCCGGTGCAGTCATCGTCTCTACGCCTCAAGATCTGGCGCTTCGAGATGCCGTTCGTGGAATTTCCATGTTCGAGAAGGTCAACGTCCCTATCCTCGGTATGATACAGAACATGAGCACATTCACTTGTACGAATTGCGGGCACAACCATGACATATTCGGTCTCGATGGTAAGTTATTTTGCTGACAATGAGTACAATTGCGCACACATGCGCTAACAAATGACAGGCGCGAAGAAGAAATGCCATGAATTGGGCATCAACTTCCTGGGTGACATACCCTTGCATCCGGACATATGTGCCAGCGCGGATAGCGGGAAACCAACGATGGCTGCGAACCCGAACTCGCCACAAGCGCAAGCCTTCACAAACATCGCGAAAGCTATTACTGCGACTATTAGATCATGAAAAGACAAATCTCGAAATGCAAGAGAAGAATTCCCGCAGATTAGGCACATGTAGAGAAGCCTTGCACATATTGAAGCTATGTAAATTATAGGGAACGTATTATGCCATGCGGCAATCCCATCATGCGAGCTCTGTCGTTAATTTCTTTTTGATTCCATCTCTCTCACAATTTTTCTTTCCTAATATCCACCAGGACCGCTCTGGCTCAAGTCCAACACTGCGCTGAGCGGCAGTCTGCGACTGGAGTTACCAACGTACACAGTCTTAGTGTAGTTGGAAATGACCCAGTTCTGAGAAGCGGTATCCCAGTTGCTCAGGTCCCTCCTAGTGATGTTGCCGGTGAAGGTGGCGCTGGCACCTGCCTCGATCGTCAAGCGGTCAAAGTCACGGAGCTGGACCTTTGGATCATTGGGGCCACCCAGTGCCACGTAAAGCTGTGGCACTTCGTCGCCGACTACGGAACCGGTGTTTGTGACAGTGGCAGTGACGGTGAAGAGAACATCGTAAAGCTGTGGATTGCCACCGGGAGCACCACCTGCTGGAGCATATGGCTGCGCAGAAGAGTCGTACGAGCCCTCTGGCCAGCTGTAGTCGGTGCCATAATCTGGGTCGGTGCTGGACTCTTCCAGGTTGGTCGAGTTGATGTAAGGGTAGATGTAAGCGTAGACACCAGAGAAGTTGGCTGGAAGGACGTATTCCTCTGTGTTGTTGGCGATGGTACCAAAGGTAGGAGCCGGTGGGGTGTTGCGCGTTGTCGGGGTGTATGGCGCGACTTGGTGTGCTTGCACTTGCAAATCGGAGAACGAGAATGTCGTGTATGATAGTCCGAATCCGAACTCGTAGATAGGCGTGCGGTTGTACTTGTCCAGAGCACGGTAATCGATGAAGACGCCTTCCTCGAACGAGTCCTGGGGCGCATCTTCTCCATTGTTCGGCTCGTAAAGGACGTCGGTGCCGTAGTCCTCGCGTTGCCTGGCCCAGCTGAACGGAGTCTTGCCGCCTGGGTTGACTTTGCCGTAGAGGACGTCAGTGATGGCATTACCTGATTCCTGGCCAGGAATACCAGCCCAGACAATTGCAGTGATGTTTTCGTTGTCAAACCACGGAGTGACAGTGACTTCTCCAACAGTGTGCAGCACAACGACAGTGTTGTTGCAGAAGCTGGTCACGTTCCTGATAAGATCGTCGCCGTTGTGCCAGAGGGTAAGGTTGTTCCTGTCTCCCTCATTACCGTCCACAATGATGTAACCCTCGCCGGCGTCCGAGTTGGCGAACACAAGACACACGCCGTCGTTGTCCGGGACCCTTCGTGCAAGCGCGTTGATCTGGCTGTAGGCATAGTCGTCGATGACAGATTCGATAGCACCATCGTTGCTGCGAACCTCGGCTTTGATGGCCTCTAGAGGGGTGATCAGGTATGGAAACTGTGCAGTGCCGGATCCCCAGCCCATGGCAAGCGTCCCGTTGTCACATCCCCTGTCAGGACAGCCGTTTGGACCATATTGATTCTCAGCGGCGTCGCTGCCAAAAATTGCCGTGAGCTTCTCCTTGCCGGTGAGTGGGAGGGCCCCTTTGTTCTTAAGTAGCACAGTTCCCTTGGCAGCGAATTCTCGGATGTCCTTTGCATGCTCTGCGCGAACATCCACATGGTAGTTCAACTGGGTGTAGTTCTGCTGAGCGTAGAAGTGCTGGAAGCCGAAAGTGTCCTGGGTCCATGAAGAGAAGCTCGGTGCATTCTCAACCTGGTTACCAGGACGATCGACGTAGTACCAGGCAGCCACGATACGCACAGCGGCATCGTCCAGACGCCATTGTGGAACCGTGCCGTTAAGAAGAGCAATAGTCAAGTTTGGACCCCAGTAGGATGTTGTTGAATCAAAGGCAACGTCGCCGGGCATAGTCATGTCCAAGCCTGCGAGTGCACTGCTGACACCCGAATGCTGAGCAGCCCAATCCGATACGATAAATCCCTGGAAACCCAGTTCACTTTTTAACAGATAATTCTGTAAATAGCTGTTTTGGCAGGCGTATGAGTTATTCACTTGGTTGTACTACGCTTCGTCAGTTTCTGCAGTCGCTGCTGGAAGAATTCGAGATGCACATACCGAGCACATGATTGAGCCAGTACCAGCACGGACAGCGTCGGCGAAAGGCCACAGATACAGCTCGTGCATGGTAACATCGTCCAGGTTGGAGCTAATCGATTCAGTGAGGTTTGGACCACCTTGTCTGAAGTGCTCCTGCTCGTTCGCAATATAGTGCTTCGTGCATGCAATGACACCAGCATCCTGAATACCCTTGACAGTCTCGTAGACCGCAACACCGGTCAGAGATGGATCGGGACTGAAGCCCTCCTGCAAAGCTTGGTCAGATGAGGCTACTCTTCGTAATGGCTCTTCTTCATACCCAGTTTCGACCGCCTGCGGCATTACGCCCAAGAGGTCCGATTGCAGGGCCCAGCTGAACGTCGATGCCCTTGTCTCTGTGTTCAGAACCCATGTCGTGGCCTCGCTTGTAGAACAGCTCGCGGCTCCATGTCGCTGCAATAGTAACTCCGGCAGGGTACGCACTGGCGAAGTCTGCGAATCGAATGCCGAGAGGAGAGTCCTGAAGACATAGAGATCTGAATCCCAAACGTGGAATGGCGCCAGTGTTACCGACGCACTTCTCGCCTTCCCATCCGACACCTTGGCCAATGTCAGCTTACTCTGTCTGGGCATCACCAACGCGATTGAGATGTGCTCACCCGTGGTGAGGTTCACTTTCTCGAGCAGTGTCAGCTGCGAGACAAATGCCACTGCCTTCTCGTATGCCTCTCGCCAGTCACCAAGACCTTCCGACCACTGCAGGTGGAGTTAGCTACCATTTGAGACACAGCTGCACTACCGTGCCCAGTGATTTCACTCACTGGAGAAGGGTATTTTGGCGGGCTCTCCGCGAAGTCAAGGTTCTCTCCAGTGTTGTTGGCAAACGGCTGCAGCTGTGCACAGACAGCTGGCAGGAGCGCCAGCAGCGCAGCACGAGGAAGGACCATGCTGTGCACTCCGATCGGGCTCTGGAAAGGAAGAAGCGAAAGTCTGTTCTCAGCGACGAGAACTAGAAAGCACCAAAGGAACTCTCAGTGACACGGCCATGCCACTACTTGTAGTAAGGATTTTACTCCGGGGACCGGAGCTAGATGCTACTCGTGTTCACGCAAAGGCGGCAGTGTGGCATCGTGCTGATGCCCACGCATGGATGTTACCTGCACCCCCCTCACGGATCGAATGTTCTGATGCACCTTCATCGTTCTTGTGCCTGGCGCTAGACGGCATTGAGATCTCTCTCCAGGCCAACTTAACCTGAAGCGGCAAGTATCGTCGGCAGAAGGAACAATCACAGGGGCTAAAGACGTAGTTTTGCATACCCGACCACCGCGACAGTGCTAGAGCCCGCTCCAGGTTCTCCAGCTACTCCGCATGTTCCGCACCAATGCCCACTTATTCGGTTTACAATATGGCGAGGGCGGAAATGATGGATGCAGGACCCATCAACCACTGTCTCACGAGTGTGCAAACATGGATCAGGGTCTCGCCTCCAGAACGAACAGCATGGCTGCCGTAAGATTTCAACTGATCCAGATGGTCCGTGGTAGGGGCGAAAGAGAAGCCGGAAAGGTCTGCTGTGCTCTTGATGAGAGCAAGAGCTGCTCCGGGCGGTGACTGATGGATCGTCGTTTAGCAGCCGACGATGGAGATGCTACGGGGTACGACATGCAGTGGTGCAGCGTGCAGTGTGATGCAAGGATGCAAACCGGCTGTCATCTCCATCATCACCAGGTGTTTTGTGATCACCGGCTCATGCGAAATGAGCGGAGTGGCCGTTGGAGGTGTCTTTCAAGAACCGCATCACAATGAAGGTGAAGTGACGCCGCAACGCCCGCTACCATTTTGTGGCGCTGGTTGTGGTGCATAGCAGAGCATAGCCTAATGTCGTGCAGCTTTCGCGCGTAGCAAACGTGCAGCAGCGAGGCCGGTGGCATCTTCGGGTGCAAGGGCCGACGAAGCGGATGCGATGTTCCAATTCTCTTGTGCACAAAGGCAGCGCTCAGAAGCACATCGACCTGCGCCTCTGCCAGCTGCCGCTCTCCGCTGGAACACACGCCGCCAGCCGGGCCGTAACTAGTCTTGGAGCACGAGGTTAAGGTTCGGTCATGACTGCTGTTGTCGCGTTAGCTGAGCTCTCAGATCTTGGTACGAGCTGCTCGATCTGCACTCGGAGTCTTTGACACGACGACGTCGCTGTCTCTGCACACACCCGCTCCCGGCTGGCTGGAATGCAACCTCTTGACATGCAGCTCCTCTCGCACAACACCGCCGGGAGGCAGCCATGAAGCCCTTCGCCCTCGTTACCCCGGCCTCGCGTGGCATTGGTCTTGAGCTGGTGCGTCGCCTGCTGCAGACGACCAGCGTGCCGGTCGTCGCGACTGCGCGGAAGGATCTCGATCAGGTGAAAGAGAATGCTCTGTCTGGTCTGAAAGATGTGTGCGAGGAACGACTACATGTCGTCAACCTGGATGTGCTCGGTAAGCGGCGCTTTGGCAAACGCGGCCGCGCCAGCAGGCATTGACTTTGGGTAGATGAGACAATCGTAGCCGAAGCAGCAGACCAGATCTCGAAGCTTTTCCCTAAGAAGGAGAACTATCTTCATCTTTCGCTGGCCATTCCCGGCATTCTGTTTCCAGAGAAATCACCTGCTCAGATCAACTACGACGATGCCCTCCTCACCTTCCGCACAAACACGCTCGGTCCGATGCTTCTGCTGAAGCACCTGTCGCCCTTCTTGCCGAAGAAAGCAACGAAATTGGAAAGAGCCGATGGGCTGCCTAAGACGGCAGTGTGGGCGAACATGTCTGCAAGAGTGGGCTCAATTACGGATAATCGACTCGGAGGGTGGTACAGCTATCGTTCAAGCAAGGCCGCAGTCAATCAATTGACCAAGTCCTTTGACAATTACCTCCTACCGAGCGCAGGTGAAAATGCCATGAGCATTAGCCTTCACCCTGGCACAGTGAAGACGAATTTGAGCAAAGAGTTCTGGGACAATGTAAAAGAGGACAAGCTGTTCAGCCCTGGATTTGCGGCAGAGAAGCTGCTCGAGGTGATCAACAGTCGTACTCTCGACGACAGAGGAAAATGCTGGGACTGGGCCGGCAAAGAGGTGCCTCCGTAAAGCTATAAGTTACAAAGTTGGTTCAATGTTGACCGATTACATCACTACTTCTTGTTCAGCTCCTCAGAACGCTTCTTGAGTTCCTCTTTGGATGCTGGTTCACCCAAGTTTTCGGCAATCACCTGCATGGTCAGTACTCGTGCATGCCGAATGCATCATGTGGAACAACTTACCGGTCCGGGGTTTGCTTGATGGTGTTCTTGCGAAGCGAGGCCGCTCTTCTTCGCATCCGCCTCATTTTTGCCTTGAGCCAGCTTCTCCTTGATCTCTGCTTGACAGTCAGTCATGCTTCGAGTAGAAATTGGCGTTGATCCCACCTTTATCGTTGTCTCCTGGGATCACCGGCACTGAGCAAGAGACAGGAGGTTAGCAGGTCTCTCGAGTAGGCATATTTGGAAGTCACATCAATAGCCTCCCTCTCATTGATTTGAGCGGACAAGATTGGAAAGGAAACACCGTAAAGCGGACACATACTGACTACTGACTTGCTCTTGCTCAGGATTTTTTTGATGCTTTAGCTCGCTGATCGAACTCAGCTCGACTCTCTTGGATGGCTTTTGCGGCGGCTCGGCCAAACTCGTCTTGCTCGATTTCTGGCGGCTGGCGCGGCTGGCGCTTACTTTCTCGCAAGAGGGCGTCGTAGTCTGGCTTCTGTGCTTCGTAGCTTTGAATGGCTTCAAGTTCGTTCTTCGTCGGTGTGGCTTTCGTACTGTTGCCTCTGGGTGGCATTCTAATCAATCGACCAGCTCAATCCAAGGCAGCATCGAAACCTGGACCGGCTGCGATGTACGTCATAGCGTGTCGCAAGCGGCCCGCCAGTTCACGTGTTGCGTGGGGCGAGCAATTGCAAGGGTAGCTCCAGTGCTCGAGCACTCCTTCGCTAGGCAGAGTCGACGAGACGTCTCTTGGTCACAACCGAATCAATAATTCATGCACATCAAGAGGATTGCAGCTGCGTTGCTTGAGTGGATCGATACCATCTGTACAAACGCCTCTCTGCTCCTTCGTATCCTCGAGCTCCCTCCGGACCGTGCAGCTCGTTCCGAGTATAGAGCATGCGCTGCGCCAACGACAACCTGAACGAGACTTGGCAACCAGTGAGCTGGCCATGCTGAGCTGGCAGCTACCGCTCACAAGTGAGGCGACGGAACGGGTGGGGAGTCGTCACGGCTGGCTGCCACGAGATCGATGCAGTCAGCTACTCACCGCAGCCTCCAGCAATCTCAAGAACACAGCGAGCCATATGTCAAAGAAGCAGAAAACAAGGAGATTGGGAGATGCACCGTGATTCCCGGGAATTGGTTGAATTGACAAGCTAACGAGCGTTTCCAACAATAATCATCCTCTGCCTTCGCCTCCGTTGTCTTCAACGCATCGACAACCCATCTCTCTTCCTCCCCCGTCTACCAGCGTATACAGCCATCGTCCATTGAGGATGCGTAGGGTCTTTGGCAATCCATCCTCGAGATCAAGACAGGCTCATAGCGTCGAGTTGTCTATTTCTGCGTGGGCAGTATGGTTAGCCATTGTCCAACAAGCTTTCATCTGGTATCGTTGGCAAAGGAATACTCACGCAGGTGCAGCTGGAGCTGGAAGCGCAAGCGCAGTTGGCGTTGGAGCAAGCGGAGCAGCCACCCATGTTGATAGTGTGTGTTTGGTGTTGGTTGATTGGTTGTGGTGTGGTAGTGTGTTTCTCTGAATGACCTTGATGGAGCTGATGGGATGAGAAGAACTTCAAACCGACGAAGATGGGAGTAGATATAGGCTGCTGTTCACATGGCATTGCCCACGTACATCCACTCGAGCTCGAGAGGATTGGTGCCACGCGAACTCTATGCAGCTCAAGGTTTGGGTACAGCGCGCGCGCTGAACGGAGCTCATCCCACGCATTGTGGGCATCTACTGTGTCTCGGAGCTGTCTTGATCATGTCTAGCTGGACATGCTGGGCCATTCTCACTGCGACAGTGGGTCATGCGACGATTGACATTGGTGGAAGCTTAGGCTCGATTGCAGCTAGGAGCTTCCTCGGGGTGCCTACTGACCTGGAGGTGCGTATGGAGTGAAGGCATGTGAGATACGGGCGAAAATCTGATTGGGCGAGTCATGTATGCAGCCTGCTTTGCTGTCCAAGCAGCTCCCAACAGCACTGCAGTCGGTCTCTTCCACGACAGTGGCCACACCATCGATCACAGCATCAAATTTCATTCAGTAAGTGTTGTTATGAGCCTGTCGGTATCTGGCAAAGTCACGCGATCAGATTCCCGCCAGTTTTCGTATTCCGCGCCAGTTGCGCTGCAGAGTCTCGCCGTATCCCACTTCGACAACACCCCGTGAAACATGCCACGCATTTGGCCGCATCGGGTAATCCAGATTCGCGGGTATAGCGGTTTTGATCAACGCCGGCCATCTGTCCACACACACCGATTTGGCATTGCAAAGGCTTCTGAGCCCTTCTACGCCGGCGAACCTACCATAACCAGAGCCACGCACGCCCCCAAATGGCAGCTGCACAACGTAATACCTGTTTCGACACGATCAGTATCAGTCACGAGATAGGTCGCAGGAGTGGCACTTACGCGGCAAAGTCATTCACCGCTACCATGCCGGCCTTGACTGCATTTGTCACATGCGTGAGGATGCGTTGTGCTCCACTCGACCCAGTGGGTCCAAACACGCTGGCACCAAGGCCATACTCGGTGTTGTTGGCGATGTCAATGACATCCTCTACGTCTTTTGCCCTCATGAAGAGACAGACTGGGCCGAATAGCTCTTCTTGTGCGATCCTCATCGATGCCGTAACATCAACAATTAGCGTTGGCGTGAAGTAATGGCCTTGTGGGTATTTCTCATGGCGGTATCGATGTCCTCCCACGACCACCCGTGCACCTTGCGCCCTCGCTTCCGCAATCAGCTGTTCGAGGCGCTCAAATGCAGCAGGCGAGACCATGGCTCCGACATCGACGGCATCTCCTTCAGCTCGGTCCGGGTCCAGGTCGTTGCCCAGCCTCAATGCGCGGATACGTGGCTCTAGCAGTTTGATGAGTGTAGCATACGCGCCAGGCATGGCGATGATGCGCTCAATGCCCACGCAGTTCTGCCCTCCAGACTGGAATACCCCTCGCATGATGATGCTCGCAACTCTTTCGATTTCCGCACTTGACATGGTTCGTCCATCAGGATGATCCAGAATCATGGCAGGATCCTTGCCTCCAAGCTCGATGCACAACGGTGTCAGGACCTTCGATGCACTCTTGGCCACTTCATGAGCCACCGGGCGACTGCCAATGAACGTCAGGTGAGCAATGCCAGGATGAGACGTAAAGTAGTCGGCGGTTTGTGGCCAGCAGGAGAAAGTGTGGACGACATCAGGACTGTGGCCACAGGCTTTCAGAGCGCCGCGGACGATCTCAATGAAGTAGTTTGACGACCAAGCTGTCTGTTCGCTGCCTTTGACAACGATTGCGTTACCAGAGAACAGAGCGCTGATGATCGGGCCAAGCAGATTGTGAAAGGGGTAACTGCGAGCGGAGTCAGTCACCAGGCAGCTCTTTCAATGCAGGGTGTAAACACTCACTTCCAGCTCACACAAGCTGCAACGACTCCCAGAGGCTCATAACGCACTTCGTTCTTCTTGTAGAACATCAAGAAATTGGTCGGCCTTCGATCAGGTCGCAATGACTTCTCGCCATGATCGATGGTCCATTTGAGCTTCTCGGCGGTGACGAGCACTTCGCCGAACAGAGCGTCGACGCGAGTCTTTCCACTGTCGAGACATGCTGCGCGAATAATTTCTTCTTGATTGTCAAGTAGGTATTTCAGTAGTGTCTTCAGCACTTGCCGGCGCTGAGCAAAAGTGGTTTGGCTCCATGACTTTTGTGCTTCGGCAGCACGAGAGATGATTCTGTCAATCCGATCAGGTGAAGAAGGGTTGACAAGTCCAAGATATTGGCCCGTGGCTGGCGCATAGCATTGTATAGCGGTCGAGCCGGGCACCTTGATGGATGGCTCGGGCAGCGTCTTCCCCTTCCAGCCCGGCGAGCAGGGTTCAGGAGGCGGCACTGCAAAGTCCACCGCCTTCTCTGCGTCGCCTCGCAGCAGGAGCACAAAGGTGAAGTATGCGATGGCAAGTGCTATGGTGGCGCCATATGTCTTCACGTCCAGCAGGACCGCTGCGGCACGCTCCATTGGGCGAGGTGGTAACGTGACTGAGCGAGTGGTGTGCGGTGCAGGTGAGAGTGGTTGCGAAAAGGTGAGAAACGCTTGCTGGCTCGCGTCTGTGCTCGCATCGTCCCATTCTCGTCCGTGGCAGCTCATCGACATTTCCATCACAAACAACTCTCTGCTGATACTCGACATCTCATTACTTCGACGAATTGTGATGCTCCTGGCGCCTGGCAACGAAACACACCAACGAGACCTGACACAAGCTACAGCTTCAACCACACGATAGATCAGACTGCAATTCGTACTTCCAGCACAGCAGTATCGCATTCGCAAGATTCCACGATTCGGACGCTGACACCGAGAAAGACATCCATATACCGCATGGGATTGCACTTTTGCAGCCGCATTCCACGATCAGATGCGTGAAGCCAACGTCCTGGCCCTATGACCTTGTGCACCAACAGCCAGTCGCGCACCCGCTTACTCTACAACTTTCCCATCATAATTGCCCGCAATGGCTTGCTCGATTTCCTTCGCCTTTGCGCCGGTCACGCTTGCTCGCAAATCTCCATCCTTGAAAATATGGAAGGTTGGCATCTTGAGTACACATCAACCCATCTGTACGCAAGCGACCGCATCTCGAGAGGCTGAATGACCAACTCACCTGGCGTGCACCCAGCTCTTGACTGATGGCCAATGCAGTATCGGTGTTATATGAGTAGAACCGAGCATCCGGATACTTGGACATCATCTTGTCCATGAAAGGAGCGATGGCCTTGCAGTTGCTGCACCAATCCGTTACTGCTTCGAGGATTGCCGTGCCATCAGCATTAGAGGCCTTGAGGTACCCTTTCATATCAGTGAGCTCTTCCATCTTGACTCCTAATAGACCAGACAAGTTGTTGTCTTCACGAAGCCTAAGTCAGAATGGGGACGACGCAACAATGCATGCAGCTTCCCCACGCGTTCGCGTTCAGCCTCCATTCGTCCTTTTTATTTCTATTGGCAGAACCCCCCGGCAACACTAGTTGATGTCCATGCTTGGCGCAGGTGGCGGGCGCTTCAGCTCGCCTTGGGCTTTGCTGATGAGACCATCAGGCATACCTCGCCGAAAACGTCGCACACCAAACAGCGCCCGCCACTGCGTCGAGTTATATTCGATGGCTCCGTGTCAGAACTGCTAGGTCCCATTCCTCATTTTGAACCCGGCATTTGTCGTGCCCCTTTCGATTACATTGAGAGTGAGAGTGAGTGTTCAGAATTGCCCCGCCATTCCGACACATCCAATGGATACAGGCGCCCGTGGAGGAAAGGACACTGCAACAGCGGATGAACAGCCATACTATGATCTTGGTACATATAGTCGCCCGGTAACTACCAAGAGTAAGCTGGCTCAGACTTGGTTCGATCGTGGTCTGCAATGGTCGTACGCATTCAATCAGTATGACACGAAGACATCGTTTCCTACAGGGCAAAAGTATCTGATCTCGTTGCAGTGAAGAAAGCGCTACTTGCTTTCTGAGAGCAAGCGAGGCGGATCCAAGCTGCTGCATGTCGTTATGGGGAATAGGCTATGCACTGGGACCTAATTACAATAAGCCTTGGGAGGCCTTCGATCCAGATGAGAAGGAAGCGAATCTCCAGCAAGCCAAGGACTCCCTCCTTGCGGCAGAGCGAGCTGCTCAGGCAGACGCTTCACCTGTCGAGAAGGCATTGATAAATGCGCTTCAAGCTCGATATCCGAATGACAGGAGTGGCGACGATTACGCGAAATGGAACCAAGACTATGCGCGAGCTATGAAGACAGTCTACGATGAGTCTGGTGACGATCTCGATGTGGCTGCCCTATATGCTGATGCACTGATGAACATCACACCATGGGCGCTTTGGGACATACGAACAGGGGAGCCGGCTGAAGGCTCTCGAACGCTCGAAGCGAAGGCTGTATTGGATCAGGCCTTTGCACGACCCGGAGGAAACGACCACGCGGGTCTCCTACATCTCTGGTGTCATCTGATGGAAATGTCTGCTCGACCAGAAGATGCTATTCCTATTGCGGATCGACTACGAGGTCTGGTACCTGACGGCGGACATCTGCACCACATGCCAACTCACTTGGACGTCCTTGCCGGCGACTGGCAGAATGCGATCACATCGAACAGTCAAGCGATTGAGGCGGACGAGCGGTATCTCGCTCAAGCAGGAGCATCGAACTTCTACAGCCTGTACCGCAGTCACAACTACCATTTCAAAGTCTATGCGGCCATGTTTGCTGGCCAGTATCAGACTGCTATCGACACTGTCGCTCGGTTGGAAAGCTCGCTACCTGAAGATCTGCTGCAAACACCTAGCCCTCCAATGGCAGATTGGCTCGAGAGCTTTTTGAGCATGAGAGTACACGTGCTCGTCCGCTTCGGCAAGTGGGACAGCCTACTCGCATTACAGCTACCTACGGATCCAAAGCTTTATTGCGTGACGACAGCCATGATCAGATATGGTCGTGGGGTAGCATACGCTGCAACTGGACATGTTGACAATGCAGCAACAGAACAGGAAGCATTCCGCGCAGCTGTCTCTCAGGTTCCAGCGAGCAGGACATTGTTCAACAACACAGCTGTAGACATTCTTGCAGTCGCAACGGCAATGCTCGAGGGCGAGCTAGAGTACCGCAAAGAGAGCTTTGATGAGGCATTCGCGCATCTGCGGAAAGCTGTAGAATTGTCAGACAATCTGCCATACGACGAGCCTTGGGGTTGGATGCAGCCTCCACGGCATGCACTAGGAGCGCTCTTGCTCGAACAGGGGCACGTTGAAGAGGCCGCTGAAGAGTACAAAGCTGATCTCGGTCTTGATGATACCTTGCCTCGAGCGCTGCGGCATCCGAATAATGTTTGGGCACTGCATGGGTATCACGAGTGTTTGACGAGATCTGGGAAGACTGATGAAGCAGAGAGTGTCAAAAGGCAATTGAAAGGGCTGTCTGAGAAGTCGGATGTCAAAGTGACAAGCTCATGTTACTGTAGAGGTGCAGCGCCAAAGCTGTAAATCGCAACTTTTGACCGCCTCACATGTGTAAAACACTCTTCTTCGGAATAGCATTACTTCCGCCAAAAAGCCAAGTGCGAGCTTTTACGCCATTAGCCGCTCCGCAAGCCGTATCCTGATTGCGCGTGCCCTTTATAACAATGCATGCCCAACCCTCGCTCGAGTCGTTGTTGATTGTCCGTTGCGGAGTGCTCGGTGGATCCTCGTCATATTCCTAGTCCCACAAGAAGCCTCTGCACTTCGGCTGCCCGCAGAGACACCGCGGTTTGTTGGCATTGCGCGGATCTCTCAATGCTGCTTCTCTCAAGGCTATGGCCTCTTCGAGTTCAACCTCATCCTTGTTTCCATAGTCGAAGTTAAGCTCCGTTCCTGCAGGGATATCTTCGTATGCGAAGAAGGCCAAGCTGTAGAGCTTCAAGTCGTGCTTGTTGTACGACACAGTATATTGGCGGATGTTGGGTTCGCAGCTGTGATTCATGAAGCGTGTGATATTGCCCATGTGCTCTCCATCAACAACATACAGGTCTTCTTCCTGTAGAATTGTGTCGGTCGTTGGATCCCGATCGCCCTTGAATTTGTCAAGCCAGTACAAGTAACTGTCCTTGTAGACGCTTCCTTCACTATCCCAAGTGGCATGGTGCTCTCTTCTGTTGGCCTCGTCGTTGGTAATAACTTCTCCAAGGTAGACGTCCACGAACTCCCCCTGGATCAAGTCTTCTTCACAGTATATTCCCCAGCCGCGGTCCTTGCCGGTCTTGAAGATGACCAAGGGAACCTTTCTTCCTTTCTGCACCAGTCGAGACTTGCAAACACTACCACATTTGCAATTGGGGTTGCATTCATAAATTGGGAAATTTTCCTCCCTATAGAAGGATACCAAAGTTTGCGGAGCGCCGTTAGCCTTCGGTTTGGAGTACGGAAACCGTTTGGGGAGGCCTCTGGTATCAATACCCTCTCCAGCCTCCTCTGCAACCGTTTTCGCGACCAAATACACATCGTACTTCGCAGGATCCTTTCGCTTAAGTGCCTGCTCGTCAACGCTAGCAAATTCGAGGCATTCGCAAATTGCAGTGTATTCGCAGCCAACTCCGCCGCCCATGTCTGGTTTGCATTCTTGGCAGCCTTGGAATGTGGTGGGTTCGTCCCCTGATACTCCTTCGCCAAGAACGTAGTCCTTAATGAAGTTAAAGTTCAAACTGGGAGTCGTTGAATCGAAGTGATTCTCTAGGCGCACTCGCTTCACTTTTTGTAGCTTTTCTTCGAAAGCAAGCCGGATTGCCCGTTCTGCTTGGTCGACAGGCGTGACTGCACTCTCTTTTGTCATGTTCGGGGTAGGCAGGTTCCTCGTATTTATTACATCGGCAGTGAGGTCTGCCTTCGCGACGATGTTCCCCTCTTTGAATTGAAGGACGCCATTGTAGATCTGTGGGCCATCAACGTGCTGTGGCGCTGCTTTGGCCAGGTCGATTGCGGAAGGCGAATGTGAGCGCGATCGCATAGAGTCCTGCGGCGTTAGGAGGCCGTTTGTGCCAAGGAGCCCACGTGACAGAGGTCCATCGTCTTCAGGGGACTTTCTTTTCCGCGAGTTGTCGTAAATCGAAGATGTCCCGCGTCCGGAATGGCCGTTCTTTTCAATGTAAGACTGCACGGTGTGGAGTGACTTCCTCAAATCTGGTAAAGGATGCCAGGAGGCAATCGCGCGTGGCGGGCAAGGAAGGACGGGCTTGGTACGCCATCGGACGAGATATTCTTCGTTCTAGCTGTAATTAGCATAAAAGCGAATGTGAGTGAATGTGCATTTCTCACCCCGTTTCGTTTTCGATGGCTTAGCACTTCCACGATGTCGCCAGGTTTGATAGTATACCGGCTTCGGGAAGTTGTCGACATTCTGCCCAAATTAAGTAGTTTGCTCCCTTAATAGTTTATAAAGTCGACGCGGCATAGTTTTGCGCGTAAAAGGAGGTCTTTAAGGTAGTAAGTAAGCTATTTAGAAGCTTAGAGATTAGTTTAGAGAAGTCGAACGCGTCGATTAAGGTTTGCGCTAGCGAGCGGCTCATTGAGTCACGTGCAGTTTAGTATAGACATCGCTCTAATTAATTAAAGAACTAAATTGAAGAGACTCGGACAAATTCCGAAATGTTATTATTCGGTTCTGCCACTTGAATAAGAGGCTAACATCGATTTCTTTCTCCTGGAAAACTGCGCGAAAGATATTGCCGCAATACACGAACGCACGTGCCATAGAGTGAGCTGTGCATCTCCAGATCTTATCGCCGAAGATCAACGAGCTTGACTTCGAAAAAGTTCTCGAGTGCAAGCATCGCATCGCGCATCACCTGCACGACAGCTTCCGACATGGCTGCCACCAAAGTGCACAAGGGCTCAGAGTCGAACCCCTTCATCAAGCAACTCGCGTCAAGTGGTAAGCTCGATCACTTACATTCGTCTTCTTCCCACCTCCTGACCGCCTGCAGATCGAAGCATTCGCGATCGCGCCCTTTCCTCACTTCGCACCTACCTCTCACGCTCCGCAGCCTTCACACAACTGGACCTGCTGAAGCTCTGGAAGGGCCTACATTACTGCATGTTCATGTCCGACAAACCACGAAATCAGCAACGACTTGCCCGCGACTTGGCTGCCCTCACAGATGTTCTCGCCCAAGAGAATGTGCTTCCGTGGTTGCAGGCATTCTGGAGGACGATTGCCCGAGAATGGGGCTCCATTGACAGTCTGAGGATGGACAAGTACTTGTATCTGGTGAGGTGTTATGTGAACAAGGGCTTCGAGATCTGTGCCAAAAAGACGTGGGAAGTGGAGCAATACCTGAGCATATTGGGAGAAGATGGGGGTCCATTGAGCATCAGGGATGTGAAGGTGCCGGTCGGGCTGAAGTTACATGTGCTGGACATCTGGGTGGACGAGTTAGAGAAAGTGGACTCGGATAAAAATGCTGCACCTGTCGAGCAAGTCATGAAGCCAGTCAGGAAGTTGCAGAAGGAGAGCTTAGTCAAAAGTGTGAAGCAAAGGGCCAAGGAAAGCCTAGAAGATGAGAGACTCTTTGAGGGAACAAGATGGAGGACAGGCGAAGACCCCGATGCGAATGAGGCCACGGGCTCCGCCCACGAGGACGAAGAGGATGGCGATATTGTGGGCGGCGACGATTTTGGTGGGTTTGACGACTGAGCCCGATTCATAACAACAGACTGGAACGTCAGCGCGTCGAGCGTCCTGGCAAATGTCGACGCGAGACGAAATAGTTCACGATGCCATGTGGCTCGAGGATTGGGAAGTGATGAGTCACGAATGTGGAGGACCATGATCGAGATATCACGTTTCAGGAGCGCACATCATTCTAAGGCACAGCGAAGCACCAAATCAGCACCAGGAATGGACCCGGAGCACTCACTCCAGGAGAGCGGGAACCATGCCAGCCTGGACGGAATACGATTGCACGCTACCAACTTGGCACAATGGGACCCAATGACAACACAATCTATGTTCATTTCTTCCTGCCATTGTCCGGCTTATATGGACCTCGAAGCCAGTCTCGTCTCATCCCAACTCCGCTCGCGATACCAATTGCGGCGTTTTCCCGTAGTCCGAGAGCTGGTAGATCGAGGCTTGCTTGCCTCGACCATTTATGTATTCAATCGGCATGTGCTCAACATATCGCGGCAGGTGATGCGCTGGCATCGACTCCGGGAAAGCTGCATTTGCTGCTGGATTCTGTCGCGACTTTCTCATCCTCAAGCCGATGAATGCCCCTGCAATCAACAGAAACGGTACCCCTAAGCCGACTCCCAAGCCGATGCCAATCTTCAGCGTAGGAGACAGTGAACCTGCACTACCTTCGCTCCGAACGTCTTGGCCATTCGCTACGGCCGTGGTATTAATGGCTTCCGCAGCTCGACTAGCAGAAGGAATCGCCGCGGTGCTACTGTCAACACTGCTGCCGACAGTTTCACCACCAGACTGCAAGTCATCTTCGATTCCTGCTGTTATATTGAAGTAGTGCGAAGTAATACCGTCCGGTCTGTTGGGCTTGAGCCAGAAGAAGTAGATGGGCGAGAACGTGAGGTTGGACGTGTACAACTGGACATCCCAAGACGTGGAATGCGCACCACCGCCAGTTCCTGCTATTGCAGTGTCTAATATACCCGTCAGTGGCCGTTCTTTGCAGGGTGCGAAGGGCTTCAACTAACCATAGACCGTGCTGATGCTGTATGCATAAGACGATTAGGGATTCTGCTGCCACAGTTCTATGCGGTAGGACGTTACATTCGTCGTCCAGCTTATACGCTGACTGCTGTTCAGTCTCCAGACTGGGTTGCCATCGTAGACTCTCGATGGCCCTGGTCCTGGGGGAGTGATGAATATGCTCTCGTCGTTCTTGCGGGGATGTAAGGATGGACTCGATAGGGAAAGCAGCGTGAACGACCACGGGGAAAACATGTGATGCAGCATTCAGTGAAACGACGGACGGCGATAAAGTTAAAACGAGGAAGACACTTTGAACCTCTCACACAGATATTTGAGCAAGCGCTGGCGAGCAACAATCGGAAGCGCTGCTACGCCGCACATGTGCAGCTTCGCTACTGAGAGTATCGGTCTCTCGTTGCGGGACATGGCGCTTAGATCATGAATAACAGACAGAGTCGCGACTCCACAATGTGCTGAACAACGACGAAGTTGGACCATAACCGCGCAGCAAGGCATGCGGCGCGTCGGAAGCTCGCTTGTGCCAGTTCGGCAAGGATTCTGCCACTCATATCGCACACGGCTCAACTTCGTATTCACTTCCCTGTCCGCTTGTGGAGCTGTCGCCGGCGACGTGCCGCAATTGCTGTGCCAGATCGCTTGTTACATGATGGGCCACGCTCATCACCATGGTTGAAAGGTAAGGCTGTTCTGCCTCTTCGTCACCCTTTCAGTCTTGCTCGCACCATGGTCTATGGGTTATTAGACACCCGGTCGTTGGCCGTCCGGACATCGCTCGCAATTGCCGGACTACTGACCATCGCCTTCCTGATCGCGAGCTTGACCAGATCATACAATCCAATATCTATTACCGCGCACACCAACTATCTGGGGAGAAATCAGGCCGCTAGCCTGAACGATGTGCTTAACCAGACTCTTGGCGTACGATATCCTTCGATCTCCATTTTCACACCCTACTCACGAGGCGTAGTTCCAAAAGATATTCGTCATCAACCTACCCTCACGAACCGACCACAGAGACTCGATGTCACTTGCTGCCGCCTTGACGCCCGGTGGCCTGAGGCTAGATTACGCCGACGGAGTGACGAACGTTTCTCGGAAAGCACTGCCTCCCGGAGGCGACAATCCCAAGCATAAGTCAGGCATTATAGGGGCTTGGAGAGCGCATATCAATGTGCTCCGCACAATAGTAGAGCAAAACATCACCTCTGCGCTAGTTATGGAGGGGGACGTGGATTGGGATGTGCGCATCAAGTCGCAGATGTACGATTTCGCTCGCGCATCGAGGCTACTTGTGCAGCCAGGAACAGAAGATGAGACAACCGAGTTGAACGATGACTTGTCGAATCTGCCACTTTCGTCGCCATACGGAGATACTCAGCATTGGGATGCGCTGTGGTTAGGGCATTGTGGCACCGAATTTCCCAAAACCGACTCAAGAATCCGCAGTGGTAGAGTTGTGATACCAAATGACGAGACTGTGCCTGAGCCTCAGCACTTCGACAAAGAATGGGGCAGTGATGCTCTCATCAGGGAATATCCGGAGCATACGCGCGTCGTCCATCGCGCACGGATGAATGTGTGCTCACTGGCCTACGGTGTTTCCCAACCAGGAGCACGTCGACTTCTCTATGAGCTTGGAATCAAGAAAATGAATGCCGCAATGGACATCATGTTGCGACAGGCATGCGATGGAAGCGCTGGCAGAGCACGACATAATTGCTTGACTGTAACGCCCCAACTCTTTCAACATCACAGGCCTATCGGCTCGAAAGCTAGCTTCAGCGAAATCGAGGATCATGGCGAGGGAGTCAACGACTTTGCGTACACCCGCAATATCCGATGGAGCACAAAAATGAACTTCGACAAACTGCTGAGCGGTGAAACAGATTATGTCGACCTGTGGCAGGACGGTGCACCAGCCAATAAAACTGCATTTCCGTGAGCTTGTATTGGAACGAATGAATGTTCAGTTGGTGGAAGATACCGAAGGCCTGTGACTTACAGACAACCAAGCATGAGACGAAGCAAGTCTGCGCCGCTGCGTGAGCCAGCAATTATGCTTCTGGTCCGGATGCTACGATGCGCTACGCAAGATGTAGTGAATGCTGAATTCGTGCTCACTTGCTGAGTCAATCACTCGCATGTTGAAAGCCAAGTTCCAGCAGTCTGGCATTCGAGCCTGGAGATCCTGTCACGGCAGCCATTGCTGGAATATGCCCACAGAGCATGCTCGTCTAGTTCACGATCTCCGAACGAGCAGCGTGCACTGGTGAGCAGCTCAGCTAACTGGTGAGCACGATCCATAGAAGATCGATGGGTACAAATTGACCTGCAGGGCCCGAGGCGGCGCGAATTGCATCTGTGGTATGCAGCCAGGATTCAACATTCTCAGATGTAATGATGATGCATAAGACGCAGCCTATAGCTAGCCACTTCTCTGTAAGTCCACCTCCGGCTTGTTTCTGGACTTGCTCGAGTAGTTATCATTCGCAGTCGTCATGAAGTAGCAGTGTAGAAGGTACAGGAAATTTCGAAGAGTACAGAAGAAGGAAAAACTGGTTAAGAAGCAAGTGACGTCTACCACCATAGCGTTGTCCACGAGGTGAGGTAGCAGCGCCACCCACGACAAAAAGCATAGGCAAACGATTATAGCTTCCTCTGCCGCACACTGCAAAGCTGCTCGGGCAGAATCGCAAGCGCAAAGGCTGACCCCTGTTCGTTAGTTTTGAAGATAAGCTATGGCGGCCCCAGTTTTGATCGCCGAGCATCTTGAGGCGGTAGGCGGTCAGAAGGCATCGAGGGAATGTACAATGCTGGCCAGCTGCTTTGAAAGACGGCCTGCCAGCGCCTAGATTTACAGCCAATATGAACGATAACTGTTTGTCTGTATAGAGTTCCGATCCATGCTCAAGGACGAACGTTGACGTCCAGCGATCCTGGGGTTTGTGGTTGGTTTGTGGTGGCGTCCGTTGTGAGTCTTGGCTCCCCGCGCGAATGAAAAACCCTTCGCATGACGTCCTGCAAGGTTTTTCCTTAGCCGCATCCACTTTGCCGTTTTGTTCACGCGTTTCGCGCCGGCGTGGTATATACGTCGGCAGCGAGGCCATCCTTGACGAACGCCCGCTCTCGACCGCAGTGCTCTTTCCATGGTACACCACTCATCATTGCTTGCGTTTTGCTGCTAAGCGTTCAGCATTGTCCTTGACTGTACTGGATCCGGCTATTGTAGGTATCCGAAACAATATACGAACCGGTGTGGATCCCTACTAGACGTTCGGAAGACCAGAAGGTAGACCAATGCATTGGGTTGCAATGCTATAGATAAGAACATACACAAGACATAAACAAGAATCTGCATCATGGAGCGCACTACTACATCAACAAGTCAATTCGCCAACGACCCCTACACCTGGGATGGTCTCACAGGATGGAAGAGTTACCGGACCCTAAGGCCCTTCCGTGGCATGTACCACGACGTTCGACGACGACTGCCATACTACTGGAGCGATATCACGGACGGCTTCAACTATAGAACCATGGCAGGAACAGTGCGCATATTCTTCGTCAACCTGCTTCCCGCGATTGCCTTCACATTGGACATGCAGCGAAGGACTGATTACTTCTTCGGCATTAATGAAGGTCTCTTCGCATCAGCGTTGGCGGCATTCGTGTTCAGTCTGTTCTCCGCCCAGCCTTTGACTGTGGTCGGCGTAACAGGTCTGATCTCCCTGTTCAATTACACCACTTATGATATCTGCGAATCGCAAGGAATTGTCGAACTTTACCCACAGTTCATCGCCTGGGTGTCGATTTGGGCCGCAATTACGCACTGGATGTCTGCTATCTTCAACTGGTGCGACTACATGCGCTATATCACTGACTTCAGTACCAATTCTTTTGGCATGTATGTGTCAATCATCTATATGAGTGAGTTCTATCGTTCCACGGATGATCGGACGTCTATTAATGTGTTCACAGTCAAGGGTGTCGAGGAACTTGTGTCCAACTTCGACGGCAACAGCCCAGAGGCGGGCTACCTCGGAATTATCATTGCTTTATGCTTCTGGGCTACTGTGTGGTGGCTCGAAGGCATGGGTAACACAATTTTGTACCGATCTTACTGGCGAAAACTGTTGTCCGACTATGCCTATCCAATTGCCACTATCTTTTGGACTGGGTTCTCGCACATTCCGGGCCGAATCAAAGACGCCAATCTCCCTAGAGTTCCTCACACAAGAGCCTTCTACCCAAGTCAGGACCGCTCTTGGCTCATTGACTTCTGGAACCTGGAGGCGCGATATGTCTTTGCAGCAATGCCAATTGGAATCCTCCTCACCCTTCTCTTCTACTATGATCATAATGTCAGCTCCTTGACTGCACAGGCCAGGCAGTATCCGCTCAAGAAGCCCGCCGGCTTCCACTGGGATTTCTTCTTGCTCGGGATCACATGCTTCATCGGTGGTATTATAGGCATCCCTTTGCCCAATGGTCTCATTCCTCAAGCACCTGTACACACCGACTCTCTCACGGAGTACCAAGATGTCCTCACGGTCACCAAAGAGAAGCAAGAGGACGATCCAGATTCCGAATGGGTTTCTCGCTATCATAAGAAGATCGAACCTGTGGTGGTGAGGGAGCAGCGCGTCTCGCATATCCTCATGACTCTCGGTCTAGTCGGCGTCATGACCGGCCCGCTCCTGGTCGTATTACATACCATGCCTCTTGGTCTCTTCGGTGGTGTCTTCTTCGTCGTTGGCTTTAGCGGCATTCCAGGATTCAACATCACTCAAAACGTCCTCTACTGCATGAATGAGAAGCGGTTCACGGACCCCAACGATCCACGCAACACCCTGACTAAGCGACGCATCATGTACTACACATCTTTCCAGATCATCGGGGTGGCAATCAGCATCGCTATCTCCCAGACCATTGCGGCCATCGGCTTCCCTATTATCATCACAGCACTGATTCCAATCCGATGGTGCATCTTGCCGAGAATCTTCACAGAACATGAACTCATGGTTCTGGACTCACCTACTGCCGATGCGGATGTCGTATTGTGCTCCATGGGTGGTCAACCAGAACGCCCTGAAGTGAGAATGGCAAAAGAAAAGCGTCGTCATCGCGGCAGCGACGAAGAGGGCGTGGGCAGCGGTTTCTCTACCGCGGATGCTACACCTGGAATGCGATCACGAGATAAGTTTGGCAAAGACGACGAAGAGTTAGAGGAGGAAGAAAGGGAGAAGAGAAGGGAGGCAGAGGGCATTCATCCAACGCCTCATACTGGTCATAATTAAGCGCAGCACGATGTGGATACTGTAAAGAACCAAGAATGTCTGATGCTTTTTCGCAACACCTGCAGCATCCAAATTTGCATTCGTCCTCACATGTTACATCATTGCTCATGAAATGCTTCGATCGACTAACATTTTCTCACCGGGATCCAAACTCGGCCGGCAGTGTTCGCCTATTGGAGGTTGGAAACTAGTTGATCTCAAACCACTGAAATGGAGAGCAGTGTAGAGCAGGTTCACATTAAGGCGGAAAGTATGCTCTCGTTCGATTTCGCAATGGTCGGAGTATTAAGCCGTGCCGCCTCTTGCAACTGAAGAGAACGAACACCCCGTCCAAATACTGCACAGCTCCGCGGACCTTGGTAATGCAGCCTCCTCCGTCACTGCTACTGTCCATGCCAAGGCGCATAGCTCGGAGAGGGAGCATACACGACTCCGACGATATGAATTGGCGACACATCTCTAGCAGGCACAGGAAGTGCTCTGCTGCGTCTTCACCAGCAAGTAAGCCTTTTAGAAACAGCAATTGCAACGTCTGCCCTCATTTGGAATGCACAGAAACCGGAAAGACAACACTTCCCAATGTACTCGCCTTCCCTTCGTTACCAATGCATCGATTTGAAAACACCATGCATGCAAGAGATCCCGGGACACGAAGATCTGCAGTCTTGGTGATAAGTTAGGCGACATGCTACTGCTAGTTTGCTGCGAACAATCCATCGTGCCTTGTCTCTCATGCTAGAACATGCCTGGAAATGCCAATGGCAACACAGCAGGACGCCGGGAAAGTCGGCGCCAAGACAGATGGGAGGCCTAACTACGTCTTCCATTCTGTGATCGACGAAGCCAAAGTTCAACGTGCAGCCACGTGCAATGCTGTCTTCCACCCAATGCCATGACCGACCTTCCAGTTTCGGAAAGCGCGGGAGCATCCATCACTTGCACAGCACGCTTTCACGCCTCGTGTTTGTGCGCCGCGCGGAGTAAGGGGATCCTTCTCGCTTGATAGTTCTCGGGCCAAGTGTTATAGCCAGGCAGCTTGCCATCACCTTGCGTTCGAAATCATGAACGGCCTCGAGATCTTCACTGTCGACTGAGCACTTGGCGGCATGTTTATGCGCAGAGTGCAGAGCTGATCATCGAGGGTGGGATAATGGAGGCGAGGAGGTGTGGGCTGGGAGAGGATATAAAATGCTCGATATTCGTCGTCGTCGATTGATCTCCTCAGTATACCTATATTCATCAGCTCAGTCGCAGACATCCAGCCAGAACATTACTTTTACCCTTCAAGCTCATCAAAATGCAGTTCACTATCCTGTCCAGCGTACGTTGATATCCCAAGTATCCTGAAGCCCAGTACACTGACGTCTCTTACAGCTCATTGCCTTCGGCACTCTCGTAGCTGCTCAGGCAACAGTTAACATTGCGACCTTCTCGGAGCCTGGTTGCAGCAATGGACAAACCTTCAATGGGTCAGCTTTGAACTGCCCGCTGCTGTGCTTGTTTGGACCAGCTGTAATGCTAACGTACACAGGTTAATTCAACAATTTGTCTGCAACAATGCTCAAGTGCGATCTCTGAACATCCAACCAGGCACGGGCGACTCAAACGGGTGCTTCGTCGAGACGTACCAAGATTCGAACTGCGGCATCTACCAGAGTCGCATTGGTCCTCTCTCTGGAGGTCTCTCAAGCTGCATCGGCCAGAACAACCCCAACACAGGCGAACCCCAGGATGCCTTCTCCTTCAGGTTGCTCTGCTAGATCTGTGAATTGACGGAACCAGGTGGGAAGATCTTCGAGTGATTGCGGAGGATACAAAGGCACGTTCGAAAAGGCCATATAGTGGACCAAAGGGTCAGATAAGACATATAGCCATACTCACTATCAACATATCTGCTCACTTTCGTGCCGCCGCTGCTGCCTCGGCGAATGATTTGCGTATGGCTCCGACATCGTTCACAACGTTGATGAGGTTGAAGCGTCTGTCCGCAAACGTTTTCGCCTGTTCTCCACTGCCAGTGTAGATACCGGTCCACTTGCCGGCAGCTTGTGTCTCCTGGTGAATCTTCTCGATTGCTTGCTCAAGTTCGGGTGCATATACTCCGATATTCTCTGGTGGATGTCCAATGCTGTTGCCAAGATCGACTGGTCCAATGAAACAAACATCAATGCCGTCTATTGCTGCGATCTCTTTGATCTGCTCGAGAGCTGCGGCGGTCTCGATTTGCACGATGACGAGGATGCTATCGTTCGCTTCCTTGAAGTATTGACTGAGGCTAATTTCATTTATGTCTCCGGTCTTTCCAGGGGCGAACTTTTCGGCCGCAAAAGGCGATCCAAGCCCACGATTTCCAAGGGGCGGGAACTTGCTGTACTTGACGACGTTCTTGGCATCCTCGACAGATTGAATCAGCGGTACGATAATTCCATGAGCGCCAGCATCCAGCGCCCGCTTGATCATCCAGTGCTGTCCTTCGGCTACGCGTACGACTGGAGAGACACCGCAAGCAGCGATTGCGGCCACGCTGTCACTACGAGCAGCAGAACATAGTGAGTATTGGTCACAGCTGTGCTTGTATGCTGCCATTGATCGTACTCACTGCATATCAGCATCGGCGATATTGCCGTGTTCGCCGTCCACAACGACGAAATCGAGACCAGGAGTGCGTGCAATGGCTCGTGACAAGTTAGCACCGGGTAGCATCTGCCATCCACCGAAGCTCGGTTGGCCGGTTTTGAGAGCTTTTTGAAGGCGGTTCGCTGCTTGCATCTTGATTGTTTAGTGGCCTATCCTGGACTGTGGTTCAATGTGCGGCCCGCGTAACAGACAGCAGGATTGCAGCGGCAGTGTAATGTGCAGCTGGAAGCATTGGGTTGTCTGAGGGGTCCAGCCCCACCCTCGGCCAAGTGGCAGTCTGATGGACGCATAGCAGCATAGCAGCGTGCGTACTGCTACATCAGACGCGTTCAAGCTCGTCCATCACCTTCTCCAGCTGTTGCTCGGTGAAGCGATGTTTGAGCTTCCGAGCAGCGGCTGTCGTCTCGCCATTCTGCGTGGCCAGCGTGGCCGTGCGATCGACGTGGACCTGCCAGCGAGTCAGCCGGGGCGATAATGGTTCAGTGTAGGTCTTCTACACACCACAGGAATGTCGTGGACGTAGAGCTCCTTCCATCGCTTGTTCTCTTCAGCCAGGATGTCGACTTCGCGGTACTCAAAATGGCGGCGATCCCAGACGCGACTCATCACGCTCTTCACGTCGACGCACAGGCTGCAGTGGTCGTGGGTGAAGAGCGTCAAGCGCAGACTGTGCTGCAGTAGACGCGATGCCGCGCGCATTGTGTTTACTGTGCGGCGTGTGCAATATCAGTATCGACTTGAAAGAGGGCGTGGCGCGGCGCGTCTTCCAGCACTGCACCCGTCTCGCGAACATGACGTCGCTTCGCGGGACCACGCTGCGACCTTCTAGAATGTTTCGTGGAACTTCTGCCACCAGGCACATTGACATCCCCTCTTCACCCCACTGCTCCTCGCATCATCATTGAAAGACGTGTAGAGATACAGCATCGCGGATCGCCATGGCCTCCAAGTGCGTGCACAAAGGCTGCGGCAAGACCTTCACCGATCCTGAAGAGCCATGCCACTACCACCCTGGGTAAGACGCCATTTTCGAACTTTCGTTTCTTGAAGTCGGCTCAGCGCTGATGGCCTGACCAAGACCCCCCGAGTTTCACGAAGGCCAGAAGGGTAGGTCTGTCCCCCACAATGTCGTCAAAGCTACCTTGATGCCTCGCAGAGGCGTTCTGCGAAGACCCAAAAACTGACACACAACTTAGGCTGGAAGTGCTGTAAAGCTCGCGTGCTCGAATTCGATCAGTTCATGAAAATACCTCCCTGCACCACGGGCAAACATTCGACTGTCGACGATCCCCCTACTGTGGTCGAGCCGAAACAGACGGACGAGGAGCTCGAGGCCAAAATTCGAAACGCAGCCCCCAAAGCACAGCCCAAGCAAGACGAGAGCTCACTTCCACCGCCCGTCGCACGCGCTCCAATCGCAACATCAGCTTCTCGCGCTTCGCCCAGTCCTGCTCCTCCCGAACAAGAAGATGATGATCCTAGCATTCCAGTGCCGGACGGAGCGACGTGCAAGAGAAAGTCATGCGGTGTAAAGTACAAGAGCGGAGACAATCGTGACGAGGAAGAATGCGTACATCATCCGGGACAAGCTCTATTCCACGAGGGCAGCAAAGGGTGGACATGCTGTAAGTCGGGCTGGAACCAGGAATTTGAATATGGTTATCGCTAACGTGGTTTGCAAGGCAAGAGACGTGTCCTGGAATTTGACGCATGGCTTAAAATACCAGGCTGCAAGACAACATCGCGGCATCTCTTCGTAGGTAAGGCAAAGGAGGCTGGTACAGAGGAGGCCCTGAAGGAGGTGCGGAACGACTTCTACCAGACCGCGGCTACAGTCATCGCCTCGCTGTATCTAAAGAAGATCGATAAGGAGCGCTCGAAGGTGGAATTCAGCGCCGATGGGACCAAGGTGGAGCTCGATCTGCACACAAGCGACGCAAAGAGGTATCAGACGAGCATGGTGCTCTTCGGAGAGATCAAACCCGCTGAGAGCAAATTCAAAATCATGGGCACCAAGTTGGAGTTGACGCTGGCGAAAGCGGATGGCCAGGGCTGGCCCGTCCTCAGGGCGGACGATCCGCATACGGGGGAGATTATTCAAGCAGGTCGAGCTGGACGAGTGTGAGCGCTCGACACGACAACGCGGAACATGTGATGAGAGATGGTTGTCAGCAAGGGTACGCGTGCTAGCGCACTGCACATGCGACGTATCGTGGTGCCACGCTGAGTAACAATCCGAGCCCTGAAACAGCAGCAAGCGTGAGCCGGATTCGCACCACAGTTCGTGCAGCTGAGGAAAGAGCCGATTTGCTACATCTGTAGGAAGTCCTGGGTCGAGGCTGCCGCAGATTACAGGACAGTCGTCGTCTTCCTTTGCGCCTGCTCATACCAAGTCACTTGCGGACCCTCAAGCTACGCAGCCACTCTTCTGTAGCCGGAACAATCACAAACGCATTGCAACACAAAAATCACGGAGCTTTGCACATTGTCCTTACAGCCAGTCACCACAAAAAGTGTTCACGCCCCGCGGAGCGCGGGACTCCAAGCCCTGACTACCACCTGCGACAAATCTTGGAGTCTAGTTCAATATGTGCTTGTACGACAACATCAGATACATCTGCAGCGACGAAGAGCACACACTGGCGGAACTGTGCGATGCCGCCACCGGGCAATGTGCCCAGCTTCGATGCGCTCCACACATTCGACATGTGCTGTTCTCCACCTCAGTCTGCGATCTCTGCGGCATTGCTTGGGAGCAAAGTGCTCTAACCGAGGACGCCTACGATCAAATAATCACGCCATTGCTGGCTTCCGATAGAAAGAGGAGTTGCGAAACTGGCAGCTATTTCCCGACCGATGCTCTGTTCGTCGCTTCTCCTCCCAACACACCGATGCGCCGCTTGTCGCTAGGGCCGTCGCCCACGCCTTCCGAAGTCGCGACTCCAATTGAGGAAGTGTCGGAGGGCATGTTCAATCTCAACATTGCACTGCCCATGCTACCGGACACGATTCTCACTGGTGCTCCCTTCGAACGCTCACCAAAGATCTCGCCGTCCGACGAAGCCCTCAGCGAGCCGAAAAGCTCTCACAATCACAAAGACAAATTGCAGAACGACTTGCCGTCAGCGTCGCTCATTGGCACATACGAAACGACCGCTCATCGCAGGCGTGACTCTTGAGCTCCACGCCACAAGGCCGCTGTTGCACCTTCCATGCCATCATTTCATGAGTATGAGAATGAAGAAGCCTTGCTGGAATCCATCAGGCAGACTCCTGGCAACCGTTCAACCATGGAGGACCGACAGAAGCTTGATCTCCATGACAAAAGCACGATCGTCATTTTTGAAGTTGGCGACATAGAAAGCACTTCGAGTAGTGCTACAGGAGAGACAAAGCAAGTTCCAGGGCTTGAGGAAGATCACAAGCGCAGCGGTAACATTTGTGCGCATTTCATGGATGGTAAAAGCACTACTCTTCAGTCGATCGATGCAGGCATCCCTGGTCTGGATTACAGAAAAATGGATATCTCAGTACAGTATGGCTCAGCGCCCAGACAAATGAATGAACAAAATTACCACGACACTCCAGTGCCTTTCTTCCAAGGCACGATTCTGTCGCAGTTGGGCGATTTTCTGATGGCCCACGACCTTCAAGAAGACCTGCTGTGGGCCCTACACATCTAGCAGACTCAAGAACTCGCCGATTGCGACACTGTCATTCCTTCACGCATATTCACATCCATGGAGGACCTTCGCCAATGGAAATACTTTCTCCTCTGCCGGCATTGCAAAAGAGCTACGCGCGGCCGTTCTCAGCGCCGTTTGAGCCTCTTCGACCCAAGCTGGTCCTTGCAGCACTTCGTCTCCCATAGTGAAGACGTGCTACCTGCGCTGGAAAGCCGAGGGAAAGCGGCCAACCAGGCAAATGCGAAGACTTGGATGGCTCGTGCAGAAGAGCAGAGCTCGAGATCACTTTACCAAGCTTGCATAGCCCGGGAGTTGAGTACAAAGAACACGCATCTCGATGTTTGGTGGACACATGTTCTGGCACCAAGATTGCTTCTTTTCATGCACAGAACAGATCTGGCCGATGAACTCCTACAGTACATGGTCAAACAAGGCGCCTTCAAAGTACGATCTCTTGTCCCGGCTCACCTACTCCGTGAGACTGGCCCAGTGCGTGGAAATAGGCAGCACGAGCAGATGGCGTCGTCCGGTTCCGCGAATCTGCGAAGCAAAAAAGGTCTTGATGCAGGCACCCCGCCTCTCGATCGGAGCAAAGTGGAAGGGCCGGCGGAGAGTTTCAGACCTGAAGGGAAGCATGACGATGAGGAAGACAGATTGCTCGGTCTGTTTGTTGAAGTCTCTCGCTTATCGGTACAGCTCACGACTCGCATGGCAGACATGGATGAGCTGAAGTCCGTATACTTGGGCCCATCGAAGGAGTCACGTGCAGCCAGCGCCATACTCGAGAGTCAGCAGGGACGTCTGATGACAGAGGGTCCGTTATCGTCGGAACAAGATATGGCGAACGGACGCAGAGGCCAGAATGTGCCGATCTGGAGAGTAGATCCATGGAAGAAACCGTGGCAGGCCAAAGGATGGAGCAATGGATTTCGACCAGACCAGAAGCCCAAGAACACTACTGCTGCAAGTCGCAAGATCGAGCTGCGAGATATCATAGCAAGCATGGGATGAAGTGTAGCGGTTGCGAATGCGCTTTGGGTCCAGCATTCGTATATTTGTGCAAATGCTATTGCGATGACACCTTTAGTCCCGCACTTCCTGTTCCTTACATGGCTTTATTCTTCCTCAACTAGGCTGATGCGAATTCGTGCATAGTAATGTCGTGGAGCCAGTCGAGAGGTTCTTGCTCGGGAGAACGATGCGTGGGCGTTTCGTGAAGAACGGCGAACCATCTAGTCGTATAACTGGTCGGTCTAATCGTGTTCGTGTGTATCAGTCCCCTCTCCAGTCACGCACTCAAGCACACGCATCGATCTTCGATCTTCTTGCGTGCATTCCAACTTTTCATTCCCCGCATCACCCCAATTTCTGCAAATAGCCCTGCCTCACCAACCCTTCTACATCTCCCGCCCGAACATAGAATTGACTGTTCTTGGTCAAATTGATACTGCCGTACTCGGTCTGAATCTCTCCCGCGTCTTTGAGGACTCGAACGTCAATGAAAATATCCCGGGGAGGGTCCAGACTTCCCGTGAGATCGATATCGGACCATTGGCCTTTGTACGCGGAGAGCAGAGTAGAGTACGCGTGAGCGTATTGCTCTTCTTCGGCAGAAAGACTCGATGTGGCGTTTGCAGAAGAAGTCGCGCCTCCGGAGTTATTGCCATTGCCGTTGGCATTGTTGGAATTCGTCCCGCCATTCGCATTCGAATTTGCATTTGACGCATTAACCAATTCCGTGACATCTACACCTTCCCAGCAGAATTGCTCGAGTTTGTCCGTGCGGGTTTTGTGGTATGCGAGGAGACAGCGTTTATTTCTTCGCATGCTGAGTTGGTTTACGAGTAGAGCGCAGGCGAGGCCGGGGTCGTCTGCGGGGTTGAAAGAGGATTTGAGGCCTTGGGATTGAGAGCCATTGTTTGAGGTGTCTTGGGAGTCCGGGATCGCGTATGGGGCGAGGAGCGCGCCAATTTCGCGATCGAGGTCGCGGACTTCTTTTGTTACGGCTCGCACTGCGGTTGTGTTGTAAGGTGGGAGATGTGGTAGGTTTTCTGTGCGTTTGGCGTCGACTGCTAGTTTGGCGCCTTGTTCGGCGTACATTTTGAGAGTTTGGCAATTGGTGATGAAGAAGTGGTGGAACGGAGTGATGTTCAAGTCGCGTGAGAGAAATTGTGGGGCGGTTACAGTTTGGTGGTAGGTGGGTTCTTAAAAGTTTCATGAGGCACTCATCAATATCACGCTGAATTGCCGACGACGCATCAAGTAGTAGTCGACATATCAAGAACGAAAACAGGCAAGTGAAGTCGACGTGATAGAAGGGCAAAGTACGAGCTCGCCATTATGGCCAAAAGGACCGAGTTCGCTCACATGTACTGATGAGCTGCCTGCGCAACAGGACTGGCCTACTACCATGCCATGCTTAGTCCGTCTGCTACCCTGAAGATGAGATCAATGGCAACAGCTTGATCCTGAGAAGTACTGCCACACTTGAGAAGCGTCAAACCAAGTTCAAGTAAGAGTTAGATCCAACGATTTGACAGTCTTATCGACTGTTTCCTGCGAATGCTCAACGCGAAACTTCATCCCCTCTACTCTGCTCTGCGTTGGCAGACGCAACATCTTGCGTGCCCTGCCAACCTTGCATTCCCATTTGGGAGGTATCGAACCCGTGTGCTTCCAAGTACTCTCTGAATCGCGTATCCTCCTTCTCGATGGTATCTTGATTGATGGTTGGTAGAAACCAGACTAAGAATGCCGAAAGAAAGCATAAGCTGGAGGCAACGAAGAATGGATATTGGCCGCCCCGAATGGTATCGGCCCCGCCACCGGCATTTTGGATATATGGGAAGATGTATTGACCTATGAAGGCCCCGATTTTGCCACATGCGGCGGCGATGGCGTAATATTGGCCTCGTATTCCGGTCGCGCTCGATTTCGATGCAACAAGGCCAATGTTGTCGCCCGGGCCCATTTCCCCTAGCGCAAGGAAAATGCCATAGACAACCACAAAACCAGCGATGTTTTGTGGCATTTTCAAATATTCGTAACATCCAGACATTATGAATCCAACGGCACCTTGGGCGGCAACGAAGACCATCAGCGCACGACGCGGTCCCATCTACGAGACAAAGTCAGTATGAATTGCAAGGATGTGATAGGCAACTCCTACCCAATCAGAAGTAAAGCTTCCGAGGATGGCACCCGGTACGTAGAAGAAGTTCACTAAGGTGGAAAATCCAAACGTTTCCCACAGCGCTGCTTCAGGCCGAAGGACGGAGATCCTTTTTTAGAAAAGTCAGTAGACCGTTGGCAGACGCGAATAGCATAATGTGACCTCGAACGAAAGGGGTTAGCTGCTTGGCTGTTTCGGCTGGCTGGAATTGGAGCAGTCGGCTGCTCTGCCATGTGCAAATCGCCGTAACGCATCAGTAGACGACAAAAGCCTTGAGCCAGCTCGCAGATTGTCACCATCCGCTGCGCAGACTCGCAATACCACGCAACTTACCAAACTGATGAGAACAAGCCGAAGGCATATGCCAAGAAATCGTAGATAAACCAGATGCCAGCTGTCAGAGCTAGGCGCGGTCCATAGAACTTAAGTGCCAACCAGTATGGGGTTTTCACCTTGGTGAAAGATTCTCGAGAGAAAGACTCTGGTTCCTGTAGCTTTATACGGAGGTACAACAGGCTGAGCGGAGGGACGACACCGAGACCTAGAGATAGACGCCAGACAAGGCCCAGGTTGTCCGGAGCGATTCGTGTGATAATCGTGGGCACCAGGGCTCCCATGACGAAACCAAAGTCAATTTGAGTGTTGGTGAACAAGCAGAACCATCGGTTGCGGTGGCCCTCCTTCAATTCACCTGTCGATTCCGCGCAGCCGACGGAGCCGGCCGGGTACTCTCCACTGAGTACAAGTCAGAAGGGAACGCAATTATCTGCATGTGTAGTACTCACCCGATCCCGATACCTAGCAGGAAACGGTAAGCAGTGAGGGCGGCGATCAAGCCTCCCAGCGTGCCGCCAGCACCATAGGCACCCGCGCCAAGAGCAGCGAAGACGATGAGGATGATTGTCGAGACCAGAAGCGACCATTTGCGAGAATAGTGGTCACTCGTATATCCAAAAACCAGCTGTCCGAGAACTGTACCAGCAAAGGCGATGGCCGTGACATTGGAGGCAGCATTGCTGCTGGTGTAGCTCGTTCCGTAAATGGTCCTAAGACAAGTATTCACAGCCTGTGCGTGAGGAGCGGGAAGTGCAGATCGGAAGAAGGCAGTGTGCGTGGGTGCTGGAGGGATCGGCCGACCTTTATGCTCGCCGACGTTGGCAGGTGAAAAGATGCAGTATGCAGGTCGATATTCTAGCGCTAGGCTGTTCGGCGCGCGCAGACTGGGGCGTGTGGGCGAAGGAAGGCACAGCTGATGATCGTTTGCGCATTCGGCGACCTGACGTCCCCTAGCGTCGACGCAGTTGCAGTTGCACCTCGGAGGCGCATTGAATGGTAACTTCGGCAAGCGCCAGCCGCGCCACTTCGAGCTTGAGCATCGTCGTGTGAGAAGTGCACGACACTCACAGCATCTGGTCGGAGTGAGGGATCGCATCGATGGAATGCAATCGAATTCTCGCGCACGCCGATTGACGATTAAGTAGGAGTGGTCTGCAGTGGTCTGAAACAAGCTCCCAGTACGATGCAACTCAAGCCTTCGTCGCCAAGCACACCAAAGCTTGACCCCGGCAACCATCCGGCGGACTTCTCCGCTGCGAGAGTTGCGACAGTTCACGCGCTGCCACGCGGCCTGAATTGACACTCCACGATACGCGCTCCACGTGGGACTTCTTCACACTTGTGTTTGACCACGACACGACAGAAACCCGCTGGAGATCTGGTCATCCGCGGGCGCCGCAGAGGGAGTCGAACACCGAGCTCCCTATCCAGCCCTGCCCCTGCAAACACTTCATCCGGCAGGACCATCGCACGTACTGAAGAGTGCCCGACTGCCCACTGCAATGGTTTAGGTGCTTGCTACTAAGCATGATCTCTTCACAGCCGTAAAGACAAAGTACGCAGGGCGCGCGGTTGCCCAATATGGCTGGAGCCAGCCACTGTTTTGCCGCCCGACAATGGCTCTCTGCACGCCCGGACGCAGCTGCGATCCTTGTCGGGGCGTCTCCAGTCGAGGTTCGTCCAGCGGGAGATGGGCGCGGCCAAGGCCTCTTCACTACACGTGCTCTTCCAGCCTTCACTGAGATCTTGAGCGAGGCCCCGGCCATCCTACTTCGCCCTACCGACGACCTTCCTCAGTTGTATGAGCAGTACATTGCTCTGCGTGAGCCTGGATCTGACGCGGTCCAGATGAAGTATATGGCATTGAGCTACCATGACCTACCGGAGAGAGATGCTCGACTACGAGAAAAGCTTGCCGAACGAGGTTTCGATACTGGCAGCGCTGACGAAATGGTCCGCGTAGCCAGCATCATGCAGAACAATGCGTTCAATGTCGATCTTGGCCACGGCACTGGTGAGAACCATCGAGCTCTGTTCCTTGACGTGGCCAGAATCAATCATTCATGTGCACCGAATGCACACGTCTGCTTTTATCAGCCAGAGAGGCCTGATGGCCGTGGTCGAATGGTCATCCACTCTTTGCGAGATCTGCAAGCCAACGAAGAAGTCCTCATAGCATATTTTAGCATCTTGCTCCCGACGACAGATCGCCAGGACAAGGCATCGAAATGGGGGTTCCGCTGTCTGTGCTCTGCCTGTCAGCCTCAGGACGCCGCTCATGAGCACCAAAGGAAGGCCATCACCGACTTCACGGCTAAGCAGGCTGCTCTCATGCATGACGCCCGGCCAACGATGAAGCAGATCACAGATTTGATTGCTGCGGGTACAAAGCTGATTGGCAAAGTTGATGCATACGGCAGACTTCGTCCTGCAATACCTGATTTGTACGACAATATCGCCATGTTGCGTGCGAAAGGTCTGCTTGTGCAGAGGAAAGAAAAGCAGCGAGAAGGAGTCCTGGAATTTCTCGAACAGGCCACAATCTACGAAGCGAAATTGACTGGCGTTGGGAGCCCTGCGACCAAAAGGAGACTACACAAGCTGGAGCAATTCGCTGCACAGAAAGACGCAGCGGGGAGTGCCAAACTGGTAACTTCTGAGAACAATGTATACTCGGTGGCGTGGACGTGAATTGTCTTCACACAGGGGATGTCGTTTCGCCTGAAGTGAACATCACATCTTACGCCCCTACCAGCAACCAAAGCATACCTATTAACGATTGAAAGGATCAATATGCAATGTTAAGCACGCATAGGCAGAATTTCGAGCCCTTTCTTGCCGTTTCAATGCCGCTTCAAGACATGCACTTTTCGCTGCCCCTCTTCACGATGTCAGAATCTTCAAGAAAGCCGAACAAATCCTATGGGAACGCAAGTCTGGGAGACTGAGTGGAGTCCCTTTATCGGCGAACAGAGACGACCCCACCAGGGCGACCAGCTCGCACGCGTGTCTCTGTTGGAACATATCTGCGAGGGTTGTCTGCACTTAGGTGTGCCGAATTTTGGTGCTACCATGTTACCACGGCCGACTTCGCTGCCATGGATCTTGAATGCCAACAAGTAAAGCGTTGTTACACAGGGAATGCTCTAGGATCTACGAAACAATGGGGGTTTGTGTCTCTGTTAACATCAACACCCTGCTCACCCAGATCCAGGGGCGCTGCGTTCACCCTTTTCCGGCCTCCAATGTTCTTGGATGTACTCAAAGGCGATCAAAGTCTTCAACATATAGTGCGTCGTCCCTCGGGTTCACTATGTCCCACACATCTCTCTCCGAGAGCTCTCTCTTGGTCAGTCCCTTGGCTTCAGCTTGCGAAATCTGGTACTGCGCATTCTCCGTCTCCAGCTTAACGTGTATAGACACAGCCGATCTCTTTCCACTCCACATCGCATGTGGTACGTTTGTGCTGTTGTCTGCATTTGCATCTCCCACTCCATAGATACCTAGAGGACACAGTGAGTATAGGGGATCAGACGTCAGGGGTTTTCAGGGCACAACACATACCAGGCACATTGGTGATCAGACCGTTCGACGCATTGGTAGCAAGCTTGTCTCCCCAGATCTGAACACCAGCCTCTTGTCCGATCTTCGATCGCTGCTCGCTTGGCCAGTTCGTGATGAAAGCCGCACGCTCCACAGATGGTCCCTCAACGAAGTTGAGACGGAAAAGATCGTACTCTGGCGAAGTCGGCTTGGTGGGGTCGTGGTATTGAGCAGAAGCATCCTGCAGACGCTCAAGCGAAGTGATGGTTCGGTTGTCGACTTTGATGCCGTGTACATCATACCAAATATCGAAATCTGGGAGCTTCTTCTGCACGGCAGCTCGGTTCTCGGGGGTGTCTGTACCGTTGGCAAAGATGATAACGTCCTTGTTCAAAGTCAAGATCTCAAGAGGAGTGTTGCCTGATTTGTCGAGGGGGCCGAGAATGCCATAGGGTTGGTCAGCATGTTCGTAGCCGTCGCACCATGGGCACCAGTAAATTCCCTTCCCCCAGTTCTCTGCAAAGCCTGGGCTGGTTGGGATAATATCGCGAAGACCGGTTGCGAGGACGACTTTACGGGCCGTGAAAGTCGTGTTGCCGTTCGAGGAGAAGTTTGCAGTGATGCTGAAAGAAGTGACATTTTCGTTGCCAATGGCTTCGATTTTGCTGACCGTGCCATTGGTGAGGTTCACAGTAGGGTACTGGATGATCTGTTCGCGAGCTCTCCATCGGAGGTATGCTGGAGTAACGCCTGCGACTGAGTCAGAATGAGAGTTCGGGCAGCGTCCTGAAAATGGAACCTACCATCATAGCCGAGAACATCGTGCACATGGCGGGTGTATTGATTTCTGTAGTCCGCGCTGTCGATAAGAAGAACATTGCGTCGTACTCTTGCCAGCGCACTCGCAGCAGACAAGCCTGCCGGACCGCCGCCTACGATGACCACATCGTAATTTGCCTGTACAGCTTGCTCTGTTGCCAGTGATGTGATATCATCTTTTTGGTGAGGGAGAGCCGCGGTGAACGACACGAATGCCGCAAAAGCGGTGCTGGCCAAGCTGAACTTCATGACGGAAGGTGTGAAGAAAGACACTGCGATGAGAAGAACGTTCGCAGATGAATGAAGTGTGTTCTATTATAGCAAAGAACTAGACCCCTATTCCCTGTAATGGTTCGTAAACAGATGCTAATGGAATGGTCGGACCGAACAGAATGTACCACATTCTTGAGTACAGTGCTTGTCAGCAGGAGCTTCTGCATGGTTTGCGTGATAAACGGGGAAAGCACGTTGGTTGAAATCGCCGGAGAGCCAGAGTCAGAGCGCTTTACATGGGGTAAGAAGTTGCAGACCTGGATCCACTTCCCGATCGCTCCTGCTGCCCTAAAAGGAATCTCATAGACTCTATTTCGCTTAATGGTTCTTGCAGGGCGTGGGAAGTTGGGAGAAGATGCAAGGACTTCCACGGCAAATTCTGCCCTGGGCAGGTGGCGCGGAGGAATTGATGTTTCAGATGCCATGGCAGCTACTAGTCACGGCTAGTCGTGCGTGTTCGGTCTTTGTGTCTCTTCACGCCATATGACGTGCTGCGCCCTCGCGACGTCAAATGCATTTGCGAAGACTAGGACACACAAGATCTCGGTCAAGCCCGGGTGTCGCCACCTTTGTGCCGGTGTCGAAAATGGTGAAAGTGTTTCGGGTGAGGTGGTGTTGAGATCTACATAAGGATGCTGGTAGACAGGGATGAACGTCTTGGCGTTGAAACGGTGCAGCGACGAGCCGAATCTATACGAGGTAAGACGGCCTGAGAGAATACATGAACAAGTCCACAATAAAATGTGAATGAAATTGTAGACCTGTGTGCGCGCATCCTTCGCAGCGCCGCATTGGTTGTAAGCTTTATTCGAAATGACCTGATGGGGCTTAAATTTGTCGTCACAGGCTTGCGATAGGGCTCCGGGGTGCGCTGTGGCAGTAGGGGGAACTCGCTTACTCGTCTTCCGCCCGGAACCATAGGCATGCCGATGCATTCCGTGTTTCAAACTACGCCTGGACAGCGAGATGATCTTCTTGATCGTCAATCTCTTCTCAACCTTGGGAGAGAAGTGGTTGCGTGCTCCAGTGCCACTACAGTCTTCTACTTGTCATCCCCAAGGGCTGTTGTCGGCAGCTGTACATCCAGGCCTGGAGTGCTTGACCGGAACATGATCGTTGTCAAAACTGGAATAGGACGTTCCTTCGGGGCTCTTACTGCACGGTTTGTGCTGGCTGCATCTCGAACATGTCATCGATCCCATCTTGCTGGTCCTCATCTATTTCGTCTTCTTCAGAGTCGAGTTCGTCCTCCCCCTCATCCTCATCTTCGAAGCCGGTTTCGATCTGTCGTGTGCGCAAGCGGTCCTTCATTTCTTCTCTGCGTTCCTCTTGCCATCTCATCAAGGCAGCACTGGCATGTACTCGAAATCCATATATCCGGGGTTCGTATCTGCGCTGAGTCTTCTGCGGCTGGAGTGCTGGGTAGACCTGGAACAGTATGTTGTGAAATGATGTGCCAAAATAGGCACCATCTATGCTGTTGTGCCGTGATGATTTGGGATTGTAGATATCTTCGCACTTGGCGCAATAAAGCTTCACATTCGATGTGTTCGGGACGTCGTGCTGGCCCATAGGAAGGAGGTGTTGAGATTCGCATATCACACGCGGGCACTTGCCGAAAACGCCCTGCTTGAACTTTTCCATCTGGATGAAGCTAGTCAGCACCTTTGAAGGCTGGGAAGATCAAGATCGACGCCTACCATTTTCGCCAGTCCTCTGGTTGTGACGATGTACCGAGCGTGGACAAGTCCATAGAGATGTCTGGCGCTTTTCTCGATTTGCTCTCGCATGTCATCGTCGACCTCCATATCGAAAACATCGGTTACGAGGTCAAGCGCGTACTGGTAATATTGTACTTCTGTATTGAGCCCAGTGAGATTGAAACGATCGGTCAAGTAGTCTTCGTCAATTTCGCAAAAATACTCATTCCCTCTCGAGGATATGAACTGGGCCAATGTCAGCATCACCCTTCAAATATCAATCTTGTGTCTGTGTCCTGTGCGCGAAAGGGCTACCCCGCTGCCTTCGTCGGGACCAACTTCTTGTGCTCGCCGCTTGAGCATCTCGCTCGTTGCCACGCAAACAATCTGGAACAGCAAGCATTGCAGAACAGAGAGGCATGTCGTGCGAGCGCTGCACGGTGAATATTTGGCGTTGGAAAATGAAATGTATGGCCCAAGAGAGGACGGCAGCGCCCAGCGATACACGTTCACGCACGGCAAGGACCTACCCAGTCTCTCCAATAACTCGTGTAGTCGCTGTCGGTGTCGCTCTGGAAGTCGTCCATGTCGGATGCGGCTCGAAGGGATCCTGTGGTGAGGGTTTGGTCTCGCAGTGCTTGATATGGACGGAGGTCAAAGGCGATGCACGTGCGTGTTGCTGCGAGAGGGCGTGCGCCACTTCGCGAACAGTCACGCTTGTGACGTGAGGCTTGAAAAACGGCGGACGCGCCCGGCGAATCCCTGCTGCTGCGAAGCTGCTGTTCACAACTCGCCCTGCTGCTGCTTTCACCTCTCCATTCCACCCCCTGCGAGCCGGCAACAGCGATTGATCCGGCGGTCGAGCGCCAATGCAGCACCCAGGACGATGAGGACGCTCCATCGCCACCGCCGACTGCCACCGCCGTGACTGCAACGTTGCTATGTATTGGCCCCATGGCGCGCCAAACGTCTACTCGCTCTCGAAGCTTCCCTGCCCGCCCAACGCGCTCACGCACTCTGACGACGGTGCCAAAGACGATTCCAGTAGAGCTTCCACCTCGACTCCTAGCAATGCCTCGCAGGAGCGAATTCCGCCGGAGCCTGCCCTGAACAGCCCGCCGCACGAGCAGGACGAGTCGGGCACCCAGGATGTACCGCCAGCGCTGGACGGCGAGATCATCGATGCCAAGATCTCGCGTGGTGGCAGCGTTTTCGTGACGTTGACGAGGTCCTCCTTGATGGTATGGCAGACCAAACCGACAGTCGCTCTGGCCGGTGTGCAACGTTCAGCACAGTCGATCAAGTCGTACGGAGCTAGCACAGCCCTGCTACTCCGGCCAGATGCGCTCGTGCTGGTCGTGCAGACTGCTTTAGGACACCTAATCACGTACTCGCTCGCCACCGATGCCACTACGCGAGTGTACCAGATTTCACTCCCAGAAGCGAGTCGACATCATAGAAAACAGAGCGCCGATGGGTACAGCAGCCTGAGGAAACCGAACAGCTCTGCAGCTGGGGCGACTGCAGGAGAAGGCGAGGGGATACGTGAGGTCAACATACGATTCCGGATGGTCATCAGGATCGACGCCGGAATTAGCAGAGCACTGGCTTTGGAAGACGAGCTCGTCGTAGCAACACAAAAACCTGCTGCTCTGCAATGCATCAAGTGGCAGGCCGAGAGTGGCACTTCTCAGACTAGCACTGAGCTCATTAGCCGTATGCCATGGCTCGGTCGAAAAACCGCTATCACAGAGATCGTCCATGATCGTCCAATGAACCTCACGTGTTGGATCACCAACGACGGTCGTACCTATGCTGTACAGCGCAAGAGCGGGCCGAATACTGACACAGACAATCCCAAGAGCCTGTTTCAGGGCTTTTGCTTCCGCGAGCCCGAGACCAAGCATGATGATGCGCTGAAAGTTGCCATCAATGCCAGATTCTCCCTCATCGCGGTGGGATGTGCCAATGGATATATTGACGTGTATATTGTCAAAGACTATACCGGAAACATACCGCTGTCCCACAAGGTCCGTCTTCCCATAGGCCCTTCGACCACAGGCAAACTTACATGCTTGACCTACTCTCCTGATGGATACTGCTTATTTGCCGGATATGAACGAGGTTGGGCAACGTGGACAGTCTATGGAAAACCATGCGCCAGCACTTTTGGGATAGATAGATCCCAGTCAGAAGCAAACGGCGAACATTGGCTCCACGGCGTTCGAACGGCCTTTTGGACTGGCGGCGGATGCGAACTCGCGCTGTTTCCCTTCATGGACAATGGCGTCTACATGCTTGACATCGCGAGAAACGCCGCGACCGGCTGTCTTACTCCTGCGAACGTGTCCCGAGGCTTGTTGTATTCGACCGACAGCGTAATGATATACAAGGGTCACGATGTCTCGGATGTGACCGCTTTGCCTTCAGATATCTCACTCTGGCAGACTGTACAGGTCCCGTCGCAATATCTCATTCAGCAATGGCCTTTGAAGACAGCGGCAATCTCCCCTGACGGCAAGTACGTTGCAGTTGCGGGAAGGCGGGGACTGGCGCATTACAGTGTTGCAAGCGGTCGCTGGCGCACGTTTGATGATCTCCAGGCGGAACAAGAGTTCACCGTGCGGGGTGGTATGTGCTGGCATCACCATATCCTGATCGTCGCAGTGGAAGCCAACGGCCGCCCTGAAGTACGACTGTATTCGCGCGAGAAGGCGCTGGATTACTCCCATATTCAACACACGGAGAAGCTTTCTGCAACCGCGATATCTACCACCGTCTCGGGAGCCGACTCTTTGCTCGTCTACACATATGATAACACGCTGCTGCATTATGTGATAGTCATGGGCGGCACCACTCCCAAACTAGTGCAAGTCGGACAAATTGGTTTCCATGGCATCATCCGCGCACCACCACGCGTGCGGACAATCAGCTGGGTCCTGCCCGAAGAGCAACTGGAACACGGCGACCCATCCCAAGACGTTGCGTCAGCGTCAGTCATCTTCCTCGTGGATGGGAAACTTGTGCTTCTACAGCCCTCCACAAATGAGCACGGCGAACTCAAATACGACATGCGCGTGATCGCTCACAATGTGGAATATTTTATGCTACTGCGTGACTTGCCATCCGCGGTCACATCGCTCACTGGAGACGAATCGAACCCTTCGACGCCTCCCCTCAACGGCCTGTCGCTTGACAATCCTCTTGGCCACAGCCTGCGGGATTCACTCTGGTACTTCGACGGCACGGGCTTCCACGTATGGTCAGACATCCAGGAAGTGATGGCTCGAGCACCTGCCGAGCTCGGCCGAGACCTGCCACCTGCCGTGGCAGTGCAGCTTGACTTCTCACCGCTTTCGGCTCTTGTTGGGAAGGGCATCGTCTCGGGCATAGAAGCAGACATCGTTCAGCGCAGGGATGTCAACTTTAGCTTCTTCCGTCATGCACCTCGGACCCAACTTTTCCTGCCCCAACTTCTCCGCTATCACCTGGCGGAGTTCAACTCACCCGCAGCTCTTCACTTATCGAGCTCATACCAACATCTGCCATACTTCTCACACGCGCTGGAAGTGCTCCTTCACGATGTATTGGATGCTGAAGTGGACAACCCGCCGTCACCACCCGAGACGGCACTTCTGCCGACAGTGCTTTCATTCCTGTCTTCATTCGACTCATACTTGGACGTTGTGTGTAATTGCACGCGGAAAACCGAACTACGCAGCTGGAAGACGCTTTTCTCGTACCTTCCCCCAGTCATAGAGCTCTTCGAGCAATCCTTGTCGCAAGGAAAGTTGAACACTGCCGCCGGCTATCTGCTGGTCTTACACGCTTTTGAGGAGGATTCCTTCCAGGTTCATGAATTCGCCCAATTGCTGAAACTCGCCGGCCAACAAAATGACTGGGAGCTATGTCGCGAACTGTCCCGCTTCTTAGTGGGCATTGATACCTCTGGTGAAACGCTTGCTGCTGCGCTGAGAGAGGCTGGGCTGAGGGATGGTCCCAATCGTACTGAGCGCGAACCGAAGAACGTAACGAAGCAACCACGAGCGAATGGTTTCTTTCGAAACCCCAGTGACTATTTCTCGATGGGCCAACGTTTCGATGACGACAACAACGAAACGTGATGCTCTTGCCGACACACTATCGACATCAACACAGCGATTCGTGCGCAGATGGCTGGCGTTTGATAGACATTCCAGGTCTAGTCCAAGTCGGAGCATGCATGGGCAGCGGGAAACTTCACGAAGTGCTACACCAAAACCCGACCGACTGCTACCAGTTCTTCGAAACTCCCACATGTGTGCGTCTGCAGTCATGAATCACTTGGATCTTATGGTCTATCTATGCCGTCCATGCAGCCATGCGTCATATCCATCGAGCGCCCGCCGGGACTTCTCTATTCGCGCCGTGGCGCTTTCTCTATCAATGCTGAATTTGCCGTCGGATTCAGACGACGCCTGAACAACCAGAACAGAGCCGATATCATAATGTACACGCGCAGGATCTCTACGCACGCCCGGAAGCCCACTGGTATTGCAGGCTCCCTGCTGTACTCATCGTGCGTCTCGCAGGCTTCTACGAACATTGACGGGTCATCCGTGATCACTCCATCAAGTCTTCTTCGTATGCACCACGCCATTCTGTCCTTGTCGTTGACGGTCCACGCAAGCAGCTGCCGATGATACACCTCTTGACAATCTCGTATAAATTTTGCCCCACCAGGCGCCATTAACATGGGCAAGAGCATATTGAATCCCACGTCCGGAACATCGAAAAAGTGCCGCGCATACGACAATTTGAACCCGATGTGCATCACCGAGAATCCGGGCAAGTACTTTGCTGCCAGGGGTAGATACTTCGCAGCCCATATACCAAGTACCACTCGCTGCTTCCAGGGTTTACTGGCCGACGAATCTGATTCGGCTATTGTCGTCCCAATCAAGCGCATGATATCGTCTGCATCGTTATCGAGCTTGATGTCCAGGAGCACCCAGATATCCTCTAGTCCGGGTTGCGAAAGATAGTCAAGGAGGTCCTCCAATCTCGGCATGTGCTCATGTGGTGTGGCAAGTGTCCTCAGGTCTTTGATCTCGTCCCACGTACGCTCTATGACTTTGTCTTTCTGACCAAAACACCGCTTAAGTGTTGCATCGTGGCTCAGCACCACCACACGATCTTTTGTGATGTGCACATCGGTCTCTAAAGCCGCCGCACCAGCCTCGAGCGCCTTCTCGAACGCCAGCATTGTGTTCTCCGGATATCTGGCCTTGTAGCCCCGGTGAGCAATGCACTGTGGCATTCTCCGTTTCCTTCGGTCCAACTTCGCCATCGTGAACATAGGGATTGGAAATTCGCTGTCGTCTGTCAATAAAACAGGCGAATCGAGCTTCTCTACTCCCGGCTGCACGACCATGGGTGGTATGATTGCCGGCCGTGGTGTTGGAGATGTTTTGGCTCGCGAATCGTCCGCCATCTTTGCTGATAGGAATCGTTTCTAGGGAACGTTAGGCGACGCGCGCACGACAAGGAGCCGCATGAGATCCCGCAGAACGCGCCACCTTTTGTGCGATCAGAAGAAGCGACAGAGGGCCAGACGGGCAAGAGGTGGGCTGGCAGGCACAACTCGCTCACGCGGCAGGCAGGGAAAGGAATGGAAGAGAGATGCGACATCGCAACCACGTTTTAGCTGGAGGTGTTTAGTAGGTGCATGCCCGCTGTCCCGCGCTGCTCTAGACTTAGTTTAGTGCTCTCGTTCGAGCGCCGCCTCCATTGATGGCGCTCGTCAGCGCTCACCCATCAACAAGCTTTTCCGATGTCCGAGACCCCGCCATTTGTCACCTCGCGCGCTACTGTGCTGCCGTCCGCACCACACTCTCGTTCCTGTTCCGCGTGTGAGAAACAGAGGCTCTTATCGATGGTATGACACGAGCTCACCCACTCTGCACCCTCCACTTCTTTGCAGGCCATCGACGGGGATGTCGTCCCCGGCTCCTTGCTCCAGCCAGCTTGGTCCTCGGCAACTTGATCGGAAGCACAGGATTCAACATGTCAAAGTTATGCTTAGGCAAGAAGCGTAAGCTAGTGCAACGTAATACAACCGTCCAAGGCTTGGTCGTGCTCGGCGAGCCCTCCGGGCAACCGCGGCAGCTGTTGTGACACCTTCGCATAATGCTACTGCCAACCTCACTACTGCACAGATCTGCGATGTATGCCAAGAATATTGCTGACGATATACCACTTCGGTGATCCTTCACTGTGCTCCGCGAAGGAAGCTGCGAAGCTAGCTGTGTGTAGCTTCTTCACACAGCTATTTGCAACTACCTTCAACGTCACTATGCATGTCGAAGGAGGCACAGTCAACATGAGCTCTTTTTAGCAGGGACGACAGCACAAAGTGACCTGTTGCTCTGGCATACAACTCTTTCTTGTTACCGCATTCACTACAACCAGGGGATATTCCTAGCGACTTCGATCTCAGTTTTTTACATCATGGCAGCACCTGCAGCTCTTCCGCCTTTCGAACCGCCTCTCGGTCCACAGCCGCTTGTCGGGACTCTGTACAGCCCGCAGCAAGTCACTTTGGTTCTGCGGGAAAAAGTCTTCTCGTTGTCTGGCGACACTTTCACCGTGCAAACAGCCGAGGGCGTGAATGTGTTGCAAGTGAAAGGCAAAGGTCAGTGGAAATGGTTGGACAATCAACTACCAATCTATGCAAGGCATACAACTCAAGAGAGCCGGATTGGTGATATTGGGGAAGAAGACGAGTGCTGACAGGATTGCCATCGACAGTTGCATCGCTCCACTCAAAAGTAAGTGCAGTCGCTAGAAGATCATCTCCAATTCGCGATCATTTGTCCCAGACGTCCGGGTACCTGCCACTGACGTTTTAAAAGAAAACCTTCACGGACATGTCAGGTGCAGAGATCTTCGTGCTGGCAGAAAAGAAACTCAAGCTGTTCAAGACGTTCCACGCCGAATCACCTGCTGGCCACAACTTCGACGTCGAGGGCCACTTCTCCATTGGTAGCTCCAAGAGCACTGTGAAGTTTGTCAATGCAGCCGACAAGGCCCCTATTGAGCTTCAAGTCAAAGGGGATTGGTTTGGTGAGTATCGTTGGGCGGAGCCACCTTCTGTCCTCAGGGCTACGTTCTGACAACTGCTTTCAGACCGCAAAGCAAGCATTACGCTCGGAGATCGTGTCGTCGCGCAGATCTCGAGAAGTTTCGCGAATGCTAGGTGAGACCTGATCAGTGCAAGTTTTCATCGAGAAACTGGCTAATATCCACCTCTTCTGTCTCCAGGGAGATTTTCGGAAACAAGCAGACTGTGAGCATTCAAGGATTCTGATCCAAATTGGTCAGTCTACTAACCCGACTGCAGTACTTCGTGACGGTCGCGCCGGGCGTGGATTTGAGCCTGATTGCTGCTCTCTGTGTAGCGATTGATGAACGAGAGAATGAAAAATGATCGTTGCTAATCCAGTACAGTGTTACGAGTACGGCAAAAATTACGGCCCTTGCCATTGTTCTTTCAATATACCTCATCGGTTCTTCTAAACGGCGACGAGTTGGGTGCCATGATTGGGAGGCTGGAAGTGTCGGTCCTCGAGCATGCGATGGCTATTGTACGGCATACTATGGTTCAGCTGCCAGTTGTAACGTATCCGAGAAACAATATGATTCATGCAGGATCGCTGGAAGTCCTTCGAATTCTTCTTAGTCGATGATTAGCCGGTGCCTCGAAGCGATAAGACATTGTCATAATTTGGATCCATCGGTTCGGAGAAGTACGATATCGCCGAATGCCATTGCAACTGTTCAACTCGGGCACAATGGGTCGCACGATGTGTTTGCGCCGATGGCGATCTGTAAGTTGAGAGCTCGATGCATTCGCGCTTGGAATCGAGCGTGATGATTGGAACACAATATGTCAAGAAAGTGAGACGCGGATTGGGGTCGGAAAAGATGCGCAGCTCGGCAAAGGGCAGTCGTGCGACCCTCTTTTTCTGGCGTGCTCGTTCCGTGGAAGACCATGCAATGGCATGTCATCATTCCCGGCCGGCCTCGGCCCTGCAGTTGCTTACTTACTACTGAAGGTTACACCATAAACATGTGCCCGCACAATCTCCTGCATCACCACTGTTTTGAATTCTTTTTGTTTGGCGGAGCGCGTTCACTATGCCTGATTTCCCATCGATCGCGTCGCCGACGCTGACTCCCGCCGGCACGCCGCTCCACGATGACAAAGCCGGCCGCGATCAACACCCCGCTCCCTCTGACTTGGACTTGGACGCTGATTTCTCCCATCATGCCGGAGCACCGCCGCCGCTGATCAGTCCAGCCTTCACGCCGCCGCACACTCCGTTTCACGATGGCCAGCGACATGACAGATTGGCCAAAAGCATACCGCATCAGCACAATGAGGGGCAGGTGGGGGACGCGGCGCCGAAACTGCTTGACCAGATACCCGAAGTGACTTGCGAAGTCCGCGCGAGGATTCCCACCACCACGGGGCAGGAGATGTTTCTGCACCTCTATCACAACAATGTCGACAACAAGGAGCACATGGCCATCGTCTTCGGTCCCCACATTCGCAGCCGCAGCCTGGACGCCCCCAGGCCCGGCGAAACGGAACGGGACCGCATGATCAGAGGCGCGTACACTGGCACATTGTTTCCCGGTCGCACACACAGCAGACTCGAGCAAATACGCAAAGACGCCGGTGTGGCTCCCTTGGCACCCGGTGCACAGCCCAATGGCTCTCCGACTCCCCCGTCTGAGTCTGCGGAGCAAGCATCCTCAGATACAGATCCCTGGAGCTACTCCTCATACCCGCCAAACCTTGGCCCGCCACTAGTGCGAATTCATTCCGAATGCTACACGGGTGAGACCGTGTGGTCTGCACGCTGTGACTGCGGTGAGCAGCTGGACGAAGCAGCCCGACTGATGTCGTTGCCCGCTCCTTCGGGATCGAGTACACCCGTTGATGAAAAGCATCCGGAGCGTCTACCGTCTTCTGGAGGCGTAATAGTGTATCTGCGGCAAGAAGGACGAGGCATTGGGTTGCTGGCCAAGCTGCAGGCTTACAACTTACAAGATTTGGGACATGACACAATGGAAGCGAATATTCTCTTGCGACATCCCGGCGATGCGCGATCGTACGGCCTTGCAACAGCGATCCTGTTGGACCTAGGACTAGGCGGCGAGCGAGGCATTCGGCTGTTGACAAACAATCCTGAAAAGATCCGAGCTGTTGAAGGGCCGAACAGAGAGGTACGAGTGGTGGAACGAGTGCCTATGATACCAATCGCGTGGAAAACCGGTGGAAAAGAGGGCATCAAAAGCCCTGAAGTGGAGAAGTACATTTCGACCAAAATCGAGAAATTTAAGCACATGTTCTCCAGCTGAATGAGACTGTGCCTAAAGCTCATCATTTGCGAGCTCCGTTGCCAGCAACGCACGCCACTTGAAGCTCGAATCCGGTGTTTATGGCGGAGCATGATTCGTCTACTACAGATTACAAGCTGTGGAGATAGCCAGCTGCGCGTAGCCCCCGGTTCTCTTCTGAGACGAATCCGATCTTTCCCGGGGGCATAACTGCCCCCAGTGAGATCATGTCGACCAGCCCTAGCATTCTCCAGGCATGAGCGAGCACAGCGAAGTCCTCTCTCGCGGCCTCGTCTCGCAAAGCTGCTCTGAACCTTGTTCTTGCCAAGTCGAGCAATTCCGATGACATCCATGGCTGGCCGGAGGTACGAGATTCTTCTCGATGCTGTTTAAAATGCCGGGTCACGGCACGAACCTTCGATCTCACGACGTTGCATCGCCCATGCTCAGACTGGAGGTTTTATGAGACCCCATCACCGCCACTATAGCACGGCTCACTTACATGCACTAGAGCACCAATTGGTAGGATATCGTAGAGACTGGTCCAATTGGACATGAAGAACTGTACAAAATGTATAGCGCAGTTTGACGAACATATCGTGCAAATATTACGCTGCCGGCGTCACCATTCAATCTCACACAATCCGTTGTCATCACAGTTGCACTGATTATCAATCGCGACATTTGTTTAGAGGCATTTACTGCACAGCGGCCCCTCGTATTTTGTATTGCTGTAACTCGCTCTTTATAGAAAGCTTCTCGACGCTGTTTTCGATTGAGCTCCCGCGCGGTAGCAGTCTGAAAGCTGATCCCGCTGCCCATCGATCTCTCCTGCCCTTGTTGAGAATTCCCCGTCGCTGAAGTGCTTTCATCTGGTGCAGTGGCATGTCAACATCTCGACACGACTCGGAAGCCTCGTCCTCGTTCATAACGCGGACCATATGCCGCTTGGGCATGAGGCCATTGCTGTCAGGCTCAAGGAAGGGCAGAGCAAGCCTTCGAATTATTATGTAGACCTCCAGGTCCACTAGTCTTGGTTCAATGCCAACTCTTCCATAGCCACGACACCCTGCTCGAGCTCCCTGATCCTTTGGCCTATCCTTCGCTTCACTTCGTTTGCCAAATCTTGATCTGTGCCATCGAGCACAGCTTTATACGCCTCCTGCACCCTCGTCAACTCCTCGCGAGCAGCTTTTCTATCATCCTCGGCATAGATGCTGGCCTTCTCCGTCTCTTCCATCGCGATCTCGAATTCGTCTTGCGCGGTAGCGTAGAGCTCTGTGATCTCTTCGATCTTCACGTCCGCTTCTGATTTATTTGTGCGGTTTGTGTTTCCTGAATCAAATGCATTGTTGATCGACGGGCCCCCTCCGGATGTTGATGATGCCCATCTTAGGATCTGTGTTGGTGCGTGGGATGCGCAACGCGAGTTTGTAGTCGGAAGGAGTCGTGCTCTCGTCAATGTCCGCACTGAGCGTCGTGATGGGGCAGAATGGCGCAGAGCCCGGGCGATGCTCGATCTTGGAATCATTATGCAACACGTTCGAGATGTCAATGGCGACGTGCTTTGTTGAACATACAGTATAAATTGAGGTGAATGACGTCCTTGCGTGCATGAGGCGAGCACATAGATCGGAGATAGTTCGGCCTTGTTCACGTCCAACCCGCTGCGCTGCGCCCTTCTCATGAACAGTCATGGCATCTTACATGAAATGAGCTCTTGCGCAACCAACGACTGTTGCTCATGCAGTTTCGCCAGAGAGTGTTACTGGCAATGCGCTACATGCGATAACGATCCTGGTGGCAAGTCATGGGGGCGTTGAGTTTGATCCTCCTTCTTCTCACAGTGGCGACCCTCGCATATCAATACCCACACATGCTCAAGAACTTTTTGCCAGCCTGGCTGGCCGCTCCAGATGCAAATGGAGGAGGTGCTACAGGGAGTTCTGCACAGAATCGAGTTGATGACGAGCTGAGCGAAGGCGATGCCACTCCAAAAGCCAAATCTCAGGCATCTGCAGACGATGTGCCGACATTCACGCTGAATGAAGAGACTGAAGACAATGCGCTATCTGAGCATGAGCCCGTGGCTCCATCGTTCCCTGCGATCAATAGCGCTCAACGAGCATCCTCGATGCCACCGCCACCACTTCCAGTACAAACGGCCAAACCTGTTGCGAACGGAGGCAGTAGTCTGATGCCGCCTCCGAGTCGACCAACGCATGGCCTTAGACCCAGCGCAGCAGCAGGTCTCCGAGTGCCCAGTACAGGACCCCTACCCAATCGTGGGCCTCCAACGGGAAGTCAGCAGCGTGTCAGCTCTGGTCTCACCGCGAATGGAACAGCCAAGTCCACGCCGAACCCTCGCAACAAAGTCCTCCTGAAACCAGGTCACTCGCCAATGGACTGGGCAGCCCTTACAAAACAAGGCAATATATCAGGAGTCAGCACATTTCAGCGCGTGACACCCAGTCAGCTGAAGACCATGACTGGTCGAAAGGGAAAGCCTGCGTGGAGTAGTTGGCAAGGCAAGGTTTACAACATTACTCCATATCTACCATTCCATCCTGGAGGCGAAGCTGAGTTGATGAAGGCTGCTGGACGTGATGGCACGAAGTTGTTTATGGATGTTCACCCATGGGTAAATTGGGAGAATATGCTAGGAACGTGCTTGGTGGGTATTTTGGTGCCTGAGAACTACGGGCAGGAGGAGGGTAGCAGTCTAGAAGATATGGATTGATGCGGCCTTCCACTTTAAATTGAAGAATAGCTGATATCACGAATAAATGCTTCGAAGCTATTCTGCACTCACTTGTACCTGGCGAAATGTTTTACAATTCAGTTGATGGAGGTTCTCATTTTCAGATTACGTGATCTCAACTCACTTGCTCAACTCTTCATTTGACGTCTATTTACTTGATATCTACCAACCTTGTTTGTCAATCCAATCTGCATCTTAAACACCAAGCCTTTGGGCCACATGCCAAGAAAGTTTGATGCGCGCTAGCCGAAGGCACGCTCTGTGCTACACCACACGCGCTTGCTCTGCGCGCCCTGAACACCAACATCTCAGTCGCACCTCATGTCGCTGGCGGCCTTAAGCCCTTCCACATCGCAAATGGACAAGATCAGACTTTCTCAAAGTGAAAATTGTCAAACCTAACGAGGCAGCCGGCAATCGCTGCGACAGCACTCGCCAGTTCTGGAAGTTGCCGTCTTACCCACGCTGCGCTGTTGCACTACCAGCAAGCAAGAGGTTACGGCTTTTTGTTGACACAGCAAACTAACAGCGGACTCGAATCTGGCTCTCAAAGGACATGCACTCTGGCACTTAGTAATCAATATCGCATCGCAGTCGAAACCGCCTGCCATGTCGGCGGTCGTCGACTTATGCAGCAGCAGCGACGATGACGACGATACGCCCCAACGCACTTATTCAAGCAAGCACCCCTCACAGAACACAGTTGCGCGTCCTGTTCCCAAGCCGGTCGCACCCATGAAGCCCGGCCCCAACAACAAAGCTGTGAGCCATCCGCATCGCGACCGCGATAGCACATTGAGAGACCCCAAGTCAAGTGCAAGACTTCACTCGGCTACGGCTGCGAAAGGTCGATCTGAGGACGTCAATCGATTAAAGGACAATAAAATCTCGAGCTCCGCCAGCACATTCCCTTCTGGCTCTGGCTCATCTGCACGCGCTGGCCACACGACAGCGTCGGGTTTTCAAATTCCTCAATTTCCTGGCTCACTCAGCTCTCCTCAGCGAGCAGAGTCCAGGGTGTTGGCAGACAGCCAAAAACGTGCACAGAAACGACCATACGATGACAACAGGGCCTTACCGACTGCTTGGCAACACGAACCTCAGAAGAAGCGAAAGACCACTTCGGTTCCGCAAGCCAGCGTGAACACTCCTCCGAGCAAAGCAGCCTCCGGCTCTGTCGCAGTGCGCAATGGGTCATCTACAGGAACGGCACGCTCCGATCCGATAGACTTGACGGGAGGCGATGAGGGTCCTAAGCCTCGCAACGTACTGAACTCAAGGCATGCTTCAGGCAAGATTGCAGATTCTTCACCATTGGCGGCTCAAGCGACACGTAACGCTCCTGCGAAAGCTGTCAAAGACCGGTCGCCCTTTTTGAACAAGGCCCCAACAGCTGCGACCACTTCAGCACGGCCAGCATCGTCGTTGAAGAATTCTGGAACAGCTGCTAGTCTTGAGATCTTGGGTCGTGACGTTTTCACACTCAAGGCTAACCCTGGCCGCAATTCTTCCCAGCCTGTTAGCTCGCCAACAAAGTCAGAACTATCGAGGACACAATTAGGACAGCCTTTTGCCTCTAGCATTGGTCCAGACTCCAGTGGGCAGAGAGAGCGACGCTCCACTGTTCCCGAAAGTCCACCTTTGTCGCCCGAGGCTATTCTTGAGTCTCGCATATCGCCGCCAGCTCAGAGTTCGCATAGTGGAAGAGCCGGGTTGCCAAGCTCTCTTACCAGTCCAAAAGTGCGGTCTGTTCACACTGAGTCGGACATAAGCCGTGAGAAGCGGGATACTCAGAGGACGTCGGTAACGTCTACGAGCTTCCAGCATAACAAGGAAGGCACAGATGCAGGGCCCCTAAACGGCATAAGCTCGCCGAGAAAGCTGCAAGAGCAACCTCAATCCGCACCTGTAATTGCAGAGCGAGGACCAGGCCAACCGACGAATGACTTTTTAACTCGCGCCGGGCATGGAGTGAGTGGGGCAGAGAAGGCATCACAGAAAAGAGACACGGATGCTCAGGCGAAGCAAGACCGAGCACCCGGCACGGCTGTTAAGAGTCACAAAGCTTCGACGGTTGCAAAACCCACTAGTCTACAGCCGGGTGTTTCCACAATTCTAGCTGCACCACCTACGAATAGTGCTCCCGTGCCGTCCAATGTGCCACAGGTGCACGGCATCGAGAAGCTTGTCGGTCAGTATGTCGAGGAGATGCGAGACGACAACGAGCATTGGACCCGCCTTGAGCTACAGCGCGCAAGAGCAAAATTTCCTCCGCGCTCACGAGAATCTAGAAGGGCGTCCTCTGTATTCAAAAAGTTAAAGCCGATACCCCTCCTCCCCCTCGCGAAGAAGGGGATTCCTGCAGGCTGTGCTAAATTCACAATAGAGCTGCACACCAGTACCTCGCGATCGCCAAAAGCATCATATGTCGTGAAGCGCACGGCCTACAGTACAAGTGGTACTGTAGACGTCCCCAGATACTCTCACTACGTCAGTATTAGGCAAAACCAGCTTGCCCACAATGTGACCACCTTGCAGCACTGGCCATACTTTGGAGACGATTTCGACATGGATGAAGCCTATTCTCTGAAAAGGGAGTTCAACATTGACGTAGACGAAAGAGAAAGAAAGCTATTGCGACTTGGACAGGCGGAGAATTTCGGACCGTACGCGGAAGATTTGATCCGTAGTATTGGTTGCGAATGGTCGGATGTCCTGACTTTCCTGCTCCAAGTAGCACCAGCGGTGGGAGAAAGCGACGAGGCTCGGAAGGCTCTTCGAGACCGCGCGCTGCTTGCCTCCGAGGATTGCACTCGAAATGAGGACCGCTGGAAGAAAGTGCTCACCAAGCTGCCACCTGCCGACCCCGACAAAGTTGGGAAAGCAGCTGTGCTGTGCGATCATTTTCAGAGAATGGCGAAGTTCTCTTTCTGGCATATTGTCCGGAGGACCGCCTTCATGAGGGAACTGGTGACGCGGTCAGAATATCACGAAAATGACGACCAACTGACGTGCCGAGTGTGCATGCGCTATCGTTGTCCATTTCATGGCGCGATTGAAGGCCAGCCAAGCGGCTCAGAACACGGAAGTGACCCAGACAACACCGTTGTTGAGACAGACATAATATTGCCTCAGGCTGTAAACTTTCGAAGGAGGGTTGAATTCCCATCGACCATCGACAGTGAGCCAGCCACAATCGATAAACGTCGAACACTGGAGTACTGGGAGAAGGGTCCATTCGGCAACCTCAAGTGGAAGGCTGATGACCGTGGACCCTTTTTCCCATGCCACCATCCTGGAATTCCCTGCTCAGATGCGAGGTGCAGTTGTTATAACGAAAGAGTCGCCTGCGAAAAGACTTGTAGTTGTGGACCTGGCTGTAAAAGGAAGTGGAAGGGCTGCGCTTGCCAAAGCAGCACCCGTTCTAACCCAAAAGCCAAACTCGTTTGTTGGGATGACGATCGCTGCGTCTGCTTCCAGAAGAGTCGCGAGTGTGACCCTGACCTCTGCGGCCCTTGCGGCGTGGCAGATGTGTTAGATCCTGTGCATCGACACGACGATCGCATCTTGGAGGGTCGCTGTCGCATGGCTAGCATTCAGCGTGGCATTGCAAAGCATACTATACTGGGGGATAGTGGCGTGCACGGACTTGGACTCTATGCTTGCGAAGATATGTCCCGCGGCGATTTTGCTGGAGAGTACAAAGGAGAGACCATCACAAAACCAGAAGCCGAGCGACGTGGCGCGGTGTACTTCCACCAAAAACTGAGCTACCTCTTCTCGCTCAACAATGCCCAGGAAATCGACAGCACCTATTTTGGCTGCAAGACAAGGTTCATCAACCATGTTGGCGGTACGTTGGCTAACTTGAGCCCGCGCATCATTATGGTCAATACGGTATTCCGCATTGGTATGTTTGCAAACCGGCTTATCAAAGCTGGCGAAGAGTTACTGTTCGACTACGGTCCTTCGTTTCCCAAGGACCAACTCGGTGTCGAAAGTGCGAAGTCTACGCTAGCGGTCAAGTCGGCGCCACGTGTCCGAAACGCTGGGCTTGTGCGTGACAACTTCTATGATGTGAGCTTGACTAAGGACCAAGACGGCAACATTCGCGCGACGAAAAAAGCTACAGACATGGGCGACAGCGATGAAGATGAAAATCGGTCAGATACGTCTCCACGGCGGTACAGATTGCCGCAGAGGTCTCGATCCGCCACGCATGCGAGACAAGTCGGTGCCTCAGTCGTGCCAGGCAGGCCACGGAAGGCTGCGGTGGCTCCAATCGAGGAAGCATTCGAATCTGGCGATGCGTTCGCAGCAGAAGGGGTGAATGCCAAAGATCAAGGCGATGACGAGGATGTGCGCATGGATGCTCAGCGTCGGCTCTCAATGTATAATTTGCTTGAGAACAACGGTGCGGAGGATGAGGATTTTGAGCCAGAGGAAGATTCTGAGAGTGAGATGGATTTGGCAAATAGTGATGGTGACTGACGACGGAGAAGATGCGAGACGTGAAGGGTTATGAGCGCGGAATGAGCATCCGATTCGCTTGACTTTCGCTCAAGTGCTGAGCAAGGTGCGGAGAAGACCAGCGCTGAATTGCTTGACTTTGGTAATGTGTATAGATTGTACAAAACTGCTGTACCTCGTTGCTGCTCAAGTGTGGGCACAGGTGTGGGCCATCCCGTCAAGCTCGATCGTCACGGAACGGTTTTTCATGTCATACTAGGTCGTTCGCTGCAAGTTAAGGCTCATGGTGCGAAGGTGCAAATTTCGTAATAGTACAGCACGCTCATGTCACATTTGGGGTATCTTCGCTAAAGAGGATGCTTTCGCTTGCTTTGGAGCAGCACCTAGACCTGTACTCCCTGGGAAACCGATTTGAACCGAATCCCACCATTGTTATCACCCGTTGCATTGATTAGGCTCTCACGCCACTGCTCGAACTCCGCCCAATGGCCCTTGCGCATTTCAATCTGCCATCTTGGAGTTTGCTTCGCAGGTCTCCAGGCTAATTTGTTGTCCGGTGTCTTTGTCAAATCAATACTGGCTGGTTGTGTCGCCAGCTCCAGGAGCGTCTGAAGCGCACGGTCGCCCTCCACACGAGCCGCAACGTGCTGCCTTCGCTGTGTCGTGAGCGTTGTCGAGTCTTCCAGCCAGGCGTTGCGGGAGAATTGACGTTGTGGCAGGCGCAGCTTGTGATTCTCGTGCTTAAGATGCCGCACGGCACCTTCCAACCCTGCGATTCGATACGTTTGGCGCTGCATGGCCGCAGCAGCATTGGACCCGACTGCGTCACCGTCAATGCCTTCATTGGCACCGAGACCCTGCTTCCTTCGTTCCTCCGTGACCCGAGCCATTTCCTCTCTGACTCGGTCAATATCTTCCGCGGCACTTTGCTGGAAACGTGCAAGCTCAGCCTTTGCCTTGCTCTCTGCAGTCTTCGCCTCCCGAAGTTCTTTCTCAAGCTCCGCTATCTTGGCTGATCTCTTGCTCGCATCTTTCATGCGCGCCTCAAGCATTTCGATTCTTACTGTCTGCTCGTTGAGTTCCACCTCTTTTTGCTTGAGCAAGCCATCTCTCTCATTGATGGCGACTTGGGCTCGAGCAAGCTCTGCCTCGATATCGACGTTGGCCTCCTTCATGTTCTTGAGCTCTTGTGCGCGAGCAACCCAAGGCGATGCGGCTCGTTCAAACTCGACCGTATTGTCTAGGTCCGTCGGTATGCTAGCTACATCCGACAGCAAGCCGCTCAAATCGCGCAGGCGAGTATTGAGAGTGGCATATGGCCCGGCCTCTGAAGACGAAAGCGAGAATATGCTGGCAGCAGTCCTTGAAAGCACTGCGCTAACATCAGATGGAGTGACAGGTGCTGAGCGTCCCTCCTCGTCGAAGAGATCTTGCAAGGCAGCGCCGCTACGACAAGCGTATGCCGTGATTTGAGTGGCCATCTGCTCGACACTCTCAAACCTATCGATGAAAGATTCTTCGAGCGTCAAAGATCGCTCCTCTAATTCCATCAAGGAGCGCAGCGTCTTTCCTGAGAGAACCTTTGCGTTCCTGGCAAGTTCTGTAATGCCCTTTATCCTGTTGACGATGAGTGCGGTATCAGTCACATTTTCATCCTCAAACTCTGCATCTTCGGATGGCTTTGGCAGGCCTTTTTCGATCAATATCTTCGTTACGAGCAAAGCCGACGTTGTGCTATCGAGGTGGCTCTGTAAAAGTTGCGTTCTTGAGACAAGATCATCGGCATGGTCCGCAAGCCCGTTATGCAGATTGAGGCTAGACAAATGAGTCATTACCTCGATAGAACGCCCAAGACGAACGGTCATCTCGCTTTCCTTGAGTTCATCTTGGCGAAGGGCGTCGACATAGCTATCCATTGTGCGTTCCACAACTTCCAGCTCGTAGTATGCTCCGCCGTAATTGGCAAAGGCCTGGGCAGAGCAATGGCTAATTGACCTGGTCAGGCGATCGGCCATACCTGCCATCATCGTGAGTTTGTCAAGTGCATCGCAGGCAGCGAAGGCTTCTTCGTCCAAGCCGCGAGTGCCAAAGGACGAAATACGCTCCTTGAGGAAACCTTGGACTAAGGTTGCCTTGAAGCCTATCCTCTTGAATCGAAGAAGGGCCCGTACACTGTCCCGCTCGGCCTGGAAAGACTCGGGCAAGAACAGCTGCACGATCTGCAGGTGTTCCTTTGCCTCGTCGGCCTCCATCTTCCGCAACTCGAGATCAATCGTCTTGACTTGAGTCTTGGCTGCACTGGACTGTAGCTTGTGATTAAGGTCGAGCATGGCTCTCGACTTGCTCGATAGTTCCTCGGCTTCGGCTTGTGAGATCTGCTTGCTGGCTTCAAGGTCCTGCAAATCGCTTTGCATCTGGCTCACGAGCGCGCGGAACCGGCTGATGTTGTAGTCTGCCTCGTCAAGTGCTGCTTGCTGCTCCCTGGCAGTGCGTTCCCGATCGAGCAAGAGGCTGTCCTTGAAGTCCATTTCCTCTTGCAGCTGCTTTTCTGTCTCAACGTGGTTGATTTCAAGTTCGTCGTTAACTTCCTTCAAGTCTTCGAGGTCTTCTATGATGGCATTCAAGTCGTTAATCTGCTCTTTCAGGGTCATATTCTCGTCCGAAAGCTTCTCCATGATCTCTTCTGCATTTTGGGCCACTTCGAGTTGCTCCCGCAGGTCATTGCCGTCCGCTTCAGCGCGTAGCAGCTTCTCCATTGTCTCTTCCAGTTGGCTCCTCACACTGTCCATGTCCTTGATCTGCTCTTCCATTGCGGTTATTTGTGCCTTCAGTTCCGCCTCATTATCTCTTGTCATATCACGTAAACTCAACAGTGCCTCTTTGAGCCGATCGTTACTCTTCTGCAGTTGTAACCAACCAGCACTATTCCTGTCCTCTGGGCTCATTTCTTTACTCAGCTCACTGTTCTCTTCACGCAGGATGTCGAGCTCCAGCTCGATTTCTTGGTTCCGCGCTCGAACCTCTTCGAGATCGGCCTTCAGGTTCTCCGCCATCTCTTCTGCCATCTCACGGTCAAGCAGAGCGACTTCTAAGTCCATGTCATGCTGAGCTTGCAAGTCCTCTACAGACTTCACCTGCGTTTCGTAGTCGGCAACCGTTTTCTTGAGCTTTTCCAGCTCCTCTCGTTGAGCCTTTGCCTTGATCGTCAATTTATCGTTGATATTCCTCGCGTCATCGCGTTCCTTTTGCATCTTCTGCAGCTCCTGCTTCAAACCTCGATCTTCGGCCTGCCTGCGTTTCAACAGCTCGTTCGTAGCCTCGAGCTCTTCGAGACGGCGTTTATCCTGTGCTGTGCTCCGAATTGTTCGTTGCGAGTGTATTGACGCAGCAGTCGGCGAGGAAGGCCTGCGTGATCGGGCTGTGCTCGCGGTCGGTGATGTAGGTACTGGAGGAGGTGGTGGAGCGAAGCTCGTAACGGTGTCTTCGACCTGTTCGTCATCATCCTCTTCGTTCTCGGCGTCTGTGTCCCGTTGACTGGCTGCCGAGGAAGAGACGATACTGTCCCGCGTAGAAGCGGCCTCGCTGGCCTCATCGCTGGTGCCTTCTTCAGTTGTAGCATTCAGACGCTGGCGTGTTGCTGGTTTGATCCCCAGTCGTCCTGGTACAGATGGTCGGGCGGCAGTAGCGGTTTTGGCCAAAGAAGTGCGGGCGGGGGCTGCTCGCGAGGACACAGTGCCCGGAGCTTTGGTGGGCCGAGCTGGCGCATTAGAAGGTACTCCTAGCACTGTCGACGTCCTTCTGCCCGCAGCAGCAGTGCCTGGAGCAACGCTTGTTCGCGGCTTGGAGGCTGCTGGTCTCTTGCCGGCGACTGGAGGCGTACCTGTCCGCGAGGTCGATGCACTGGTGACGCTGGATGTGGCGCCGGTGCCCAATTGTTTGGTGGGAGACTTGATAGGCGAGCGAATGCCGCTGGCAAGTCGAGGTGCTGGCGTGGGAGTGCCTTCGACAACGCTAGCACGCTTCCCTGGCCCAGGCTGGGTCAATGTTTGCCGGCGGGCTCCTGTCGCGGCTGCGTGCATGCTGCTCGGTCGTCCCTTGACCGGCGCTCCATTGCCAACGGGCTTGGTCGCTTGTTTCGCTCTGGGCTCCTCGACCACGCCGCTAATGCCATTGGGACGACAGAAGATGCCGTAGGGAGCGGTGCACTCGAAATACCGCTTGCCTTGGACGGAGCCATCATTCTTGCCCGACGGCTCTTCGAGCACCACGCCGACCCACTGCCCCTCAGCAAACGCTGTCGTGCCTACGAAGCGCACTGTGCCCACTCGCCCATCATTCAACTCGACTCTCTGCTCCACACGCCATGGATTGGCGGAGCTGCTCATCTTTGGCGTCCTTCGTGTTGGGCCTCGTCCACGCTGCCAGGCCAGGAATCGATGCTACTCATAATTGGCACCGATGCGCTCTGAAGTGTGCGGGACGCAGGGCGAGGCGGGCGCTGTTGGTGCTTGTGTCCAATGTTGACGGTGTGTGTTTCACCTTGCGTCGTGTGGGAAGTCGACGTGACGCGGTTGAGGCTCTGCGGGCTCATCAATTTAGCTTCCAAAACTTGAGCGACAAATTGCTTAACAGCGCCCTCGTCACAAACTGCAGCTTCCACTTACGTGACGAATGGAGTCAAGAAATCAGTAGGTGCGGCTGGATTCAGCCCTCTCTCGCTACCAGGAGATGCTCGACATTGGGACAAAGGACGGTGGCAATCCACGATGTCTGGTCACCACGAGCACCGTCTCCAACTACATCGACCATGCCCGGCCCCCCACGAAAAAGCGACCGTTCACGACAATACAGGGCCAAACATTTTCTCACACACTGGACCTCGTGTTGCCGGAGCCAGCAGCCACGTCACTTCACGATGCCTTGAAAGCTCTTTCTGCAACGCAGTTGACTTACGCCAAGGTGAACATGAAATTGCATGATCTGATCTCTGGTGACTTCTTCAACACTTACATCAAGCGGCCCGGCTCCAACATCCTCATGTTGTCTGAAGGACGTGCTGGAGTGGACAACATCTATTCGCTGAAGAATGGGACCCTCAAATTGGAACTCGACAAAGCCACATTCGAGAAGTCGGGTTTACAGGGTCAAGCAATTCCAACACAAGGACGCAAGCATGTTCAAGCACGATACGCCATTGAGATCGATCTTCGACAAGCTAGCATGGTCCACGGAAAGCGAGGTTTCGAGCGACTTGTCTGGCTAACAAAGAATGTCCTCGACCAGGCTGTGGCTTGGCTTTTCGTTGACCTTGAAGTGGATGGCGAAAAAGCCATTGAAGGGCCTGTTGTCGCCTTTGCACCAATTCTGCGCCGTACTGGGGCGGATGTGAAAAATATTCAAGGCGCACTGGTCCCCACGTGGCCGACAGAACTGAGCAGTGAAAATTATGCGGACGCTGCAGAACTGTTGGAATGGATCAGCCTGGCAACGTTGCTATCCTCACGCGTCAAGCACGGCGATGACGTTGATTCCTACTTGTGCAGATATCAGCCGCCTTCAGGCTCAGGCGAGGCGAAGGCGCAAGGTTTGGTGAGACTCAGGTGGCACGGACTGGTGGATCCTACCTTCACGCAGAAGGTGTTGCTCTCCGCTCTCAAAATCGTCGGAGACCAGTGGCTGGCAATGACGGCAACATCGTTCAATGCTGAGGAATATACAATCCTCATTCACCGCGGTATTTGCGTAACGTGGCAATACCAAGGGTGAGATGTCGGCCACTACTGCGAGCTTGGGTGCATAAAGCAAGCAGTCACAAGCTGAAGCTAAAGCTAAAGCTGCTGCCGGTTCAGCAAGAGTAAAACCAAGTTCCGAGCCGATAGTTTGAACGCCTTTTTATACTCGAGGGTTATCCAGTTCTACGGTCCTACGGCTCAAGGCCGGGATGGTGATGGTCTTCGCAAGGCTTCCACGTCTAAAGATCCCTACCCAGACATTGTTTCCCATCAAGCTGTACCGATAGCTGTCAGAAGGGACTGCAGTGGGCTGAGTACCTCTTCAGCACCTGACCATTTGTTACCAGCTGTGCTTGCGGCTTTTATAAGCAGTGGGTAGAGAAGGTGAAGGTGTGTCTCAGCAAATACTTGCTTCGCTGCTTCCATCTGCAAATCACTCACCAGCGTGCGAGCTGGCAGCTTCAGATCCTTAATGCACGCGAAAGTGAATAAGAGCTCTTCCAGCTCAGAGAGGGGTTGAGGTCGCCTTCCTCGAAGTGGTTGATCCGCAATATATGCCCGAATGGGGATCGCAAGCCTCTCGATCAGAAGGGGCCCAGCTGCCAACGCTAATGGGTCAGACGCTCGATTGTGCTCTCCCTGTTGTGAGCACAGCGTTGCCAGCTCCTTCCAGCATATGTATGCTAGATCTTCCCTCGGTGAGTATGATATCCTTCTGACACGACCATTGCGAGTCTTGTACCGATCCTTGACCACTGCCTGATGCTGTTCCGGAGAATCATGGTCTACGGGGTCATGAATGATTGATGTTTTGAACAGCTGAGCGCTATATGCAAGTCGAAGGTCATCACTCACTTCCGATCTGCGAAGTCGAGGAATCAGGACGTCTCGAAGTATCTGAAAGCTTTTTATGTCAAATGCCTGGTCGTCAAAAATCTTCTGTGCATCGCTGATGTGATGTAGACTGTCGTTACTAATGATGCCATTCAGAATGCCGACGAAGTGCGACAAGATCTGATTCTGCATGTCGTTGTCGATACTTTCGAGGCGAGCAAAGGCGGGTCCTGCCATTGCCAGTGCTGCGTTCGTTGCTTTCTGCCACAATGGAACGCCTTTCTGTTCGGCCCTGACACCATATTTTGCTTTGATCAGTTCCCTCAAGCTCTGCAAGGCTTGTACGAAGGCATCACCATCAAAAGCCTCTAGGTCCTTTAGCATGAGTGTGACCAATTCTTGAAGCCAAAGGATTGCCTCGCCCGCTATGGCGATGAAAGTTGGGCCCTGATTGGAAGACTCTTTAGATCTTGCTAGGTCATGATGCAGCGTAGCAAATTTGGCCGCCACAGTAATCAGGCATGCCGAGAGATTAGAATGGCCCAGCTTGATACTCTGCAATAAAGACAAAACCTTGGCTTGGAGAGGGCTCGTCATGTTTGTATCGGCGCCATAGAGAGGCCCGTCAGCGACACTCACGCAGTGGAACAAGTTGTCGATGAGTGTGCGAGCTTGGGAAAGGCTCAAGCTGTCAAGCGTGAGCCTGTACAGCTGTTCCCCTGCCTCCGCGTATGCAGTAAATGCATCCTGGTTACTGTGATTCTTTTGCTTCTGGTAACGATCCCCGCTGTGTGGTACTCGTTTAAGCCACAGACTCATAGTTCTGTACACGGGGGACTGCCATACAGTGATCGACGGATCGATACCTGATAGCACACGTGCCAATGAAGTATACACAACGGTGTTTAGAGCATGGTGCTCCGCATCAAGATATCGCTCCAGTACGTTCAGAAACACTTCCCAGAGGCCAGGGAGTTTCTTTACCTGCTCAAGGAGGCGCAAGTTATGTGCAATCACCCCTGATTGTCCAGCAACGATTGCTGTTGACATCGCGATGTTTGGTGCTTTTGATTCGGCGTTAGAGTCCACTTTTGAGGCATGATCCTCCATATACGAGTAAGAATCCACCCTAGAGATGTACATGAGCGTACTCCTTAACAGCATGTCCCAAGAGTTGGGAGACATCTCGTCACCGTGGCTTTTCACGACACTGCAAATTGTTTGGAATGCGGCGTTGCGAACTTCACCATGGGCTTGTGTGGCCACAGTCCGGAGACGAACGAGTAGCATGAGCCACTGAGCTGGCCGACACCCTCGTACCCTGGTCTTCATGTCGTCCTCTAAATCGTCGAATTCTTGAGCCTCCGCCATGAAATCGTCCAGCTCAGCTCGGCCGCACTTCGCGAACAGATGATCTGAAACGGTCAATGCCAAAGTGACAGTCGTCAGAGAAGCGTTTAGGTCGTCTGGCTGACACATAAATCGGTGCAGCAACTCAATCAGCGAAGCCACTGTTCGTTGCGGTATGGAGTCCATGAAGTCGGAGCAAAGCAGCTGAACAGCATCAAATGCAATGCGGCCAATTTGTGGAGTAACAAGATCGAACGAGATGTGCGTCCAATCTATGTCAACACCTGCTTCGACAGTCTCCGTTACAGTGGTGCTGTCCTGCTCGAAGGCACTGCTAATGATGGCCAAAAGACGATCCCAGCCTGCAGCAAGTGACTCGCCGTATTTTTCCAAAATAGTCCGGAGAGAGTCAAAGACGCAGCTTTGTAGCTCCAAGTCTGTCGAGCTCAGGTCACCATCCTCAAGGTATATATCACGAACGATACGCAGAAGTGTAGCGATCGCTCGTTCTTGCACAGGAGCGCGCTCTGTGGGCTCCAACTCCACGACATCAGCTACCGTCGCCTCTGCAAGTTTCACAAGCACGTTCGTTGCTGAGTGTCGTGCGTCCTTTGGGAGGGCGTTGTTCTTGGTAACGGCCGTCAACTCGTCGACTAGGTTGGTCCAGCCACTATTCATCGGTTCATCGCGGGTGAACCGCGTGACGTTTAGTTCAGCCAGTTTACCGAGCTTCGGTAAAATGAAATGGTAGTCTCTTGAGTCTCCCCCAGCGCTTATACTTGGCAAGCCAGATAGAGTCCGTCGACTCGAGGACGGAGTTCGAGGCGTGGTTGGCCTCCCATCTGAATCTGACTGAGACGTCGCCGCCGACAAGATATGGTTGCTGTTATGCAACATTTGGCAGAAAGCGGAGAGCACCTTGATGAAAGACTCATTAGGGTAATCAGCCGTACTCTCGAGTAAGTTTGATGCAGCTTTCTCTACGTTAGCCACTTCTGCTGAAAAAGCCTGAACGATAGATGCATTGTCAGTGCTCCCATGTGCCGAGAAAGAGCTTTGGCGTGTTAGTTGTTGCGGTGTCGTTGTACTTAAGACCATGTCGGCTTGCTTCAGAGCACTGAGAACAACAGTAAAAGCGTCTTGCAAGATGGGGCCCAAAGCAATTGCGATGTTGAGTAGTGCGCGCAGGCAAAGCAAGTTGCGGACTGTCAGCATTGGTTTCGCGTACTCGATTGAGCTTCGTCTCTGCCCATCCCCCGAGGCTGTCGACGCATGAGAGACCAGGCTATCGACGCTCAACAGGTTCTTGGGATTTGAGAATATTCTTGGGCTTTCGGCGACAGGAGATCTCGACAGCTCCATGTTCGACGCGGCCAGTACGTGCGGCGGGATCGCAACTTTGGCCATTGTGGTCATCAAAGCGTCTCTTGGTGTGCTGAGACGAAGCACGCCGGCTACTTGGACGAATCGCTGATAAGCTTTGATCAGGTTGCGAAAATACTGGTCATCGAGAGCGGCGTTCAAGAACGTGGACGCTGTTGCCAGCACCGCCGGCCATATGTGGTCTACGATGCTGGCTACTGCCGAAACACGATCCGCGTACGGCGCTTCTGCGGCATCCAGAGGATTGAGTGGCACAGCCCGTGTTCTGAAAGAGGTGCTTCGTAACCGGGCCTCAGAAGAAACGGTCGTCTCGCTGATAGCCCGCGCCGATCTAGCACGTCGCTTCTCATGCTGTACGGTTAAAGGTAGGATAATCTTGGCCAGGCTATCTGATAGTCCATTCAAGCACTCTAGGATGAGAGCGTAGGGGTACGTTTCGGGAAGCGCAGATGGATCATGCTTATCGAGCTGGTCGATGACCAGCACTTTGGGCAGGCTCCATTGTGAGCTTACACCAGCAATGTTGATCTCTGCAACGCCAAAGGTTGCTCCGAAGGATATGACACCCGCCATGCCTCCAGCCGCTTCGAGAGCAGCTTGCTCAGTTGCGCTCTGCCCCGGCGACGTTGGTCCTGTTGGCACGGATGATTGCTGTCCCAGTCCGATGGCTGTAGGCTTTTCGGTTGAAAGCCTTACGAATGCTGACAAAATATCTTGCACGACTGGTTTCCCGTCCTCGCGCATGTCGAAGGCGTGGTAAGCATCAACGATTTGACTACCACTCGTGAAGAGGCCGCGCAGTACTTCCATCACCAGGGCGCGCTTCCACGTGGCGGCATGGTCATACTCGAGCGCCTGAGTGCACAAACCAAGTGCAACCTCGCAGTCTTCTGCGAATTTGAACATGTACCTCTCCAGGACGAGTGCAAAGAGGCGAAGCGAGCGCACAGTGATAGGAAATGACCGTCTTTCCGATAATGCTCGTACGATCAACGGAAAGATGTTAGAACCAATGATAGCCAGCAGCTCATCATGACGCGCAAAGAGCTCGCGATGGGAGAACATAGATGACCATATGAGCTCCAAGCTTGGCAGGGAATGCTGGAACTGTACAAACTTGGTCTGTCGTTCGTCTGCGGCCAGCGCAAGATCCCGGAAGACTTTGTAAGCATCAAATGCTGCTGGTTTGAGCTTCATGGCACCATTACTGCCCGGAACTTCAACGGTCTCCACCTCGTCGTCCGCGGTCGCGTCTTCAGTGGCAACCTTCTCAAAGATAACTGTGACTAGCGACTGGAGCGTTGCCGCGGCCACGCCGCTGACTGTCGTTGTTTTCGAGGCCTGCAAAGATGCACATAGCTGCAACGCGCTTCCCAGCAGGTCCCCTTGAAGGTCGGTTGCGTAGTTTTGTATTAGTGAGGGTAGTGCTTGCAGGATCTTGAGCTGTATATCGTGGCCCAAGTCCGCACATGCATTTAGTGCCTGGACTGCATCTTGAAGGCGTGCCCGAGAGAGGCCGCCAGACACGATCAGTCGCTGCAAGCACGAGATGCCGCTCGCCGCGAATTTGGTGTTGCGAGTTGCGCAGGCGATCACAAACGGCTCCACGAATTCTGGTCGACGTTGGAGATCTTCATCTGTCAGCGGACCTGCGAGAAGCTGCAATGAGGCTGGGTAGCACGTTACCGGCTGCCAGTTGCTGTTCCGACGTCGCAGTGAACGACTTGAGCTCCTGTAGAGACTTGTCGGCAGCGTTGCGAAGCTCGGGGTTCTTCCGCTTGGCCTCTGCGGCGAGAGTGGTCAACTCGTTGGTCAGCAGAATCGTCGTCATGGTCTACAGAGGCACGAGGCAGAGGCTGACATGATGCCAGCTGTGGCGGAAGCACGAGAACACAATTGTTCGCTGAAGTCGAGTATGTATGTGAGGATAGATGGCATGTTGTGGCTGTTCGGCTGCGTGGCCTTGCTCCCATTCAGGCAAGAACTTCGGCTTCGGCTTCGGCTCGCTCCTCAGCTCGTGCGCTAGCGCTAGCGTCCCGTGCGCCGCGTCATAACTAGTGCAGATGATGGAGAACTACTGCTACTGCATTCACTTCCACCTGCAGCAAGCGCCAGATCTTGTTCACTTCGTCCACGGCATGCGTAGCTCACAGCTTTCTTCGCGAACGATTTACCGACAGACTGTCTATGTCCAGCGTCCATGAAGACGCCGCAGGAACGGAAGAGGGAGGTCAACGGCCTGTAACACCGCCGAAGCCAGCACTGTCGAGAGCCCTTTCCGACCGCTTCAGCGTTGGCCTGGACAAAGGTCAGGTGTCAACCGAGGATGATAGGCCGCAGAAGGAAAACGTTTCTGATATGAGCTCAACTGTGAGCGAGGCACAACCAGAGGTGGTGGAAGGAGTTGCAGACATGAATGGATCGGCCAAGGAAGAAGGCGGCGATTATTCGCATGCGCGGGCCGAGATTGAGCGGCAAGCGAGCGAACACCTTGCTCGCAGGGCGACAGAGATGTCGCTGTCCAGAGAGGATGATAATGACGAGCAGCACCATCTTAGCCAAGTTCCTGCTAGCACCATGGACAAGCACGATCTACCTGAGACTCCTCCCCCTCCTGCTCCGCCTCGGAAGGACAAACACGATGAAAAGGCCATATCCAAGGACGTCGAGTATGATGAAAAGCATCCGCCTCAGAACGAAGATGCACAGCCGGAGCTGCCAGAAGCCCCGTCTGGGACTAACGAGCCGACTGGCGCGGAGATACAGAACATTATGGACCAATTCGAGAGCGGCATGGGAGGATTGGAGGAGCAGGCTATCATGTCGCCACGACTGGAGCGCCAGCAGCCGATGCTCGTGTTGCCTCCGCGATCCTCAAGCCTCGAGGCACAACCGTCGTATACGCTGAGTCCGCAGAGCACAGGACAAAGTGTCGCCTCGCCCACACCATTACGGCCTCAGGGCACTGGCAACTCTATAGCTTCCAGTCTGCAAGGAGGGAAAGGAGACGATTCAGCATCGATCAAAAGTGCTAGGGCCGGCAGTCTATTCCAGCCACCTCCCCCTGAGCCGGAGCCGGAGGCCGCCCTCCCATTCGACTTTCATCGTTTCTTGGAACAATTGCGAAACAAGTCGGCAGATCCAGTCGCCCGTTATCTCCGCTCATTTCTTGGCGAATTTGGCAAGCGGCAATGGATGGTTCATGAGCAAGTCAAAATCATCTCTGATTTCCTAGAGTTCATCTCCAGAAAGATGGCACAATGCGAAGTATGGAGGACCGTCTCAGATGCCGAATTTGAGAATGCTAAAGAAGGAATGGAGAAATTAGTCATGAATCGACTGTACTCATTCACCTTCTCTCCCGCTATACCTGCGGCCCCTTCAAGTCCTCGAAAGGGCACAAGGAGTCATCGCATGCAGGCTGATCAGGCCTCCGTCCATGGCCCCGGAAGACGTGGTCAGCATCAAGAAGATGTCGAACGCGACGATGTGATCGCACAAAAGATCAAGATTTATGGCTGGATTCGTGAAGAACATCTTGATGTGAAGACTTTGGGAGCGAAGGGCGATAAATTTTTGACACTCGCGCAGAAGGAGCTGCTCAAGATCAATTCGTACCGTGCACCACGAGACAAGGTCATCTGCGTGTTGAATTGTTGCAAAGTGATCTTTGGCTTTCTGAAAAATGCTAAACAGGACCAATCAGCTGATGCCTTTGTGCCGCTACTCATCTACACAGTACTGCGGGCACGTCCTGAACATCTTGTCAGTAATGTGCAATACATCTGGAGATTTAGAAACCAGGATAAGCTAGGTGGAGAGGCAGGCTACTACATGTCGTCCCTGATGGGTGTGGTGACGTTCATCGAGAACCTGGATCGCACGAACCTGACCATTTCGGATGCGGAGTTTGAGCAGAATGTCGAGCGCGCTGTGAGCGCAATCGCCGAGAAGAATAGAGCAGACGAGCACGACCACAAGGCACAAATGTCGCGACCTTCCGGACCCATGAGCCATCTGAGTGAGAAAAGTGCCCTCAGCCAGCCGGAGGTGACGCCGCGCAATAGCGTGGAAGTGGAACAATCCACTCCTAGACGGAGTCATAGCCAACGTCTCCCCGAAAGAGTAGCCCAGTCCAGCCGTGCTGGTAATGACGATGCCGAACCCGATTCTATGACTGGGCTCCTACGAAGTATACAGAAACCACTAAGCAGCATTGGGCGCATCTTTTCCGACGATGGAAACGCGGATGAGAAGCAGACCAGGTCAGGCCACACGCCACGAGGCTTGAGCCCGGCGCCGCAGCTCGAGCGGGACCGCAGCGGGCATGCACGACTCTCGGCAGAAAGACAGCGAAGCCAGCAACGACAGATTGCAGATGATGCTGCTGCCAGGCAAGCCAGTGCAGAGGTGGCACAGGCGCAGGCGGTAAGGGTGCGCGAGCACAAGGTCGTGGTAGAGTATGTCATGTTCCCATTCTTTTCCGTACTTACAATTTCGATGCTGACCATTCTTTCAGGACTCTTCAGAGCATGTTCCCCAACCTCGATCGTGAAGTCATTGAGGATGTTGTGACCGCACAGGAGGGCAACGTGGGTAGGGCAGTGGACGCTTGCCTCGCGTTAAGCGCAACATAATATCTAGAGCTCTCACACGGTCTCCTTGACCATCCATGTCCCAAATCTTGCACAGTGATAGAGCCATGCCATGTCTACACAATTCCAATCGCGCCATTACTAAGCCGAGCCAAGAAATTAGACTAGCCTATACGCCACAAAACGCAAACCTGGGGAAGATCGGCCGCGAGACGGTTGCCGGCATCCGCCAGGCGCATGCATGTCCTGGGCCTCCTCCAACCCAATACATGTGTAGCAGCAGTCTGACGGCACCGGGCAACGCCAAGTGTGAACAGCGTTCCCAGCACCACCCCGACACAGCAGTCCCGCGCACTCTTGCGATCGATTGTACCACAGTCGGAGCGTGTGTGGCGGACTGGTTCGAGGTTTCACCGCGACACGCCCCTGCGCGACCGAGCAGCAAAACGTAACGTCATCCAGCTGTTATTTTGCGCATCACACTCCTCGACGAGATGGTCATCAACGACACGCGGAAGCGCTTGCTGAGGCAGCTCAACAGTCGATACATATATGGACGATATGTATGTTGTCCCGCAAACTGGGCAGTTCTGAGAGTCCCGCCCGCCGGATCGAACATGTGCTGACCTGTCGCCGTTGCTGCAGCCTCTCTTGCATGCGATCGTGAGTACAGTTCCAATACAGCGCATCGACGACAGAGTCACCTACTTACCACCCGAGTCTCTTTTTAGATCGCCCTCATCCAGATCACCATGGTTTCGATCCTCGTACGCAGGTTCAACGCCTACTATGCCAACCGACCCATCCTCACCACAATGATCACCAACGCAGTATGTTGTGCGAGTCCAACATCTACATCGCAATAGGCGCAACTCTGACATGAGCTGGGAACTAGGTACTTGGAGGTATCGCAGATACGGTGGCACAAACACTCACCGCCGTGCGCCGGCGACAACGGCAGAAGGCGCTGAATCCCAGCGATGGCGAAGATGGCTTCCTTTCGATCGAGATTCATGACCTGGACAGGAAAGTGCCGTGGCCGGAAGACGATTATATGACACCTGCGTCCAAACGAGGACCGCCTCCATTCGACTTCGAAAGGTTGACGAGGTTCATGGCATATGGTTTTATGATGGCCCCTGTACAGCATAAGTGGTTTGGGTTCTTGAACAGGATATTTCCTATCGTCTCTGGAGAGGGCAAGGGTACTACAAATGCTCTGCGAAGAGTTGCGTTCGACCAGTTCCTCTTTGCGCCAGTCGGTGAGTCGGGCAGTGACGAGCAAAGATTTCCTGTCTGGCAAGCTCTGACGTCTATTGCAGGTCTCGCGGCATTCTTCACATTCATGACAGTCGCAGAGGGCGGTGGGAAACGAGCTGTCGTTCGCAAGTTTCAGGACGTGTACCTGCCAGCACTCAAAGCGAACTTCATAGTATGGCCGCTCGTACAGGTGTTGAACTTTCGAGTGATGCCGATACAGTTTCAAATTGTAAGTGCTACTCGAATAGCATGTCTTTACGAGACTGACGATATACAGCCGTTTGTGTCAACAGTCGGTATCTTCTGGACGGCGTACTTGTCGTTGACGAACTCTTCGGATGAGCCTGTGGAAAGTCCTGCACGATCGCCCGCCGTCTCGGCTTAGGACTGCAGCGTTGGCGCTTTCACCAATGAAATGTAAAATGGAACGAATGAACAGCATCTGGCAAGACCCCGTCGGAGATACTCGGAAGACTTCACCTGTGTCTCAGCTTGGCGTTTGGCGATTGGGGCATCCTGGGACTGCATAGCATGAAAAGTGGGTAGCATAGCCTCGGGCGAAGGCGGTAGCATGTACGTGTTTCTTGTTATACAACTCAGTTCACCTGCGTTGATTCTTCTTTTTCTGAATTCGTAAAGTCGCGAAAGCTGTGACGTACTGCCAGAACACTTGAGGCTCTCAACTCGACGCCTGCCCCGCGGACAACTTCTCAACCCCACCATCAAAAACGAATCAACAACACATTTGGTCGCAAAGTCCCTCACAGCATTGCGGGAAATAATACCAGAGCCACAATGTCTCTAAGCAACAAACTCTCGATTGCTGACGTCGACGTCAAGGACAAGCGCGTCCTGATTCGCGTGAGTTCCTGCGAAAGTTAGGAGTCATTAGAGCAAGCATTGACACGAACATTTTTGACACAGGTGGACTTTAACGTCCCACTCGACAAGGAGACCAACTCGAAAATCACCAACAACCAGCGAATTGTCGGTGCGCTACCGACCATCAAATATGCCATTGAGAACGGTGCAAAAGCGGTGGTTCTGATGTCTCACCTCGGCCGTCCTGATGGGAAGCCAAACAGCAAATTCTCGCTGAAGCCGGTCGCCGCGGAGCTGGAGAAGCTACTTGGCAAGAAGATCACTTTCACAGAGGACTGCGTCGGACCTGAGGTGGAGAAGATAGTGATCGAGCAGAATAACGGAGGTGTTGTGCTGTTGGAGAACTTGAGATTCCACGCCGAAGAGGAGGGTTCAAGCAAAGACAAGGACGGCAACAAGACCAAGGCCGACAAGGCTGATGTTGAAAAGTTCCGCAAGGGCTTGACGGCACTGGGAGACATCTATGTCAATGATGCCTTTGGTACTGCACACCGCGCGCACAGTTCCATGGTCGGCGTAGACCTCCCACAGAAGGCTTCGGGCTTCTTGGTCAAGAAGGAATTGGAGTACTTTGCTAAGGCACTGGAGAGCCCACAGAGACCATTCCTTGCCATTCTCGGAGGCGCGAAGGTGTCGGACAAGATTCAACTTATCGAGAACATGCTGGACAAAGTCAACTCTCTCATCATTTGCGGCGGGATGGCTTTCACTTTCAAGAAAGAGTTGGACGGCATGAAGATTGGCAACTCCCTCTATGATGAGGCTGGCGCAAAGAAGGTCAAAGAGCTGGTGGAAAAGGCCAAGAAGCAGAATGTCAAGATCACACTGCCAGTCGACTACGTCACTGCAGACAAGTTCGCGGCTGATGCAAAGACTGGGTACGCCGAAGACAAGGACGGCATACCAGATGGGTGGATGGGTTTGGACTGCGGGGAGAAAAGTGTCGAGCTTTTCAAGAAGACCATTGATGATGCTAAGACGATCCTCTGGAACGGCCCACCGGGTGTTTTCGAGATGAAGGCCTTCGAGAAGGGCACTCGCGCGACCATGGATGCTGCTGTGGCGGCTGCACAGAATGGCAAGATTGTCATCATCGGTGGAGGCGACACTGCTACCGTTGCTGCTCAGTACGGCGTGGAGGAGAAGCTCAGCCACGTCTCGACCGGTGGTGGTGCATCGCTCGAGCTGCTCGAGGGCAAGGACCTGCCTGGTGTTTCTGCATTGTCCGCGAAGTCGTGAATACAAGGCAGTAGACTGTGATTGTCTGCAATGCGCTCTTGAGCAAGTAGGGCCATCGGCTGAGAATTAGATCAATGTGCACGTAGAGCAATGCCATCGTCCGAAGAGAGGTGCCACCCGTACGTGACGCAGTCCTACAGAAGCAGCAGCTCGTTAACCATTGTTTCCTTCGACTTGTTGTCGGAGTTGTATATCCATCGATGCCGATCACATCGATTTAGCGTCATATCTCATAGATGCGTTTCCCAACGCAGCTTCTCTGGTTTCCCGGCGGCGTGCGGTCACCACTCCACCACGTTGGGCTGCTGGTTTGTTTGCCTCGCCATCGCTGCTTGGTCGCACGCATCAGGATCACTGCTTCTGGTCAAGCCGATGCATCCTGCATCTTCATTTCCCCATCTTCTTCAACTCCTCCTTCAATTGCACTGCAAAGTCGTCGGTCGTGTCATCATCGTCCCAGCTCTCCTCCCAGAGATGTGTGTTGCCAGCCTGTTGGCCAACCTCGTCCTCCTTTGCCCAATCTACCAACGCTGGTCAGCTCTTGTCGAACGTCACTTCTCGCTCAAGTGAAGCCGACCTTCTACGGGGAAGTCCTCGAATTCATCGTCCTCCTCAAGCTGCGCAGCTTTGTTCTGTGGCTGAAGTGGCTTGTCGTTCGGGTCAGAGTCGGATACGTTTGCGGCCGAAGCTTTTGCAGTTGGGTTTGCAGGATTTGTGTTGTCTGGTGCGCCGGACATTGTGGATGACTGTCGTGTCGTGTTCTGTGTGTTGGCTGATCGATGTCGAGGTGTTGGGCAACGCTGTCGCTGTCGCGGATTCCGCTTTGGTAAGCTTCGGGAGTAAGCGAAGCCTTATTATGCAAGCCGCGCCGAAGTGAACAGCTTCTTCACGCTTCACGCCAAATTGATCCCTTGCAGCACGTGTAAGTCTGGAATCGTCTATCTCATGTGTGGCATCTTCTGCTCCGTGGCAAGGCACGGCCATGCTTTGCCTTCGCCAGCCATGAAGACTAGGCTCACAGCGCGAGGCCCGGACGCGTCGAACACCGTGCTCGCTGAAGTCGAAGAATCCTCCGGCGAAACGAGAACATATCTGACACTCTTCTCTACCGTTCTATCTCTCCGCGGCAATGTCACCACAGATCAACCTCTTCGCACAGCCGAGTGTCAAGCTGTACTTTGCTGGAATGGTGAAGCATGGAAAATTCGAGGGCAGCCTCCCCTCGGCAACGACACGGCTGCCGTGCACCAACTGCTTTCCGAAGGACTTGCAGAAGTACGCGACTTTGGTGCAGGGACAGCCGAAGCTATCAGAGCCAGTCTGCGCGCCATCGCAAGGTCGCTTGCTCGGGTAGCTGGACCTTACGCCTTCGTATTCTTTAACGAGAAGTCGTCTAGGCTCTTCTTTGGACGAGATTTCCTCGGACGTCGTTCTTTGCTCTGGAAAATAGACCAACGTGGCGAGTTACTTTTGAGTAGCGTTGGCGACTCGTCGATGCACGGAGCCTGGGCAGAAGTGGAGGCCGATGGAGTCTACTGCGTTGACCTAGCTCTGCGCTCAGCTTCCCAGCAAGACTTTGCTGGGTGCCAGACTTGGGGCGATCTGCCTATTTTCAAGGTACCCTACAATTTCGCTGATAGTCTCCAAGATGACAATGATTCTGTAGGTTGCGCCAAATTGGCCAGACTATGCCACAAGACTTATTCAAAGGTAGGTCATTCCCCGGCTGTCTCTTCAGCGAGAGTTAACCGCTCGTTCGTGCACGCTCGACGAGACATCACCCTCAGTGTCCATGTTGGATAAGCTCTTGCGAGACTCTCTGCGTGCTCGTATACTCGGAATACCAGATCCGCCGCTGCGATCACAAGAGTCAAACTTTGAAAAAGCTAAGTTGGCAATCCTTTTCTCAGGCGGACTTGACTGCACCGTGCTTGCAAGAATCTGTCATGATATGCTACCTGAAGATGCGGTCATTGATTTGCTCAACGTCGCTTTCCAGAATCCGCGTTCTCACAAGGATGCTGGCGAGGGTGCCTACGAGCTGTGTCCGGATCGGATTACAGGACGAGCCTCGTATGCCGAGCTTGGAAAAGTATGTTCACCGCGCAAATGGCGATTCGTCGCTATCGACGTCCCGTACTCAGAGTATCTCGAGCACCGTCAGCAGGTTATGGAGCTTATGCATCCACACAACACCGAAATGGATCTCAGCATCGCTGCTGCACTATACTTTGCTGCGCGGGGAAGAGGGCGCGATTGCTCTCATGGCGCGGAGCAAGCCTACATGTCACAAGCACGGGTATTGCTCTCCGGATTAGGTGCTGACGAGCTTTTCGCTGGGTACACTCGCCACGCCACGGCCTTTAGGAGGCAAGGTTACGAAGGGCTACTCGATGAGCTGGATCTCGATGTGGCCAGGCTCGGTAAACGGAATCTCGGTCGTGACGATCGCGTGATCAGCCACTGGGCCAGGGAGGCGAGATTTCCATTCCTCGACGAAGCTTTCGTGGCGTGGGCGTTGCAGTGCTCGTTACTGGACAAGTGTGATTTCGGAGACTCCATGAGCATCGAGGGAGGGCGGCTCAGCTCTTGTGCCTCAATTGAGCCAGGCAAGAAGGTCCTAAGATGTCTCGCCTGGAAGTTAGGAATGGCGGGAGTAGCCAGAGAGAGAAAGCGAGCAGTAAGTTCTTCTGAAGATCTACACGAGGTTAGCTGACGTTCCTTGAAGATTCAATTCGGTGCACGTACAGCAAAGATGGAGACCGGCAAAACGAAGGGCACCACCATGATAACATGAAACTATCGCCTATGAACAGACACGGGTAAGTCTTAGCAATTCATTTCTGCAGCACGCATGATGATGATGGATGTGTCTCTTTTCAGAGTCCATTCAGATACTTGCGAGACGCACTCTGACTTAACCCGCTGGTCAAAGGCTGTGGTTTAGCAGTGAATCTGCATCGATGACCTTGCAAAAGGCAAGTCTGATTCGCGACCATGGCGGCCATTCCGTTCGAGTAGTGTACAAGCTGTACGCTAACTAGATGCAGCGACCATGGGGACATCCATCAAACTGGGTGATGTTGCCTCAATGCGAGATATCTTGCGGTGCACACGACTACCACGTGCTCCGAGGTCAGCACAGCTTGCATACTGTTAATGCGGATCGTCACATTCGACAGCCTGATCGACCATTGGCATGACCTCTGCCATGCCCAGCCGGATCAGCAGATTCGTTTTCTCGCCAGCATTCTACTATCGAGCTACAATTGTGACCAAGGCGCTCGGAGTCACCGCATGCCTGAGACAGGTGACCATCGAGGGATTGAAGTGAGCTATTGCTACTTGCTAAGCTGCCTGCATTGGAGGCTTTGAGCCGGGAGCCGATTTCGTCTATCGAACCTGATAAGTCTCCAAGCAATACTATTGGCAGAGCCGTCAGTTGGCTGGTCCTGCGAAATTCTATTGGAATCGAGCTCCAACCTCGACATGGATCACGCACCGGAAATCAGGGGCATTTCATCATTAAGCAAATTTCGAGTCGCACATGAGCCTCGTCACACTCGGTGTGCTCGAGTCCATCAGCTGTTGCTTTGATGGTCACGTAGAGGAAGACTCATGAGGATGATGTGTGACAGAGCTGCAGCGAGGGAGCAGCACATGGACCGAGTCTGGCAACCATAAGTATGCAAGCGATCCCCTCTCAATTCTTGTTTCTTTCTGTATCAGCAACCAACCATTACGACAAGCAGCAATCAACAACGACTACCACAACCAACTGACACTTACTTCAACTTTCGACACTCGACTTCATTCGTCCGAACATCTTTTACCAAATCTCAAGCACAACAAGCAGCACTCTTTCACTACACGACCCAACATTCTGCACTATGCGTTCCTCATCAGTCGCTGCCCTGCCGGCGTCCTCCGTCTCGGCTGTTAGCAGTGCTGTTGGCAGTGCTGCAGTCCCTGCCTTGGGTGCTTGCCCGAATATGAGGGCCATAGTAAGTCCGCAGCGTTGATCGACAAATGGTTTGATATGACAGATTGCTGACTTTGACAAGTCTATTGATCCCAACGCCGATCAGGGTACCAATGGTGCCAAGTCAAGTGGTATGCCATCTGGTGTGCCATCTGGTATGCCATCTGGTATGCCATCTGGTATGGCCTCCATGGTACCAACCGTAAGCATTCTCATTTTGATCTTACGATAGCGGTTCACTGAATTATGATACATACAGGGCTCCGTGGCCAGCAGACACGGCTCCGCAACAAAGAAGAACGCCTCACCGACTGCCTCCGGCAGACCTGTCAGCTCGGCACTAGCAAACCGCGCCATTTCTGAGGCTTTGGGTCTCCACATCCGCTCTGACATAGGAGAGCTCACCAGCTCTCACTCCATCTACCCCACTGCACGCTACGCTGGTGATCGGCTCCCGACCGACAGACTCCTCGCTCGCCACGAGATTACTACTCTCCGAAAAGTTGTCCGATCACCATGGAAGCCGAGACTCTACGATCGTGCGACAGAGTCGGGTTTCGGTGACAACACTGGCGGCGCAGGAGATGATAGTGGTGCTGGGCCAACTCCAACTGGCAGCGTGTCTAATGGTGCTAGCGGACATGCTGGGCCACAAGTCGATGATGGTGAAGGCGGGCAAGAATTTGAAGGCACCGCGACTGGTGGCTCCGATCAAATGCCACATTCTACGGCTGCCGGTGAGGATGCCTTTGAAACTGGCGCGGGATCCTCAGCTGTAGTTACTGGTTTCCCGCCAGATATCTCGGGACCATCAGAAGACAGTCAACCCACCGTGACGGCCAGCGATGATACAGACGGCGTTTCTCCGAAGGGTGCTCAAGCCACGGGAACCATGGCCTCAGGAACCCCAGCAGGAGTTACTGGTGCTGCGGCAAACATCTCGGTGCCACCGGAAGACAGTCAACCCACCGTGACGGCCAGCGATGATATAGACGGCGTTTCTCCAAATCATGCTCAAGCCACGGGAACCCTGGCCTCAGACACCCTTCTGCCAGTCCCTTCTTCGACAGGCGCAGCTGATGGAGATGGCTCCAGCTCAGACACCGGCGTTCCCCCGTCAGCATCAAGCAGTGCATTTCCTGAAGACACGGACGACAGCAGCCCGGAAGCCGATGGAGGTGCAGGCAGTCAGTCTCAAGGGACCCCCAGTGGTGACCCTGATCAGAGTGCTGGCAACAGCGAAAGCGGTACACCTGCAGCAATGCCTCATCCATCTGGGAGTTCTACTGGTGGTTCTGACGATGGCGGTGATAAGAGCAATGAAGATGGCGGTGCCGACGGGATTGGCGGAGATGGAACCTCGTCTTCAGCTCCTAATACTGGCACAACTCAACATGGTGACGACAGCAACAGTCCACCTCCTAACAATGTGTCAACTCCGCCAGGAGGCTCTGGCTCAGGTGCTGGGCTACCTGGAAACGGAGAGAACGAGTCACCGACACCTCAGGCTGGCGCTGGAAGCCCCAGTGCGGGTGGAGATGGTGAAGCAGAGGGCGATAACGACAGCGGGTCTGGATCGTCTCAGTCTGGGAATTCGACTCCGGCCGAGAATTCGTCTCCGTCTGATAATCCTTCTCAATCCGGGGATTGGTCCTCAGGTGTTGACAAGACTGCCAATCCAAGTGGTGATGATGGCAACGATGTAGGAGAGGGCTCTGGTGTTGGAGGAGATACTGGAGGATCCACTTCAGGCGGTTCTGGGGCTGCCACAGGTGCCGGCGCTGGTGCCAAGATCAATGCCTTGCCGATGGCACAGGCGCCGAAGTTCGAAGCCGGACAGAAAGGTACCTTGCTCTTCATTCCAAGCACCGGCGACGTTGGGAAGAGTGGGGCGCAAGATGTCGACCAAATCCTCGCGTCTGATCAGCCAGTTTACGAAGCCAGCGGCGAGATCATCGAAGGAGGCGTCTTCCTTGTTGACGACCAACCCATGCTCACGTTCAATCCGAGCAGAGTGGGTGGTGGAGGTTCTCCCGCAGGTGGTGCTGCTCTCCCCTCCATTTCTGTATCTCCTCCTGACGAGCAGAATGAGGGCTCTCAGCCGACAGGAGCACATTCTCCCGCTGGCGCCGCATCAGTGCCTGCGTCAGCATCAGTTACACATGCACCAGAAGTTGAGCAGGCAGGTTCGGGAGGAGACGATGGAGATTCTCCTGGAGCCCCAATCACCGAAACGATGCAGAGGAGATGGCTCGAAGGCCGAGTTGCCAAGAAGGCCACACCAACCAAGAAAGGCTCCCACAATACTAGGACCAAGGCAGGCGCAGCGTCCACAGGCAAAGCAGGATACAGTTTTGGCAAGGCTACGTCGGGCTTCAAAAAGATGACAAGCGCTTACGGTAATTATGTGAAGCACTCGGCTACAAAGAGCGCATCTCATGCCTTGAAGACGCAGAGCAGCTATCATGTCACGTCCACTCTGGCGAACGTACATGCATCACCCACTGGCGGCGCTATGGAAGACCAGCAATACAGCTCCGGCGGCACAGCATCGCACGACACCGCGCCAGGCGATGACACGTTTGTTGAGTCAGGAAGCTACGGCGACGGAGCACCATCAGGATCTAGTTCAGAGGGCGCTTACGGCGATGAGGGTTACAGCACCGGCGGTGAGAGTGGTGGCAGCAACTCTGGAGGAAATCCATCGAGCGGAAGTGAAGCTGGTGACATGGATACTGACGGATCTGGTGTGTCGAACTCCGAAAGCGACAACGGTGGAGATACAGGTTATCCGCCGACTGATGGATCCGGCAGTCAAGCTCAACCCGGAGGTTCTGGAGGCTCAGGCGACGGTTCTGACCAGCAGCTTGCCTAGTCTCGCCATGCTACAACAGACATGACCACAACACCACTCCCGAAACTCAAGTTTGCGAAAATGGCGACTGACGTCACGATTAAAAGCTTGATCTTCTTGCTTAAACAGATGCGACTTTGAAGTCTGGTGTACTGGACTCTGGCTGATCCCGTGGGCGACAGCTTTGAGTGTTCTGCTGAGATTTCTTCTTGTTATGATATTTGTTTGGAGATAGGATAATGGCACACACACTTTCACTAAAGACAAGAGCGACTTTCTGGTTGGAGCGGCTGATACTGGAGCATTTCAAGATCTGTCATGGGTTCTGCTCAGAGAGCCACATTTCTGTATCATGTATAAGCATATGGGCAGGATATCAAGCGTGTTGCGCGAAATCTCAATGGGTTTCAGGCAGTGCAACTACTAACTTCCACTGACCTGTGTCTGCACATTCAACTCTCGGCGCAGTCGATCAATTGCTCAGGCACCTCCTTCACGCTTAGCATATTCATCCTCCATCCTCTCAAGGTACAGCTTTTCGGCTGCTTCCTCTGCACTTCCTGGCTTGCTTTGAGACGCGCCAATCTGGGGCTTCTCTGACTCGGACTGCGACTGGTTGGACACTATGTTGCCCCCGGCATTGCCACTGACGGCTGTCTCTGATGTGGACGGAGTTTCGTCCTTGAGGCCCGCGGTCTGGTGTGGCAGTGAAGACATGGTGGGTTGGTTGTTTCTTGAAGACTTCAACAGGCGTTGATCTGTCTGATGGCGATGAAGTGAGGCAGTGAGTGGAGTGAATGTACATGTACATGTAGTTTCCATTCCATATTGTTGGAAGGTGTGATGTCATCGGCTCGGAAACAAGCTTTGTGCTCGTGCACCTGCAGCGCCCGCGATTTGCATGTGCTTGCGCTTGTTTGCTTGCTTGCTTGCTTGTGTCGTCGCTTGGTTCTTTGACCCGTTGCTGCAGACAAAACTTCGGCCGCGAGCCATTGGACATTCTTCCACCGCACTGCGACGCGCCATGGCGAAGAAGAAGGCCAAGGGCGAAGCGGGCGAGAGCTCCTCTGCTCCGCCGCCGCCGCCGTCGACGTCGAGCCTGATCATCTGCAGGAACAAGTAAGTAAGTCGCCCGTCTTTTCCTCGCGTCTCGCCCATTTGCCCCACTCTCTTCTCCTCTCCTTTTGTTTCCTCCTACCTCTCGGCCCTCACTCGTCCTCTCCCGCTGACGCTGCTCTCCACGCGACAGACACTGGCGGTACATCTCCAGTTTCCACGGACCATGGCTTCAACTTCCACCCGAGATCCTCGACTCGCTCGCCCACCAGAACTGGACCATGCCTGCCCCGCGCCTAATCGATCCCGCCGTCTTCTACGATATCGTTAAGATCCGCAAAGCTGTCGATCAAGCCTCAGAAGACTCGGTGCGTGCCTCGACGGGCTTGTCTAACACTGCCATGAACGGCCGCATGGACTACTTCGGTGCTGGCGGGGGGCCGGGGAGTCAATTGAGCAAAGAGCGAATCTTCAAGATACGGCAAAAGGCTGTGAAGCTGCTGTCATCGGCTTTCCAGCTCGACGAGGTAGCCGCGAGCGTTGCGACCATGCAGGCAACGAGCACTGTCGAGGATGTGGCTCAACATGTGCTGAAGCGAGAGTCGCACAGTACAGACGCGCGCTACGTGCATTTCTTCCACGAGAAGATTCCGAGTCGCGCCATGGAAGAATATACTCCCCTCGATCCACTCAACGAGATCATACAGGCACTGCCTATGGAAGAGCAGCCTGCTCCGTTGCGAACGCGGGCGCTGGTGCAGATCTTTAAACAACAATGGCAAGGCGCTGTGTACGATCTGACCATCGCCTTGCGTATTATAGAGAACTTACGGCGCATACACAAGCCCGACCAACAGGAGCTGGAACTGGCGAGCAAGATGAAGGCCGAGCAGGAAGCATGGCAGAAGGGACACAGAGACTGGAGATCAGTACCGCACCTGAAAGAAGAGGATCAACCGAAGAGCTTGGAGATGCAACTCTTGTTCAATCGTGCTGGTGTATACCTCACTATTGCTTGTCAGAGCGTGCATGCCGCTCTGGACGGGCTACAAGAGTATCAGCAAGCCACTGCAGAAGGTGAGAGCAACGGCGTCGATCGAAAAGCGCAAGATGAGAGACTTGCCGCGCGAAAGATCGTGAAAGTGAACGCAAGGCGCGCCTTGAAGGACTACGAAGCATTCCTCTCACACTTCGACTACACGCCAGGCCTGCCTTACGAAATCACAAATGAGATCATGCGAAGGGTCCATGATCTGGCGAACGGCAATAAAACACAAACGACCCTGCCCAAAAGCAGGTTGATAGAGTTGAATGATTCTGGGGATGAAGTCCACAGCGACAACGCGGATGAGAAGCTTACGCCAACTTCGAGTTCTATGATCAAGCATCAGAAGCCGAAGTCGGATCCATTCGAACGCGGCGAGGATGGGTGGCCAAAGTTTCCGTCGCCCAAGATTCATCCTGCCAGCGCCCTCTTCACTCAGCAGCCTCCAGCAGATCTTCCTCCTTTTCCCAGTGAGGAGACCATAGAGGCGATGCGGAACAACGACATTCTACATGAAGCATTCGGGAGTCGCGAAGCTGTTACATATCACCCACTTCTCACCGATGCGCTGCACTCTTTACTATTGGCACATGCGCTTGTTCAGACAAGTCCCACCGAGATTCTGCGTCACGCCCACAATGCGGCGCGTCTGGCGAGGATCGCGGACGGCTATCCAATCTTCCAAGCGGCTCGCAGCCCTGCTCGTGCTGACTGGATTGAAGTGCTTCGCAGAGCAAACAATTGGCTTGGTCTCAGTGTGCCGTGGCAGAAGCTTTGTGCTCCAGCTCCTCTACCTGACGCCGCCGGCGGTTGGGCAAAAGACACTTCGTCGAAAGCGGTTGCACGGCAGAAAGAACGAAAACAAGAAACTTCGGAGCAAAAGCGAGAGCGCATAAAACAGGAGTCCATCATTGATGCTCTATCCGATGATCGCGTAGTCGATGAAGAGTCCTTCCAGCGAGCCGTGCGTGCTAGAGAGCGCAGAGCGATGGAGGACGAGGAAGGCATCAGTGGTCCACTCAGAGACAAAGACACCTCCGCGACGCCGTCTACTGGCTCATCGACACCGACGACGAATGGTGACAGCTCCGGACCTCCGCCCAAGCGCTGGGCACAAGATGAGCATGGCAAGGAGTATCCCATTAGTACTGAGCGCGCTGAAGCCATTGCTCGTTGGATCAAGGAGAGCCCGCTGAGTATGGGCGCGAAGAAAAAGAAGCGGCGCGCTGCTGGGCGGAGGACAGGGCAGAATGGCGTGCAAGCCGCGACGTCTGGGATATCTTCTCTGGCTGTCGACGACGATGACGGGGATGATGATGGTCCCGATTGATTTGATTCTTCCCACGCAGCTCTTCATTGCAGAGTTGCAGATGCTTGAGCATGACTTCAGAGGTCCGATTGGAGGGCTTCGCAAGTCTTGAGAAACCCAGCTTCAAGGAGCCGAGTTAGTACTTCGTTTTGGACGGTCGATTGACGATCGTTACATAGGAGTTTGAAAGTGGCCAATGGCGCCTTCTCCTGCATCGCTATCAACGCGATGACTCTGATTTCCTCCCCATTCAAACTTTTCACCTTGTCTCAAAACATCATTTGCGATGAAGTCAGCGTGTGTAGTCGTGCATCATAGCAGAAAACGCCCCAGAACAGTATAACTCCGAACGTGGGAGTCGCCTCGTTCTTTTACACTGTACTCGACCAAGTAACCCATGATGACTTGTTCCGTCTCTCGCTTCCTGCAAACTCCCATTTGCTTTCAGAAACCCTTAATGGGTATCAAACTTCCTCTCGCCACTTGCATACAGCAAGACCAGGCGTGCACGCCCATGTCTCTCATCCCCGATCGCCACAAAGCCATTACGAACTCGAAGCAGGAGGAGCGACATTACTCAATCCCAACTTCTCATTCTCCGCTCGCAACTCCTTGATTACTTTCTGTTTTTCCCAAAACATGATCAGCCTAGTTCCAACAGGTATAGTCGACAAACTTGAACGAAATTTGGTAGAGGAGACTCACCGCAAGAGCTTCAGGATTAACTCCATTCTCAATCAGAGAAATGCAGTACGATAGTGACTGTCGATCGAGGTTGCAGTTCTGTTTTGAGTGTTAAACTCAACATGTTTGTTGCTTTGCCGGCTTCTCGAAGACGATCAAGGACTGGGCAAGAACGAACCAAAATGGTTGAGATTTCGAAGAGAATGTCAACCGTGTCGCGTGCTGCGCGTCTTTTGGCTTCGGGATCTGCGGAAGGCATGGTGTTGTCACTTTCTTCGTCGAAGCGAGTGTAGATGTTCCAGGCGTCGCGGTTCGCGTGAAGTGGCTGTTGCGAGACTGAAATGGAGAAAGACGCGTCAAAATTTGAATGACGATTTGATGTTACGAATTCAGGTTCATGTGAGAAGAGCGACAGGTATGTACAAAATATAATGCATTGTTCCTCCGCCTCTAAAGATCGTACTGTTGCGCCGTGGTATCACTTCAATGCAATTCATGCACCCAATAAGAATTTACAAGCGCGCATAAGAGCCTGTGCCTCGAGTTCACGAGCTCTCATTTCCCATGGCTCATTCCTAGCTCCTTGTTCGTCCCCATTATAGCGATTGCATGGGAATCTCGTCCTGGGCGGGTTGATTCTGTTCCCTTCGAGCTCTTGCTTCGGCCCTTCGATTCGAGTACTCACGTCTCATCTTCCGCCACAACATCGCCAACAGAGTCCATATGGCGTACTGATCCGCAATCGCATTTGGTTCCCGTCGGTACCATGGAACACGAGGACGCTCTGGAACACGAGGAAGCTCTGCAACAGCAGCACGCTCTTCAGGATGCTCTTCAGGACGCTCTTCGGGAGGCTCAAAAGGGTAGGTCTGAAGCCCGTCGTGATCCGCAAGCTATGCTGTAGAGTGCTCCGTCACCGCGCGGTCGTCCACGAAAGCATTCAAGATCTGGCCCGACTTCCAGCCCGTGCTTTCCAATGTTTGGTGATCCTTCAAGATCTTACCAAGATGGATGAGCTTGTTCAGCTTTATGTTGTTCTGCTGTTCAATTTTCCGCTTGAGGACCAATATGGTTTGTTTAGTGCCAATGGTGACGGTCACATCTTGGGCGGCCGTATTCAGTCGAGCGGTGACGCGCATTTCGTCTCCAATATCCTCGGCACGGCCTTTGCCCTTTTCCTCTCGTCGTGAAGCCGAGTCTACATCTTCGTCATCTTCAGTGTTGTCAATATCTTTCTCGTCGCCGCCCTCGATGATGTCGGCTGGATCAGCCACAATCCAGTAAGGTATGTCGTAAAGTTTTCCCCTATCGTCGTAGACACCCTCAAGACTCCTCTCTCTACCCTTAGCTCCTCGTGCCAGTCGACCATTGGGCACTGTGAGGCCTGCGGCGTCCAAAACTGCTTGCGCCTGGTCGAGATCGCCAGCACGCATCCTCTCAGTCACTATTTCTAGAGCATCCCAAATCTCCCTTCTGTTACTGGTACGAGTATCGAAGAACTCTTTTCGTAGGTCCTCGAGAATGCGTCGTGTCCAGGGCGGCTGGTGGTGACTATAATATTTCGGACAGTGTCCCACGGGTCGAGGGGCCTGCAGCGGCTGGTTTGGGCGCACTATCGTTCCATCTGGTCGTCGACTCGCACCAGCATTGTTAATCTGAGGCTCGCGCGAAGTATTACTTCGAGCATCGGGTGCTTGCGATGGGCGGTTGATCGCTGCGCGGGATGAGTCGTTGGGTGCATTGTGTTCCGACCCAGGCGCATTTGCCTCGCCGTATGGCGACTCGCTCGCGGCTCTCGAGTGACAGCAACCCTGCGGGACAGAACCCAATCAGCATGATTCCGCACATGCTCGAGGCAGGGCTGCGACATGCAACATACCATGACTGCTCATACTGCTGCCGAGCCGCCTCACTCTGCCCGCCTCGGCACGAAAGCCGAGATTGCTAATGCCTGTCGCCAGCGACGTTGCCGATTAGCGATGCTGTCTGTGAGATGTCTGCAAGGTTGGATACGCGAGGAGATGGGTCAAAGGGCAGCGAGAAGGCAGTCGAAGGAGGGATTTGGTAACGGCGCGACAAGCAGGAACGAACGGCAGCAACTCCGCGACTACTCGCACTGTAGCAGAAGAATACCGCGCCAGGCAAGAAGGAGAAAGGCGGGCGAGAGGCGCGTTCTAGAGGCCTTCATGCAGCTGGCGTACGTTAGTGTGCGGTGCGAGGTCGAGACCCAATAAGGGCGGATGACTTCACCTCTCGGCCGCCGGCTGCCACTCGCCATACCTTCGTACATTCTTGCGTGTCCTGCGTCAGTGGCATGATATTGATGCCGACACTACACACTTGCTTTGGCAGATGTTGTGCGCACGGAAAACTCATCAAGCACTCGATGGAACGGAACACTGCAGCAAACGCGGAACATGTGAAACCATTTGTATTACCAGACTATTCTACCTTAACCGCTTCTAAACGGGTATCATCGTTTCAGGGGTATTCGCATCACTAAACATCAATGCAAACAAACTAATGTGGTATCCATCCAAAAGCAGACGCCACCGAAAGCAGATCCTTGTTCCCAATGCAGAAATGCAAACTGACAAAGTTGGCTGCCGCAGACCATGAGCGAGTGTCGGGAGTTGGGGATTAGGTGCGACGCAGCGGAAAGCGTGAGCAAGGGGTATCATTGTAGGGGTGACATCGCGTATGAGGCCATGTTCATTGCGTGAACTGGTCGGCATTCTCGAATGTCGCTGCGTCGGACCGGAAGCCAGTCACTTGAAGCATCAGATGTTTAAGCGCTGGCAGTGACGGCAGGAGTGTTGTGCTGCTGCTGTGGCTGACCAACGTTGACGGCATCAGGAACGACGTCGCCGATGGTCTTTGGAGCCTCTGGCTCATCCTTCTTGGTCTCGCCGTTGATGGCTGGGGTCTCTTCAGCTGGCTTAACGGCAGCGGTCTCCTCAGCCTTGGCATCAGTAGCAGCTGGGGCGGCATTCTCCTTCTTTGGAGCTTGAATGCGGTTCAGAGCCTTGCTGGCACGACGGCCGAGGCTGCCGAGCACCGACTGGCGCTTGTTAGGAGTGGTGGCCTCAGTCTTTGGCTCCTCAATCTTCTCGGCCGGGGCCTCGGTGGATTGCTCTGCAGCGGTGGCAGCGCTCTCAGTTGCTGGCTCCTCAGCCTTGACAACTGGCTCTGTAACGGCGGTCTCAGCTGGAGCAGCCACGGTCTCATCGGCCTTGGCAGCCTCCTTTTTGTGGGTGTTGGGGCTGACGCTGCGGTTCCGCTTGATGAAGCCGCCGATGCCAGACAAGAAGTTGTTCTTCTCCTTGTTGGGTGTAGCAACCTCATCCTTCTTCTCCTCAGCCTTGGTTTCTGCGACAGGCTCCTCGACTGCTGGAATGGCCGTAACGGCGGTGGAGTCGGTGGTGGCAGCGGTCTCTGGGAGCACTGGTGGGTTCTCAGACACTGGAGCAGCAGTGGTGGTCTCGTTCTTGAGCTCAGCGTCCTTGAGGTCCTTCTCCTTGGCTGGGCTGCGGAGTCCGCTCCAGCCAGACGAGACGCGGCCAAAGATGCTACCACGCTTGCCGCCCTTCGCCTTCTCCTCAACTGGAGTCTCGACAGCCTTCTCCTCAGCTGCAACCTCGGCGGCAGCAGGAATTTCGGCAGCAGTGGTGCTGGCCACGATTGGTGCAGCCTCGGTGGAGGCAGCGACTGGAGTCTCTTCGGAGGCCTTGACCTCCTCCTTCTTGTCCTCACTCTCCACCTTTTTCTCCGCAGACTCTTCCTTGTTGGTCTTGAAGCGGTTCAAGATGCCGCGAGATGTCGAGCGGCTCTTCTGGCTCTTCTTCTTGTCCTCGTCAGCCTCGCCGTCGGATGAGCCAATGCGCTCAGTGGGTGGGACATCGGTGCTCTTCTTTGGCTTGGAGAGGCTGCGAGTGGTGGCAGCGCCAACGACGTTTGGCTTGTCTGACTTGAAGTTAGTGATGTGGTTCTGATGCGCGGTGTGCGTCGTCAAAACTTACTCAGCTTCTCGATCTCGGCCTTGTAGCCTTCACTGGCACGGATCTCCTCCTTGGAGGCCTTGGCGTGCTCAATCGCGCGCTCGATGGAGAGGTACCAGCCGTCACGCTCGGCATCGTTGGAAGCCTTGAATGTGTGGTTGTCGCCGTTGAGCTTGAAGGAGAACTCGTGCTGAGCCGACTTCTTGAGGTCGCTGGCATCGTAGAGCGCGAGGACGTCAGATGGGTGTGTGCGGTTGGTCTCGCCCTTCTTGTTGAAGAACAACAGACCCTTGCCGGTGTGGCTTGCCCAAGCAACAACGGGGTGTGAGATTTCTGGCTTCTCGCCACGAAGGTAGAGGTCGAGGTTTTGAGGAGCAACAGCCTCGTCGCTCAGCCAGAACTCCTTCTTGGATGGAATGATGGACCTTGCTCATGTCAATACGTGCTGCATCCTCGCTCTGATAAATCGCGTCCAGCTCACTTGAGAAGACCTGGGCCCTTGTATGCAAGCTGCCCTTCGGTAATTGGCTCTACCGCCTTTTCTGCCACCTCTGTTGACTCGGCTGTAGCAGCATCGGTGGTAGTAGTGGCGGCAGGCTCGGCGTCGGTCTTTGCGGCCTCGGCGTCGACGACGGCGTCAGCGACAGGAGCGTCTTTGGTGATGCTCGTGGCGGTCGCGGGATCGGTCACGACGGTCTCGGTGACGGGAGCAGTCTGTGCCTGCTGCTGGGCGTCCGACATGGCTTCTCAATTACAGTAGGGTGATGGAGAAGTGGTGGACTGCTGACTGCGTCGGGTGGGCTGGGGAAGAGAGTGGAAGCAGACAGAAGGGGTATCACAAGCAAGAAAGGGCAAATGCTGGACAAGGAGGTGCAGAGCAGTGGTTTTGGGAAGTTGGGCGGCAGGAGATGGTTTTGATGGAGCGAAAAGCACGAGGCCAGTGCACGAAGCTCTGATCCAATTTCACTTACTCCACTTTTCTTAGAGCGCTCCCAACGTCCGCCGGCCTGCTGCTGCGTGTTGCGCTGCGCCATGCTGCGAATGCTGTACGGCGGCACACGTTCCAGCGACGCTGGTTGACGTGAGAGGGTCAGCAGACGACCTGTAAGACCTTGACGCGATTTCCCTTGCGAGCAAGCTACTGCAGCCAGCCGCTGCTCACTCCACCACACCAGCAGCAGTAGAATACATGTGCATATACAATCCGCACATGGACCGTGTGAGGGACAGTGAGGCTCGTCCGGCGTGTCGTCCAATAGTGCGCCTTTCGCGCGCCCTCCCTGCCCGCCGCCGAATGTGCTGAGAGACGCTTTCTCCATCGCGCAGTCTGTGCTGGGGAAAACGCGCTTGCGCAGTCGATCCAAGCCACTGCTGCACCCTGAAAGACCATCATCAAACCATCTCAAAAAAACTTTTGGACAGACGGCCTCGTGGATCTGAGATGCACCCAAGTCATCAGGCCAGACAGGTCACTCGCACCAGCACGATATCCCCCGTCAACCCCGCCTAGCGAGCAGGCATACAGCTGCTTGCGAGCTCTGCGCCGCGCCGAGCAGCGAGCGTGTGAGATTGCGTCTTCGCGGCCAATGTCGACTCGTGCACGAATCACCTGTTTCGCACACCGTCCCAGAGCAGGTGCCACTATAATATCGCCGGAACACTCGAATAATGCTGCTCGCTCGCATGTGCTTCCTGTCTCCAGCAGTCGCCGTGCTCGCCGTTGTGCAACGATCGCTCCAGCCTCCATCCCCAAACCTCGCAACACTGCATCCTGTCACAAGGGAGCCATGGATGCGTGAAACACGACTCTCCCAAGAAGCTGCCGTGCTTAAACGCCATCTCTACCGGCATTTCCACGGCCGCCCGCCACGACTTCAGGCCCTCCCGTCACATGTCCTACTATGGATCGCAGTGTTGATCAGTATATGTGAGAGCGCACGGCACGTGTTCCAGACCAAGCTGTCGCCAGACCGCTCCCTTCCAATAAAGTGAACGCCTGCCTCTGATAGACGACTTTGCAGAGTACTCCAACCTCCACGCCGAAAATGCCTTTGCACAATTCGACGCGGCCAGTTCCATCCATCGCGACTCAGACTTCGCCAACGCTCACGTGTCATGACAGATGCGAAACGCGAATCGCTGGGCTTCGGGAGGCGTTTGGCACAAGCCTTGTGGAACCGAGTCCGACACCTGAATGGCCAATCACCGAATCTCCACCTTCCCCCCTTCGTGCTTCAGATACACCGCACCTCACAATACCCTGCGACATGTCGCTTCAACCTTGTATACGGAACAGAATATCGAAGCAACGCGTTTCACCACAAATAGCGGGCAACCGAGCCTCCATGCACACAAGTGATTCAGACCATCGTATTGTTCTGGCGTGTGAACAACGTATCTGTACAACCAGTTCTAGCCAAAGCTTTTCCCAAATCCATTTGGCGTTTTTCGTCGAGGACATGCTTTCTTGCCGCCCACGCTATTCCAATGGCGCTCATGCCGGACCGTGACGAGCGAGCATGATTCTTGGCGGTCGACAGTCTTTCATTCCCCTGAAAAGTGGCGCCGCCTTCCCGTGATCAGGGTCATTGCGAGGAACTTCGTGGCTGCGCGGCTGAGAAGGATTCTGGTCTCGAACACGTGCATTATTCTGACAGCCGTGTCAGTACATGTGTCCAGAGCTGTTCCCCTCGCACGTGTACATAGTAGTAAGACTCTCATCAGTCAGTCACCTGCAGGAAGCATGAGGTGGAGTTTGCTCCGGAAAAATTGGGTCTAGGATAACGATATGTAGTTCTACCACTTCCATCCCCACACGTCACCATACTGCACTGCACAATTGTCGATTCCGAGCACGATGCATGGTACAGCCGCTTGAGCTGCAGCACCGCAACAACCGCTTCCAAACAGCCCCTACCGCCGGTTCCATAGTATCACCAAGCAACAGTGCAGTCGCCACGTGCGTTCCGCGAAACCGCCAACGCCTCGCTGAGAGAATCACAACTTTCCAAGCAACTATCCCGCCATTTTTCCAACCGAACCTGGCCTGAGCTTGAGCTCCCTCTCGTCTCCAATATGTTGTATCAATAATTATCACAGAATCTCCGCTCAACTCGCCGTAATCAACACATAACTAGTAATAGCATTCATCCGCTCCGCACTGAGCTTCATACCAACCTTCAACAATTCCTGCGCCACCTCACTATCCTTTTTCTGCAGCTCTTCCCACTTCTCGGGGGTCAACAGCCACGCAATGCAATCCGTTTCGGCGTAGACGCTGCATGTTCTTTCGGTCTCGCTGAAAAATGGCAGTTCTCCGCACGTCGTGCCTGCCACAATCGATTCGTAGTAATTGCCTTGCTCGAGCGAGTAGTCCGCACGAAGCAGTCCAGATTGGAGGAGGTAGAAGCCATCCGGTTTATCGCCTTTCCTGTATAGGAGCTGCCCTTTCGTCAATTCTCTCCTCGCGAAGTATGGAACTGCTCGGAACCAGAAGTCCTCGGTCTTGGTTGTCAAGTCCTGGAAGGCTTGCAAGATCAGCGGCAAAGGCTGTTTGAGACTCTGCCACCTGTTTTGCTCGGGTTGGTTCACCTCTGTGATGGTCTGCGCGGCGGCCGCATGTCGAGCAAATGCACGCGGTGAGCCCACAATGCTGTCTAATTGAGAAATTGGCGATGGCTTGTGCTGTTCGGGAATTGCCATCGGAGGAGAGTCTCCGCCTGTTCTCAAGCTCTGCGACTGCTTCTCCGTCAGTGTGATGAGAAGGGCATTTTCGCACGCCTCCAGAGCACCATTCAGGTTCTCAAACACTTTCGGTGGCGGGGTCTCGTCGCTCTCCTCAAACAGGCCATCTCTTTGCAGATTGCGTCCAACATCGTCGGTGAGGTTGACCCCAGCAACGACTAATTCTACATCCCTTCGCCTAAGAATGCGGTGCATGCGTCCAAAGGCCTCTGCTGCTGAGAAGTCAATGCCGGTAACGTGGGAGAAGTCCAATACCAGGTATCGAATGGGCGCCTGAGCAAAAGTCTCCGCGTCTATAGTTGCACGGACTCGTTTCTCCACGTCCACGATACTGCCGAAGAACAGGTAGCCTGCAATCTTGACAACCCGAATCTGAGGTCCGACGCGATGAAGGTATGCCCGTTGCCTGGCATGACGGCGCACCGTTGACTCGGCAATCTCGCCGGAGAACTCTGCTCGGATTACAGACTTTCTTGACGTCTGCACGACATAGACCAGGCATGCCAAGCCGATGCCGATGGCAACGCCCACGACGAAGTCATAGATACCCATGACAACGGCGATAACGAAGATCGTCAAGTATTCCAGGTTGGCCAATCTTCCACGCGTGTCCCAGAGTGCTTCTTTCGCCAAGTCTATTCCTAGGTAGTAGATAAGTGTCCCCACGACAATCACTGGTACGTAACCAATGACAACAGGTCCGATCATCCAAAGAACGGTCGTTGCTGCGGCAAGCATATAGCCAGCGAGTCGAGAGTCGCCACCAGTATCCATGAACAGTACGCTGTTCACATAGACCAAGTAGTTCTGGATACTGCCAACGCATCCTGACAGCGTGTTGGAGACTCCGTGCATGATCAGCTCCCGATTGAGGCTCACGTTGTCTTCCTGCATTTTCATGGCCAGATTCGGGATGTTGATCGGCACATGTAGGATGCCAAAGAAGCACAAGGCCAGCTGAGAAGGAATTGTCATGATGACAGCCTTCCAATCCACGATGCTGAACTGGTAATAGCTGTAAAAGTTGTAGAAGGTCGTGTCAGCAGCTGGGCCTTCAAACACCCATCCAGCTTCGCGCAACTTCTCCATGTTGAGCGACGGTACGGCGATAGTCACGATGTAGAAGATGGCGGCAATGGCGATATAGTATGCCGGTACCAAGAATGGCTTGTCGTAGTACCGCTTGATGACGAGAAGGAGTATCGCAAGCACCAAAGGTGGCAGCCATTGAGCAATACTCATTGGGGCAATCAGCTTGTCGAACACCTCTTTTGTAGGTTCTAAGTTGCCGTCTAGTCGAACAGACACTTCCAAGCCTGTTAAGAAAAGGAAGATGCCCACGCCACCTATGCAACCGACCAAGATGGAGTGCGGGAAGAATGAGACGAGGTTGCCCAGTCGCGCGGTTCCAAGACCGAAGAAGACGATTCCTGTCAAGATAGAGCTCATGGCGTATGAGGTGATGACTGTAGCTCTCAAGGCATCCGGATTTTCGGTTCCCATTCGGGCCATAATCATATATGTCATCTTGTGGAAGAATGGAACGACCTCAATCATCTCAGAACCGACACCTCCTCGAAAGATGCTGCCTGTAGAGTACACCAGCTGCGAAACAATGCAGCTGACATAGAACATGGACACTCCGTCGGCGCCCATTTGTGAGAACACTTCCTCGCCGAGTGGGAACAAGATGATTCCGTAGGAAAGAGCATCCAATAAATTAAGCAACAGCCCCAGGAAAACCGAAGGCAAAGTGCTTATGGGCTGCACAATCGCTGCCTGGTACATCTTGCGAGCATCCCAGCTCTTGGGGTTTGCGACGGTCTTCACGCTGTGCTTGGCAGCATTGACAGATGGAGTACGTGGGACCCATCTGTTCCAGAACCCTCGGACGCCTTCTCTGGCGACTGGCTGACCCTCAGCATCCGGCGTGGTGCCATATCTCTGCTTCCGGTACGAGGAAATCCTTTCGCGGGGCAATAGAGGCACTCTCGCTGATGTGTCGGCATCGTCTTGATCCTCAATGGCTTGTGATTGACGGGTGGATGATCGGCGAAGTCCCGTGCCTTGAGAAGGCCTCGTTCCGTTCTCATTGTATATCAACAACGCATCGTTACCAGAGGACGACAAGCCTGGAAAGTCAGATCCCCGGTGCTCACTTGGCTCGTCCGGCGTCACTGGCTCGCTCTGTTCTTCGATGGGGTCATTCACGGAGGAGAGCTGCTGCTTGTTGGGTTCCAGCTGTTGGAAGTGCTTTGCCATTTCAGAGTCGCCCAAGAAGGACGACGACAATTCTGCCGTCTGCTCGCGAACGCCAGAGGAGGAGTATTGGACATCTGCGAGTAGTGAGTGGGTTTCCGACAGAAAGTCTAGATAAGGAGCTCGCGTACCTTGTAATTGGCTGCTGTGATTTACATTATGAATGTGAGATCTGCTGGGAAGGCTGTTGCCATAGGCAGAAGTGATAGAGTGTGCTCTTGCGCGATGCCTGGTACCGGAGGAGGCGCCGTCAGCTGCAAGGTCGTCCACGTCTCCGGCGCCTGATAGTGCAGACATCCTCCGCCGCTTGAAGTGCCGGAAGGAGGACATTGTCGTGCAAAAGTAAGACGATCACGCCAGTGCCAGTGCCAACAAAGTCTCCTCCCTCGCCCGGCGCTGGGCGGGCCAACAAGCACAGACAGACGTCCAGCGAGGTCCTCCACGCTCAGCTCCTCATTGCTCCGACTGGCTGGCGAACGGGCAGTCACAAGCTGGCAGACGGAAAGAGATGCGAAAGCTTGCAATGATCAAGGATCACAAAAAGAACGCGCAACGTCTACTGGCAGCCGAAATGCACAGAAACTGGCTTTGCGCCCACGCTCACGGCAATCAAGTTGCTAGCGGCAGCTACCCGAAACTCTCGCTGCCCACAACACATGAAGAGAGACGCCCGCAATTCGTTCGCACGCTGAGGAACCCATTGGGGCCCGCAGATGGCGAAATTTTTCGTCAGGCTGCGTGCTGCAGAGAAGCAACTGGAGTCGGAGGCCCCATGCAACATGCGAGACCAATGCGATGCATCGCCGGCGGGCCCCAGCCCTGCATTGCCCCACAGCCGGGTCTGGAAAGCGAGACCATGCTTTGCGTGCGTGCAGCACCACCTGGCACGCATATTCTCACGCACATTTGACGAGGCCATTTGGGTGCCTCGTCATTCCGCCTGATGAGGCATATATGCACAGGAGTGGGAGCTATGAGATTCTCAAGCGTGAGGCTAACCCTCTCTGTGGGATTCGTGATATTACCGCAGGCATGACGATCACAGTGCACCAGGTGATCTCCTGGCGGTGATCTCCATGCTACGATGTCGGAAGCTCTATCCCCTCTTCCTCCGCCATTCGCAATATGAATTCGCGCACCGACTTGTCCGGGGCTAACTGTATGGGCAACTTGCCTTCACTGTCTCGTTTCGAGCCATCTGATCCAGCCTTCAACAATTCCACGGCTGTTTGTCCGTGTCCCTCGGCAATGGCGTGATGCAATGCCGTCAACCCGTCAACATCTGATCCATTGACGGGACTGCGATGCTCCAGCAACAGCTTAACAATGGGTACGTTGCCGACCGCTGCAGCTCTGTGGAGGGGCATTTGTCCGCGCCTGTCCTTGACCCTGGCACTGGCTTTGTGAGCAATGAGCTTCTTCGCCGTGTCGAGGTTCGACTTGGATGCAGCAAAGAACAGGGCGGTTTGTCCATTGTTGTTCTTGACGTCTGGGTCGGCGCCCTTGTTGAGCAGCAGATCCACCATCTCGTCGCCGTCTTTCAAGCTCGCTGCCATCATCAAGGCCGTCCATCCACTTCCATCTTGTGCGTCGACATCGAACCCCTTCACGTCTGACAATATCTCGACAACGGCGGTCCGATTGTAGGACGCGGCGTAGTGTAGCGGGAGTCGATCGTCATCGTCTCGTCTGTTGGCGAGTTTCTTATCGGCGTTCAGCAGCGATTCGACCTGTCGTGCTGGCTGTTGTTAGACGAGTTGACATGTTCTCTTACCTTTGTCCTTCTGCTTACTCTGACCTTCGCGACAGCTCGCGTGAAGTGCAAATTTCGAAGCTTGCTCCTCGTCCATCGCGTTGGCTTGAAATCTAGAACCACGAGCCACGCGTTTGACAAGCGAACTCTGACGCAATATGAAGGGCGGAAGTTGCCGGAAAGCGCGCTAGTACAAGCGACCGGATAAGATCTTGAATTCAGCGAAGAAGGCCCGAGGGGAAGAGCTCACTTCAGTCCAGCCAGAGCGATCCACGACGCCAGAAAATCTGGTGATTGCTTTTCGTGCCGTAGAGAATCTTCGATCCAGTGCAAGTCCGGGCGTCGCTACTGACAGGAGCGCCTCAACCGTGCTCCTGCATCGAAAGAATAAACCGGATCAATGCACCTCATGAAGTGGTCTCGTCGTCCACTCCCGTCCAGGCTTGAACCGTCTTATCGGCAGCTAGCTTGACGTGAGCGTCACCTGGGTGGACTCGCAGAGTTTTGTTGTAATACGAATCGACAACCTGCAGATTCGGAGATATCCAGGAGCCTCCTTCTGTATCATTGTGAAGCTGTAGTCGATACTCGACCTGGCTTCGACTGAGCGGCGTAAGGCTGAGAGCACGATACTTGGGTCCGCTGAACCCGAAGTCGTCGTTTGCTTCCATCGTCAAAGCAAACGTGAGGTAATGAGTAGAGGGGTTCTCAAGATGGTAGCGTAAGATGGGGCTCGCACCCGTTTGACCACGTTCGATCGTACAGAGCACCCTAGGCTCCGACGTAGGGACTGTGAGGCGAGGCACAGCAATGATCGTTTCTGCCGTTTCAGTAGCAGTCCCTACCGACCACGTTGCAATCAACGAAAGGTCGATATGGCTTGCTCGGCGATCATCCAGAGAAAGCTTTTGTGAAATAAGCTCGAATTCCGACATGTGCCTCGCCTGCGCCGTAAGCAGCACTTCGTTGGTTCGTGTAGCCTCCGCAACGGTGCATAACACATCACCCTGTACCTCGTGCACAACAACTTCCAATGTGCGCAGCAGAACATCTTGATCGGTCAGCGATGACAATTGAGCGCAAAATCCCCATTGTTGCTTAATGCCAGTGGGGATGTCTGTGTTGGTATTCGAGAAATAGCTCGGCCATGGGTCCGGATTCCATCGAGGTAAGAACGTAAAGGTGGCTTCGAAGGCAGGCACGAAGGACAGATCGAAAGTGACAGCTTTCGACAGAACGGTGTCGAGATCTGATTTCAGAGCGTACTGCACCTCCAGCGTCAAAGCGATGCTCGATGCTTCAGTGGGTGCTTGTAAGAGAAGTTCTTTCGTTGTACTCGAGGACGCAGAGAGCTCCGATATTACTGCCGGTGCACCAGAAGCGTCGTCACTAGCCCATTTCAGACTCGTTGCTGGGTCGTCGGTGGTGCCAACAAGCGCGGGTGTGATTGTACCGCTTATGCAATCGGTTTCCTCGTTGAACACGTTCACGCGCAGGCGTATATGCTCGTCAGTGAAGTAATTCTTTCGCGGCTCTAACAGCGAGATCTGCAGTTTCGGTGGCTTCGGCAATATTGTAATTGCTTTGGGGTCCACGTGAGGAAGCAACACACTGTCAGCTTTTTCGTCGCCCCGAACCTGCCACCGGTTTAGAGGTAAGACGCAATGATCTGCCAGAACATGCTCCAGATTGAAGCTGGGTTCTTTGACATAAATGATCACCTCGTCGATGCGGCACACCTGCGCCTCACGAAGCATGATCTCGAACTGAAAAGTCTTGGGACTCTGTGGGCTGAAGAGTAAGTCTGCTGTGACATCGGAGCTGCCGCTATCGTGCTCAGCAAACGATGGCAAGATCGTCAGTTCCGGTGCTGTCGAGCTTTGCGTGCTGTCAGACTCGTGATTAACGTGCACCTGCTTCTTCCCGAGTCGAATATGGACGGACGAGAGCTGTATCGGCTTCGCCGTCGTGGCAGTGTTCAGCATCAATGTCAGCTGACATTGTTGCGACTCACCGACATAACTGCTCTGCGTTGCGAAGGCAAACGACACAACGAAAGGACATAGCCTGTCTCCGTCTCTGTTTGTCAATGCGATAGCGCCATTCTCGGACGGCGCGGGCACGCAATTCATCAAATCCAGCGGTGTGTCCGATGAACCATCGCTTGCAATAGCAAGGAGTTCCCATGTCACGGCTGGTATCATCGAGGAATATTGCTCCGTGTCTCCTTGGCGTGCACAGTCAAGAAGCATACGCAGTAGACGTGCAAATGGGATGTGCCACTCGTCTTCTCGCCATGTGCAGCTTTCCCATATTTCCATCAGTAGCTTGATGGCATCCGAGGGTTGGCCTGCCGAAATCAAGTCTTCGGCAAGTTCAAGTCTTATCTGCTCGCTCATACGCAATTGCTGACGAGCGGCGAATTCCTTGGACGCTTGCGTGCAAGCAGTTCCAAGCTCTGCGACATGATCGTGGCCTCCCTCCGCGGATACGGACATTTCCTCGTGAGGGTCGGGTACGAGATATGCATCGTACGTTTTCCAGCGATTCGCTACTGACGAGGCTGGCGATTGCCCTGGTGATAAGCGGTCCTCATCTGGAATAGCCAGAGCCCTTACCCATCGAGCTCGAATGCCTTGAGAAAGAAGCCGGAGCCAGTAGCCTGGATGATGCAGCAAGTCCCACGGACGTAGTCGCTCTGTCGCTAAAGCAACTCTTTCTGGTTCGACAAACACTGCTAGTTCCGAAGAACTTTCAGGGGGAGGTCTTTGCAAGGAAGGGACCTCAGCACGCTGAATCAACTGTGACATGATGACAGCCCATCTACCCTCCCAAGCAGCCCAGCTATACGTTCCTGATCCCTTGCCTCGCAGGTCGATCAGGTCTTTCATGCGGTGCTTATAACTCATCCATGATTGGACAGCGCCTGTGGTTTGCCCCAGCCACAATTGACATCGAAGGATTCGCAAAGCAGTCACGTCTGACAACAATCTTGCTTCGTTCCATCTTGGGGACCACTAGACATCAGACGGTTAGTCAGTATTCACTCCAGGACTAGTGACTGATACATCATGCAAGCCGAACTTACATTTGTCGTCGTCTCGAGGACACCGCCCTCAGTACTGAAGAGTTCTTCCAGAGCGGCAGCGAAATGTCGCTCAGCTACATCCATTTCCTGTCTGTATTCCGCGAACACGGCCTGCTTGAACTCGTATCGCACATTCCAACCAGATTGGGTCGTCGCTTGAGATGCTCCACCTACTGGCGTGTGCGATAGGGGAGGAGGACCACCTCTCGCTTTCTTGCGCCGGGCATGCTTAGTCAAGTCTCGGTAATAGTCTACACATTGCGGCTGCAAGACCTTCATCATGTCATGAACGAAAGTCTCAATCTCAGCATCTGAGCCCATTGGAGGCATGAAGAATAACCCCGACTTGGAGTCCAAGTTTGTTGCCCTGCGTATCATGCCCAGCCGATCTTCCAGGTCCGGCGCTTCGAGAATACTTCGATCGCTAATGAGCAATACTGCAAAGCGGGTCTTGAACATAGAGCGGGTAAGAGCATTGCGGATAGCATTGATGTCTCCTCTCAGGCGCTCATCCTGCGAAGCCTCGTTGGCACTGATCTGGAACGCAGCCAGCACGAGGCAAGGCACTTGCTCTTGATGTTTGTGCAACCACAAAGGCGTGAAAACGCCATCAGGGAAGACTGGCGAGCCTGGCGACAGAGGTGACAACGGGGAGTGCAATTCGGTGTTCCTCGCAACATGCGGACCTTCTGCTCCCGGTGACTGTGGTAAGGGGGCAGCTTTCCGGGGCGGAAGACTGTAAGTCCTGCCGACAGCTTTGATCTTGAATCGAATGCTACTTGTGGGGCCAGGCTGGGCTGAAGAGTTCCAGGCACGGTCTGTGCCGTCTAACGATCGGAACGCTTGCAGAAGTCGCTTTGCTTGATCTGAATGGCATTCTGGCGATTCGGTCGAAATCCGGGCGCCAGATTCCTGTCGGGCAGGAGGCGACTTGGCCGAATCGCGGTCCAGCTGTCCCAAGCCAGACAGCAATACCAGCGGCAGGTTGTGCTGGACATAATCAGGTGGATAGGCCTCCATGCTGGCCTTGAGAGTGCTATCACCGCTGCTGCATGTCGGCGTCGGTGTAACACGTTGTTGGTATTATGTTGACAGCAGCAAGATGTTTGACGCCCGGTCTGGAAGTTCACGCACGCCTGCCCTTTTGGCGAGCTGCCCATGAAAACTTGATTAGGGGGCATCAAAACAGCAGCACATCGGCAACAGACCCCGAGCTCCGGTCAGCTGCATCCCGCCCACGTTCTGCCAACGCGACACGACCATTCGTATATGCCCAAGTTCGTTGTCGCCCACAAGTCCGGCGCTCACAGACTCGCGGCGATCGCGCTCTATCGCGCCCTGCTCTCGCAATGTAACAAACTCGACATTCCAGCCCAGCGCCGCTACGAACTGAACAATGTCGTCCGATGTCGTTTCGCAGGCTTCCGACACACGACGTCGCACCGCCAGTTGAAGCTATTGTTCGAAGCTGGCTACGAAGCCATTGACCATCTGGATGCTGCAGTGGCCGGCGATGCGGACAGCAAGCAATATGTGCTGGATCTGCTACAGAGGGCGCCGAAGAATGTGAAGAACGGGCCCTTGATCACGCGGCGCTCGATTAGCGAAGAGTACAATGAGCCTTTTGACTACAAAAGTGAGAGCACGGAGACAGATAACGCTGCGGTCGTGGAGGATGCGGCTAGCACGGGTACGCGTTGCGAGGTCGTCCTGGTCAAGCGCAACAGCGACACTGGCCGTATCACAGAAGGGCTGTCCCAAGGCGACGTGATCAGGCCGCCAATCTCGAAATATGTCTTCGACTCAACAACGTTGCGTGACACAGACTCGCCGCCCAAGTTTCAGTACCGCCCAGCAGACGCAGCGACCATTCCCCCTTCTCCACCTTCCGTTCTTGAGCATGCCACTCCCAGAGAATGGCTGGGCGGCTCCGGGCAACGGCACATCCCCAAGGTCTTCAGCGCCAACGCCATACCGGTCTTACGCATGAAGAAACCTCAGCCATTGGCTTTGACAAGGTATCTCAACTCTCGCATCAAGCAGCGCCAAAAACGACACGACTTGCGACATCATTTGCAGGAGCAGGAGGGTATCGCAGCTCAAGAGGACGAATGGGATGACATATTGCTTGCTTATGCTGGTATCAGCGATGCCGGCTCTCATGCAATCAGTCGGTCTCGGACCTCGCCTCAGGAGCCTCGCTGGGGTTCGGAGGTGAGCAGGTCTGTGAGAGAGGTGAATGCCTACCTGAACGAGGAAAAGGCAAAGAATCGACTCATGGCAGAGAAAATGTATGCTGTCGTCGATCGAGAAGAAAGCCTGGCAGAGCAAGAGAGGCAAGAGGATAAGAGACGGAGGAACGAGATTGCGGAAGGGCTTGCGGGATTGAGTGGCATGGTTGGAGGTAGCGGTAGTGCTGATGACACATTCTCTCGTTCCACTAGCTGAAGATGACTTGGTTCCGGAGTCGAACCCTCTACGCTATCACGGATCCTGCAAGACATCATACGTGCTGGTGCTCAACAATCTCAGACTACTGCGCTTCCAAAGAATTCGGGATTCGACCAACAAACAAGCACAATCTCGCCAACATTCTCCGTCGTTGCACACGTCTTCTTCCTGCCACTTGCACCGCTGACAACATGCAATTGTCCATCAAGGAGTCGGATAGGCGCGCGCTGGGATGCGAGTTGGCGTATTTGGGCCGGCCGACGGCTCATACATGTTTCCGGCTTCTGTGAGATCCATAACTTCTATGCCGCAATAATCGGTGTAGTGATGGCGATGATATTTTGCACATCGGTTAGATGCAGTGGCCCATGGCGAAGTCACCGCAGCGTCTTTGACTTTGCCTCCCGCAGTTGTCAGACCAGTGCGGACGCGGTTGAGGAAGTCGGCAGGGCCATTGCGATCAGCATGCGGTTCGCGAAGTCCGGAGCCTAGGACATGTTAGTAGTGCGTCTCCAGTCATGCAGACCATTACATACCCTGCCCCTTCCACACATGAAGGTCGACGATCACTTTTCTCAGGTTGTTACCCCAAGTGGTGTGCTCCCAGACCTCAGCCGCCAAGTCAGTAGGAAAGCGGTCCGATAGCTCGACTTTTTCGAAGATGCTGTCCAAGACCTTGTTGCCAAAGGCCTCGTCGCTCAGAGACTTTGCTAAGACGTATAGCAACATCAGGCGATGCCATTCCCTGTCTTCGTGAACCGTCTGCTCCCCGTCGTCAATATCGTCGATGTCGCCATCCCACTGCGACCAGATTTTGCCTGTGTACAAGTAAAGGCGCCAGATGGCGACGAGCTCTGGGTCTTGGTCTACAAGGTGGATAAGACCGTTGAGCCTCGCCGGAACATTGTACAGCCAGTGAGCTGTGGGAAGCGCCAGTGTGTCCGTATGTAGAGTTATAAAGTGCGGTTCTGGTCCCACAAACAGGAACAAGATCTGCTGGCCCAATCTGCAATCCAAATTAGCTCAATGCTGGAAAGACTGTCGAGGGCCTGGATTACGCACTTGGGTGCGTCGGCCAGAGGCGCGCGGCAACGAGCGAGTGCAGCTTCAAGGTCAATGACCTTTCTCTTGAGTAGTTCAACCTCGTCAATCCTCTTTCGCTTCTTGCCTGTCGATGGCGGTGAGAGCATCTTGTTTGCGTGTCGAAGCAAGACCGGGTGGTGGCGCGTGCTGGTTGTGACGAGAGTGAACAATGAGAAGCGGGTGGGGAACATTAATAGGTACGCAAGTGAGGTTTGGTTCAACAGCTGACTAGCCAATGTGAAGTGAGGTTTCTTTGAGCAGCTGCCTAGCCAATATGAGGTTGGCAGTTGATGCAGTCTAACGTTGCGCCGTTGGGCTTCTTTTGAGTGAACGAGGAAGGATACTTCTGTCGATATCTTAAGGTCAACCGGACAGGAAAACGCGCTTCACCAAGAACTCTCCGAAATCACTGTTTCCAGTCGTCTGCGGAGTGCCAATGCAGCGCTGCAATCTGTTGCCTGCATTCAGAGAAAGCCAGTTGCCAGCATCACCAGGTCGCTCGCCTTCATCGCCTGCAGGCCATTTCTTTCTCGTGCGTCGATCAACGACACACATCCCTCGTGTCCATTGTCCAGATGTCTCCACGCGCAGGTCTTCATCTTTGAGAATTTCCCAGCCCGACACGTCAGTAGCCATACAATACCAGATACAGAGCGGATCATGCAAGTGCAAACCGACCGCATCACCGGAGACGTCCTGCTGCAGGCTCTCCACTTTGTCGAACGTTGATGTGAGAAATGCCGTCGCCCACTCCGCCAGCGGCGATGCAGCGCTCACGAGAGGCTCACTCAATGTACGGAACAGGCCGCGACTGAGTGCATGACGTTCCGTGATGTCAAGAGAAAATAATGTGACCTTCAGTTGACGTGAGAGCTTTTCCGGATAATCTGCCAGGTATGGCGGTGGTGCCTGATCAGCCTGCTGCCCAGGAGGGGCGGGTGGTACTGGTGGCATGGTCGTTTTCGGCGTGGGAGAAGACAGTGCGTACACTCGAGCCGCAGCTACTGCATCTGCGAATGTGTTGAACTCGGCCACTGCATTGAACACATTAATTTGCGCATGGCGAAGGACCTTGGACTTTACTTACCTGGTGTCATCTGGCAAACGATAGACCTGCGTTAGCAAAAGTTGCTTGTCCACAGACACTCCGAAACTAGTCACTCACGTTGCCTTTCTCATCAACGTTGCCGCCCATAACTACCACTTCCTTGGCTCTGAGGAAAGTTTCTGGGTCTTGTGCTGCAGCATGTGCAAGATTGGTCAGCGGGCCGATTGCAACAATCGTAATCGTATCTTCAGAGAAGGTACTTTCATCAGCATCCATTATGTACGACTGCCACATCGATTTCATGCTTACCTGGCTCGTTTTCTCTGAGCAAGCGGAGGATCTCGTCAACTGCTGGTATTTTCGACGCAGTGAACATTGCGCCTTCGTTGCGCAGCTCACTTGCAATGATCTTATCGGCGTCAGTTCCAGAGCTCGCAGCTTTGTCAAAGAGGCCCTTCCACGTCTCGTTCGGGGTAAGATGAGGATGCTGCCATCTTGTCAGTCAATGATCTTTGTTGCCGGACTCTCAAATCTCCCACTGTTCCATGAATGCCTCCAAGACCATCTCTTCCATCTAGAAAATGGTCAGCTCCTGGTAGGGAAGCGAACACGGGAGAGAAGCTCACGAAAGAAGTCCGCCATCAACATTTGATCAGTAAGTGGATGATCGCTGCCAACAGCAACGATGGGCTTCGTTTTGCGCAGAGCGTCAAAACCCAGGGGCTTGCCTTGAGCTGCTCGCCACTCGATCTCTTTCTCAATATGGAAGAACATGGAAACGACATTTCTTAGACAGTTTTCCACGTCGATATTGCCATAGGTGATCGATAGAAGTAGTACTTCGAGTTCTTCCGGCAGGGCAGAGAGTGCCAGTAACATTGCCATAACATCGTCCACGCCCTTTCGTCTTGTTAGCATCATCTCGACAAAAACAGCTGTTCATCTCACTGGGTCGGTATCTATGATGACTTTTCGAGCCATGGCTGTGATTTTGCTGATGAAAATTTGTGCTTGGAGGTTGGTGAGTAGAACTCCAAAAGAGAGAGACCTCCAATTCTCCACGGGGCTCCAGAGCACTAATGGAACATCGGCAAACGAAATCTGTGCTGGAGGATGATTGTTACGTACAGAGCAAAGAGGCGCTTGGCGTCTGATCGCAGGTCGCCGAAACCAGCAGCCAGGATCTGACTCATGCCTAAGGCTGCACACAGGAGAAGCTTGGCACTACATTAGAAAATCTCTCCAGCTGCGCAACTCTGTTCTTTTTCCTTCAACAATGTCTTTAACCAGGCCACTTTTAGAGTCTCGGTGCGAACGTTCAGTGTTTGTGCAGGTCCCTCGAGGCCTCTTTGCGTGCTCCGGTGACCTCAGATTGAAATACACTTGTCTGGATAACCTGACAAACCGACTCGCGGTTTGCCCGATATCCTCCAAGCGTGACAAAAATTTATATACATGCGCGAATCGGCGCTCACTTGATGCCTTGGGACCGCTGCTTCATCTTCAATCTCAGCAGATTGGCCTTTGGGCAAGATACGGTGCTCGCGTCATCGCCTTCCTTCTGGTAGAAGAGGTTGCAACACTCGTATCTGGACGTGGCTGGGTCAGCGAATGCACGAGCGCGAGTTTTGTCGCATGTCTCACAGCGCGTTGATCTGCAAGCCCAGTCAGCGCGGTCTTCGTTCATCAGCAGCAAGAGAGCGTCTACCTGTTTCTGGCACTTCTCCTCCTTGTAGTTGTTCTTCTGTATGCAGTCTATAACGTGAATTAATGCGTGGCGGCCATTGACGGCATCCGCATACTCACCTTGAATTGCACAAGCTTGCGGGTGGCAGGGAGGGTCCGTCTTCAGACCGTCTTCAGGCGTTGTGGGCTTCACTTGATCATCAGAAAGTGAAGTGACGCGCTTGAGAGGAAGTGCACATACCATTGTCGCGTACAGTCCCGTTGCTCTGCTGGTGACTACTCGAACGAGCAACAAAGCAATCGTGACGCTCTTGGCGCGTTCCGGTCCTTCTTTCCCCACTCTCGAGGCTTCGATTCTACGTCAATCCAGTCCAGCGTTGTCGCACAAGGAAATCTGATTCGCAACACGCGCACACACTGTTTGCTCACTTCGCTCTTCGTAGTAGCAGCAGAAGAGCCTAGAAGCCACCGGACAAGGTCAGACGCTGAGTCGTGGTTGTTGCCGCTGCAGCGGATGCGACTGCCACTTGCAGATCACTTCCACCTTCCGAGCTAACGACAATTCACAGCACTCGCGCCACAAGGCTTCAACGCTTCAACTTCCAACTGAGCTTCACGCTCATTCACGTTAGTCAGCGGTCGACGGTATAAAACGCGCTTCGCTCTTCCGCCTCCAACGTAAACCCCTCCAACCACTTTCTTCCACATCGAAACCAACGCGGTACACCCTCCGACCCCGCTACCACCCACGCTCGAGTCCACGATGGCAGAAAACAACGGCACACCTCCTGCAGATCAACCCGATGCGCAGCAGCCTGCGAGCGAGCACTTGAACATTAAAGTGACGGATGGCAACAACGAAGTCTTCTTCAAGATCAAGCGCTCCACACAGCTGAAGAAGCTCATGGATGCCTTTTGCGACAGACAGGGCAAGAGCCCACAAAGCGTACGCTTCCTGTTCGACGGACAGCGTGTCAACGCGACGGATACGCCGGATGTGGTGAGTAGTTTTGCAATTAGATTCAAAGAAACACACGCTGACATTGTGCGCAGCTCGACATGCAAGACGGCGATTCGCTCGAGGTGCACCAGGAGCAGATCGGTGGCTGCTGATCGTCACGCGAGAAGGATACGAATCAAAACAGCGGCTGAGCTCTCGGTTGGATCAAGAGAGATATTTCCGAGTGGCTATCGAGTGCTACGAGAAAAGGACGCTTGTAAACGCGTCGCTTGCCATCTACAGGCAAGCACACATTGAGGTCGGGGAGCAGGTGCGACCACGGACACTTCAGCCTTTAAGATGGGCACAAGGCGCGGCGTCATGGAGTTCCAGTTCCGCGCACAGTCAACTGTGCACGGCACTTCGCAGATAGCTACACTGCCTGAATTTCAAAATCAGTTTCTATGCCACAGTCTCATGTGAATGTCGATCTGCAAATGAAGCAGCCAAACAGGTTGAAGCCCACGATGAGCACACAGGCTAGACTCGAAAGTCACAATCATTCAAATTGGGTATAGTGATAAACACGACTCGCTCCTCCAACTCCTCGCTGTCACACATATCTGATCCTCCCTCATGTCAATCATCATATCACTAAAATGGTGCCTGCTGAGGCTTTTGTGTTGTTTTGGGTGTGATTGCAGCTAGCGTGTGCGAAATCATGGTCTGAATATCCTCCATTCCATCCGTCTCGAGCGAGTGCATGAGTTCTTGCTGCTGCATTTGGGTGAGGCCTTCGCCGAAGACTCCCGTGTCCATATCCCAATACTGCGGGACATACGGCTGTTGGTCTTGACCATTTGGGTCTTGGTCGAACCCGCCCGGGAAGGGATAAGCAGGGTTCGTTGGATCGAAAGCCTCGTGCGTATATGGGTTAAGATGTTGCTGAGCCGGCAGTGTGGAAGTATTAAGCATGGGCTGCTGCTGTGGGGCGGTCCATCCAGGCACTGTGATATTAGGCATGAATTCCGGTAGGCTATTGAATTGTTCGCTGTGGTAGTGGTGCTGAGGCTGGTACTCCATCGATCCGATCGTTGTGATCGACTCAGAACTCTGTTGATGGTGACTTCCTGTGCTGGATAAATGCCTCGGCGGTGTGGGTACATTGCTGAAGTTTGAATCGCTACGATATGGCAGTGGTGGAGGTTCTTCGATACTGCCCCTTGCCGCCTGGTGATTGATGTATCCGAACGGAGGCTGCTTCTCGGGTGGCGTCGCCACAGATTGCGTGCTAAGCGTAGCCGGACTGGTCGCCCGTGACCGGCTGTCTGGGAACATCGACCCTGGGGACGCCGCATCGGAGGGCGTGTTGGCGGATATGGGTACATCGCCCTCTTTGTCATATATCTTCATGATCGCAAAGATGAGCTTTTGGTACAGCTGAACGGCAGAAGCCACACCAGGCCAACGTTCCGAGGCCTGCTGAATAGCCGTCATTGCAATGGCGAGGTGCCCCTCGACTGATTCACGGGTGTACTTCCGTCGCACTTCCACGTAGCTCAAGGACCAGAGCATAGTATTGATTGCCATGAAGAGCGATTGTGTGAAGATCCACGTGAGGTCAACGTTTCTCTTCGCAATTTGCCCTCGCTGCATGTAGATGTTGTACTCGCAGGCTTCGTAACATTTGAGAGCAGCTTCCACCGACGGTCGAGGCACTTGGGGAGATGGCCGATACAGAAATACGATCATGGTATTGTAGCGCCCGATGAACCAGACCTTGTCGAGACCGGCACCTTCGTCTTGGGAAGGCGCGGCATCCCTCCATGCAGTCAATTTTGCCTCCATACGAATGAACCATGGATCGCTATCGCTTTTCGGCTCTGGCCTTTTTTTCTGATACAATTTTCTCCGAATCTCGAGCTGAAGTAGCCGCATCTTGAAGAAGTGTATAGCGACCCATTTCTTGAGAGTCGGCCGCTGTGCAGCTGGATTGATGCCCTCGGGTGTGATGAATTGATCGTCACAAGTCTCGAACCAGCCAACATCGATGTGGTCTTGACCTGTCGCGAGCATGCCGGGTCTGCCGATCGAATGGGCGAGGCCCCACTCCATGACCATGATGCACCAGAATAAGCGCCGCCTCAGATCGATCTCAAGACAATCGGCAGTGCCATCCTGCTGTCCTCTCGTAATTGTCTTCTCCTCTGTGAGACCTAGCGCCTGCAGCAAACGTACTGCGATGCCCACCACGTAGTATATTGCAGTGCGTGTCGGCGTCAACAGAGAATACTCTGCCATGAGTGCGAAACACTGTAAGGTTTTCAAGTTCATCGGTCGTACGACGGCCTCCATGTACTTGAGGGCAGCCAAATAATAGCTGTCCGCCAGTCCTGCGTATTGCGTATCCATCTTCTGGAGACTGATTGCAATGACCATACGGCATACGAAATGCTGATACGGAGTGGCATGATCCGGCTGCACGTAAGCTGTGTCGAAATCTTTGTCTAGCGTGGGCTCGTGAAGTGCTGGATACATGGGCTGTACTTTCAGCTTGTATAGCTGCAGTAACAGATCGCCCAGAGATCGCATGGGTAGGTCCGAGGCAGCAACATCGCTGATCAAGGGATATATCTTCGAAGTTGGCTTTGCCTGTTCTTGCGCATACAACTCCTTGATCTGCCGCGCTTGCTGGTCCGGCACGATTTCTGTGATACTCTTTGCGTCGGTGAACTGCTTTGCCAGCTGCATGACCAGGCGGGTGATGGCGATGCCGCTGGAGGGTCCGAGATATTTCGATTCCTTCTCATCGTGCATGCGCACGTTCGCCGCGCGCATGAGAGCTTCGGGATCCTCATGGCCATCCTCATTCTCCACGCGGTCGAGCTCTTCCTCCAGCTCTCGGCATTTATGCTGTAACCAGACTACATAGTTGCGGTTGACATTGTGCCCTCGGGTGGAATCGTAGTACTCACAGATGGAATTCGTTCGCTCGCATGGTGTACAGCGTGGAAGGCCGGGATCGCATCGCGTCTTGCGCTTCACACGTTTGTCAACGTCTTGATCCTCGTCACAAGAGACACTCGGTGTGCTGGATTACCTGTCTACAGCGCGTGCACGCGGTCAATGTGTGAGCAACCTGACTCCCCGACGATCCATCCTCGGCACTTTCATGCCGCAGTGCGGCCTTTTTCCTCCCGCCGACATTGGTGTTCAGTGCGGCGAGCGGGTGAACTGCTGCCATGCTATGATCGATGGCAGAGGGTGCGCGATCGGTGGCGCATTGCGCGTTGCTTATCTCGCCACTTGCTGAGTGTCGTGGCCTGCGATTCGGCTTGGGAGCCGGCAAGAAGCTCTGTGGTGTCTGCGGCACTGGCGGGCACGTCGCTCTGCCGGAGGTGAGCGTGCGGTGATGATGCGCGCGCAATGGAAGATGTGGCAGCGGACTGGAGGTTGCGAAGCGACACGCTCATCAGACAGCACATTCCATATGGGCGCATATGAAGCTTCGGCGGTAACTAGTACCACCGTAAGACAGACCCCACCCGCGCAAAACGGAAGGGCTCACGGCGTGTCGCGCTCGCCATTCGCCAGGTGACGAGGGACGTGCCCGAGGCGAGTGCCGCGACACCGCTCCACGGCTCGGCCTGCGCGTAGGGCACACTCGGCAGAGCAGGCGTGCCAGTGGGCGCTGCTGGCGTGGCTGCTCGCGTCAATCACGGTGCAGGCCAGCAGCTGGGCGGCACGGACGAGGAGTGCGCTTCAGCTCCACGACACGCATGCTGCGAAGCAAGCAAGCAGTCTCAGCAGCGGACGGCGTCGACGTGGTGAGTGGGCATCGCCGTCAACGATCTGCCGAACCTGTCTGCATTCCACGCCTGCTCGAACCTTCCAAATTCGCGTATGCACATGCTGCCTTGCCTTATCGGCCCAGCTCTCACCAAAAGTGGGATCCGAGGTCGCGACTTCACTTGTTGATCTCTCCTTCCACGCTCTCGGATCCGCTCCGGGCACCGCTGCTGCAGGCCCAGACATTGCTGTCCTGTCCCTCGTGCGCTGCTCGTCGCGTGCAAGACACGACTTGACCAGCCAACTCGACGTCGTCCTTCGCGCCAATGTCGACACGAGTGGCTTAGCTGGTGGCACCCCCAGACGCAGCCGTGCTACAGGTACGTTTCGCCTGCAGTGCGCCTGCTTTTAGGGCTACATCGCCTGCGGGAGGCACTATGTGGACAGCACAGCGACATAAGCTGCGCCATGCCCTGCCTGTCGGTCGCGTATGTCTGCTGAGCCTGGCCCGCACTGTGGAACCCTTCTACAATCGACGAGCTGACAAGATGGCTCCAGGAAAATTCGACGCCAACGCCCTGATGCCTTTGGAAACCCCCATCCTCAAGGTCTCGCGGTATGGCTGTCTCCGAACGATCAAGGTGACGCGTGTCACTAACGCCGCGCTCTCGCCCTAGACCCGTCGCTGCATGCTCGAGATGCCGCAATGCCAAGATCAAGTGCGATGGGTGAGTTAATGCGAATGGCGCAGACACCACCGGAAGCACATTCGCTGACCTTTCGCCGCTTGGCCTTGAAGCAAATTGCCAGCTTGCTCATCGTGCGAGAAGAACGGAAGGGCTGCGGAATGTACCAGCACTAACGACCAGTTTGCACGCGGCAAAGAGCGCAGCTATGTGTCCACGCTGGAAACTCGGATCGAAAAGCTCAAAGAGAAATTAGAGGATGCCCGTGCCAGGAAGCCTTCGGTCGTGGACATGTTCGAGGATGACTCCGCCGCAAGACGTCAATCGTATCAAGTCCAGGAGCCACCGACTCCCAATACCCCGAACCAGACGAAGGCTATGAGGCGCAAAGAGGCCGCGACGATCGATGACTTGGTATCAGACTTTGGCTTCCTATCTGTCAATGCCACCGCACGAGACTTTTATGGCTTTACTAGTGCCATGTCGTACGCTCGACTTGTGCTCTGGGCAAGCTCGAAGGAACAACTTCCAAAGTCCATGTCACAAGAATTGCCTCCTCGCCATCAAGCAGTGTCTCTGATCCAGCACTACCTTAACAACGTCTTCGTCCTCTTGCCAGTCTTCGATGAGGCAAGCTTCTGGGGCTCTGTAGACAGAGTCTATTCACGCCATCAGCATTCAGCTGATGCACATGATCAGTACATGGTACGGATTGTACTGGCCATTGCGAGTGCTTCCATGTCCGAGCAGCGTGGCGACCAGCGCTACATGGAGGCCATAGGTCATATTTGCGCTGCTCTCAGTCACTCGGAAGATGTACTCCATCCTGGAGAAATTGCCAGTATCCAAGCTTTGATCCTCCTGACAGAGTTCGCGATGTTGGATCCTCACCACTTCGACTCGTGGGAATTGATTGGAGCTGCCTCCCGCGCAATGGTCGATCTTGGCCTGCACCAAGATCCTCCCAAGGGCACCGCGATGCCAAAGGCTAAGCTAGACTTGCGGCGACGAGTATACCACTGCGTGTACGCTCTGGATCGCTCCACATCTTTGGTGCAGACTCGCGCTTTTTCGTTCTCCGATGATAGCGCTAGAGTCAAAATACCTTTCTCGAAACCTACAAGCTCAGCTCCTACTTCCCCGGCGCCAAACACCTCACAAGGACTCTGGCTGCAATCATATGAGCACGTCGCGGACCTGATCAAGCTTCGTCAGATCCAGTCTCAATGGTATACAGACTTATTCCAATCTGGGCGCACCCGCTGGGACGAGCCATATCACTACATATGGGATACCTGTGATTCGATGCGCAAATGGTTCGACAACCTGTCTGCCTCGATGTCACCAAATATGCGGGCCTTTTTCGAGCTGGACTTGCTCTACTCTTACGTCTATGTACTGTCTCCATCGCCAAGAGTACCGGTCGTGCATCCCTTCGCGCAGAAGCTCATATTCGAATATTGCATCCGATATGCCGATCTCATGCTGCGCATGATTTGCGATCCTGGTTGTACATCTCCCCTGACCTTCTACGATGCCATGAGGGTGTACATGACTGGAAGGCAGTTCCTCGACGTGTTGCAACACAATATCGAAGGTCTATTGCCAGGTCACGTACCTGCTCATCCCGAAGTCAAGCCTTCAACTGCTGCACCGCCCCGAATGCCGGTTGCCGCTTTGCCATCGGGCGACACAGTTCTGAGATTCAACATCACACGCAGCATATCCTGTATCAAGCAAATTACAGAATGTCTCTCAAAGTTCGGCATTCGATGGGGTTATATGAGGTAAGATCATGAAGAAGGATGTGCCGTGCCATAACTGACACCTATGGCAGCTGGAATCAGCGATACCAAACTGAAACCTCTGGCATGCTCGATGAGCTGAACTCTCGCCTGCGCGAAATCGATGGAACAGCCCGACGGCAAAGCACCTGGCACCACCACGGATCGACCGGCTCGATTGGAAGTAGCATCAATGGCAGTCTGTCTTACGCAGGCTCTCCGTCAGCTCTGCCTGCTGGGCAATCTCTATATCAAGGGTCTCCAGCTGCTATGCAGCATACGCCTGGATCGATGCATGCGCATCCTGTGCATCAAGTCAGCCCGCCCGCGCAGCAAGTCCCGCAGCAGGTTTCGATGTATCAAACGACGCCACCTCTAGTTCATGGGCAGAACATACACGTTGGGCAGCAAGGACAACAGCAACAATCCTACTTCCAGCAACCTGTTTACAACTTCAACGAAGTCCCCATGCCGCAGCAGCAGCAGCATCAGCGGTCTGTCTCGCATCAGGCCCATGTCCATCCCGCTTCGCAGTTTGCAAACTGGACAGGATATGGAGGTCCTGGCGGTAATCCAGACACGCTTGATGAGGAGAACGCGGTACCTCCGATTTCATATAATCCCTGGAATGTTGATACTCAGGGCTAGCGTGTGCTAATGATGGGATCCAGATCGCAGTGGAAGCTACTCGGTCTGAAGCTGCCACCCGGCTCAACCCAGGAAGTCAGATTCATCCACACCAGGGTCCTGCTATCAATAGCGATGTGATATACCCGGTCCACGAAGCCGCGGGTCGCGCGGACAGATCACGACTCCTCGATTTCAGCATCCCGAAAACTTCGATTCTGCCAGAACTCGATGGCAGAGGGCCTGCACCTGCCCCGCCTGGCCGCCGCCAGCCGAGAAGCACTATGATGGATGCAGCTACGACCATCTCGTCCCTGCCAGTGCGACTGCCATATGCTGAATCGCCAGGCACTCTAGCAGATGGGCTGAATCGCACGACTGAGCGTGGCACATGACTCAATGCTCGCTCATGCCCCCTCGTCCCATGAGAATTTCCTCGCAACCTGTAGCCCTTTCCTGTGTCAGCGCTGACACTCGCCCGTGGGGGCTGATGGAGAACTTGTTCTCGGGTCATACGGTCGCTTCGCGGCGTTACGAGACACTCACTACCAGAGCCGTAACAGTAGAGGGGAGCGAAATCGATCGTGTATTGTTACACATGCTTTTTCGACAACATCGATATTTCGGAAAGGAACGAGAGGCCTTTTCAGAGGTTCTTCAGATAGTCAATGGTACAGAAACTATCAAAATGGCACTATGCGAACTCGAGTCGTTATACACGGAATCTTCTGCACTCGGCTCATAACTACATCAGCATGCCTTACAGTTCTTTTGTTCTTTCCTCTGACTCTGCGATCCATTTGTCTAGCATCTGACGATTGCGTGGTCGAAGTCCAATCTTGAAAGGCTTGGGATCCATCGTCAAGCCGTTCGGCAGCTTATTGCACTCCATGGCGTCGAGGATTGGCCGATCCTTGGGATCTTTCGCTTCCACAACTTCAAACGCGACAATAATCTTCAAAAAGGCAGTGTACAATTCCCGATTCGCCAAATGTGTTCCAATGCACATTCTTGAACCAGCGCCATAACCGTAATGAGGAGTCCCTCGCGTTGCAGAGGCGTCATCGATGGTTTTATCTGTGAGGTAGCGATCGGGGTTGAATGTATATGGATCTTTGAAGTGTGTGTCATCGTAGTGTGCGGCGTAGGCGTTCATGTAGAAATCTGTGCCTGCGGGGATCGTGGCGTTGCCCCATTTGACGTCTTTGACGCTGCGTCGGGGTAGGCAGATGGGGATCACGGACCAGAACCGGAGGGTTTCTTTGACGAGGGCTGTGATGAATTCGCATTTTTCTTCAACAAGGCAGCGTTCCCAGGCATCGTTGTTGGGGTATTGGGCTTGGATCTCTTCGTATGCACGCTTTTGGATTTCTTGGCCGTGGGGAGAGGAGAGGTATGCGACGCCCTGGAGGATAGTTAGGTCGATGTCATTCTCAAGGATGCTACGTGGGTGCTTACCATGATGAGATTGCCTGGTACTGTGTCAAGACCGGCAGAGACCATGCTGAGGCCGATGGACATGACCTCTGCTTCGCTGAGTTTGGCCTCGGGGTCCTTGAGGACGTGGCCACTAATGCATGGTTTGTCTTTGCCTTGCGCCATGCGTTCTTTTAATCCGTTGAGCAGCTTGTACATATACTTCGCCCTGCGAGCCTTGTACTCGAGAGGTTTGTCGTTGCCACCTGGTAGAAGTCGCATGAGAGGGATGTAGTCTGCCCAATTCGTGGCTGTGCTTCGAAATTTGCTGATCTCACGCTCGACGTGGACGATCTCTTTGAGCAGCTCGTCATCGATGTTGCCTTCAATTTTGTAGCCATAGTTGAGAGTCAATGATGTAGAGAGCGCGAAGCGGGAAAAGTACAAGTTGATGTCGACATCGCGCTGGCCGTAATCGGAGTCATGTGCCATCTCTTTGATGGACTTGGTCGATTCGTAATCAAGAATGGGCATGTAGCTCGCCACTGCTGGTCTGTTCAATGCTGTTGCAGCTGCCTTTCGTCTTGCCTTGCAACTCTCGTCCCAAGGGCTAGTTCCGATTGTGAAACCTTCACTGGAACTGACCACGGTGTGGAAGGTGTGCAATGTCGGTCTGCTGATCAAGGCGGATTGGTTCGTGATCCAAAGGTTCTTGACACTGTCGAATGTATTGGCGAAGACCACTCTGCGGTTTCCCAGACGAACTTGGAACACTGGACCATGCTTTTTGGCCATCTTCATCGCGTTAACGGCATGATTGTCTCCAAGTTGTGCCAGGTTGCCGACAATGGGAACTCCGGGCACCTCGGGTAGTCCTTTGATTCTGGGGACATTGGTCCTGTCAATGATCTTGATGGCCGTGTATATGGCGGCAATGAGGAAGAATGGCAGGATGTGTGGTTGGAGCAAGAGACCGACAATGCTTTGCGGCTCCGTCGAGTTCGCCATGACGGCGAAAACAAAGTGATGTGTTCCTGCCTCTTCGTCTGCACTTGCTTTTGGGATTCAAGAATATCAGGTGCGGAGACGATGTTGATGTGACTGAAAGGGTACGAGGCCGCTCAATGGCTAGAGTAGCGAAGAGCGATTGACGTTGTCTGATATACTCAAGCACGACGGAATCGAGGAAGAGAGTCGCCGATTAACCGTACGAACAATGTCGATACACCATGCTAGAAGGTGGACATGGTGCACTTTCACGCACCTTTGATTCCGTCCAGGACATCATCTTTGCCATGATTGGTGCTCAAAAGTGGCACCAAGAGTACCAAGTACAGCCCCAGGTGGTGAGAAAGTGGGGATTAGGTTCGGTGGAGGAGCTTGACAGCGGGTCGAGGGCGCGAGCGCGGAATTTGATCCGCCACACTCTTCTGAACAGCATGTCCGTGCGCATTCAAGCTGCACTTACGAGAATTGCGAGCCTAGGAGTGCGTAGACCCATGCTACGGTACATGCGGATGATAGTGGGACGTCTGGGCTGTGGAAGGATATGGCAAAGTTGTTTGCTCGTCAACGAGTTTGCACTAGGGCTTGAGGGTCTAGAAGCACTATGCTCAGAATTTGATATCCAGGGCAGGTTCGATGCGGCCAATGCATTGGCCAAAACCCACAATCGCACCGTTCTCAGACCCACAGTGTCCGGTCAAGGAGACAGTATCCCCATCCTCGAGGAATTTGCGAGTCTCGCCTCCAACGAGCTTCACGTCTTCCTTGCCGTTCTCCGTCTGTTCCAACAAAGCTCCTTTCTCCTCTTTCGTTGTGCCACTGATCGTTCCAGATCCCATGAGATCACCTACATTGAATGGACACCCGCCAATCGTGTGATGAGCGAGCATCTGTGGGAAGGAGAATAGCAGCTGTGTCGCTGACGTTCGAGAAAGTATGGTAGTGTCGCCAGACGATGGCGTGAGAGCGAACGACAAGTCGATTTTGTAATGCGACTCTCGTCCCTTCTCATTAAGATATGGCAGCAGTTCAGTGTCGTTTGGGATGCCGGAAGTCTTGAACGGCTCGAGAGCATCCATCAAGACGACCCAAGGTGAGATGGTGGTGCCGAAGTTCTTCGAGTTGAATGGACCTAGTGGCACATATTCCCAGGCCTGGATGTCGCGAGCGGACCAGTCATTCATTAGAACCACGCCGAATAGATGATCCGGTGCGTCATCAACACTGATGGGTTGTCCCATTTGATTGGGTTTGCAGACAAAGCAGCCGAGCTCCAGCTCGATGTCCAGCTTCTTGCATGGACTGAGGATTGGCTGCTTCTTCTCAGCTGCTGGGTTGGCTAGTATTTGCCCTGTAGGCCTTCGAATGGGCGTGCCAGAAACGACCACAGAGCTGGCACGTCCGTGGTAGCCTACGGGGAGGTGCTTGTAGTTCGGCTGCAATGCGTTCGCTGCACCGCGGAAAAGGACACCGACATTGTATGCATGATTCAAGCCTGCGTAGAAGTCCTGCTCAAAAGTCAGCTCAGGCTGTCATTGAGAGACGATCAAACGTACCGTATAGTCACCTATCTGCATAGGTAAATGTGTTTGAACCTGATCAAGAGGAAGAAGGGCCTGCTTCTGCAAGGCCTCGTTCCGTTCTAGCACTTCCGGGAATGGTCCATCTTTGAGCAGTACGCTCTGAATGTACTCGCGCACAACCTTGTGAACAGGACGTCCGAGTGCCGCAAAGGCGTTCAAGGTGGGGGAGGAGAAGACTGCCTGGTGAGGCTGGATGGCAGAAAGCTTGGCGAAGCCATTCCCTTCTGTGAAAGCGTGAAGGTCCAATGCATGATCCCCAATGGCAATGGCAGGTCGCGGTTGCTTCGAAGACTGTGTCGATATGATTCCGAACGGAATGTTGTGCAGGGAGAAGTGACTCAAGGGGTCAATCTGGAGCCAACTCTTGAGAGGCGCCATGATGGAGCGTATCTTGGCCAGCTTGTTGGTGAGGGTGGAGGCGGGGGACGAGATGCGGCTCAGGGAGGATGATCAGGAGCTGCGGGAGCTCTCGCCGTGTGCTCAAAGCTGTAGCGACCAGACGCAGTGGCAAAGCTAATGGCAGCGTGTTGGCAGGGCATCTTGCACCGAACTTATTATGGACAACGTCGGTGTTGATGGCTACTGATGGCTTTGGCGCAATGTTGCGCGCGGAAAGCGGCCGCCCGTCGCGCTTAACCCGAGATCGAACCCTGGCACATCGAGAGATGACACTGCACGATGAGCCTGCGGTAACCTTTTGTAGGCGGAATTGCATCACGGAATGCTGAGCTGGAGCTGTTGCGCGGGACTTTCGGTCAGCACTGCCTGCCATAAGAGCGACGCAGTTGTAGTCCCGTTGTTCTCAGGCAAGTACCTCATTTTCTTCTCTCCATCATCATCACCATGCCCGTCACACAGTTCAATCGCGCCGAGAAGTACAGGTACCAGAACGGCTTCGGCTGCTACCACGAGACGGAGGCAGTCGATGGCGCCTTGCCTGTCGGTGCCAACAACCCTCAGAAGCCGGCATACGGTCTATACAACGAGAAGCTGTCCGGCACAGCGTTTACCGCACCACGACACGAGAACAAGCAGTCCTGGCTGTACCGCATCCTCCCCGCGAGCGCACACTCCAACTTCGAGCCTCGAGAGAGCTCTTCGTACGACCTGAACCCTGGTGGGCTGCGAGATGCCAAATGGCATCAGATCCCCAACCAGCTGCGATGGAACCCCTTCGATCTCGATGAGACTGTCGATTGGATACACAGCCTGAAGTTGGTGGCGGGAGCGGGTGATCCAACTATGAAGACCGGTCTGGGCATCCTCATCTATGCTGCAGGCAAGGATATGGACGAGAGGCATGCTTTCTACAGCGCAGACGGCGATCTTCTGATTGTGCCGCAGCATGGTGCTCTGGATGTCCAGACTGAGTTGGGCAAACTCCTGGTGAGGCCCAATGAGATTTGCGTGATCCCGAGAGGCATTCGACACCGCATTACACTACCCGACGGTCCTGTACGTGGCTTCGTGCTTGAACTCTACCAAGGCCACTTTGAGCTGCCAGACCTCGGGCCCATTGGCTCCAATGGTCTGGCGAATGCACGCGACTTTCAAGCTCCAGTCGCCGCCTTTGACGAGGATACCGAGAATGAGCATACGCTCTTTGCCAAATTCTCAGGGACACTCTTCGCGGCCAAGCAAAATCACACTCCGTTCGACGTCGTTGCATGGCACGGCAATTACTATCCATACAAGTACGACCTAGGACGGTTCAACACCATTGGCTCGATATCCTACGACCACCCAGATCCCAGCATCTTCACTGTCTTGACGGCTCAGTCCGATCACCCCGGCACAGCTGTGGCAGACTTTGTCATCTTCCCACCTCGATGGCTGGTCGCCGAAGACACCTTCCGCCCGCCGTGGTACCACCGCAATACTATGTCTGAATTCATGGGCCTCATCCACGGCCAGTATGACGCAAAGACCGGCGGAGGTTTCCAGCCTGCAGGTGCCTCTCTTCACAACGTGATGAGTGCGCATGGACCAGATGCATCGACACACGAGAAAGCGAGTAATGCAGAGCTGAAGCCAGCAAAGGTGGGTGACAACAGCATGGCTTTCATGTTCGAATCGTCTTTGATGGTCGGCGTTACGGAGTGGGGTCTAAACCAGTGTAAGAAGGTCCAGGAGGATTACAATGCAGAGTCCTGGGAGCCATTGAAGCCGCACTGGCCAGGCAAGGCCAATCTCAAGAAAGGCGGAACAAATGGCACACATGCCGCCAGCACTGAAGAAGCAGATAAACAGCAATTACCCCACTACTCATAAGTTGGAATCTATAGCCATTGCATGCAAATGGTATCCGATTATCAAGTATGAACAAATTCACCTATTTTGCATAGTTTTCATAAAAGTTCACGAATGGCTTTCACATTTCATGTGCAAGCGATGCCGGAGACTAGGCTAACACGGGAATAATAATCGAGACCCCAGATCTCCCCACAAACGGAGTAAAGCTCCTCGGATAGCGTGAACCCTGCTTCTCTGAGCCCCACAGCTATCCGAGGCCATGGTCTGGCTACCGACTCTGCAGTCGAGAGTCGGCAGCAACCAGAAGTACACCACGTGTGATTCCACGTCGCGGAAGTCTACATCACCATCCCGGTCGCTAAAGATATCTCTTCAATTTTCTCATCTTGAAATATCTTCCGAATTCACAGCAAAAGCGCACAAACATGACAGCCAAAACTCAAGTCGCCGTACCCTTCGCCGAACCACCGTGGAAGAATGGTCTCCCCAGTTTCTGGCTCACACCAGAACTGAAGCAATGGCAAGAGAAATGCCACTCTTTCATCCAAGAGCATTTGACACAACATGCTTGGGATTGGGAGAAAGAGGAAACCATACCAGCACACGTCTTTGAGACATTTTCCAAGCATAATATGTTGATTCCTTCTCTGCCTGCTCCCCTGCCAGTCAAAGAATTGCATGCTGCAGGGATCTACGATATTCTAGGGACCAAAGTGGAAGATTTCACGAATTGGCATAATTATATCTATGGAGATGAGCTGATTTCGTCTGGATTGGCGGGGCCTAGTGGTAGTTTGACGACGGGAATGGCGTTTGGTAAGATCGAGATGGGTACTGGAAATTTGCTGTGAAATGTCGGACTGATAATGGACTGAAAAGGTGTGCCACCGATTATCAAGTTTGGAAACGAGCAATTGAAGAAGAAGTTCTTGCCTGATCTTCTGACCGGAAGAAAACGCACATGTATTGCCATTACAGAACCGGATGCTGGTTCCGATGTTGCGAACATCCGCACCACCGCAGTCAGGAGCAAGGATGGCAAGAAGTTCATCGTTAACGGCACGAAGAAATGGTGAGTTGGAGCGATTCTTCGATCCGGAAAGTGCTTCTGATTCTGACGCTTTCCAGGATTACAAACGGGTTCTGGAGTGACAACGCGTGCATGGCCGTGCGCACTGGAGGGCCCGGAGCAGCGGGTCTGTCACTACTGGTGGTTCCTCTGAAGGGGCACAAGGGTGTCGAGATGAGGCGATTGAAGGTTTCAGGACAAATCAGTGCTGGCACGACCTTTATCGAGCTTGACGATGTTGAAGTGCCCGTCGAAAACCTCATTGGTGAAGAGGGGAAAGGTAAGATGTGGTCTCTCACCTTACCTGCCAATGTTTTGCTGATACATTGTCAGGAATGCTGTACATCATGACCAACTTCAACCATGAGCGCCTTAGCATCGCTATCGGCGCAACACGACAGGCTCGTGTAGCGCTTGGCTCGGCATTCGGGTATGTGCTCAAGCGAGAAGCGTTCGGAAAGACACTTTTCGAGCAGCCAGTCGTCCGACATCGCTTGGCTAAGGCCGGACTTCTGCTCGAATCGCAGCAAGCTTGGATCGAACAGTTCATCTTCCAGATGACCAAAATGAAGAAGGAAGATGCGGACCGCGAGCTTGGAGGCTTGACGGCAGGAGCAAAGGCGAATGCGGCCATGGTGGTAAGTCCAGTTCAGAGCGTGCAGTGTGATCTTCGAAAGCATGCTGATTTTTGCAGCTGAAAGAGTGTGCCGACTGTGCCGTGTTACTCTTCGGAGGAAACGGTTACACTCGCTCCGGCCAGGGTGAGATTGCCGAGAGAATGTGGAGAGAAGTCAACGGCAACCGCGTGCCTGGCGGCAGTGAGGATGTCATGCTTGATCTCATGGTCCGACAACTGGGCAAGAATTATGAGCGGAAGCTCAAGGAGCTTATGATGACGCCTGGCTCCAAGTTGTAGAAGTCGTGTATCAGGCAGAAAAGTGCCAGTAGATATATCCCAGATGCCATAATATGCTTCCCTGCTATGCTATCCCACATGTTGATCTTTTGCCCACGACTGTGCTTCGTACAATATATCGATGTTGAATGCGGGCGACAGTGCTAGTCGTCCCAGATGGCTTTCTTCGCGGCTTCTGCCTCTCGTTGCTTCCGCTCTTCCTCAGCCTTGGCCTGATCGCGTTTCTTCTTCTCCTGCACCTTCATCGCCTGATCATATTCCCGCTGTTCTGGAGTGCGCTTCGGTGCTCTCTGCCCCAACCCAGCGGCGATGAGTCGTGAAGCGACCGCAGTTGTCTTTTCTGGCCTTCGTTCTGGCGTCTCACTGCCGCGAGGGGACGAGTTCTGAGGCGGGCTCTCTAAGCCTAAGGGCCCAAAGTTTTGGTAGTGAAATTCACGCTGCCTAGCATCAGTGGGCGAGGAGGGTGTCGGCGGAGGAGGACCCGGCAGATTGGCTGTGGACGGACGGGCGGGGGTGGAGGCGGCCCCATTGTCCTCGTTCTCGTCGGCAGCGGCATCCACCTCATCCTCCCATGACTCGGCGGGCTCGGGCTTGCGCGACTTGATGTTGTCGGCGATCTTGAGCTTGCCGAGCGACTCGGCGACGTTGGCGGGAGACATGAGGTGCTGGGGAGCAATGGCAATGGAGCCTCTGTCGGTCAGCAAGCATGAACGCACATGGCAATCTAGATCTTTTTGTGTTTGCTGCGGGTCGCGCCGAAAGCTGGGGAAAGCAGGAGCAATGGAGGCGACGTCATTTTTGGCTGCAGGCGAGAACAGCAGCAACAGCGACATTGAACAGGGAAGGCACGATGAATTTTCAACAGCGATGCTACGCCTCCGGAGTTGCGATTATTCCCAGCACCCGCGTCGAGGCAATGTCGCTACATTCAGGAACAGGCAGGAGCTGCACGCCAGCACGTCTGCTGCTGGCTGCCGATGTCGGCATTCCCGGCGATGAAATTATTCCCGCGAAGCTTCACGTCGACGCGGTTGTCGGTAAACTGGTATAAAAGCAAACTGGACCATGATGTCGCGTGCGGCTCAATGAGACACGGCCCTTTCTGCACCCTCTCGACCTCTCTCTCCTCTCCATCCTCATTCCTTCTCCTCAAGCATCACTCATTCACTTCGCGCGCCGCTGCAGAAAGAAGCTGTGTAACGTCATGGCCACGGCTGTCAGAAGCTCACGAGCTTCACGTCTCACACAGACGACACGATGTATACCGCAGAACTCCACAAGACCCTTCTCGAGCTCGCCGCTGAGAGCTTCGTACGATGACACGGTGCACAATCTCAAGATTGGCAAGCACACGCGTGTTATGTACCAGGGCTTCACAGGGCGAGTTGCCACGGGAAACGCGAAGGACAGCTTAGCATATGGCACCAACATCGTTGGTGGTGTGACGCCTGGCAAGGAGGGGGAGCACATTGGTCTCCCTCTGCTGCCAGATATGAAGAAAGCCAAAGAGCAGCTCAAGCCAGACGCTACAGCAGTCTTCGTGGCAGCATCACAATGTGCGAAAGCCATCGAAGATGCCATTGAGGCTGAGATCCCGCTGATTGTTTCTGTTGCTGAGCATATCCCCGTGCATGATATGATGAGGGTGAGCGTGAGCACTAGTCAGGCTTCCACACATTCGCTGACATGCCACAGGTTGCAAGTATATTGAAAACCCAATCCAAGTCGAGACTGGTTGGCGCCAATGCACCAGGAATCATTGCACCAATTGGGTTTTGTCGAATCGGTTTTCAGCCACTGCCTACATTTGCTCCAGGTCACATTGGCATTGCTGCAAAGTCTGGCACTCTTTCCTACGAAGCGGTTGCCTCCATCACAAGAGCAGGTCTTGGCCAAAGTCTGGTAATTGGAATGGGCGGCGATATCGTGGCAGGTACCAATCTTGTGGATGCTCTTAGGGTCTTCGAGAAGGACGATGAGACGGAAGGCATCGTTCTGATTGGAGAAGTTGGAGGCAAGGCAGAAGAAGACGCAGCAGACTGGATTAAGGATTACCTGAAGCGAGAAAAGAACCCAAAGCCCATTGCAGCCCTCGTCGGCGGCAAGTGCGCAAGACCGAACACAGTTATGGGACATGCAGGTGCATGGGCAGCTCGGGGTGAGCACAACTCTCACGAAAAGTACAGCGTACTCAAGGAGGCCGGTGCTACCATGATCGATCATCCAGAGAACTTTGGTGGCATTATGAAGACACTCTTGTCACAGAGCGGCCGCGACGTCAATAAGATTCAACAGAACGCCCAGGCTACACAGAAGCGCGGATATCACACCCTGCGTCGAAGTCCAGCATCAGCCCGATCAGGTCCAGTCCTTCGCCCGCGACAACAGACACAACAGCAACGTGGACTGCACATCGCCCCCGAGCTCACGCCAGTCCCACTCTTCCCCTACCTCTCCAAGATCCAGGGTGTCACCCTCGCACTCGATGAGTCTCCCAAAGACGGCTACTATGTAGGCATCATCGTCGATCGAACCGAACGCTGCCCCTGCATCGCCGTCGCACCCACCGCCGACCCTTCCACAATCGACGCCCGCGTCAAGCGCTTTCCCTACGATTGGCGAGAAGGCCCCTCTGAATCGCTCATAGCTTCTGCAGTCGACTACCTCCAAATCGGATCTCAACAAACGGCTCGTCAACAAATCACCCAACTCATCACCTCCCTCGCAAAAATGTACACAGAAAAGGAAGCCATCATTCTCTCCGGCTGTCTCTCCATCGGCGGCTCCGGTAACCTCAAATTACACCAACCCTCCCTCACTCTCATGTTCGACGACGCCGCATACCGCAGCACAAAACGACAAGAAGACATCCATCGCCTACGACAAAAAGACCAGGAAGTCCCCGAAGAAGTGGAAGCGGAAAAGGATGGCATCGTCTACGTCAAATTTGACGACCCAGACGCCAAAATCGGTACACTCGTCAACGGAGCCGGTCTCGCAATGAACACCGTCGACGCACTCCGACTACATGGTGGCTCAGCCACAAACTTCCTCGACACCGGCGGCAAAGCTACTTCCGAGACTGTGAAAAAGAGCTTCGAACTCATTTTACAAGATCCCCGCGTCAAAGTCATCTTCGTGAATATTTTTGGCGGTCTCACAGACGGAGGCATGATTGCGAATGGAATTTTATTGGCGTTTAAAGAGGTGGATATGAAGAATATTCCCGTCGTCGTACGGATACGAGGCACGAATGAGGAAGTGGGACAAAAGACAATTGCCGAGTCTGGGTTAGGCTTGGATGCATTTGATAAGTTTGAGGATGCTGCGAAGAGGGTCATTGAGATTGCGAACTCATGATCGGTGCGTTAGGAGAAGCATTTCATCGTTAACAGTGTGCCGACATTTTTGAACGGATCTGCGAGGCATATACAGGGAAGAGGGTTAAACGGAATGTGAGATCAGTTCCACCAATAGGAGCCTCGGCAAGACTTTCTTGTTCTTTTATACAAATGATATGCACACATTTCTGGCATCTCCGTGCCCAACACCTGTGAGCAGTGATGACGATCATGTTGGCCCTCCGAACACGGCCATTCTCTATATCCTGGTCCCGACATGTGATGATGGGTCTAAGGGCCGCCAAACTGCTGGCTTCCCTTCGGTTTGCTCTGTTGTCTGTTTCGCTATGCTAATCAAACAAATTTGTGCTTGCAATCCGAGTCAGAGATGTGCACCGATGGCATTGTGAGTGTCCTGAAATGCCTCTTCACGGCGCGGCGTTGTGCTCTCGGCACGGCTTATGAAATCAATGCGGCGGGATTGCCGGGAAGGCTCGTAGGCCTGTGGGTGTTTGTACTGTGGTCCATCACCGAAGTTTCAAGGCGCGGTATCATCTTTCTTCGCAGAACTAGGCTCTCCGCTGTACGGGCCTTGCGGAAATTGAGGTGTGGTGCCGTCCTGCTGACTGGGAGGATGCTGCGTGTTGACCGGCGTCTCCTTCACTACCACCTCATCTTTGTTCAATGTCTCTGGGTGTGTTTCGAGGCGATACTCCTTACTCAGATCGCTCTTCGAACGTTCGCGGCCGAAGCGCAGACTGTCGTTGTCGCCCTCTCTTCGCTCAATTGGTGACCAACCCCCAGCAATCGAGCCGGCGACAATACCTGCCATGGCTGCGCCAGCGAAAGCAGAGTTCGATCGTGAGCGACCACGTTTGCGACGCGAGTCTGGAGTCGGGGGAGCAGGTGAATGTCCATCGTGATCCTCTGGTTCGTTGTTTGGCGTTCTTGGTAGGCTAGAGCTCGCACGGCTACGGCTCGGACTACGGCTGTGCATGAAAGTCTCCTTCGGGTGAGTGACGGCGAACTTGAGACTGTTGATGCGACCTCCCTTGTACTTCTTGAGCCAAGCCAACTCTTCCTTGATCTCGTAGAGTGCTTGGTTGAACTCGAATGGATTCTGGGCACCTTCTTCATCTGTGATCATGAGATTCTTCTTGTCTTGTCTCTTACGCGACCAGTTCTTGATGAAGGGTGGCACGAGCTTAGCAGCGATTTCATCGGGAAACAGCCGGACTATCACGCCGACAGGAAGCGATAGGACACCCAGCACCAATGCAATGCCCCATTGGCTGCCAGTCTGACGCTCGGCATTGAAGGCGTTCCATCCACCAACGAAGATAATGAGCACTTGACCACCAATCATGACCAGGAAAATTCCGACAAAGAACAGGTTGCGGGTCAATCCTTCGAAGACATTGAAACGATTATCGAGACGGCGATTGTTCAAGGCGTTGAAAATCTGCATCCAGGTGAATGTGTTGAAGACGAGAGTCCTGTGTTGACGATGCTCCAATTCGCCTTCGTAGTCCAATATACTCGGCCCAGCAAAATAGAGTATTAGCGTCACAGTAAGCTGATAAATGGCTTGTCCAATGATCATCTTCCACATAGTAACCGAGAAGAGTGGTGCCGATTTAGGATCTGGCTTGCGGTTCAAGATCTGTCGGCTAGGTGGGTCAGTGGCAAGAGCGAGAGCGGCCATTGTATCCATGATCAGATTGATCCACAGCAGCTGTACAGCGGTGAGAACGGACTCTTCTTCTGCGTTTGACACCGCGCTAATAAATGCGAGCAGGACAGCCGTAATGTTGACGGTAATCTGAAACTGCAGGAACTTCCTGACAGCATCATTGACAGCACGACCCCACATGAGTGCCTTGACGATGGAAGTGAAATTGTCGTCCATGAGGATAATGTCTGATGCCTCCTTTGCGACCTCTGTGCCAGCGATGTTCATTGCGAAGCCGACATCTGCAGCTTTGAGGGCGGGCGCGTCGTTTGTGCCATCACCAGTCACGGCGACGGTCTCGCCCATCTCTTTGAGGCGCTTGACCAACGTCTTCTTGTCATCTGGCGAAGACCGGGCGAGAACTTGCAATTTCGGAATTATGGCGCGTTGCTCTGCTTTGGACATTCTCCTAAACTCAGGACCCTCGAGAGCAGTACCGCCCGCGGTGAAGATGCCACATTCTGTCGCAATGGCCTTGGCAGTGAGAATATTGTCGCCAGTGACCATGCGTGGGAAGACGCCTGCCATGATACAATCCTTGACAGCATCGGGCACTCCAGCACGTAGTGGATCTTGAATGCCAACAATACCCAGGAATGTCATTTGTTTGCAGATATCCTCGATCATGGCCTGAGTCCTATCGTCTTCTGAGCGTCTCACATTACGAGGTGGCCACGACTCGGAGTCGAAATCACGATAAATGAAGCCGATGGTGCGGAGAGAGCGGGAGGCATAGGCGTCAATCAAAGCCTCCAATGTTTCCTTGTTCTCGCCAGTCATGGTGGTCGCCTCAAGCCCTTGCGTAGGATCACGAACGATGAAGTGGCAGTGACGGAGCATGATCTCGCTGGCACCCTTCACAATCAATCGGTAGCCGTTAGCGTCCTTTCGCTTGATAACCATGGCCATGAACTTGCGACCAGAGTCGAATGGAATCATTTGCACAATCTCAGCGTTGCTCCGCTCGGTGGCGATGCGGTCCATGCCTAGATAGTCGCGTGAGAAGTCCAACAAGGCCGTCTCCGTCTTTGAGCCGACGAAGATCTGCTTTCCATCCTCCTCGGCTTCGAAAGCGGTTGAGTTGATCGCGATGCTATCTTTCCACAGGTCCTTGATTGCTGGGGATAATGACTTGATACATTCAGCGGTTGGCACATCGTCCACGTTGTCGTGCACATCCTTGTTCGGATCCGGTTTTGCATCATCGGCGGCGCCGCCAGCGCGACTGCTAAAGCGACTCGAAGTACCAACGGTGCCGGCAACGACGGTCATGACATTTTGCGTGAGGGTTCCAGTTTTGTCGGAGCAGACAGTAGTGGCGTTTCCCATCGTTTCGCACGAACGGAGTACACGCACTAGATTGTTGTCCTTCAACATGCGCTTGGTTGCATATGCCAGGGACAGCGTAACTGCCAATGGAAGACCCTCCGGAACAGCAACGACGACAATAGTGACGGCGGTAATAAGGATTCTCATAAATTGTTGACCTTTGTCCGCGGGAGTCCTGTCGTTGTTCGGCAGCCCGGCCAAAAATTTGATGAGCAAAACCACAAAGAGTAGTAACGCGGCGGCGCTTCCCAACTTTGCGATGTATTCAGCAAGATTGTTCAGCTTAGCTTGAAGCGGAGTTGCGTCGTTGCTTTCCTGTAACGAGAGCATAGTTCTGCCGTAGGTGGAGTTGGTGCCAACTGCCGTGACAACCATGCGTCCAATTCCCTCGGTGACTTTGCCGCCAGAAATCATGAAAGGATCCAGCTTCTTGAGAGGCTCGCGGGCCTCCATGGCACGGTGGACTTCATCAGCGGCAGTCTTCTTCATGATGTCTGATTCTCCAGTGGCTGAAGATTCGTCACATTTCACGCCGTGGCCAGTTATGAAGATGCCGTCGACAGGGAGGATGTCTCCGGGCTCAACTAAGAGAATATCGCCAACCAATATCGCTTGGACATCAATCTCCTGAGTTCTGCCTGACCGGACGACTTTGACATTGCGCGCTTCCTTCTTTTTGTTCAATTTCGCGAATTGACGTTCTTTCTGCCAGTCATTGACAGCGCCTACCATCACGACTACCGTGATGGCAACAATGATTGCGACACCTTCGATCCACTCGACGGTACTGTATGCAATTGCCTGGTAGATACCCAAGGACAGAGCAATGACAGCTGCGACCGTCAAGACAATCAGCACCTTGTCGTTGTAAGCGATCCACATCAGCTCGAAGATATTCTTGACCCTCTTCTCCGGCAGTTTGTTCTCGTCAAAAATGCGCTTGCGGTCATCGAAAGCGCCAGAGGTTGCGTCCGTGCCACCTACTGCCATCTCTGGCTCTTCAGTCACGGTCTTGTCGGACGAGGGACTCGCCACATGAGTGGCATCCTCGAAAGAGACTGTGCCCTGTAAATGGTTCTCATCCACACTGAGACCACTGTTGCGATCCGTTCGTAGTCCTTTCTCCAACCCAGCAAGGCCTCCTAGCGCGTGGAACGCACCGAAGCTCTTCGGATTCAGCAATTTCGATAAGTGTCCAGGCGCAAATGCGAACGGATTGTTCTCACGGTGAAACTCTCCCTCGGTGCCAGGATCCGGTTTGAGGGCTTCTTCGTCCGAGAGCACCGCGTGTTCTTCGGCGTTAGAACTACCTCCGAACGCCTTTGAAGCGTCCGAAGGCGACTGCGTATTCACGTATGTGGTGTCAGAAACGGAAGATGTCTCCTCAGTGTCTATGCTACCTCCACGACTTCGCCCGGTTGGCACGGACAGAAAAGCTCCCGGCGACTGTCCCCATTGCTGAGGAGAAGACACATTATGCGGACTCGTCGGCCGTGAATCTCTGCTCTCAAAGCTCTGCTTGCCTTGCAGATCGGGAGTAGCATGAGTGCTATTTCCCGAGGGTCGCAAACCTGAAGAGACGGAACCATGATCTGCAGTATCGACGCCTTCTTCCTCTCCCGGCCTTGCCCCATCGGTCGACCTTCGCACGTTCGAAGTGTCGATCGTTATCGTGGGTGCCCTCTGCCTCCCCTTGGAGTTGTCTGAGGACAGGCCCGGAGGAGCTTGATCTGGCGGGTCTGCCATGCTGAAATGATGGCCGACGCGGTCAAGACCAGAGCTTCGGCGGCAGCCAGAAAGCTGTCGAGGGAACTCGAGGGGTCGCGCGGATCGGTGGCGGCCTCAGGATCGAATGCTGGTCATGTAGATGCCACGAGGGAATGCCCAGTAGTGCTGCTGGTATGTGATGAGGGTGGCGCAGTAATATCGCGTGAGAGGAATGTGTAGGACGACGATCTCGATTGGGGAAAGTATGGATGCGGGCAGTGGGAGGTCGAAGCCGGGGCGGCCTCGTTTGCCGCTCTTGCTTGATTGTTGATGTCTAGGTGTGTGCTGCAAACGCCGGTCGTCAGTACGATGATGTGATGGCCAGCACAACGGCAGGAGCAGTAGGGGAAGTCAGAGGGCGAGTGAGGCTATGCTGCAGCTGTCGGGCAACACTGCAGGCGCCTCCGCGGCCGGGGGAAGGCACATACCAGAGAAGGAGGCAAGTTCCTTCAGATGCGCTGGACAGGCGTCCAGTGAGCGGTCGAGGCGAGCACGCGTGGGCGGCCGGGCGTCGGGCTGTGTTGGCACATGCAGTGAGTGGTGATGGCCGTCGAGCTGCAGAAGAGGTGGATGCTGGCAGAACAATGCGAGGACACGCGGGACACGCGACGGGCCTTTCGTGCAGTAGGCGTCGATGGGACAACAGTAGTAGACAAAGACTGTCGAAGAGTTCCAGTTCCAGTTCCAGAGCTCTCGCGCTCCCAAGCCGCTAGCAAGCGCTATTGGTGAGCCTTGGGCAATTCACTCACTACGGTTGTGGTCGATTGAGGCAGTGCAAAACTGACATGGGTCGCTACGTCGGCCTGCGCTTTCGTCCACCCCGACGCCATCAGGACACGACAACGCGACTCAGACTCGCTCAAGTCTGCCAGACATCTGCTACGCGCCGCACATCGTATTTTAACCACATCATGTCACACCCGTACAACGCGCCGCCTTCTACATCGAAACCGTGATGAGGACTGTTTGCGGTATTTCGTGGCTCCACCCATACAAATCCCTGCTAAGCTCCCTGGGTCCCACGCGGCAACAGAGGCATGCAAATGCAGGTCGCGCAGGATGCGGCAATATTTCGTCAACACTCATCAACCTCAAACGCCTGCCTTCAGCGTGTCATTCATCACCGCTCCCTCTCCTCGCCTTCATCTCCTGTCACGGTGTCGTGACAAGCGAGCCGACTCTCACAGACGTCCAAGACCAACGCTTCGACCATATCAAATCTCACCAGACTGATCGCCGCCAGCATCGCGATGCGCCCCGGCCGTTGCTAGCTCGTTTTCTCGAAACTGATCCGACCCGGAGATCTCCACATGGGTGCGCCAACCTAATTAACATGCCAAGCCCTTCAACCTCTCTTTCACCTTCAACCGCAATCGTATAACAACATATTCAGCAGATACCTTCACTCTTGTGATCGATAATCTCGTCCATATCAGCTCGCGAACTGCAAAATAGGCCCGTATGCTCCCGGAGGAGAAGTGGTGGCAGCTCCCGCCGGTGGCGCTCTTTCGAACCGGAGACCGTCCGGGCCAGTCATAGCCCAGCAAACCCAACGCATCACTCTTGCTGCACGTCTGCTCGCCACCGAACTAACCTTACTGCCTCGAGACACGAAACGATCATCCGCTCAACTCCATCGTCATCGTTCAAAGCCTCCAAGAATCGATGTCGGCATGGCAAAACATGGTACTACTTCTGAGCCATTCAAGCGAGTGCCAATGCTTGCCTAGAAACTTAATCCATAAACTCGCGAGAGGCTTTCAAAAGTGTGTGCCCCTACGAAACGGCAAGAGTTGGCAAAGTTGGCAACGAGCGACCGAGCCATGATGGCCAGCTCCTGATCAGGCGATACGACCACCAGACTTCTTTGTTCTCGCCGCCACTCCATCGCGCAAACAGGCTTTACCACTGTGTCCAGGTCGATTGGCCAAGCTCAGAACAAAGCTGGCATGATGCTTACATCCATGAGAACCCACCCTTCAAGCTTCTCGAGCTCCAAGAGCAGGGAACAGTAGTTCTGGCACTACTGTAGTACCTCCGTAGTAGCAAGTCTTGACAACACTCGCTGCGGAGACTCTTGATGGCATTCTTCCTCGGTCGCGGCAGGAGATGGCGCAAGTCTTGACTTGGGGAGAGCATCATGCTGAGAATATCTCACCACGATGTGGTCGATCTCATCTCTGATCAGGCCAGGGCCGTGGTAAGCCGGTCATACTCATTTTCGAAAATCGCAGGCGAAGGGCCTTGTCGTGAAAATTTTCGGCGACCTGGGCTTTGAGTCTGCGAGGGCTGCCCAGCTCATAGCACATGGCTGGCATGCTTCAGATGATGTCCACCTCGGCGATGGGCGCATCGTCCGGGAATAATGCACAAGCTTCACATGCGCGGTCGGAAAGGGCATGCTGCAAGGCCCCAACCCTCCTATAACGATCGGGTCCATCCATCTTCTCCAAAATGAGTCCCAGCTGCTTGTCGATCATTCCTTTAGCTTCATTTCTGGTCTCCGTGACAAGCAGACAGAATAGGTCCAGGTCGGCAGGTAAAATGTAGTCAGCACGGAAATTCCTATGCTCATGCTCATGGTCTGACTCCCGCTCCAACGCAAGCTTTCGGTCAGTCGTAACAAAATATCCATTGTCATGCCGCCATTCATCTGGCCGCTCTGTCATGTCCTGACCCCACTTGACTTTGAGCAAAGGACCACGAAGACGAGTGGCATATGGTCCGAAGTCGTGTATCTGGCCTAGAGCGACGCTGAATTCTGTAGGCTCGGGCAGCGTTATAAGCTCAGCCTTCAGCTGTGCATCGATGAGATAAGCGTACCTGCCGTCAAACATGGCACGAGAAGCCATGTCTACTATCCAAGGGTTATACACTGCTCGGTTTCGTGCCATCCAGGACCAGGACGGCGCTCGATCAAATAGCTCCGGGTCCGGATGCGGTCCCTCTGCTCGAAGCGGAAACCAGAGAAGATCCGTCAAGAAGAAATCATGCCATAGGCCAAAAGACGCCTTCATGCTGAATTTCTTCTGGATCAGAGCACCAGCTCCTGCCAACGCACGACTTTTATCTTGGTCGAGCGATAGCGTCGAATTCGTGTAAGCTGAAACAATGAGATGCCAGGTTGTTCGCAGTATCGACTCCCACATCAGATCGCGTCCATCAACGTCCAGCATCTGGAGCTTGCTGTAGCAACGCTTTAGCTTTCCTGTCATGCCATTGTCCAGGAGGACGTCATGCTCCCGAATATTGAATTTCTTGTCCTCTTCCTTTTGAGCTCCGCCGTATGCATTGGAGCCTTCGAAAGGTTGCTGCTCGTGGTCTGAGGTCTGTCTACAATCCCAGAATATATGCTCTTTGCCGTAGTAGATGGTACGAGGAGACAGTAATCTTTCCTGTACTACCCATCCTCTCTTATCGAGAGGACAGAATCCAGGCATCTGATTTTTAAATAGAGAAGTCAGCAAACGCCCTCTGCACGCGAATACTCAAGACTCACAGCAGAATGTTGTTGGCCTGCATCCGCATGGGCAACGATGTTGACATTCCCCTCTTCGGTAAGCCAACAATCCTGCCAGGACAACGGCCATCTCGTCCCCAGGAAGCCTGCGTCCGTCTCTGGAGCATTGGCCAAGGCAACAGTGAAGGTAGAGCCAGCGTACACCTCGTTCATTCTACTGATCTCCTTGGACAACGACGCCTCGTCGTCTTGCACTATACAAAGGGCATCGATCCATAGATGTGTGAGTCCGAGCTTACGTACTACAGTCACAGCGTCTTGGAACGTTTTCGGCAGGTCTGAAAATGGTATGCGCTTGCCGTACTCTTCTGTCGTTGCCCTGGTCAATCTAGTGGCAAGATTCGCTCCCCATCGCCAGCTAAGAGTGGCGTACTGGACTGTCGGGCCACAGAAATTTTGCCCAACTCGCACATCTTTCGATCCCGGAAAAGCGTCAAGTCGTAGTAGTCTCGAAGGCGATCGATAGTGCTGGCTTGCTCGACAGTATTCATGCTGGGTCAAACAACGATCCAGCCACTTCCAGACCATTTGAAAACACACATCCGCTCCGAGTGAAGTATGCCATCTGCTCAGGTCTGACTCGATGGCAGTTGGTATGGTGCCTATAACCCTCGTCAGAAACAATCAACGTGAGCATCCGCTGTCATCACCTTGACTGGGTTCCAAATAGACACTCCCTTGATTCAAAGTCTCCATCGTTCCATCATCCGCTCGCCATCTGAGATCCAGAATAAGATAGCCATTGTTCCTGAGAAATCTATGTTTTGGCTTCGGCCGGTCCACGATGCTGTCAACTGCGAAATGATCATCCTCTCTCCACCGGGGCTTGTCTTTGATCTCAGGATGTTCTGCAGTATGTCTCAATCGACCGAGGATGATCGAGCACAAGTGGCAGCCTGCTCGCGCTCCACGAGAGATGTTCAAGTTGGAGTTGTAGTGTATCCATCGGTGAGGTGGAGTGAAGTGTTCAAGTGTCGCGCAAAAGACGCGACATTCATCGCAGAGCCGGTGGGGCGTGACTGTCTCCGGTAGTGGCTGGTCGCTTGGTGTGGAAGGAACGTGGAGCTGGGGTAGAACTGGAGCGAAGGTGCGACGGCGGAAATAATAATGGTTCTCGACACCACGACGAAACATGATACCCGCTGGTCACTCTACAATTCTGCTTCCAGGTCAGTATTCTGATGTCCAGAGTCAGCAGCATTGTGCTATTGCATAGGTGCGAGAGGAGGTGCGCTTTAGCGCCCATGTGGCGGCGGCTATGCATATTCCAGCCATGATGGATCGAACCAAAAAATTTCCTAATTTAAACATTTCTATAGACGTCGTAGAAACCTTATGGCCAATATACAGCCAAAATGCAAGATCAGCCTGATGAGTAGTAGGAATGGAAGTGGCCTATCACCAAGTCCATTGATATCGATCGACGCCGCAGAATCCGTGAAAATCGAGTCAAATGCTCGTAATGTGTCAAATCGTAGCACCGCCAGCCAGAAGATGTCGAAGAACTCGCTCTAGAGTCCACGGTGGCTTGTTGTGTATGTGAGGTTTCCGTCAGCCGTGCGATGCAGCCATCAGCTGTTTCCAACTAGGTTACCATCGCAACAGCGCAGCGTTCAGAAACAGTGATCATGGGTCTTCATTCAAGGTGTCTTGCTTCTGATCCACGCACCAGAGAAGGAAGGGACCAGAGTATGCTTCTCCCTCGATGATATTGGTTGGACTCCACCAGCGACCAATGATGATCTGGCCGCCTGGCAGCACGACTCCTTCGTATGCCCACAGAGACTCATAGTCGATCTCGTTCGTGTCATCTTCGATGAAGTACTTCATCATGGTCATACGCTGCCAACCTGGCACTCCCATCTGCGGCGGAAGAGAATTGAACCAACCATCAGCGAGGAAGTTCTGCTCTTGGTCTTCACCTGCGCCTCCAAAGCGGAAGGAACGCAACTCTGGGTTCTCCTGAGCCATTGCGCTGGACTTTTGTGCCCGAGTGCGCATCTTGCGTTGTGGTTTCGCCAGGGAACGCAGAATATCCTCAAAGACCGGGGACCAAGACTCTGCACCAGCCTCTGTCACGTCGAGAGTGAGGTCTTGAAGATCTCCATGTACTTCGTCTCCGCTGAATTCATCCTGGATGTGTTCATGCTCGCCACTGAGACTTCTGATGGTCAGCACCTCATCCTCAGTGACAAAACCATATGCTCCCTTCCACTTTCTGTCCATGCAAGGGGCAACGGCATGCTCCAGTTGTCTCTGCCAGAATCGCGGCCTCTCATGGTCCTCGAGCAGGGAATAGCAGTAGTTTAGTGTGGCCTCTTGCGGAGAGAGCAAGTGAGTGCGCCAGAAGTTCAGCTGATGTAGTGTCCATGTGAAATTAACATCCAGGCCACTGCAGCCGATGAATATCGGCTGCTGGCGAACACTCGAATAAGCCATGTACTGTGATCGCGGGTAATCGGCAATGTGTGGCTCATTCTCGGGGTCAAAAGGACGAGGATCGAGCAAGCTGGGCGCCAGAAGGACCTGGAGCATTCGCATGACCGGATTTGCGTTGACTCGAGCGATATCCGACTCGCTGGTGGCACGTGGCATGTAGTTGGAGCCGAAGATGCCCTTGAGCAAGTTGCAGTCATGTTGGAACGTGACAATGTGATCGTGGATGTTCTTGGAGCTACCGTTTCGGTGGGAATAGGAGTCTGCAGGCTGTATTAGCAGTAGTACGAGGCGGATGTAGCTCAACGTACCGAGGATCATGTCACGCAGCACAGCCAAACACTGAATTTCTCGTTTTCTGTTTCCCAGAAGAAAGAGCGGCTTGTTCCGGAGGACCTCTCGCCTCTTCTTGTATTGATCTTCAAACTGGGCGTCGCCTTTGATGAAGCTGCCGACCCGTGGACGATCAAACTTTGTCATGAAACGTTGCTTCCAGAATTTATCGCTTTTCACCGTGATGTCTGCGTCGCGGAAGCTCAATTGAAAGTTGCACAAATCTGCATCGTCTTCAATCTGTAGGGCGATGTTCCACATCAACTTCTCAAGAGTCAGTCACGGTCAGTCGAAAAGCATGCCTGTGCTTACCTCAAGGGGCAACTTGTGAAATGGGTTTGGCACGCTGTCCGCATCATGTCTTGGTGTAGGAACACTCGCATGTTCTCCATCCACGGTGTGTTTAGAGGCTTGATCAAGGCGCACTACTTTTAGCGGTGCTGAACTTGGGAGGATGGCTTGGAGATCGGTCTCGACCACAGCGTTGGCATCAACATCGCTTCTACCGCCGTCGTCTCCAATTTGGGTGCGCAGCGTGAGGATCGGTCGTGGAGCGGAGGCGACTTGACTAGGTGGCGCTGTGCGAGGAGCCAGATGCCGGCGAGGCATGTCTTTTCGCGGCATGTATGCAGCCTCGAGAACTGGAAAGGCTACCAAACGCTTGGTGATATTCGGCGGTGTCGTTGAGCTATGTGACTGTGGTAAAAGAACCTGAAGCTGGAAGTGGAAGTGGGCGGTGTCTGTACGTGAATAGTCAAGGTGAGCTTGCAAATGCACAAGCTGCAGGGGTTGCCTAGAATGTCAACGGGTGAATAAAGTGAGCACCTGCATGTTAACGTCCTCACTTACGCTTCGATCTGCCTCACATGCAGAAGCCAGGCTCTCACATGAGCAGTACTACCTTTGTTGAACGGCCGCATTACACGCAATCAGGTGCTCTTGCTCACTGTGCGCTGTACCAAGAGCTAGACATGTTGGGACTTATTTGCTTGGAGAAAGGATACTCACGGAGTGACAGTGTTGAGTGAAAACAAAGTCGTCGCAGCCACATGTATAGCGCGCCACACAAGACTCTGCGATATTGTCAGCGCGCACCGGCACTGTGTGAAGATCTGATGCCATGGAATTGCAAACTTTTCGTGAGTAATCTATGGCCGTGCCGCTCGTTGAGAAATCGTATAGGCTCGGGGTCGCAATCACTGTGTACCGCCAGCTCCGCGGCCTGCGCCTGGTCCCATAAATGACCTCGCGAGCTCAGCAATGCTGGGGTCGTTCATAAGTTGACTGAGATCCGGCATGCCGCCACCTCCACCTCCGCCGCGGCCAGCACCAGCACCGGCACCAGCACCACCTCCTCCGAACTGCCCGGCCATTTCCCGTAGTCGAGGGTTGTTCATAAGATTGTTCATCATGTCTGGATTGCTCATCAGGTTCTGGGCCATCTGTCTCATCATCGGATTCTGCATGAGCGATCCGAGATCAGGCATGCCGCCTCCTCCGCCTCCTCCCATCATTCCGGCTAAGGCTGAGAGATCTGGCATGCCTCCCGCACCTCCAGGCCCTCTTGCGGACTCCTGTCCTGCAGCGGTGTCGAGCTCCCCATCCTGCTCCTGCTCCTCCACCTTGCGCTTGGCAGTCTCGTAGCCCTTTTTCATCGCATCACTCCCACCATTGCCTTCAGCATCGATACCCTGCTTGTATGCTTCCATCGCGCCTTTGGCATCGCCCAGTGCGTATTTCGCGAGACCTAGTCTCGACCAAGCCTTGGTGTACTTTGGATCAGTCGCGGTCGCCAGTTCGGCGTCGTTCTTCGCAAACTCGTGTTGGCTCATGGCGCTGTACGCAGCAGCTCGGTTGGACAGGTAGATAGGGTTGAGAGGACAGATCTCGAGAGCCTGTGTGTAGTAGTCCACAGCGGCCTGGTATTCCTTCTTCGCCAGTGCGGCATTGCCCTGGCCCTTCAACTTCTCGCTCTCCTCGGTTGGCGCGCCTTTCGCCTCAGGCTTGTCACTGTTCGCCGCAGAAGCACCTGCAGCAGCGCCCGAAGCGGCTGCAGCCGGCGTCGACTTGCCCTTTAGCTTCTCGTAGACGCCAAAGATAGAGAGCAGATTTTGGCCACCTAGGGCTTCTTTGACGGCGGTCTGGTCGGTGGGGTCAACGTGGAAGACATCGCCGATGCAGTTAGTGGCGATCTCGACTGAGTCTGCATCTTCGGGGGTGAGCGTGCCATCCTTCAAGCTGGTCTGGAGGAAGTCGCAGATCGCAAGAGCGAGGCGCTTGCGCGAGTCGGTAGCCTGGGACATGATGTCAGTGAAAGTGCATAGGCAGGATCGTGCAGCAGACTCACCATGATGGCAGAAAGTGTGTCGTGGTATCTGCGGAGAATTGTCAGTAGTCGAGCAGTACTGCAATTAAATAAGTCGAGATGTCGTTGGAAAGTTCTCGGGACAGAAAGTCAAGCTGGGCAGGGCAGCTGCAACGTCTCGTCACGAGCCGGAGGCCGCACGGACCTGACTCCGCCCTCCACGTGTTGTGCCCCGCGATATCGAGGGGTCCATTGCTTCACCCAAATTGACATCTTTTCTGTTGCAAGTTTTGGTCACTGGGCTCATACCGGCCCTACACTCGCCCAACATGTTCAAGAAGGAGTTAGTATGACCACTATCATCTGCACGTTCCCAGCCTGACATGCGTACGACACAGGTTCCAGCCCGGCGCTAAGTCAAAAGTCAAGTCGTCTGCTCAGAGAGCAATACGCGCCAAGATCGTGGAAACATATCCTCTCATCGAGCCCTACATTGATCAGATTATGCCCAAGAAAGAGCAACTCGATGTTACAAAGATCCCAGACCGCGTCCAACTCTACAGCTTCGGCTCCACACCACTTTTCTGGCAGCACATGGACGACCCGATAATACCGCATCTGAAAGTCGTGCACCAGTACCCACAATGCTTCCAGCATATTCGCATCGATCGTGGTGCCATCAGATTTGTGTTGAGTGGTGCAGCACTCATGGTGCCGGGGTTGACGAGTCCCGGCGGAAGACTCCCTGGTGGAAAGGAAGAGCCATGGAACAACGGAGGGAATGAGATTGAGGCGGGTGACGTGGTTGTCGTGGATGCAGAGGGCAAAGAGAATGCTTGTATGGTGGGTGTATTGAGCGTGGGCACCAAGGAAATGAAAGAGAAGAAGAAAGGACCAGGCATCGAGGGAGGACATTACGTGGGCGATGGCTTGTGGAAGTTGGACTTGTGAGCAGTATCTGGATGGAATGCACAGCAGTATCCGCTCAGAGACGAAGACCTGGGTCAGCGTGCCCTGCGAAGACACATGGAGCGAGAGATACACCCAGAGGAGTGGTCTATGCCCAGCCAGGCACAATATGCAGGCGGTTGACAACCAACTGAAGGGTGCAATACGTGCGGTCTCCAGTACTTACGCACTTACATGCCCGACTCTCCCCAAGAGAATTGCAAAAAGATTGCAAGAGGGGACAGAAGGTGGTGACAGGATGACAATACCTGATACAATCGCAAAATTCGTTATCAACTCTACTGCGAGTCCACAGGTATCCGCAGCGTGCCAGCAAATATCTTCGCCCTAGCTGTTCGGGAAAAGGCTCACTGCGTTCAAAGGCAGGAATCCGAAACAATCGAATATCGACGTGCCGTTCACCCAGTTATTGCTGAGTCTTGACAACACGCCCGCAGTACCTCCTTCGCAGATCGAACGGGGTCGTCCGCCGAGAATTTGGATTGCCCTCTCCCATCCCATCGAGTTCATACGCTGATCAAGACTAGCTTCTGGCGGCACCACCACATTCCCAGCACCAGTGAAAAGAGCCTTGTGTGATAGAGCGTGGGGTCGGACAGAGACTGATCATTGCTTGCAGATTCACCACGCTGATCAGAGCTTCATGTTTACTGGCGTTCAGCTCAGTTTAATCGTCAGAAGGAGAAGAGTTCTCGATCGGAGAGATTTGTGAACCACCTCGTGCCACTCTCGCTCAACGTGTGAGCGTACTCAGGGCGGCAGCATCGCAGTGTCGAGACCTCTCCGTGAGAGGCAACGCGCTGCGTGCAGGAGCACTCCTTCCCCAAATATCGCTGGGATTGAGAGCCAGTGTATGTCGCCAAGTCCCGCAAGGGAGCACGCGTCTGAGAATAGAGATGCGGCGCCTGATTGCATTGATTGGACTTTCGGCCTTTTCGTAGTGCCCGCATTGGAGGGCATTGTACTCATGCGTGGCCAGTGGAGCTTGACGAGCTGCAGCAACGTCACAAGGTTGCCCAACGAACGTAGATCCAGCCGCCATCTTACTACAACTTCCACTTAATTGCTAGTGCCCTGGCTTTCGGAGGCAGCGACAGCCAAGCTCTCAGAATTCTATTACATCGACCAAGCACGTACTAGAGCGATGACCCGACGGGCTGAGAGGGAGGCAGCGTGTCAACACCATTTCAGAATGCTCGAAGCAAGCAGATGAACTCCAAGCACCTCCACAAGTCTCATAAAGTTCTCACGACAAAAGGACACTCCCCCGAATATTCGATGTCGAGACTGCACCAAGACTGGTAACGTAGGAATCGATGGGTTATATCTCAGTCTGGTTCAAGTGATCAACGTTTATGGACAGCAGCAGTAGCAGTAGCGACGATCTCCCTAGCAAGCTACTCTTCTACACAACGCGTAGCACTAATCGCAGCTGCGCCGCTCACACGCAGCCTCCCTGCCTCCCTCTCAGCCGGTTGGGTCATCGCTCTAGTACGTGCTTGGTCGATGTAATATAATTCTGAGAGCTTGGCTGTCGCTGCCTCCGAAAGCCAGGGCACTAGCAATTAAGTGGAAGCTGTAGTAAGCCTATGATGCTGAGCAAAAAGTCACGATACTGCACAACTACACAGGAAATGCCATACTTGCTTTGTCCGGATGTCCTGGAATAGCTGTGCAGCAATATCAGACGTCGCCTCCAATACCAAATGTCGCCCGGTTCGCGGGCACAGCGCTCTCCAAAGATGCTGGAAGAAGTCTCGTGGGCCGAACAGCTGAGCAGGACAGACAACGAATTTGCAGGCATTCTCGACACGTTTTCGTCTCGAAGCGTGCTCTCTGGTCCTCCGAATCAAGACTGAACGAATCGCAACGAGGACGTGGAGACAAGATTCCAAAAGCCGCCCTTGTCACCTCATGTCTTAGTCAATGCCTCACGGATAGCTGCCATTGTAAGCCGTGCCAAGACACGACTGCGATCAAGGCCTGCGGTACGGTACGAATTTGTTGGGCAGCGCATGCTGCTGCACATGGCTCGCCGGCCCCATATCAACAAGCTCCTCATCCATGGACTCGGGTCGAGTCTGTCAAGCTGGTATGTGACCACAGGCCTTCTGGTGTCGTGCCACACTTGTATGCCACCTGATTGTGAGCACTGGAGCTCACCCTCGTCTAGCGTTTGGCGGAGCATATTCGCTCGCTTCTAGCAGCTTGTATTATTACACAGCTTTTATGCGCCCGGAAGCTGGCACTTCGGCCAGCCAGGTCGGTGTTTTGTTGTCGTCATAGTAGCGGTAATGCCTGGCCAACACCGACATTCATTTAGCAGTACAGGTGAAGCTGCACGCACGGAGAGCAATTGACCGAGCTCCAGATGTTTGCCATGGACGGGGGCCCCAGGCGAGGCGCTCGAGCGCGAGCGTCACCAAGCACGCGCGGAGAATTGGTACGGGTGGTGACGGCGTTGTACAGCACTGTCATCGTCGTGGAGCGGTGGTATACGCACGAGACAGCACGTTGGCGAGTCGCAATGTCCGGGTGTGTCAGGTTTGTCGTGCGCCGCGCGCCCGCCGCCGGACACGACCTGCATATGCTCGTCCAGTGCCCACCCGAGCAAGCGTCGCATGCAGAAGCTGGTGGGCTGTCTGGAGCAATCAGCAGCAGCGCAGTGCAGGCGGTGAAGACAAGTGCGGCTCTACGCGCACGCCCGCCGAGTAGCTCGCGGAGGATGTCGCGATGATTCGGCAGACATGTCGTGCATGCTGAACTCCTGCAGCGACGTCTGCCACCTCTGCATATCGTGCGGCAGCGGTGGTAGAAAAATCTGCGTCGTTATTATTATTACTGCCCACCGTCGCCGCCGCTCGGAGTGCTCTCTGCTCTGCTCCCGTATCACAATCTTGCCAACGACCTGCCGCAGCGTGGGTGAAGCCTGTCGATCTCCCCAGCATGACGAGCCCGTCCTCGCCAGCCGCGCACCGCTGATTCGCTGCGACGCTCGCCAACGCGATTGGCTTCGATACACAGCGCGAGAAAAGGGCCTCCTGCACCCCTGGCACAGCGCTGCCATCCACACTTGCCCCAGACGAGTGATTTCACTGGCCTGTTTGCCCCATCCACACCTCTGGCACTGCCACACCACACCACACGACGCCTCCTGCTGCGAACTGGTCAGCATCTTCCCGGCCCTGCGACCTGCAATTTCTGCGACCCGCGAGCGCACTTTCCGGCTCGCATACTTGAGCGACCACCGCCGGTCGTGTTTGGAGCTCACGCGCGCAGCTCCAGCTAGCTGTGTCCCGCCCGGGATCTGGACAGTGGACGAGACATCTCCCTCTACGCAATCGAAACAAGAGTCGCCTCTCATGATCACCGCCCTGTTGCACGCGTTTCAGACCGGCTACTCCAATGGCACTTCAAGTCGCAACAATCGGCGAATTGCCCCAACGCGACATCCCGCCAGCCACCACTTCTCGATCGGATGAGAAACATGTGCTCCAGACGAAGATCAGGACACTGGTTGGATTCTGGGAACGACTGACCGGTGCGGTTGAATCTTCCAGTCATACGAGCTCGAAACAACAGCATATCGTAATAAAGGAGCTGTGGAAGCCAACGAAAACTGCTGCAGAGGAAGTGGGAGCACTGCCGAGATACGAAGAATGTTTGTACGATCTTCCACCCGATTACAGCGCGACAGATTCCTTCGCCTATGCACGATGTATGCAGGACACGGAAATTGCGACCAATGGCATAAAGACACGAACACAGAGGAACGGACCATGTCAGCTCCTTGGCCAGGCATTTGACGTCAAAGTCGACTTCAACTGCGAGCACGGCTTCCGTTCTCACGCTAAGAAGAAGAAGGCCGCTGCTAAGGCCGCTGCAAAGAGCAAGTGGGCTGACAGCGACAACGAGGAGAAAAAGGATGAGGTTCCCGCTGAAGGAGATGATAATAATGGGAGCGGAGGTGGAGGAGACGGGGCTGGAGGTGGGAGCGACCCGCCTGGTGGAGATGATGGCAATGGAGGCGGCGACGATGGCGATGAGTGGAACTTTGGAGGCAGTAAGAAAAGCAAGAAGGCCAAAGGCAAGAAGAATAAAACTGTGAGTGGACAATCAAATCACGGACATGTGTGGCCTGGGCTGATTTCGAGCACAGGAAGACGAAGAGGAGCAGGACAAGGCGGCCGAGGAAGACACTCCCGCTGCAGCAGATACTGCCACAACGCCCGCCGAGGCTGAACCTGTTGATGGTATTGACAAGTCCTCTGGAGTCACACGGTTCAGACGCTGACAACGCGCACAGATTGGGGCTCATTCGCGACAGTAGGCAAGAAAAAGAAGCCCAAGAAAAGCGCTTTCGCATGGGACGCCGTAGAAGAACCTGAAGCTCCAGTTGAGGTTGTCGCCGATCCACCTCCGCCACCAGCAGCAGCAGAAACGCCGGCCGTGGACGACTGGGGCTCCTTCGCGACAGTCGGTACGAATACCCACACAGACTACTTGATCCAGACTTTGCTAATGTACCGTAGGTAAGAAGAAAGGGAAATCCAAGAAGTCTGCCGCTATTGAGCCTGTGATTGGGCCCGAAGCGCCTCCCGAGCCTGCAGCATCAGCAGAACCAGTGCCTGCAGCTGAGGACGACTGGGCTACCTTTGGCAAAAAGGACAAGACGAAGAAGGCCAAGAGCAAGAGCAAGGTACGTTCAATGATCTGTGTTCCCCCATTCAAGTATTGCAGCATCTCGAGCTGTGGCGAATCATGAGCTTCTGACCCATTCCTGCACTCCATGCCACGGCCGCTCCGGGCCGCCGGGAACCTCCGCAATCTGACTTGCGGAGACGAGGCTGGAACGTTGCATGCCTATCGATAGCACTCACCCCTGATGTGATCCGGCTGCACCCAGCTCGAGCACATCCGCTCATGTCGACTATGGAATACTGATCGCATGCGCAGAACGAGCCTGCACCCGAAACGACCGCGACCGACAAGGGCGATATGAAATTCGACGAGATTAACCTCGATGACGACAAGGGAGCACCAAAACTCGACCTCGACTTCGGCCTAGGCAAGAAGGAGACGCCAGCAGAGGAGAAGAGCGCCAGTGCTTTTAGCTTCGGGGGATGGGGCGGTGGATGGGGATCGGGGGCTACATGGGGATTCGGCAGTTCATCGGGCAAAGCTGAAGCTGATCCAGTCCCTGAAGAACAACCAAAGATGGACACTGGCTGGGGCTTCACACCCACGTCAAAATCGAAGAGCAAGGATAGCAAGAAGTCGGCGAACGGGTTCGACTTCAGCTTCGACGAACCCGCTGGTGAAAATGCCGACCTCGGAGCCACGACAGTGCCAAATGAAGACAAGGCGGCAGACGAAGATCCTTGGTCGGGTTTCATGAGTGCTAAGGACAAGAAAAAATCAAAGAAAAAGGGCTTACTGGCGCCGGAAACAACACAAGAGCCTGTCGTACCTGAACCGCCTCCTGTCGAAGAGCCGGCTAAGGCTGAGGATGATCCGTGGTCGAGCTTCACCTCTGGCAAGAAGGATAAGAAGTCGAAACTCAAGAAGGGAGCGCTGCCAGAGCCCGAACCAGTCGTTGTCGTTCCAGAAACTGAACCGGAGCCTGAGCCACAGCCAGCGGCAGAGAAAGCTGCGGACGAGGATCCATGGGGTGGCAGCACATTCATGAGCGCTAAAGATAAGAAGAAAGCGAAGAAAAAGGGGTTGGTTGTTCCGGAAGCGCCGCCTGCGGCCGTCAAGGAGGACGACGACTTCGGGTGGGCTACGGGCAAAAAGTCCAAAGGCTCCACGTTCGACTGGTCCGAGGAACCCATAGTAGAGGTTCCACCGTCTCAAGAGGCTGCCACTACTGGAGGTGAAGATTGGTTCGGAGACGCTTGGAGCAGTAGCAAGAAAAGCAAGAAGCAGCTTGCCGCAGTCGTGCCTGAGCCACCGCCGGTCCCTGAGCTTCAACCGGAGGCAGTGGTTGAACCAACAGCAGCAGAGGATGACTGGGCGAATTCCTGGTCTACCGGAACGAAGAAAAAGTCGTCCAAGAAGTCCGACAAGAGTAAGGGTATCGTTGAAGTGGTAGACCCCAGCCCAGGAGCCTCAGTATTGCTTCCAGAGTCAGTACAAGAGAAATCCGCAGAAGATGACCCTTGGGGATCTACCTGGACTACCGGTAAGCTTGAAGTTATTCAGCGGTGCTGCGAGGAATGTGAGCTAATCTGTTTAAAGGCAAAAAGACGAAATCGAAGCTCAAGAAGGGTGCTGCTGCCGAGCCTCCCCCGCCGCCGCCCCCAGCTGCTTTGCCTGCGCCGCCTGGACTGGACGATATCGCTATGGACCATGGAAATGCCGGGGCCGACCTCCTCGACATGAACGAACCGCCTGCCGACGATCCCTGGAGTTTCACGCCCGCGACAAGCAAAAGTAAGAAGAAAAGCGCGAAGGACGCGCCCGCTCCGATTGTTGATGCTCCGCTCTCGAAATCAAAGTCGGAAGACTCGAAAACAAGATCCAAAACACCTGCGGATGACATCCTTGACATCGTGGAAGAAGCCGAGCTCGAGCCGCCCAAGGAAGACGCAAAGCCTAAGAAGGAAGACAAGGCGTCTTCTGGCTGGGGAATTTGGGGCGCCCCATCCAAGAAGGAGACTCCCAAAGAGAAGAAAGCGCGCGAGAAACGTGAGAAGGAGGAACGCGAGGCTGCCGAAGCTCAGCGGATCGCAGAGGAAGAGGCTGCCGCGGCAGCAGAAGCTCAACGCATTGCAGATGAGGCTGCCGCAGAGGAAGCAAAACGAATTGCTGAAGAGGAGGCGCAAGCAAAAGCTGCAGAGGCTGCCAAAGCGAAGCCAAAGGCCAAGGAGTCCACCAAGGAGCGCAAGGCACGCGAGAAGCGTGAGAAGGAGGAGCGCGAGGCTGCTGAGGCCGCTGAAGCCCAGCGTATCGCAGATGAAGACGCTGCGGCTGCTGCTGAGGCTGAAGCGCAACGAATTGCCGAAGAGGAAGCTGCCGCAGCTGCGCTCATCAATGAGCCAGAACCAACACCTGTTGAAGAGCCCCCCAAACCCAAATCCAAGGTCAAGGAGTCTTCGAAAGAGAAGAAAGCCCGTGAGAAGCGAGAGAAACAGGAGCGCGAGGCTGCTGAAGCAGAAGCCGAAGCTGCGGCTCAGAAATTGGCTGAGCAGGACGCTTTTGCCGCCGCGTTCGGCGACGAAGGAGAGAGTATGCTAGCGGATGAGCCTCCAGCCGAACCAAGTAAGGCAGATGGCTGGAGTTTCTGGGGTACATCGCTCAAATCGTCTAAGAAAGCCACACCCGCTGCCGAGATGAATAAGGATTTATGGGCCAATCAGGACACAGCAGTCGATGAATCCTCGAAGAAGCCAGGTTTCTCTTTGGACGTCGACGACTTCGCATCAGCAATGCCGCCTCCCAAGACAACAGAAAAGGCGTCTTCAAAGTCGAAAACTGTCAAGGGCAGCAGTATACGCGATCGTATTAGCGCTTTGGGTGCTGAAGCACTTCCCGCCGCCAAGGGATCCTCCAAGTCTAAACGGGACAGCTTCCCAGCCCCACCTGAACCACACTTTGACGAGGAACTCGAGGAACCCATTGTCGAGATTGTTCCAGAACCCGCGCCCGTCAAGAAATCGAAGAAGAGTGACAAGGCGGACAAGAAGTCGAAAGCGCTCAAGGATCCTTCACCACCGCCGCCGCCCTCGATCTCACCTGTCCCAGGCGGATTCCCGGTTGATGATTTACTGGACGATATCGTGCCGGAACCTGAGATACCAGCATCGCCGCCCAAAAAATCGAGCAAAGACAAGAAGGCATCTAGCAAGTCCGCTAAGGCATCGAAGAAGCAAGAGGAGCCTATCATTGTGCCGCCGCCACCCCCAGAGGCTGACTTTGACGAATTGCTGGTCGACGCAGAACTTCCAACTCCACCTCCCGAGGAGACACCGAGGGACAGGAAATCATCCAAAAAGGAACGCCCGAAGGTTGTGCGAGACGACAAATCCGCATCGTGGGGCTTCTGGGGCGCCACTCCTGTGAAGAAGAAGCCCTCTGAGCGGCCAGCAGGTCTATCGCGTTCCAAATCAGCACGCAAGACAACCGAAAGAGATCCTCTTGACAAGGACTCCAAGTCATCCGAGTCTGAAAAGCCTCAGAAGCAGTCCAAATCTCGACCGAGCACTTCTCGCGGTATGAGTTTCGGGGGTCTCTTCGGCACGCCACAGCCATCGCGTACAAAGTCGACCAGAGTTTCCTCGTCCGCGGCGAAACCCAGCTCGCGCCGTCATTCGACGGCTGTCGAGGACAGTGGTTTAGTCTCGCCGCCTCCAGAAATGTCAGCGAAGGCAGCGAAATTGACTGGAGTCAGTCGAAGTAAGTCGACTCGTGAGAAGAAGACGCGCATGATTCCTGATCCATATCCCATCGACTCAGACGACATGATAATGGTCGACGCGCCCGAGGATTCTGCCAAGGAGATCGATAACCACGGAGAGCGCAAGAAATCGAGTCGGTCGAAGCGGCACCATATGTCTGGCGGCTTAGGCGATAATGATGAGGAGATGGTTGACGCTCAACGGGGCCCCGAGGAAGCGCGACTCTTCTCGGGAACTGACGACGTGGATCGACCTGCTCCGCCTCGACGATCTTCCACTATGAAGAAAGCTGGTCTGATGGGTGGCATCCTCGGCGCGTTTGGTGCTGCTTCGCGTCCAGGCGCAGATCGTCGCCAGAGCAAGTACGATAGTGAAGACGCGGGCGGTTCGCGTCGGAAGCGGGACGCCATGTACGAGGAAGACGGGTCGAAGCGGTTGCGGCGGGAGGACAGGAAAGTGCATCGCTCCTCGCGCAAGGCCTCCGAAGGCGAAGGCTTGACAGACGCAGCCCCAGTCACGGACATGGAAGCAGATGACGCCAGAGATGCTCGAAGGCGCGAGCGCCGCGAACGACGCGCAAGGGAAGAAGCTGAAGAGGCGGAGAGAACTGCACGTCGTGAAGAGCGCCGACGCGCAAAGGCGAAGGAAGAAGAGGACCGCCAGCTCCGAGAGGATGAGGAGAGACGTGCCAGGAGGCGCGCCCGCCGTGCAGAAGAGGAGAAATTGGCTCGTGAAGAAGAGCAAGCGCGTGCAGAAAGGCACGAGCGCCGGCGCCAGCGGGCTGCAGAAGCGCCAGTCGGCAAAACCCCACGTCCTACGACAGATCGACGGCGTTCGTCGTACATGGACGCAGGCGAGGACGAAGAAGCTCGAAGGCTACGGCGCGAGGAACGCCGCATGCGCCGCAGTGTGGATGTTGGTGGAGGTGCATCGGGAAGGGATAAGGACAGACCTCGCACCTCGCGTCGTCCCTCTGAGTACCCCGAAGATCGCAATGGTGAGCCAACCTCTCCCCAGGGTGCTATTCCACCATCGCTTGCTCACGCGATCAAGACCGGCGGCGATAAGACATCATCCTGGGTTCATTCGGTGAACGACGATCCACCGCCACCTCCACCCATTGAGGGAACCATAATCGACGCACCTGTCCACTTCGCGGCGGACAATGCACCTGACGCTCTCGATGAGAACGAGACCACGGCTCGGGAGTTCCGGCATCGGCGAGAAAGGCGAAGGGATCGGGACGATGGCTATGGGTATGGGCAAGACGACGACTACCAGCGCAGACGCCACGATAGAAGTGAAGGAATCAAAAGCAGCAGTGGTGAAGGCTCTTCCGGTCGGAGGAGAAGTCAAGCCCCAGCATATGGAGACATGTATGGAGGCGGCATGAGAACCTTTGATGGCAGGCCATCGATGCCGCAAAGGAGTGATAGCAAGAGAGGGAGTTGGTTCAAAAAGATCGCAGGACTGTGATGATCCTGTGTGGCGAGGGAGATCTATCTCGGCCATTTGATGCTGCATGTGAGACGGCGTTTTACGATTTTGCATTAATTTTCGGCTATGATACCCTTCTGCATTTCGCTAGGTTGTACGATTGCATGAACTGGCTTCTGCAAGTATATATCAGCCCTCTACATGGTTGTATGATGATGAAAGTTAGACTTTATGCGACTTGACAGTATCTCCAGTACAGTGGCCATTCGGTATATCGCTCTGCACACGGTCGCTGCAAGGGTTGAGCAACCTTACGGTTTTGCTAGCCACGCAATCATCATCACTTTCCAGTAAAGACGTTAGGCAATATCTTGTGAAGAAAGTGTGCACAGAAGCATGAGGACATCAATAGCGATTTACATTACATTCTCATCCCGAGGGAGGAATATCTACCTTGTGCTTGCGTAACACTAGTGAGCCACCTCCGATTACAATGATGGCAATCGCTAACACGCCATTGAAGATAGCCATGAGAAAGAATGGCGCTCCAGTGTGCCACGAGTCGAATAAGGCGCCGCCAGCTTTTGTCAATATGAGAATGCCAGCACCTCCCGCGAAGCTGTACATGCCCGCAATACTTCCAGACAGCCTCGATCTGTCAATACCTTGTGCAGGGGCGCGCGACGTCCTTCGGAGCAAGGGAGCTCCTTCCTCTTCTGATTGTTGCTCTCCATGCTGAGGTGCAGCTGCGACTGATGTATTGCGAGTGACCGCGGCTTGGTTCACACCTCTCCCAAGCAGAGCAAGAGAGCAGACGATTGCTCCGATCTGGCTGATGCCAACCAAAATGACCGAGAGAAATGCCCATTGGCCGCCATCGCCGTGAAACGCGTCCGGATTTCTCAGAAGGCCGAAACTCACATAACCCACCACGCCAACCACTGAAGCAACGAGTAACGGCCACTCTGACCGACTGTTGGCCGCGCGTCCACCAATCCAGCCAAAGAGAGGTGCACAAATGAGAGCTGCCAGTTCTCCAATTCCAGTGAGTGCCGCAGCAAGCTTGTAGGCACGCTGACAATTTTTCTTGATGTCTGTCAGGTTGTCAGGGTTGGAGACACACAACCCGTTACGCACGAAATATGCATTCACAAATAGCGGGATGAAAAGGCTGATACCAACTGACGAAGCCCTTGCCACGAAGCCCCCGAGGTAGCCGAGGCCGATGGCCGGATCTGTGAAACCAAGCTTGAATGACTCTTTAGCCAGTGAGAAATACGATGGCGCTGGCGACAATATGATATGCGGATTGCCATCCACGCCTACAGTTGTTGTCTCATCGTAGGGAGGTTGCAAGAGGGCCGCCATGTTCTTCTTCTCTTCGCCAGGCAAGTTCCGAAGACCCACAAAAATGAATACGGCCACACACAGAGCCACCAGCGCAACGATGTAGAAACTGACTTGCACGCTTTCGGCTTGACCAAAACCTTCGTTCTGGAGGTGAGCCGGCAGAGGTAGAAAGATGGCCAGGGCTACCAATGCACCAGCTCCTGTGAAGAACCCTACGAGGCCCGCGAGTTGCGAAGTGCCAGCGGAGCTCGCAGCATTCTCGTCATCTTCAGCATGATGCCCACGAACGTTCTTGTTAGGTTCGACCCGCTGCTGACCATGCGACGCAAAGCTCGCTGGTGTTATCGTGAGCTCACTGTTTATGCTGGGGGAAGCCGCATGGCCCACACTGCCGTTGCGGACGCGCTCTTCTTCTTGCACACTAGCCAGATGGTTGTTGGGTATGATCGTCTCTTGGTCCTCTGCTTCTGCTCTTCGTCGATCGGCAATCATGGTCGGCAAGACAGCAGTGACCATAGTGCTGCAAGCAGCTCCGCCGAAACTAAACCCTAGCCTGCCCAGCAGAAGCTCGGGGTAGACATTGGTGCTCTGCACAAGGCAGACCAACGAAAACGCCACAATACAATATCCGATCACTGCCACATTCCGCACGCCAATGCGATCGCTTAAGAGGCCCCATGCCGGACATGCGACCAGTGCGAGTAACTCGTCTGCGAAGCCGAGCGTACCCACGGCATCCCCCACGCGCTCTTTCTGCCCGATGACTTCGGTGACAACGAAGGAGATACTGCTGTTGAGGAAGACGAGAAACGAGATGCTGAACAGCGCGATGCCGAGCAGGTATGTCGTGGCCTGGAGTCGTGTAGCGGTGAGAGTGGGAAAGAAGCGCGCCATGGCGAGTGATATGGCCTCGTGTCGCCTTCGGGATCGTTGTGATCGGCTTGGACAGTAATAGGATGTGCTATCGTCTGGGCCTTGCCCTTCTCATGTGTGACTCGCCATACGTGCGATGGTCCAGGCAGCTCTTTCAGCAAACCACAGCTCGACGTAGATGGTGTTGGCTAGGAAGTGGCTAGCGCGTCATTCGAAGCTTCCTGGAGTCAGCCAAGCAAGCACCGACCAGCGCTGTCTCGTGACATGGCGTTCTCACCCCACCGCCCAGCATGGGATGCCTCAGCATTGCTCTTGATATATCCTATCAGCATACACACTATTGGAGGCGAATGAGTCAACATTGGCACCCAGCATGCTATATAGCAACATTGCGTCGCTTTGTCATGATGTCACTTTCGAAGAGAACATTGTCCACCGGCGAGACCTAGAGTACATCGATCATGGCGGAGAAAGCCCCAGTCACTGATTATCAGCAGAGGGTGTATGCACTGCTTCGACAGATACCATCTGGGCGAGTGTCGACATATGCTGCACTCTCAAAAGTTCTAAGCTCGAGTCCTCGAGCCGTTGGTGGTGCGCTTCGAAGGAATCCATTTGCAGCTGAGGTGCCCTGCCATCGTGTGATCAGTGCGAATGGTGTACGTCTATAGCGGTTGTTCTGAAACCTTTGAGCTAACGGGCGTTGCAGTATATTGGCGGCTTCTTGGGAGAGTGGCACGAAGCTCCTAGTGGCATCAACCAAACAAAGAAACTGGAACTGCTCAAGCAGGAGGGCGTTCTGTTCACTGAGAAGGGCATGCTAGTCGAGCAATCACGATTTTGGGACGACTTTACCCTTTGATGAAAAAGTGCGGTGTAGATCCGCCTGGGTCATTGCGCGCAATGCAAATCGGGGCGAGGCCGAAGCAGTGAGGGAAAGAGCTGGGCGACTACCGTACGAACCTGCAGAATCGATCTCGACTTCGTTGTGTTCTCGATTGGCTGAGGCTAGAACATGACAGGCAGAGGTAGGCTTGCTCGCTGCGGAGCGCCTCCGACTGTTGCTGCCTCGTCACACCAAAGAAGGGTACTGTATGCAGTTTGGTGACCTTTGTTTGTGGCCGGCCCCTTTGCGTTCGCGCACCCCTCACAATTTGAAGCCGGCTGCGAGCTTTGCAGGCCGAGACCGCACATTGAGGAGATGGGGCTTGAACTCAGCTCGAGTGTCCAGCACTCTCAGCTCATCACAGCCACATGCTAACGCCTGTTTTGGTCTCGATTTGTAGTGACAACCTGGGGCTGTGGACTGGCCATTTGTGGAGGTTCTCTGCAGTTGAAGATCCTAAGAAGCTTAGACACAAACAATATAATTGAGTTGCAATTAAGTCGCACGTAGGATCCTGGTCCGTCAACGGGCAAGTTAATAGCACTATCACACGGTGTTACCCATCTCATGCGGTATCTGCTCGGTGGAGGTGGCCTTTTCAGCCAGATGCAGCACAAACAAGTGCTGCACGGCATGGGCGTAGCCTACGGAGGCTCAACACTCAAGAAGTGCGAGCTGAGAGCTTCGTGAGCACCACGACCAGTTGTGATTGAGCAAGTTGTTGAATAGAAGGCGTTTTGGCGGTTACTGCACATTCAGCCAAAGCTGGCCTAGATCGTTCGACAGATCTCCGACAGTGTCCTGGGTCCTGAGCTTGAAGCCTCAAGCTTCGGTCCGTTCCATGGTTGGTGGCTATTTCAAGACTCCGAGCTTGCTAATTATTGGAGGCCAACCTGCATCTGTCAGCCTGAACGATGCGTGCGAACTATGATCACACGGCCAATTGCAGGAACCAAACAGGCCGACTGCATTAGGTCGGAGCCTTGGGCTTGCCAGAATTCTCAGCGCATTATTCCTGCTGGCAGGAGTAGTGTCTCACGCTGCCACCTGTTGAGCGTGTTTCAAGCTGCTGAAACCGTGGTGCTCTGCCGGCCAGACCAGACGGCCATGTGAGTTCATGCTGCAGTGGGACCGAGGGCTCTAACAACCAGAAAGTTCCGCATAGATTGCACGGCCAGGAGGAAGCTTCACGGCGCCAGCCTGAACTCCGGCCCAACTGTGCAGGCGGCGCTGTTGGCAGTGGTATTGGCGGTCGTGGTGTGGCGGCGTGGTGCGCTGGGAAACAGGTTGCCTGGCATCGATCTAGGCACGTTCGGCAGTGCGCAGATGTGGCTCACGCTCGCCAGCTTGGATGCACCGTCGCGCTGGTCGCCAGCCTCACCTCCGCGCATCACAGATCCTGTGGATCCAACCACGAGCGTGCAGAGGGCGCGCGAAACTTGGGTGTGCTGCAGCAGCGAGCATCATTGCGCGACGCGATGCGATGCGCCATCGATGCTCCGGCGGGCATCGAAGCTAAAACGAGGGTCCGACCAGGGCGATCGGGCGATGGAGCGTGCAGAATGTCACGCCGGTTGCTGGACGGGCTAGGCGAATCTTTGATTCTGCTGGCCATCTGTGCGACGCGCTCGCTCGCGGCAACCCACGCTTGTGACCGTGTCTGCCCAGCTGCACGCCGGTTTGCGATTGGTGTCTTGCGCCTGCGCCAGAAACCATCTGCGATGACTGGGAAGATGATCCCCGATGTGCTTCCGCCCAGCGCCCTCCATATAGCCCACGCAGTCGCTGCCGGCACCATGGTGCGCCTTTGCGATCGCAGTCCCTGGTGCCCATCAGCCCTTCATTCCAGCGTCTCGACGACCTCCGGCTCCACCAGACACGAGTACATGGCGTGTACGTGATGCCCATGCTGGACACACTCAACTCCGGTTTTGACTACTTCACCATCCTCCCAAGTCGATTGGCAAACGAGACACCACTACTTTGCTCGCCGTTGGCCATACCAGACGGCCTCACAACTCCCTCGGCAGAACATCCCCTACTGGCTTTTAGGCCCCCGACCCATCCACCACTACTCTCGCCCAACATGGCCTCCAACTTGATGTCTGTCCAAACCACGGCCGCGCACGCACAATCACCTACTCGGCCACGTCCTGTTCCCATGCAGCAGAACGTTCTCTGGACCAGCAGCAATGACTCCAGCAGCTCCAGCGACAGCAGCTCCAGCGACAGCAGCTCAGACAGCACCTCACAGATTCCCGTGACAGCCCGCTGCTCAAGATGCCAGCGCACACCGAGCGTGGACATTCACACAGGCAAGAGCAACATGATCTCCTACGGACTCAATCTCTGGTACTGCAATCGATGCGCTGCTCTGGTCGGCTTCAAGCGCTGAGCAAAGAAACGAAACGCCAGACGATCAACAAAGACTTCTGGTGATTGATCACTACCTCCCACAACGCCATATAAGATGGACAGAACTAGTTCCACCAGCATCAACACCAACGGACTGTGTTTACAAGAAGCCTCCGATCCACAAACAAATTACACTCGGAATAGGCACGAGAGTATCAGTGCCGCCAAGACGAACATGTAATCCATGTCGACTGAGCTCAAACCAAGATGATGCAATGAAGTGGAGACCATAGCCTTGCGGAGCCGAGATTTGCCTGACGGTGTGCAACCCACGGTGGTACAAAATTCGAATGCGACCCTCCAGGCGCGTAGGCGACGCTTTTCTGACGACAGATATGATAAGACGGGAAACAGAGACGACGAAGATGTGTACATTATTATGATGTGACGAGCAAAACGAGACATGGTTTCATGTGTGTATATTACGTTTTCACAACAATCACATACTGCGAGGCTCTCCTTACTGCCAGTGCTCACTGAGCTGAGGCAATTTGGCCCTTCAACGTGAATGTTGTTGCTTTCTTGCATTGTTTATGCCCCCGAGGATGATTGGGAAGTGGGGTAAACATTGAACCTCCGATTTATCTTTCCATCAATGCCAAAAATTGGCTTAATGCTTTCCAGCTCAGTGATGTACCTCGGATGAAGTCGATGACAGTTCACATCACACAGATCTCCTCCAAGCGTCTGTTCAACGAAATGAAGCTCGTATAGTAGTCTCAAGAATGTCTACCAACCGCAAGACAGTTTCTGCCGGACGTAGCGCTACACGCCAAGCCGCCTGAAAGAGTCTATTGCCGGAACAAGGTTGCCGTAACATCTGTATCGAAACGAGCTATCGTCGATGGGGATCGCGAACTCAAAATCCACTCCTCATGTCGCTGCCAAGCTGCCACTGTATTCCAGATCTCTTTCAGCTGTACGATCTCGGACAGCTCACAGAGTCATTTCGACGTTGCCTTGTCCTCATTTCGATAGCGTGGAGTTGCATGCTTGCATGGCCCCCCAAGGACTCGTCGCGCATGTCCGCATGATCGTAGTTTGGTGTAAACACCTGCTACGCGGGCGCGCATCCCGAGACTATGTCACCTTGGAAGCGAGGCAGCGTAAAGTCCGCGTCCATCTCCGGTGGTATCGTGGCTTGCTTTGACTACTGGTCGGGTTTTAAGGTTATCGAGTTGCAAATCCTGCTGGCGTCCAGTGGCTGAGATGGAGCATGGATCTTAACAAGCCAAGGAGAGAACGACCTCTGTAGCTGCGACATGGTAGTTCGGCAAGCACTGAGGTTCCCGGCAGCGAGCAGTCGCTGGCTGAACAATAGTCCATGACTTCAACAAAAGCATTATCAGAATGAGTATTGACTGGCCATCCGAAGGTGGAATCATCAATGTTGTGTGCATCGCCATTGACTTGAACACCGCGGCACGGCACCAATGACATATCGCAACATTGTTGCTGTGAGTGCAAGTACAACCGTAGTGTGAACGGCGATCTCTCTGAAGAACATGGCGAAGGCTGCCCTGAGCCACTCAGCGGCTGAGAATCAGAGGACGACCGTCGGGCCTCAGGCCGCCACGGCCGCGTAGCCATTTGCGCGGGATCATGATGGTGTGCTAGTGCATCGTGGCATCGAACTCTCCATCAGCCGCATCGACACAGGTTGCAGGCAACGGAACGGTCGGCAGAACTTGCAGTAGTGTGGTGTGTGCAGAACGACGTCTTCGCTTCGAAAACAACGTCTGTGACATGGATTGGAGCGCAGGCGCAGCGCAGCGCACGTGAGCGGGCCGTTCCTGCTGGAAAACTGCAAAGTCTCAAAATTTTTGGAGAGCTTAGCAAATCGCAGTGAGGTACGACCATGGATGAGTACAAGACGTCAATTGCCAACGTCGATACGGCACTCAATAGGCTGAAGCATACGTTGGCATCCTTCGAGCTGTCTGCCTCTTCGGCTCAAAAGTCGAGCACTCCACGGACTGAAAGCATTCCTGCTCACAATCGCGAGAGCGACCAGCCCACTGACGGCAAAATACAATGCTCAATCTCTTCAAATGCTACGTCATCTTGTCCGGAGTCGATGCTCACACTGCGAGCATCTCGCCAGTATCCGGAGGTGTGTTCCTGACTTCCACAAGCCACGATCGGTTGACGTCGAGGTAAGCTGATGCGGCCTCCAGAAACATGTCAAAGGCAGCGCCAGGCTGGCCGAGCTAGAAAAGAGCTTCCATTATGTTGCCGAAAATCCATACTCGATACCCGCGCATGTTCTGATAGCTAGCGAATATCTTGGCCTTGGCTATCCGGATCTAGCTTCTGGGGCTGCGTACAAGGCACTTTTGCTCTCCGATGCGCTCGAAAACGATGCCGAAGAATATCATGATGAGGCTTGTGAAGCTCTGAAGACGATTATTCAGGGTCAGCCACTTGAGGAGCGTATCAAAATCATTCGACAAGCAATGGATGCCGGCATTCAGAACGGCGGTGTGTCCCCTGAGCTGGATCCCGCGCTTGACATTGAGATCACACTCTGGTTGAAAGTGCACTATTTATTGATCATGTGAGTCTTTTGAACATGAACGAGACTTGATAATCATTCTGACAATCTCTAGCTATCGCATCTTGGCGCGCAGCCTCTTGCTTTGTTCATGTTACCGGACTGCTCATTCATATGCACAGCAGGGGCTCTCCCTCTATTCGGACGATGAAGAGCTGAGCGATCTTCGCCAAAAGATACGCAGTGAGGTCACAAGACTTCATGGCGCTCAGCTTGAGGACTCTCCAAACGAATGGCCCGACCATGGCCTTGTGCGTCGAGAACTTTACCCCTGGAACGATCGAGAGCCTGACCGCATTGCCGACCTTGACCAAATCAACATGCTTATGAACGATGTGTCCGACAAACTTGAAGTTCGTGCAGTAGATTTGCCAGCGCTGACCGGCGATACCGATGGGACTGTGATGCAGCTCGGTGTCTTTGCGAAAGCTGACATCCAGCCAGGCGAAATCGTCTTGAACGAGACATCCCTCCTGACAGCGAACAACAAACTGCAAGATGCGCTCTGCGACGCTTGTAGTGCAGACCTTCCCGAAGTGGGCAGCGCTGACTGGGAAAAAGCAGTCGTCTGCGATGACTGTGAAGTCGTTTTCTGCAGCGATTGGTGTTTCGAAAATGCCAGAGACATGTATCATCCTGCCCTGTGCGGCCAGGACGTGGAAGCTATCGCAAAGGACGTGCCGCCGGCTCAAGCCGCAGATTCGCTATACTCGCTGCTCTTGCTGCGAGCACTGGCCATGGCGGAAACACAAGAGGTACACCCACTGGATTTACCAGATGTACGATACATTTGGGGCGACTTCACACCAACACCGGATGTTGACGCACCTGCATACCAAGAGCTGGACTCTTCTGCCTCTTGCCTGGTACCACGCACGTTACCATTCAGCTTCGAGAACAACGTACGTCTACCATTTCACATGCTCGAGAAGATGGACGTGGACATCTTCGCCAACACTCAGTACGATGTCTGGGTCTTCAACACGCTCTACGCCAAGTTCCGCGGCACAGCATCTGCACGCCTTTCAGGTCTCGGTGGTCGCGCGATTCGAGGCCCTGAAGTCTCCGCCGTGCACCCAATGTGGTGTCTCGCCAATCACAGCTGCGACCCAAACGTCAGCTGGGAATGGGGAGGTGCGATGAAATTCTGGGCAAAAGAAACTCGAGCGGCCTGGGTGGGCAAAGACGGAACTCAGACAGTGATGTCTCAAGCTGGCATCAAGAAAGATGAAGAGATCATGAACCACTACTGCGACATCGAGCTTCCTGTTAACGAGAGACGAGAGTGGGCGCGTGGCGCGCTCGGAGGCGATTGTCTGTGCCCACGTTGCATATACGAGGCAGAAGCGACAACGAGCAAGTAACAGCTTCGCCATACGCAGCTACTTTGATTTCTATCGCGTGACCTTCACTTTCTCACATTACAGGTAAGTCATTTCTACTGCACTGACCACGGAACGAAATTGTCACCGTTCGATCTGCTGCCTACTCCCATGCACTGGTCTGAACATTGAATTTCTCAACGTTCCAAGAAGGAAACGATGTGTTTAATTGACTTTCCCTTTCGATTCCATGAAGGTGATAAGTCTCATTCCACACCGACAAACAAAGCGTAAATCATGGTAGTTGGAGCGCGGATTCGCTAACCATCTTGCCGGACACTGACTTTGCTCTTGCATATGCTACATACTGTATCCTTGAATGCTGTGAAAGCTCCTGGCGCCCCTGACTCGCTATGCTTCAATCTCTCGAGAATGCTGTTCCACCTGATTTGCGATTTCCTCGTTGGCACGATGTAAGTCATCGCTGTCGCGGGCAGTGGTCCCAGATAACCGCGGCTCATCATCACCACTTCCGGCAGTCTCAGCGTCGAGTTGGGCCTTGTTCGGCTCTCTCCGTAGCTGAGCTTCGGATTTGGGATCAGAGTCTGCCCTGACACCTGCGGGTATCAGAGGCGGGCCATCTTCGTCGCTATCAAGTTGAAGCAGGTAAGTCTCCCAGAGTTCGATGAGCTAATTCCTCGTTAGTGAATGATCGAGACACGTGGTATCGAACATCGTCTTACCTCTTTCTGTGCCTCAATGGCGCTCTCCAGGAATGTCTCGACTCCACTTTTGAAGTCTTCCACCTTCTCTCGCTCGAAGCGGTCGAGTTCAGCTCGCATCAAGCGACCCATGTCTTCGAATAGCAGTCGAGTGGCATGCACTCGTCGCTCCTGGTCTGCAACATCTGCTTGCATCTGACCCAGTCGATCTTGTTGCGTACGACCTGCCCGAAGCAGTTTGTCTTGCTGCTTTTTGATGTCAGCCAACTTCGCCTCTGCCGAATGCCATGAGTGGAAGGCTTTCTGGCGTTGCTCGAAGGCTTTCTTCACTGAACCGATAAGGCGAATGTATTCGTCAATGACAATCCCCAGTGTGAGCACATCCTGCATTGCCTGACGCTGGTAGAGCTCCTGTATGCGAAGTTGCAGATCACCGAGGGCATCCAGAGGTCCACTCAAGCTGGGCGATAGCTCAACAGCTGCCAGATTGTGCAACGACAGACTGAAGTCCGCACATGCTTCGGCGAGACCTTTGCGTTGAGCCACGACCGTGTCGGTGCTTTTTTGAAGCGCTTTGAGCTGGCTCTCCAAAGCATCGAGATATACACGGCGATCGTGAAACCAATCATCATGCTCGATGAATTTGCCTCCCGAGCTGCCTCCCAGACCAATGCTTGACATAATGCCTTTGGACTCAGTGCCGCCTAGGAGAGGGTCCTTTCCGGAGTGTTTAATTGCCACGCTGAATTGCTCTGATTCGAGGAACGTCTTGAGATCACCATCCATTTGCAGGATAGGGTGGGAAGCGATCTTGTTGATCATCCGCTCCAACGCCTGCCTTCTTGACTCGATGAAGTTTTGATCAAAACGTCCCATAGCTTGCTTCTCAGGTGGAGGCGGAACTACAACTCCGGGATTATTATCGTGCAATCGTTCGTACAGCCATAGGAAATCGCGATATCGTCTCGTCACGGTAAAAGTCGGATTCATATAAGCCTTGGAAGTGGTTTTGGTGATGACATTGTATGCCGTGTGGCTGCCAGTCGCTCCTCCTACATTGTGCGGGTCGCCAACGACAATGTGGAACGTCGGCTTTGCTGCTTGCTCGACAGGTTGTGATGGCTGTGCAGGTCTGTGTCGGCCGCCAAACTGCGGAGGCTCCACTGGAGGAGGGATGCGAGGTCCGCCATTCAGCGAGCTTCCATCATCGTCGAAATCTGCACCGCGGCTGGACGCAGCCGACGCCGCAGTCGAAGGGCGAGAGCCAGCAGCATTTCGTGTTCTCGAGGCCAACTCTTTCACAGGAGGCGTAGGCGCCATGGGCTCGTCGACCGGCTCCATCCCTAATGGACCCAGTGGCCCCATGGAATCGTCGAGGGTCTCGAGCGTTGTGGACTGCGTGAGGGTGGCATGGCCGCGACCTCTTCGGGTTTTCGTTGGAGCTGGTTTAACGCCGGCGGCGATGTTCGGTGTGGATTTGGAGAGACCGGCGGGCGAAGCAGGCTCTGCAACTTTAGAGAGTCAGACGGCGTATCATGCCACGTTGTATGGACTTCTGACGTACCAGGCGGCGACGAGGGCGTCTCTTCAGCCTGTTTGGCGAGATTGTGGTTCGAGGGCGAGCGCGAGGGCACGTCTGTGGGCGCAATCAGCACATGGGAGCGATTGAGCGGGTGTGATATTGCGCATGGCACCGACCGTCCCAGGGAGAAGCGCCGTCATCCATTGTCGCCCATGGATCGTCGACGAGAAGAGTGTTGCTGGAGTGGTCCATGGCGGCGGCCTAGCTTCGTATGCGACTGCGGTTGGTCCCGCACGTGCATGTACGTACGTCGTCGTCGTCCTCCGTCCACCCTAAGTTAGACGCTCGAATCATCCGCGATCGTGTCTTGGTGCTGGCCGCGCAGACAGAAGCATGCACTGCAAGCGCCGCACACACGAGCAATGGGACATGAGATGAGGTGGAAGGTTGACGCACGAGCCTCTGCTCTCTGCCCGTCAGCCTCGCAATGGCGCGCATGGATGCCCATGTGTGGACGAGGGTTCAGTCTGTCTGACCACCGCCCGTCTGCTCTACCATCTCGACACTTCTGCTGCGCTGGACGGGAGGGCACATCGAACATGTCCACGCCGCGAGCTCACATGCGTAAGAAGGCGTGAGGACTAACCGGACTACATCCTCGCTGGAGAGCCTTGATGCGCTATCTCTAAACCGTATGGCCTGGTCAAGGTCGAGTCCATCAACGGCGTTGTTTTTGGCAGCTATATGGTGGAATAGTCCTAGTGGAATACCGCTGCCACTGCAATTCCGCATCATACTTCTGCCCAGCACCACTGTGGTCTGTACATATGTTGTTTCAATGTAGCATTGCCAGGTCTGGCTCTTGGCACTTTAGTCCGATGTCTGCGAGCCAGAGTTGCGCGCAAACGGCTTTACCCGAGCTCTGGCAGCCGGAGCACAGCTTCTGCTTCAACCACTTCCATATCGCACCTCCACCCCATTGACCACTCTGCCCGTCATGAACTCGCTGCGAATTGCCCGGGGCGCCCTCAAGGCTGCCAAACCTGCCTTCCGCGCCGCTCCAGCCCTCCGCCGTGGCTACGCCGACGTGGCATCCGACAAGATCCAATTGACCTTGGCCCTCCCTCACCAGGTACGTGAGCAGTGCGATGACCTTGCGATGCATGCGTCTCGGGCATCTTCAATGGCGCATCTTCATCCGCGCGGAGCAGGCGAGCTAACGCGTATGCAGGCCATCTACAAGTCCCAGGATGTGTACGTGCTTCACCACTAATCCACCGCCGACCACGACCTCGAGAGCGACCCGAACACTGACACGGAGCAACAGCGTGCAAGTGAACATTCCAGCCGAGTCTGGAGAGATGGGTGTCCTCGCCAACCACGTCCCTTCCATTGAGCAGCTCAAGCCAGGTCTCGTGGAGGTCATTGAGGAGCAGGGTGGAAGCAAGCAATTCTTCTGTATGTGGAGCCCGGAATACATCTGATGATGAGATCTATCGGATAGCATGAGAGCACAAGGGCTGCGGAAAATTGGACAACCAGTGGCTAATGTGCCCTGTGAACAGTGTCGGGCGGTTTCGCGACCGTGCAGCCAAATTCCGTCTTGAGCATCAACGCCGTTGAGGGGTACCCGCTTGAGGATTTCAGTGCAGATGTACGCTCAATTTCAAGGCACGTGTGAGGTCACGCTGACATTGTGCAGGCCGTAAGGAACCAGATCGCCGAGGCACAAAAGATTGCCAGCGGCGGCGGTAGCGAACAAGATGTCGCAGAGGCAAAGATTGAGCTCGAGGTAGGTCGCATGCGAACATTGCATATCTACAGCATAACCCACTGACCATCGAATAGGTTCTGGAGACTCTTCAAGCCCAGCTGAAGTAGATTCCCTTGATTGTACATACTGTATACCATTAAGTCACTGCCTTAGATCGCCCAAGAACGCAGCACGACAGGAACGACTTGTTTGACGGCCCAGTGACACTCGCTCTTGCTTCTGCCGGCTCCGGCAGCCCCGATGCCTGCAAGGCGAATCGTTCTGCCCATTTCTTCCATTCTGCGATTGTGACAACTACCTGCACCTCATTTCATCTTCATTCGCAACAACCGATCCATATTTGGACTGACTATCGCTCACAGAAGCCGGCTTCTAGCATTCATGTAGAAGCAAGTAAATGCCAGCCTGCTCCACCTTCAAGGCAAGCGGCGAGACCGCTTCTCGCACTGCTGCTGTCAACACGCTACTTATTCGTGATGACTGGAAGGATGAAGAAGGTAATGCCAGTCACTCAATGCGATTCTAGAGGCTGACAGAGAAACACAGCGCGACAAGCTGCTCCGTCGCCTTCGCTCGCGCCCAACTTTTGCAAGACTTCGGGGCAACGACGATGCCGAAGTGCGCAGTGTAGAGAGTACCAGCACGAGGGTCAGTCGTGCCCTGAGCAAGAGAAAGTCGGTTGCAGACTCTTTGAGAGTATATCCTGGGTCTCCGCCTCTTCGATCTGTTCGCAGCGACGAGGAAGCAGACACTGGACCAGAAGCGGAGCCGCAAACAACGACAGAACTCGGGCCCGCTGCAGATTCTGCGGAAGTGACGAGGATACCTTCCAATATGACCCTAGATACTTTGCACACAGTCGATACCCTACACGATTCACCCCCTGGAAGTATTTTAACAAAGACGAGGCTAAAGGCGCGGCATCTCTTCCCGAAGAGTCATGGTCGTTGGCACGAGGACATTTCTTCGCCGGAGAGGAACTCAGCCAGTCCACCGCCCGAGGACAGCTCGCAATACCCAGCAAGCGTGAGATCAAGCGCGACGAGCATACTATCCAAAAGCAAGCGCGTACCAGCACGCGTGAAGTCAAAGTTGAAACGCAGCTTGACGGTGGTGCGGACACAACTCCGTCGGAAGCGTGGAATCAAGCAAGCGGTGCCAGATCCCATGTTGTGAACGTGGCGGATCGTGTACGAGCATTCGAGTCGAAGGCGACATGTCCATTCTCAGTCACGACCACACGCAAAGATGGCAAGACGCGGGCCGACACGACAAGCACGCGAGATGATACCGAACAGCCCGTTCCCCTCGTCTTTCCTTTGCACGTCAGACGCTTTACTAGAAGGACAGGTAATGGAAGGTTTCTACGACCGCAGACGCCGCTCTACAGATCTTGTCCGGACGATGACACAGAGATACATGCGCCGCTTCCTCAGAGGACGATACCGATAGTGAGGTCGCCCATTGAGCGGAATGTTGCGCCTGCAGGAACTTTCCCCGACGATGATCTGGAGCGCGAGCTCGATCGACGAAGCGCGGACGGCCTCGCTGCGCCTCATTCATTGTCGGGCGATGATGCCACGGCGAAGGCCGCAGATCCGGCCAAGACACCACTGGCACTTCCCCAATACCAAGTGAACCCCCAAGAATGGCCTATGCAGACTCCTCAGGCCATTACCACGCGGGTAGGCCCAGTGTCTCATTTGCATGGTCGTCGCAACTCGTGCTTTCGGCATGGCAGGCAGATGACCACATTCAAAGGCACTCGAGATCTCTACGATCAAGGCGGCAGAGGTCAATATGTTGCGGCAGGTTTTGATGAACCACGGAATGTAGATGCTACCAGTCCCTATTTGGTGCACAACTTGACGAGATACTCGAGAGCCCTCGACAGAGATGATGCATGCCCTGACTGCGTGGCTGAACTGAGGTTGGTCACGGTTAACTGTTTCCGGAAGCTAAGCATATGTCTGCTGACACGAACTCAGCATTCGAAGACGCGAGCCAGAGGCTGAGAACCCCTCATGCGCCGAGATGCCAATTGCTTCGAATCTGCTCCAAGACCATTCCACCTTCGAGGACAATATTGAGCAAAAGGGTACCGACTCGGCTGGCATATTGCGTAGCTTGCATAACACAAACGGACCTGCGGTGATACCTCCACTGGGCCAAAAGTCGTGTCAAGTTGAAGACGACACAGACAGCACTTCGCTCGACGCACTAAAAGAGTCGCGAATGACTGCAGCTGACGAAGATCGTAGGGGTAGGTCTCCAAATCCCAGCGGGTATGCCGCAACCTCGGACAGCAATGGAGATGACAGACTGGAAGATGAAGACAAGATGGTTTTGACGTCAGATCTTGGTGAGGGTTTGGATGCAGTGATCCTGGAAAGAGGAGGACGACTTGAGCGAGTGATCATGAACCTCAGGAAGAATACGCCTACAGTGGCAGCCCTGCTACGACTCTCTCGCGAATTGATCCAGGTGGCGGATGCCTTGGAAGTAGCTGCTTCGCAGGGGGCAGATTCGACGGATGGTGCTCACTCGAGCCCAGGCGAGCCAACATTCTTCCCCGCCCAAACAGTAAGAGCAGACTTGGACAACACGCCTCCTCGCATAACCGACAGCACCGTCACGCGCCAGTGCAACATCCCATCCACTATCGCTGATTGTGATATTGCACACTGCCAAGCCGTCCCAAGCCAGGAACTGTTCAAGCCCTTTCCGAGGCGAGCATTGACCAAAGCACCTTTACCTTCGGCAGGCGCACGCATCGCGAATCGGCAGAGCATTGAAGCTGATTACAAGGCACTGCGCAAGCACTTCGGACGTGGGAGCAGCTATGACGAGGCCGAATTCGCCGAATTGGGCGCAGAAGACCGTCTACAGATGCGCGCCGCTCGCACATTTCGGACAACACCTCTAGGTCACAACAGCGATCCAAGACTCCTCAAAATGGCCTCCGTATGCTCTCCACGCGACGTCTTCTCTGACGATGTAGCGTCCTTGGGCGTTCCGAACATCTCCGTTACAGACAATGGCAACTACGAATATGATCCAATTCCACTACCATCGCACATCCTCAAAGCACGGGACATGATGTATCTACCACTTTCCTGGAGGACAACTGGTACTCGATCACCTCCGCTATTCTCCCAGTCGACTGGTGTATCTCCCAACGCTTCTGCGACCAGCTCTACCGAGCACAGTCCTATAAGAGGCATCGATTCTACAGTAGCGGACCGCCCACGAGTGCACACGTGGAAGGAGCTGACTGACGCGACCGCTCCCTCGCCTGATACAGCACGAAGTGGGCAGACATCGTCTCAGGATCACCGCGTTTATTCCGAGGATCAGAGTCTGCGACACGCAGATAGGATTGGCAAGAATCAAGCCGTGCATGAAGCTGCAGCATTGGAGCGACAGACGAGACGGCGGAGGTATACGAAATCACAAGTGAGGGCGTTGGACGAGTAAAACACAGCTGTGACCTGTGCGATATATTTTATAACATCCGCAACAACCCCTACGACCCTATCGACATCTCTGTACAGACGAAGAACCTGCTTCTCCATGAACCTATCGACAAACCCGCATTTTCACATTCCGTCATTGAGTACGTGATCATATCTTATCATGCCCTGTAGTGCTGAGAATCTCCCGTTCCATGAAACCAGAATGCTCGCTCAGAACGCCAAATTCGAAGCCAGATGAATCCGCACACCATTACAGAACATGCTCACGAGAACTCGACCCTGTTTCCTCTTGACGCTTCTAACCTCCTTGCTCTCTCTGCTCTCCTTCTCTTCCGATTGTTGTCGAATGCGCTCACGTCAGTGCCAGTTCCCAGGTCCGTACCTCCTGTATTCCCAGGACTCGCGACCATTCCGCTTCCAGCCGGGCCGCTCACTGGAGGCACGCCCGAAGGGGACTCGGAAGCCTGTGGAACACGGTGAGGAGGCGGTGTGGGCAGGTTCAGTTCCGATGGAGGTCGACCACTGCCAATGAGAGAATTTGACATTGCTGGTGGCGGAACGGGTACGTTGGAGATCGGCTGCTGGCTTGAATCCCTCATATGTGCACCATTCCTCCTGTACCTCGAAGGGCCCTCATCGGCACTGCTCAGGCTAGAAGCACGTCGTGATCTTCGCTCGCGTCTTCGAGCAGCACGCTCGGCCGCGGCTTCTTCCTCATTCAATCGTCGTAAGGTGACGTGCTGTCCATCTGGATGCATTTTCATCTTGAGACTGACTGGCGGGCTTTCCACGCCCAACGCACTCGCTTGCGAAGGGCCCGCTGAGGTCATACTGCCACGTCGGCCCGGGATTCGAGATTTTGAGCCTGTCCGAGAGCGCTGCCGTCTAGTTGGGGATAACGACTGCGGCCTTTGAGTCGCTGCCAGCGCCGCGCCGGCCAGCGCTGCTGACGTTGCAGCCGCCGTGGTGCCGTCTTGAAAGTGACTTTGCCCGTATGTCTGCTCCGAGACTAATCTCGATGGGTCTGGCTCAACGGCTCCTGGTGGCATCTGAAGCGAACCAGGCGGCGGGGGCGCGTAGTTTGCAGGCCGTGAAGTGTCAGCTGGGGGAGGACCTGGAGGCGGAGGTGGCAGCACAAACGTGGTGTTTTGCTGCTGGGACTGTTGTTGGTACGGCTGGGGTGGCATATCATATCTCACAGGGTCCTGCGGTGACATGGGAACCGCTCCAGCTGCCATTGGAAGCGGAGGTTGACTGATGTCTGGTCTCAAGCTCTGCCTCGACACCACAGGATTGCTGCCAGGAGCGTGCTCTGGGCCTGTCATTAGCGTGTCGGAGTGACTAGCGCGCCGACCGCTGGCATCCTGGGGGCGAGGATAGCGATTGGAGTTGCGTCGGTTGTACTGTTCTTCGCTCTCGAGCTGTTCTTGCCGCAGCTGGTCCTGTTTCTGTCTCTCGTTTCGATCTTTCCTACGCTTGTTCCATTCCCTAAATCCAGCAATTGCTCCCATAGTTGCGATGCTCTCTCGCAGATTCGGGCCATCAGATCCGGGTCTAGGTGGCGGTGCATAACTTGCCTCGTCGTCGTACGAGACGGAGCTCACGCTGGGTCGCCTCCTGTTCGGCGGTCTTGAAGGCGTCATCTGCGTCGTCTCTGAGATGAGTGTTCCATGACCCCGTTTCGGATCATGTGGCGAGAAAGGAGCATGGCCAGCCTCGACTCTGGACACATCCGTTTGACTGACAGTATTGGTCATCCCATGAGGAGGGGGCCTGTAGCTGACATCGGAGTCGACGTAATTGTCTTTACGCTTCTTGCTGCCAAACATACTCTTCAACCCTTGAAAAGCCGCTATTCCAGCACCTGCTCCGAGCAGTCGATTGCGCCATGTGTTGTCACGGGGTGGCTTCTCGCCATACTTTTCGTCGTCGTCGTACTCGTCATTCTCCCAACTTTGGGGAGAGAGGACTGTATCATCGTGCCTCCGCGCTGGGCCACTGCCTCTGCTAGATGCTCTGTGCCGACCGTCGTAAGTAGCTGGTGGGGGTGGCCTGCTGGGTACGCGACCGGGACGGCCATAAGGTGCCGGTCCTGAGTAAGCGACTGAAGAACCAGGAGGGCCTGGCGTGCGACCTGGTCGCTGTGTGTTGTTCACATTGCTCTCAGTGTACTCGTTGTAGCGGTCCTCGTCTTCCTCCTTCTCTCGCCGCCGAGACCACCACTTGTACGCTCCAAATAAACCTGCACCGGCCAGCGCTTTCTTGGCCCAGCCACCACCTTGCTTCTCATCTCGGGATCTGCTCTCCGCTCTTCGACTGCGCCGATCGTGCGTCAACTCTGTTCTGTCACCGGTCAAATAGCTGCCGCTGTAGTCTGAGTAGTAGTCTGATCTTGCGCCTGACACGGCTACTCCATCTCCGATGCGAGGCTTGTTCCGGTATTCGAGTGCGAGATAGAGGAATACGAGAAGAGCGCCCACCAATGCGTAGAGAATGAATAGTACCTTTGGAGAGCCATAAAGCGTCAGACCGAGCGCGATCTGGACGAATGCGAGCATAGCCACTGCTCGACCGAACAGCCTATGGATATGCACCTTCAGTGGTATGGTTGGATGCGGCTTGGTCCGCTTTCTCTCTCGTTTGGACATCCACCAGCCGTAGATAAACTGAACCAGGACACAAACGTAGATGGCCAGCCCAATTCCATGATGCGGATTTGTCAAACTCCGTTCAGGACCCACTGCGAACCAGCCCAGAGTGAAAACCACGGTAGCCAGGAAGACGGTCATGATTTGGAGGTATACGTGTAGTTTATATGCCAGCCTCCCACCGGAGTGGTAGAACCTCGCGATCAAGATGGCAGCTGGCACCACGCCAATGAATGTAATGGCCGCCATAACTCCATGCCCAATAATGAGTGACCTGTATTGCGGCATGTCTCGAAAGCGATTGCCCATGCCGTTGTATCGCATCGTGTCGAAATTCAGTCCTTGCAAATTCGGCAACAAGAAGCTGTTCCGCGAAGCATCCCAGGTGCCGTCACCTACGAACATGGTGCTGCTGTCGTAGGTGCTGCTCCCGGGAGCAGACAGTCCGTCGGTGGACATGTCGATGCAGATGTTGTCGTGCACCGGTCAAGGCGACTGCGCGCTCGGGCGCCCGTGTGCAGTTGAGCACGCAGTCTCTAGACCATGGCGGTGCAGAAGTTTGAGTGCTCGTATCGCTTGCGATTTCTTCTCCAACTGTGGTATGGCTTCTCGGCAGCTCGCTTCGTGGCGGGGTAGATGGACTCGATTCTGTGGGAGACGACGTTGCTGGCTTCGGTGTACAATCTTTGCGTGCGCGGTGTAGCGATGGAGGCGGTTGACGATGATTCCTTGTAATCTTGGTAACTGGCGGAGTCGTCAGTGGTGTTGGCATAGGCTAATGCACGACGCCTCTTACCGCTTGCTCTGCTCAGCTACCACGTCGATGCGCCAGCAGGGATGCGTGTTGACACGGCAAGAGCAACCACAGTAACCGGCAACACCCGCTAGCGCCCGAATGTGGACAAAACCTAGAAATATGCTTGGCAGTCCTCCCTGGAAGCCGATATTTATTAAGTTGTGCAGCTCTGCCGTTCAGGATATCCTGTTGCTGCTTTGTCTAAAGTCTGACCTAAAATTGTTGTACTCATCAGTCATAGAGTCGTCGTGAACTCAATTCAAAATGATGAGGAAAGTGGTGGCAGACGAGAGTCGCATGCGAAACCTGTCTGGATCTGGCCTATGCGGCACTTCTGTACATTATCAATATATGTTTATGTGCACTCGTACTGCTCGCCTGCGAAACATCGAGTGTTGCATTCCTGTAACGATCTGTCTCACGAACCACTCTCATCATTGATTTCAAAACCTCACCAGGTGTGCTATCTCAGACGAAGCGCGCAAGGACCGCCGTGGTCAATGGATATCGGTAGGGCGCATCGGCTTCATGCTTCAGTCGCTCGACCTCATCCAAACGTTCGGCACTAAGCCAGTACACCTGGTTTTCTGTCAGACGGTGCAGGCTCCAGGATGCTGCACAAGTTACTCACCTTGCCACATTTCTGCTGCAGATCGCATATTGAGGACAAGCGGCGATCAAGACGATCATGATGTTTGTCGCAGTGTTGTTCCTGCCCGGTAAAGTCGAGGTCACTGTAGTTGGCAGCAATGGTGCAGGACGCGAGATGCAGTGCAACTTTCCAAGCCAATTCTGCACCACCGACCATTGGGCCGTAGCGTAATATCTCGTTCACTTGGTAGCTGACGGAACACAGAGGTCAGCAGAGGCTCGTAGCGACGTCGCGTAGTGCTGTTGATGGATACGTACACAGATGATCGCACGGAAGCTGTCAGAGCGGTTCTAGGAATTGCTGCAGGGCGGTCGTGTGCATCTGCTTTCACACGCCCGATCGCTTGGGCAATGTCTTCCATCGTTGATGTGTATAGCTGGCAGACTTGCGATCGACGTACGTTGGGGTCTCTGGAGCCTCTCGTATGTGTGAGAGGAATCGGTCCAGTAGAGGTCGCCAGAGGTAGTTCATCTGTTGGCCAAGTCGCAATCGAGACGTTGGTGTGGGAGACGAGCACTTCCGTGACTGACATGCTTGCGATTGTGAGTGATGTTGAGGTGAGGGTTCAAAGGAAATCGGAGACGCAGTGCAGAGTGCATCTTACAGGTGCTTACTCTGCAATGCAGTACCGTGTAGTAGTCGCGTCTCTGTGTTTCATATCATTCGTGATCTATCACTTTTGCGCAGCTCCGACGCGTGCCTCTACGCGCCGTGAGCTCACCGTTCACCGCAAGCTCTCAGCAGCGGCATATGCTACGCAGACATGGAATGAACCTTGGCCGTATGGTCGTATGTTCACTCGAAGAGGTGGAGAGACAAGCTGCCACGGTTCCTACCCGAATTCGATGCGACTCGGCTGGTGTCGAAGGAAAGCGAAAAAGCATTGGTCACACGCGTCTGTCGCCTCAGGCGCGCTTTCCCCCGCGTCCCCGAACGCGTCTTCGCGCGTCTCGTCTCCGGCACGTCCGACTACCATCCCTCTTCGTCCTTGCCCACCATCGCCCACACTGAAAGTCAAGACCCTACACGACCATGTTGGCGATATCGAGCGCCCCGCGTATCGACGCGAAGAAGCGTGCCGTCAATCACAAAAAGGCCCAGTTTCAGACGGCCAACTTCGCGGAGCAGGATTATGCCCATCGCATGAACTTCTATGTTATACCACCAACTGGAGATGTGACGCTGGAGCAATTTGAAGAGTGGGGAATCGCACGACTGAAAGTGCTCGCTGAACTGGAGTCGTGCCAGTTTCGCAACCGCACGCCTGCAGAAACGGAAGAGTACATGCGGCCCATCCTCGACAAGCATCTGCCCCTCTCAAGTAACAGCTCTCGCAACACCGACATTCCCATGCAACGTAAACGGGACCACTACAGCCACTGGACGCTTCGTCTCGCCTTCTCCAGCACTCAAGACCTACGACAAAGGTTCGCCCGACTCGAGACACAGCTGTTCAAGCTGCGCATCCAGCAGGATGACCTACGAGAACGAAGATCATTCATCGAATCATTACCCATGTCGTGGGAGACTGTTGGCGAGGAAGAGAAAGCACAACTGCTCGATCAACTGAAGGCCGCCACGGGCTTTTTCAACAAGACCGATGAAGAGAGCTGGTTTAAATGCGAGTGGGAGAACGTGCCAGAGCTGGTCGAGAGACGGCAGGTGTTGCTGAAGAGGGGCAAAGCATATGTCCATGTCAGAGAGCAGATGAGTATGGTTGTCAGTGAGTTCTCGCGACAGCTGGAGTCAGGTCTGGAGCTTGCGGCACGATTCTTGCCTCGGATGGACGAAGACAATAGACTGGCCCCCATTCTCCATCACCTGTCGCAATCCTTTGTGGCACCTGATGCGGGTTATTCAGAAGACTCGAGCTTGGGCGACATTACGAACGTGACCGCGGCATCCATCGATTCGTACAGCCAGCATTTCCCTCTATGCATGCAGAATCTTCATCGAGAACTGAAGAAGAACAGCCATTTGAAGCATTTCTCGCGCCTACAATATACCCTGTTCTTGAAAGGCTTAGGCTTGAACTTGCAAGAGTGCATTCTCTTCTGGAGGAGGAGCTTCAAGCTCATTACAGATGGTGAGTTGTTCCCTACAGTCACTGCTCACAGTTTACTGATGGATGTACAGACAAATTCAAATCCGAATACCTTTACAACATTCGTCACGCTTACGGTGATGTCGGTGGTGATGCAAATAAACGCGGGCGTGGCTACACACCCTACAGTTGCCAGAAACTGCTCACCGAGCCACTGCCCGCCAGTGGCCAGAATAATGGTTGCCCTTATCGTACCTACAGTCCCGACAACTTGATCACGTTGTTGCAAAATGTGGGCGTGAACGACAAGGAACTCCTGAAGGGTGTTCGAGAAGACGTCGGCAGACAAAGGTATCACATTGCGTGCAACAGGGTCTTCGAAGCGGCGCACAAGAATGAGCTCAAGAAGGTGAGTATCAAGGTATATTTCATACGCTTTGAATCGCCCTGCTGACATGTTCGTGAAGGTGAAGGACGAAAATCTGTGGCCTGCCAGCGAATTGGACACAATCTTGCACCCCAACACCTACTTCAAACGTAGCTTCCAGCTGAAGAACCTCGGCAAGATACAGAAAGGCGATATTGGTATGGACGGGCCGACGCCATCGTCGGCAGAATGATGATCAATGCGGAAGTATCCTTGATCTGATAAAGTGTCCGAAGCGTCGTCATCAAGACCTTCGACAGCGCCAAAATGCATTGCACGAATGACTCCAGACGATTCACTTTGGTGACGATGTCTGAACAGAACGAGCAGGAATTCAGTGAACGACAGGAAACGACGACATATGTTGCTCCTGCCTTTTCAGTACGAGGCCGAGAGCGTTACGTGTTTTGAGAGACGGAACCCTGACGGAGTCGCAGCGATCGACACGCCCACACGACACGGCGGAAACCAAAGCTGCCAATTAGGAGCTCCGTTCAGACGCAGCTAGTCTGGTATGATCCGAGATCTGCACACGCAAGACCGAGGCCGAGGAACAAGCTCCTTCGTCAAGGCTTGACTTCGAGGCTTGCAGTGCTTCTCATTGCTTAGCGCCTTCGACCATGCACCAAGGTGCCGTCTCTCAGCACGTCTTCACCGTGCTGAGTAGAAGTTGCGGATGAGGTTCTACGATCGGCGCACCCAGCTTCCTCCCATTGGACCATGCCCGCTTCAATGGCTTGTGCATTTGACACTTGTGCGATCGATTGAACCGCCACGCACAAGACGACTGCACGATTGACGTATAGAGGAGGAGTAGTGGCGCAAGAGAGAGCCCAAAGTATATAGCAGTCAATGCCAGGTATGCCTTCGACACAAACACTTTTCACTCAACACATCTTCCCAGCATGAAGTTAGCCCTTATCCTCTCTGCTGGAGCACTTGCTCTTGCCGCTCCAACACAAGAACAAAGTCCGGGCGCTCGGATTGCTTTTCCTCGGAAGAGACACAACCAAATCCGCAGAGCTGATGGCAGCGTTGACCTCACCTGGTTCAAACGCACGCTGAAGACCACCATCTTGAAGTATGACAGCGGATTCCAGCTGCCAGAGATCCTCAACGATGTCGATCTGCTGTTCAAGCGTGACACGGACGCAGAAGAGCACCTAACAGACGTCGTTGAGGGTCAAGAGGACGAGCTCTACTATGGCGCTGGACAGGTCGGAGCTGCGAAGCAGACCTTTACCTTTGACTTCGACACTGGTAGCTCGGACACTTTTGTTCCTGGCCCACAATGCGGTACTGCCCAGGGCTGTGATGGCAAAACCAAGTACAATCAACAGGGTCAAGATGAGCATAACACTGTGAGTTGGTCTTGAAGCTTTCTTTTCCAAGGCATGCGCTGAGAAACATTCAGACTACAGTTACCTATGGCAGCGGAGAAGTTGCTGGCGAGAATTACTTCGACAGCGTAACTGTTGCTGGCCTCACCGCGACGCACCAGAACATCATCTCCCTCACTCAAGCTCAAGGCTTCAGTGGCACAGGCTCTGACAGCTTGATGGGCATGGCGTTCCAGTCGATCGCCAACTCCAAGCAGCCCCCTTTCTTCTTCTCGCTGATCAACCAAGGGAAAGTGTCGCCAACCGAATTCTCCTTCTATCTTGGACGTCAGAAGAGCGGCACGGCGCAGAACAGCGAGCTTACACTTGGGGGAAGGGACTCCAGCAAATACAAGGGCGTCTTTACCCAGGTACCTGTCACAAGCCAAACCTATTGGCAAGTCAAGATCGATGGTGCTTCGGTCGGTAGTAACGCAGCACCCGGAACCACCTCTGGACAAGCAGCTATCGATACTGGAACAACTCTCATTATCGCTCCATACCTCGCCGCCATTTCGATCTTCTCCCAGATTCCTGGAAGCATTCCACTCCCCCTCGGAGCAGGTATCGTCGGCTTTGCATATCCATGTGCATCGAAGCCACAAGTCAATCTCCAATTTGCGGGTAAGAAATTTGCCGTCAACCCCCTTGACTTCAACTTTGGTACCTTGAGCGAGGACTTTGGCATTCAGCTCGGAAACGATACACTCTCAGGCCTTCTTGGTGGTTTGATCAATTCCTATTGCGTCGCCGGCATCGCTGGTGCGGACTTGAACCCGACATCGACGGAGAACTTCTGGGTTGTCGGAGACACTTTCTTGAAGAACTGGTACTCCACATTCCAGTATGTCAACCCGCAGAAAGCATATGTAAACTTTGCGAAGGCGGTCTAAGGTAGAACGGCGGTGTGCTTGATTGACCTGGTACGAAATTCATGGAATGTTATGAATGTAAAATACGAAACAAATATGATCGAGCACGTTGCGTCTCGACCATCCTTTCTGAAGCAACTTGAACAGTTCATGAATCTTGGTTTCTTTACTATACATGTCATACAAGAGTGGGGCGGTGTTGACGGGCAGCTTCCTTCTGCCGAATGTTAATTTATGCATTATATGGTCGGTTCAAGGCCAGTGGGGGCTCGTTCGATGTTCGTTGCAGCCACGTCAGATGCCACAGCCTCGATGTAATGCGAGTAATTCTGTACACGATGATGGTACACTCCGTGAAATGCTGGCGCAAGGTGGCCTTTCCAGAGAACCAGAACGCCGGATAGATGCACAGAAGCCGGAACGAACATGGCGGAAGGGAGAAATGTCGCAGTCCATGTGCCACGGACAAGGTCTGCAATGACTTTTGCCGGGATATGCCACTCCCAAGAGGGCGATAATGGTACAAATGGCGAAGATAATCGCATGGTCCAGATTTCCGCTGCTCAGAGGTAATCTCTAGCACTCTTTTGCATTTCAATGAACTTCCAGCCTCTGGTTTCAGGATTGCTGACCTCCTCAGGTATTCTGGTGACGCCGATCGCATAAGTGACTTGCTGGACTTTGTCCTCCATGCCAGCTGCCAGTTCTCCGCTCTTAGCATTGCGATACACGTGCACTTCCTGCGTTCTGCACATGAGGACGAAGACCGGAATCTCGCCAGGGTCTAAAATCCTCGCGGAAAGTATATCAACACCTCGGATGTCCAAGATTTTGCCATCTGACTTGAGACCGGCTGTCGTATATTGCTGCATCAGAGCATGGTATACCTGAAACTGTGCAGCAGATAGCCACAGCTTCAGTGTTTCTACGTCTCCTTTGACATATGCCTCGAGGACCTCCGGGAGAATGTAGTTGCGCATCTCATTGAGGAAGGGATCGAGTTGGAAGTTAGGATCCATCTCGCGGAATTTCTTAATGACCATGGCAGTCTCGTTCTCCGCGAAGAAACCAGCGATGCGATCCGAAACACTTCGCGCCGTGCTGATCAGCGGATTTTCAGACTCTCGATATACGGATCCAAAGGTGGCGAAGCGCTTCCCAATACCGCTGTTGTCGCGGAAATTCTTCCAAGCCTCTTTCCACGCGGCATCCTTGTGCACAGTCACGTTTGTGCCGGCGTTGGGGTCCTCCTCCATTGGCTCGGCGACCCTGTTGGGATCAAATCCCATCTTGAGGTCCCGTTCCTCGCGACGTCGCCGCCGTTCCTCCTTTTCAACCCAACCACCGTATCGTGATGATGCGCCATCGTCGATTACATCCTTCACATCTTTGAATGTTTTGGTTTCTCGAATCGGTTTCGTTGCCTTATCCACTCCTGAACCCACCGCAGCCGCTCCCTTGCGCACAACCTTCGCTACAGGTGTGTCCCAAGTCCATGCGGCTCCCTTTCCGATTGCACTTGCGGTACCAAACAAAGCCTTCCCGGTCGTGGAAGTAGCAGCCTCAGCGGCTTTGCTATATGCACTCTTCGCTCGTTGAACGTTCGGGTTCTGTGTGAAATCGTGAATGGTTCCTCCAAGCTGCTTGGTGCTCTCATTCCACTCTTTACTAGCTTTGAATTCCTGCTGTAATGTCTCAGTGAAAACTTGCCAAGGGGTCTTGCCGCCATGGGGCGGCGGCGGAGGCGCATCATCCTTCTTTTTCTTGTCCTTCTGCTCGCCCTCAGCTCTTTCCTCGGCATTCTCTTTGTCCTTAGGCTGCTCCTCTTCCTGCTCCGCTGCCTTTTGCCGTGCGGTCCATTCCTTGTCGGCTTGCGCCTTGAACTGTGCAAATGCCTCGTCCGCAGCAGAGAATTCGGGCTCGGCGGCCTTCTTGGTCTCTGGTTGAGGCTCTTGCGCGGGCGCAGAAGCTTTATCCGTCTTCTGATCACTCGCTGCCTTCTGGCCACCCGCTGCCTTCTCCTTCGCCCGCTGCTCTCGCAATTCCTTGAAACTCACGTGTCGCACCGAACTGGCAGGAGATGCCGTAATAGTGGACGGGAGGAAATGCGATCGCAATGCCAAAGGAGGCGATGATAGCGAATGCCCATGTTGTCGGGATCGCAGAGAGGCTTCGCTGTATTGCCTGAAAGTGTCCCCTATCCGTCGATAGGCGGCGGTGCGGCCATGCTGTGATGTGTGTGCAGATGCTGGAAAGCTTCTCGCAACGCCGCCGCCAGCTCGCAGTGACACGGCGCGAAGTGCGGGCGTGCTCATGCTCTGAATCGCCACTTCCGGTCCTGTATTGATGGAAGAAACCTGCCGATGGACAAGTAGGAGCGTGGCGGCGAAGGACGTTGGAAAGTGATCGAGGGAAAGAAGTTGCAGCGACGGCTTCCTCCACTGCAGCTCGGCAGAATTCCGAGAAGGACTCCCGATACTGGCCGCATCTGAGCATCGCAGACCACGCTGCCGGCCGACAAGCATTGACAACGACAGCCATCGACAAACATGGCCGCACTCAAGGCTCCACGAGCATTCAGCTCTTTCATCTGTTCTTCATGTCGCCAGCGCCTGGCGCCGACCATCCCCCATCGCGCCTTCTCCAACACTGCGCGAACTTCTGCAGCATCCGACCCATTCAGTGCTTTCAGCTCCCTTACGCCCAGCAATCCTCGCGCTCGTGGTCGTGCACCGCAAGGGAATACTACTTCCATCGATGACCTTCTCCAGCTTGACTCCGAGACGCTACGAAATTCCACCTTCGCCAACGAAATAGCAGGGGTTCCACGCGACCAGCCCCATAAACTCCACGTCTATGCAACGAAGCACAATACGCACATAACATTTGTGCAGCCTTCGAGGCCAGCCTCGCAAACAGCGTCATCTGGTGTCTCTGGAACATCTGCATCAGCGAAAGATCAGAACAAAATGGTCGACGTGCTTCTCTCGCTAAGTGCCGGTAACATTGGATTCCGAAAAGCTGGAAGAGGCAGCTATGATGCAGCCTACCAACTTGCTGCTTTCACTCTAAAGCAGATGCAAGAGAAGGGCATGCTCCGAGATATGCACAGTCTTCAGGTTATCCTGAGAGGCTTTGGCGCTGGGAGAGAGGCAGTCACAAAGGTCATTTTGGGCAGCGAGGGGAGGATGATCAGGAACCGCATCGTGAGTGTTGTCGATGCCACAAGGTTGAAGCAAGGTGGTCCGCGAAGCAAAAAGCCGAGGAGACTGGGCTAGAGACATCAACGATCAGAAACGAAGTTGAGCCCGATGGCTTCGCCCATCCAGTCTTCCCCGTCTGTATTGCCGCTGTAACAAGCAAAGCCACGGCCACGCGCCAAAAATAAGGGGAGCGCAGCTTAGTCTCCCTGCGGAAGATCATGGATCGCTCAAATACTCGCCCCGACGTCTTCAGCATTACGAAAGGAATAGCGAAATTCAAGTCAGAAAACATGGCTCCGCAACTACTATTGCAAAGAGAGTTTGGCTTAGAGAAACCATAAAAGTTGTGGTTTGGTCAAATCTGCGCGGGCTCGACTCGCTCAATCATCCGCAAGAGCTGGGCTCGGACAAGATATCATGGCATCAATGTCGATATTGCCTGTGTAGATGTTCTGTAGACTTGTTATAGTTACATGTGTATCTCAGGCGTAGGGCGCGAAGATGTAGATCAGCCTGGCTGACAGCGCAATGGAACATAAGCGATACTCAAACGATTCGAAGGCAACAAGGTACGGATGCTGAGTGTAATTTCTCACTATGGCACTGCTGTATTCTGCTGGCCCTGGCTTGCTACTACTGCTGACTTTGCAGCATGTTGGCACACACCAATGCGAGCTTCTGCCCCCGTATCGTATCACTGCGGTGGACGCAACCTCGCAAAAACGCCCTCTGATGCCTTGCGTAGACCTTCGTTAAACCGTGACGTCGTAATCTTGCTCCCTATTGCTGCTTCAGACTCGCCATGATGGCCTTTTCTTTCGCGGCCACCTCGAATGGATCTCCATAGCGATCTGTAGAACTATTGGTTAGCCATGGCATTGACCTTCTCGACTTATTTGCAAACGTACTCTTGATCATGCTGTCCTTGTGCTGCAGACCCTCCCAAGCTCGCGCAAACTCGTCTTGCGCTTTCTTGTTGAGCCAGCCGTATCCGGGTTCGTCCTCAGCCCTGTTGTACGTGTACCCGCTGCTTTCGTGTGTTTTGTACGGGGCGTCCGATCTTGCTTTGCCATTGGCATTGCCCATGGCTTGAAGCTCTACGGTTATCGTCAGTCGCTGTCCACCTCAAACTCCAGCACAAGACTGTGGTAGCACTCGATGAACGCACCTTCCATGTCGTCTGCGCCGTTGCTGATGTTTTGCAAAGGGCGCTTGCCGTTTGAGTTCGCGAGAGATGTGGTGGGCAAGGAGCGTTCGCGGCGCTGCGAGTCGGGCGGCGACAGCACTGTCTCGGCTGGGTTGGCGGTTTGGGTCACCGGGGTTGTGATTTGTTCCAGATCTGATTCTTCAGGTGAAGACACCATTTGACTGTCGTCTCCTCTGCTGGGCATGATTTAACGTTTCCGGAAAGGTTCAATGCGTCAAGCGTTCCAGGAAGCACTGGTGGGATGTGACGCATGTGAAAGTGAGCTTCATGACCGCTTGGCAATAATGGAACTTGCTCGCTGTCGCGGCGAACGTGGCAGAACAAGTTCGTTTTCGGCCATAGCCAGCGACACGATGAACATGCGCTACTGCTGACAACGCCACAATGCATGCCATGTTGTCAGGCGGGCTCATATGCAGTCGCGTGTTATTACGTTAGCTAGCGGAACTGCAACTGCATGTTGCTGATATGTCGGTGCAGCACTCTTCGAATACAACTGTTTTGAACAAATCCCCGCATCAATGCACTCTTGCACATGCTGTTCTCATTCGCAGACACGGCGGCAATAGATGTTGAGGCACAAGTAATACGCGCAACGACGCGTCTCTTCGCGTCATACTGTCATGGACATTGCCCGCTCTCACCCGTGCACTCTACAAAGTACGCGACGAGCATCTCGTGCGAAATGCAACGCATCTTGGTCTTCACGGTAATTTTTCTGGGGAGATTATTCCAGACTTCGGCTAAGTATGGGTGCGAGGTTGTATGGGAGATGTTATGTCCGTATATTATACAGCACATGGCTATCTTCGGCCTTGGCTGTCCTTTCGGCTCAAGCGCTGCTCCGAACTCTACGGCAGAACAAAAACAATGCCTATGCGCGGCACGAGGAATGAGAATGTAGTAGCGATTCCAGTTCGCATTGTGCCCTCCACTCTTGACATTTGCAATGTCTGCACCAACCATCGGCCGGTCGTTCTCGAGAGTGCTTCAATACCAGCAACTACGAACAGCTGGGTTACCACGGCCACTGTTCTACCGCCAATACCATGCGTCAATACGTCGAGATGTGGTCAAGCCGTTCCTGTTAGCAGACATTGGCGAGGGTATCACCGAATGTCAACTCATCCAATGGTTTGTACAGCCTGGTGCCCGCGTAGAACAGTTCGACAAGCTCTGCGAGGTCCAGTCCGACAAGGCGAGCGTCGAGATCACCAGCCCCTTCGATGGAGTCATCAAAAAGCTGCATTACGAGCCGGACGACATGGCAATTACTGGGAAGCCGCTGGTAGATATTGATATCCAGCAGGAACTGAGCGAGGCGGATGAAGCCAAGCTCGGTGACGTTGGCGACAAAGGGGAGCAATCCAGTGCCAACAATGCTCAGGAAGCTGAGCAGGCTACGCAGCAGCAAGAGATTGAAGCCGAAGGTGTAAGTGGAGAAGATGCTGTGGCTGCAGAGAGCCAGGAAACATCAGGGCAGGAAGCACGTCGAGAGAGCAAAGGTACACACGGTTCTCTGGCCACGCCAGCAGTGCGACACCTGATCAAAGAGCACAAGCTAGACATTGAAGATATCGATGGCACAGGAAGAGATGGCAGAGTGCTCAAGGAGGACGTGCAGCGTCACATATCGCAGGGAGACAAGACAGCTTCACAGCCGTCTGCCACAAAAGCCGTGGCAAGCAAAGAGGACCGCAAAGTCCCTCTCACACCTGTCCAAAACCAGATGTACAAGGCCATGACGCGCTCGCTGAACATTCCACACTTCTTGTACAGCACGTCTGCAGACATGACGGCCATAACTTCTCTGCGCAAGAAGCTCAATGCTTCAGCAGAACCCGGTCAGAAGATCACTCACCTCGCATTCATCATGAAGGCGGTCAGCCTGGCGTTCTCCAGGCATCCCATGCTCAATGCTGCACTCAACACCAAGGACCCGAAGAAGCCGGAGCTGACGTACAAGGGCAGCCACAACTTCGGTATTGCGATTGACACGCCCAAAGGTCTCTTGGTGCCGGTCATCAGCAACGTTCAGGACTTGAGTATAGCAGAGATCGCTGCAAAGATGAGGCAGTTGTCCGAGGCTGCACGAAATAATAAGCTTGCACCTGGAGACTTCAGCGGCGCAACGTTTACGGTGTCGAACATCGGTTCTGTCGGGGGAGGTGTTGTTGCGCCAGTGATTTCGGAGCCGCAAGTCGGAATTGTAGGCGTCGGGAGAAGCAAGATTGTGCCCGCATTCAACGAGCATGATGAGCTGATCAAGAAGGAGGAGCTGGTGCTGAGCTGGAGCGCCGACCATCGTGTGGTGGACGGGGCGGAATGTGCGCGGTGTGCTGAGCGAGTGAAGACATTACTCGAAGACCCATCATCGATGTTGGTCGAGCTGCGATAAGTAGTGCTCTCATCAAACGCACCCATTCACCTCCGTTCGCGGCTCATTCTCTGCGAAAAGTTCGGCATCCAACGCCGATGTCAGGATGTGCTCTGAGATGCTGTCTAGCGTGGCCTAGCAGACTCTGCGGACTGGTCAGAGGGCCGGGGTACATGTGCCGAGTGCAAGCGATCCAGGAACGGACACCAAAATGTCGCCCTCAGTCGCTAGAGTGTTGCAGGGCACCGATGCCGGCATCCAAGTCCGAACCCCACATTGTGTCGCGGTGCTGGTCGCAGTGCAGCAAGGTGACGAAAGCCGAAGATAAGCGACTTCGCAAGCTCGAGCTCCAAACACGACTTCTCTATTGAAGCAGCGATTCTACGCTCGATCACGTTGCACTTCTCTTGCACGTTCTCGACTTTCACATTACATCGACATGGCCTCACGAAGTCTGACCGGCAAGTCTATTGCCGCCTCGCTGAGGAGTGCATCGACCACAACAACTGGCTTGCGGGCTGGTCAAACCAGTGGACTCGCAACATTGGCCAATTTCAAGCCTCCCACTATTAACAACGAACCCAATGTTGGTCTTCTTGGTCATCGTCCGGGATCGTTCGTCGAAACTAATGTATGACAGAAACATTACGAGAAGGACTCCGTCGACCGCACAAAGCTCGCAGCTGCCATCCAAGCACTCCGATCACAAGCACCTCTGCAGGTCCCGATCGTAGTTGCCGGCAAGGAGTCGAGAACACAGACGATCTCGGAACAGCCGATCCCATATTCCCACAAGGACTCCATCGCTTCTTTCTCCAACGCTACCGCTCAGGATGCGCAGAACGCCATTGAGTCGGCATTGGCAGCGAAGAGCTCCTGGGAAAGCCTGCCATTTGCGGATAGAGCTGCAATCTTCTTGAAGGCAGCTGATCTAGTGGCTGGCAAATACAGATACGATATCATGGCTGCCACCATTGTTGGGCAAGGGAAGAACGCTTGGCAAGCTGAGATTGATTCTGCCGCAGAATTGGCCGATTTCCTTCGCTTCAACGTCAAATACGCTCAAGAGCTCTACTCACAACAGCCTGAACATAACAGCCCGGGTGTGTGGAACAGGGTAGAGTACAGGCCACTTGAGGGATTCGTGTACGCTGTCACGCCATTCAACTTCACCGCGATTGCTGGCAATCTGCCTGGAGCGCCAGCGCTGATGGGTAACGTCGTGGTCTGGAAACCGTCGCCCGCTGCCATCGCATCAAACTGGCTCGTGTACAACATCCTGATTGAGGCCGGTCTTCCTCGCGATGTCATTCAATTTGTACCAGGAGATGCTGTGGAGATTACTAAGGCTGTTCTTGCCCACAAAGACTTCGCCGCTCTGCACTACACAGGGTCAACATCAGTCTTCCGCTCACTCTACGGGCAGATTGGCCAAGGCACGGCAGAGGGCAGATATAGGGGTTACCCCCGTATTGTTGGCGAGACGGGTGGCAAGAACTTCCACCTGGTGCACAGATCTGCCGATGTCGAGAACGCCGTACTCAACACTGTCCGTGGAGCTTTCGAATATCAAGGACAAAAGTGCTCCGCCACATCGCGCGCTTACTTCCCGAAGAGCTTGTGGGATCAGGCGAAGCCTCTCCTGATCAAGGAGACACAGAAGCTGAAAATCGGTTCGCCCGAAGGTTTCGGCAACTTCATTGGCCCTGTCATCCATCAACAGTCTTTCAACAAGCTATCCAAGGCCATTGACGAGTCCAACAAGGATTCTTCTCTCGAACTTGTTGTGGGCGGCAAGCACGATGGCAGCAAAGGTTTCTTCATCCACCCTACGATCTATGAGGCCAAGACGCCTGACCACAAGAACTTCACCACGGAATTCTTTGGGCCCATCTTGACCGTCTATGTATATGATGATACCACGGACCCTGCCAAAGCATACCAGGACATCTGCAAGACCATCGACACGACTTCCGAATATGGGCTCACTGGTGCTGTCTTCGCGCAAGATCGAGAGGCTCTCGTCTACGCCGAGAATGCTCTGCGAAACGCGGCTGGTAACTTCTACCTCAACTGCAAGTCTACCGGCGCCGTCGTCGGTCAGCAACCATTTGGGGGCGCTCGAGCATCAGGCACGAACGACAAGGCTGGCTCTGCCAACTTGCTCTCACGATTCGTGAGCATGCGTGCTCTCAAGGAAGAGTTCAACGCGATTCCGTCAGTGGAGTACCCTTCAAACATTGTCTAATACTTTGCATACATCGTTGCCCGCGAGTGACAGGGGGCGGCAATTGGACTGGATGGCATCTGACGGGGCGCAACAGCGGGTGAATGACATATGATTTGAAGCGTTCAGCAGGACAAGAAAAGGGAGTGCTGTCCCTTCAGCAATCCGTGTAGCACATGGTGTCGGATTGGCATGGCATGGTGGCCACCTCGCATGAACCGGCTCAAGCCCTAACTGCCGGAACATAGATGTTCCGTTCCGGCAGTGGTATATAGAGCCAGCTCCGAAGCTACCTTCTATAGAAAAAGACATCTTTATTATACCGACTTTAATACTTAATCGAATACCCTCTATAGAGGAGCCTACCTATACTAATTAGTATAAGGTCTTTATTAATTCTTACGCAAATTAGCTAGCTAGAAGAGCGTAATTAGAACGAGGTTAAACCTATATATAGTATCGTTAGGACCTTAATTAACCTCTAATTATAGCTAATTCTTAGCGAAACTACGTCTAGTATAGTATCTTAGATATATAGCTACTAATAGGGACGCTAAAACCTACGTTCTTTAGATTAATTTAATATCTATAGTACGAAGTATTAACTATATAAAAGAGAATTACCTACGTATAGTATCGTTAGGACCTCCGAGTAGCTACTACTATACCGTACGTACGTACGTAGTAATAACGATACTATAATAATATCGGAACTACTAGAGAAGCTATAGAAGTTTAGCGATTTAATTAATACTAGTAACTAGAAGTATACCGAACTAGATAATTAAGCGATACCGGAAGTTATCTATAATTAGATCGTACGCTTCCTTAATAACCTTACCTTTTATTACGATAGAGCGCTATTTAAAGAAGCCGTAGATACCTTTAGCTACCTTACTAGCGAGTAATAGAAGGTAACTAATAGACGATTACTCTACGAACTAATTAATACGCTACGCTACTAAGGAGTTCTCGTTTTAATTACTAAATAAACTCTAGTAATACGTATTAGATAGGCGCTAGAACTAGAAGAATACTAACTCTAGCTAGAAGACGAGGTAAAGTAATAACGTAATACTTTTAGCTTTTATAAACGATTAATTTATAGCTCTTAGCGAGCTACTAAACTATAATAGTCTCGCTAATACGAGGAGCGATTAGCCTCGAGATAAGCGACTAGTTTACTAGTACTAAGGCTAGCGACGATAGTAATACTAGTACTACTAGTAAGTAGCGATACGATTAACTCTAAGAACCTACTAGAATAACTAGTTCTTAGAAGCTAAGAACTAACTCTACTACTAACTAGTAACTCTAGTACTAACTCTAGTCGTACGCCTGCCTATACCTCTTAGAACGAATACTCTAGCTAGAACTAAAACTCTACTAGTAATTAAATAAGATAAACTACTATATTTCCGGAGTTTAATAAAAGTAAGGCTACTACGAACTTTAATAAGCTCTATACTAATTAGAAGAAGTACTCCGGAGCTAAATACGAGATACTAGTAACCTACCTAATTCGGTTCGATAAACGCTACGACTAATTAAGGATACTACTATTAAGCTATAAGGATATTATATATACTATACTTACTAGAAAGATAGAAGAACTATAGAAGCGACGGATTATACCTACCTCTATAACTTTTAACTAAGTATACTACCTAATTTAAGACACCTTCGAAACGCGTAACTTAAAGCTAGAATACTAATCGGAATAGCGTAATACTACTCTAACTAAGGTTTGCTACGATAACCTCGATAAGCTACTAATTTAATATTTCTAAACTATATACGATAACCTAATAACTATTAAGCCTAGACTACTAATCTTACTCTAGTACGATACTAACGTAATAAACTAGCTTATCCTTACTTACTAAGATAGGCCGGAGTATTAAGTAGTATTACTAGGTAACTACGAGTTATTAGAGGCTCTAATTACTACTATACGAACGTCTATTACTACCTAGTTAAATATTAATAAGGTATAATCGTCTAACTAGTTTATTACTAATAGGCGATATAGAAGGAATACTAGTAACTCTCGTAGTAACCGAAGATAATAGAATAACTACTAGTAACGATAACTATAGAAGAAGTGCTTTATCTATAATAAACTAGGTTATTAGTTAAGTAATTACTTATACTAAGAACGTAATAAGGTACGAGAACGATTTACTAAGGATAATAAAGTATACTACTAGTACCTCCTTAATTATAAAAGCGAAGGATTACCTAATAGCGATAACGATTCTAACTAATTAGATAGCTAATAATTACTTATAGAGTTTAGTACTATTATACCGGAGATAGCGAAAATAATACTTTTAGCGCTATTAGATAATTCTGCCTATTACGCCTTTACTCTATACGATCTATTTACTATATTCGCTATAGTTCTAATTAAGTAAATCTTTATAGCTAACTACTATTTAAGCGCTATATTCTAAGGTATCTTATCTAATACCGGAGCCTTTAGAGTATCTACTACTAGAATTAATTAGGTTAAGGCTCTATAGTAATTAAGGCCTAAAATTAAGCTTAACTAGTCGATATAAGGTACTTACTATATTAAATTCGGAGCTAGTAATACCTTCTCCTTAGGATCTATCGTCGTACTAATACTATTCGGAGATATCTAGTTCGAGGCTATTCTAACTAATATACCGTTCCTCTAGTATATATAAGATATAGATAAGCTTAATATTATACTTAATAACCGGAAGAACCTACTAATCTAAAGCGAATATAAGGTTACTATACCTATCGTTCGTAAATAGAGTTACTTTTAGCTATTACTCGACGAATATACCTACCTAGCTATATATAACTTCTCTAAGAGCGAGTTAAGAACGCTATACTACCGATTCGGCTACCTCTCTATTAATAAGCTAGCCGCCGTACTAGACCGAATTAGTACTAAATACGATAAGTATACTCTCTAGCGTATTACTAAGTACTATAGGTTATACTAATTCTATAGATAAGTACCTAGGCGATTTAAATTTACTCTCTATAACGATAATATTAACTTTAATACGGAGGTTATCGTAGATATTATATACCTCGGATAGCCTAAACGACTAGTTCTATACGTCGTTAATATAGCTACTACTTTCTAAGCTATACGATTCCTACCTAATATAACTACTAAGATAGTTTAGAATGCCTTATATATCTACTAGATTAACGTCTATTAAGAGCTACTAGAACGTATTATCTACGACGCTAGTACTAACTTCTATATAGACGAATTCTAGTAGTATATAGTAGCTATAGATATTACTACTAAAGAGGTATCTATAGAGGTATATAATAGTATTAGCAAAGTCGAACGATACTATATACTACTATAACGAGCGTTCGATATTATTAGAGTAGAAACTAACCTTCCGAACGATATAGTATTATAAATAGCTATTAAGGCTATTAATAATACTACTAGCTCTCGAGGTTTAGTACTAACTTTACTAGTATTCGGTATATATCTACGACTACTATTAATAAGTATACTAACGCCGGATATTAAATAACGAGCCCTTGCTATCTATAAGGCTATAGCTAAACTTAAACGCCTTTAATTAGAACGTTTAATCTATAATACTCTAAATACTCGTAATAGCTCTAATTTACTTATAGTAAAGAAACTACTACTAGAGGATAAAGTACTCGTTTAGCGTAAATTAGGTTAATAGACTAGCCCTTACCTACTAAACTATATTAAGAACGAAGACTATACTATAGAGTTACCTAGTAGACTAACTCGATTTAGAATTACCTTAGTTAAGCTATACCTAAGTAATAGTAACGATAATATAGAGGCTAGTAAACTAGAACCTAATTAACTAGAACCTACTAATAACGATAGTAACTACGAGCTAGAACTTCCGATAGTACCTCGGAAATATAGAAGGCTAAAAGGATTAAAGAATAAGCTAAAACTAATACTAGCGGAAGCGACTACTATAGTTAATACTAAGGAATAGCGTACTATAGACGAATTAATTAAACTAAGAGCTACTAAGGTTATTACTAAACTAGGTCGTCTATTTAAGATATTAACTAAAGCAGAGATTAAAGGCCTAATTAATAGAGTTATCGTATTTAAACCTTACGACTACTAGAGGTATAGTAACTACCGACTATTTAAATTACGTATAGTCTATAAGGTTAAGAAGCGTAGTAACGGACAACCTACGAGAAATTAAGGCTTATTATTTAAGGCTATAATAATTATAATAAGGAAACGATTCTAATATAGTTACTTATCGAATTGTATTCTCGTATATACTCGTCGGATAGGTATAATATAGTAGAAGTAGAGGCGATAAGTAGGAACTAACCGAGTTAATTATATTAGTTAGTTATAGGTTGCATCTTACTCCTAAGATAGGTATTAGCTAAGTTATATAACCTAATATTATATAACCTAAGTTACCTAATCCTAATCCCTAAAGTGTCTCTTAGAATATCTAACTAGACTATACTTTCTAATACTCCTACTTAGGCTAGATAGTCTTCTGCTTATATTCCTATATTTAAATCTATCCCTAAATTATAATAAGTTATTAGGTGCTATAGTTATATAGTTAGAGCTATATACCTAATCTATCTTAGTTTAACTCCTTAGCCTAGTATTAACGAAGCCTTCTTCTAGTATATACTATAAGGGGGGATAGCTTCGTTTTTGCTTCTCTACTAGGCTTTTCCTTTTAGACTATATATAGATTCCTAGATCCTAATTACTTATTAAGTATAGCAAGCTACTTCTCCTATAGTATAACTCCTAAGCTTAGTATTATAGGTTCTATAGTATCTCTAATACTAGGGAGCCTATCTTTTGCTAATTCTAGGTCTAGAGTTTAATCTATAGTTAGAGCTAGAATATTTTGCCCTTTTCTATATAAGCTAGAGTTGTCTTATAAACTCCTAAAACTATAGCCTATTCTTTAGTTTAGTTAGGCTATTAGCAACTATCTCTTTTATTAGAACATATTCTACTATAATCTTTCTTTACTACTAGAGATATCTAATATAGTTATATATAATATTAATATATTTAGATCTCTTATAGGTATATATATCTTTAATAAGGGTTAAAGCTACCTAGTTATCCCCTATAATTTGCACTAGCCTTAGCTCTCTTACTATATTAGAATAGGCTTTAATAGTTAGCTAGAATAGGTATTCTCCTACTAGCCCTATATAGTCTATCTCTCTTAAGAGTACTACTAAGAATTGAGACTGCTTTGTATATATATTTATAGCTATATACTTAGCTTCTATTATTAATATTATAACAGACTTCTACTTTCTGCTTATCTAGGAAACTAGAGCTCTATAGAGGAAGAAGATGCTTCTAAGGATTAAGACTCTATCTACCTTATCTATTATATAGTTAGAGTCTAAGTATCCTATTAGACTTCCTCTATTCCTCCTAAATATTAATCCTAAGTCTTAGGATAACCTTAGGTACCTTGCTAGTTTCTTTAGAGCTTGTAAGTGTCTCTTAGCTAGGTTAGAAATATATAAGCTTAGCCTACTAAGAGAGAAAGTAATGTCTAGTCTTATTATAGCTATAGGCTATATCTAGGTACTAGTTTAGCTCTAGTACTCTATCTTGTTCCCTCTCTTATTATATAAGCCTATTAGTTTTAGGCTATTATAACTATCTATTAGTAAGAGAGTTAGGTTAGCTATCTCCTTAGTTATTCCTAGCTTTATAAGGTTCTTCTAGATAAAGTGTTCTTAATTAAGCTTTAAAGTTCTAGCTTGTCTATCTCTTATTAACCTTATCCTAAGGATTTTCTCTAGTTCTCTAAGATCTTTAATCTTAAATACCTTACCTAGCTATTCCTTAAACTAAAGTATATCTTCTAGCTTTAGTACTATAATTAGAATATTATCTATATAGGTTAGGATTAGAATATTCCTTTCCTAGTAGATAAGAAGGTATAGGTCTACTTCTAATTATATAAACCTAATCTGTTTTAACTTTAAGATATAGAGTTTGTTCTAGTCTCTTACTACTTGCTTTAGTCTATATAAGCTTCTTAGGATTTATAGGACTATATTAGGTAGAATCTTAACTCCTAGTAGTAGAATTATAAAGATTTCTTCTTAAAGTTTGCTCTTAGTAAATATATTGTTTATATCTACTTAGTAGAGTTCTAGATCCTTCTTATAAACTATAGCTATAAATACTCTTAAGGTATTATACCTAACTATTAGTATAAAAGTCTCCTAGAAATTAACTCTAAACTTCTAAGAGAAACCTCTTATAACTAGTCTTACTTTAAACTTCTTAATAGCTCTACTAATTAATCTCTTTATATTAAATACCTACTTAGATATAATAAGGTTTGCTCCTTTAGGTAGAATAACCTTTGTCTAGGTATTATTACTTCTTAATATAGTTAGTTCCTTTTAGACTATATCCTTCTATATATATCTCTATTTAGGATCCTAAATTACCTCTTTATAGGACTTTAGAATAGGCACCTCTTATCTCTATATAGAGACTTAAGGAGCAATTACTACAAATATAGACTCCTAAACCTCTAATAGGGCTTCCTAAATCTACTCCTATTCTTAGCTTTAAACTTAGCTAAGGAATACCTTATAATACTTAGTACTAGGCTCCTTCTCCTATTTATATTCTCTCTATTTCTTCTAAAGTACTTATCTTATTACTATACTATAAGCTTTTAGCTCTAGGCCTAGTCCTTTATCTAAGATAGATCTCCTTCTCTTTTAGCTATAAGTTTAGTCTTAGCTCCCCTTCTAATCCTTATATCCTTATAGGTCCTACTATAAATATAGTCTCCTACTAGTACTAGAACTAGCTTGTCTATTTTCCTAGCTTAACTTAGGTAGTTTAGTAGTTCTACTTTTCTCCTACTAGGGTTATAGTTCCCTAGAGTTTTCTTCTTCTAGATCCTCTATCCTCTAGTACTTCTCCTTATCCTTTAGTAGAGGTAGTAACTATATAAAGAGTGTTTAGCTAGGACCTATAGGTTTAGTTACTATAGCTATAGGTATAGTAGCTATAGAAGATATAACTGCTATTAGCTTCTTTAGAGGTCTACTAACTAGGTTTCTAATAGGTATACTGCTTGCTTAATTAAGCTTAGGAACATTTAGCTCTATATCTCCTCCTTTCTTATACTTAAACTAAGTAGCAGTATTATAGGCTTTAATAGCCCTTATATTAGGCTCCTAGAAGAGCTATATTTTAGTAGTATTAGGAATATACCTAATAAATATAGTATCTTTGCCTCTATTTATTAGTTTATCTAATCTTATCCCTACTAGCTAGAACTTAGGATCTATATAGACTACTACTTTATAACTCTAAACTCTAAAGTATAATACTAAGAGTTAAATGCCTAAAAAGGCTTCCTTAAGTAATACCTTAAATCTATTAATTTCTAGGCTATTAGGAAGGGAATTTCTAATAACTATATAGGCTACTAAGGCTTCTAGCTAGAATTTAATAGGTATATAGGCATCTTCTAGTATTACTCTTATATAGTCTTTAGAGGTTTAGATTAACCTCTTAACTACTCTATTCTAGATAGAGTTATATACTTTAGTTATATAGAAGGAAATTCTATATTCCTTCTCCTACTACTTTAGTATAGTAAGAAGCTCTCTTGCTCTATTACTCCTTATAATCTAGAGAGGATTTCCCGATTATAGCTTAGCTTTTACCTTCTAGTCTTTAAAGATACTTAGTATATCTTCTCTAGACTTTATTAGAAAAGTCTATTTCTTTCTTAAGAAGTTATTAACAATCTTAAGCTACTATTTATATCCTAATCTTAAAATAGGCAAAGGACTATAGATATTAATAGAAACTAGAGATAACCTTTAGAGTTTCCTTTTAGTTTCTTTCTCTCTATATTTCTTTATCTTTGCTAAGGAATATACTCTATAAGGTTAGTATTCCTTTAGAATAGGAATCTAAGCCTTTAAGTTAGATACTTTATATAGGTTTCTAAGAAGACTCTCTCTAAAATATATAAGTCTCCTATACTAAAGCTCCTACTATTCTTAGGTCTTTTCTTAGGCTTTAAAGGTATAGGCTTTATTCTCTTATTTTTAATTAAAGTATAATATTATAAGCTCTTATAATATATTATTAATCTCCTTAATAAATAGTACTCCTCCTAATAGTTTTGTCTAGATAACTAGTTTCCTAGATAATAAAATAAGTATAAATTTTAGTAGTTAAATACTATACTACTAGCTAAATTAGTTCTAGGAAACAAGATTTACCTCTAGACTAGGTATAAAGAGAACATTTTTAAGAACAATCTGCTTTCCTCTTCTTCTACCTATTACTATATCTCTTATATATATAGCTATTAGATAGCTACTCCTAACCTTAATCTACTTTTTCCTCTAAAGAGGTTTTAGTTCTCTAAAAAGTAATTCTTAGTTAGTTATATATAATAAAGTATAGGAGTTAAGTAGCTATCTTAATAGTATATACTTACCTTTTACTTTTATAGTTAAGTATATAACTTTATTAATATTATTATCCTCTAATAGGGATTAAGATACTTTAGATACTATAGAAGGTTCTATATCTTCTTAGGTAGTATATATCTTCTTAGAAAACTTTCTTAAGGTTTGTCTCTTCTTAAGGGATTAGACTTTTAAGTTAAGTTTCTTTACTATTTCTTTTAATACTTCTCTATCTAGTAAAGATCTCTTTCTAAATATACTCTCTCTAAGTAGTATTCTTCTCTTCTCTACTCTGCTAGCCTATTTTGAGTTAATAGTTCTCTTAGCTTTATTAAGGTATAGATACTTAGTAATACCTCTAAAATACTCCTTATTATAGAGGTAGTATTTTAGCTTTATACCTTAGATCCCTCTTCTCTTAGTAAATATTACTACTTCTTATAACTAGTATCTATACTATATTAACTCCTCTACTTTAAAGAGTTAGAGGATTTCTTTAGAGTCTAAGTCCTTCTATACTTAGATAGTCTGCCTTATACTCTTATACTTAGCTAGGAGTATAAAGAGTAGATACTTAATCCTTATATTAGGAGTTTTATAGTATAACTCCCTCTAGTTAATCTCTATAATCCTTCTCCTAAGATTGCTAAAGTAGACCTATAATTTCCTAATTATATCCTCTAGTTCTATCTTAAAAGTTATAAATTCTTAGATAATAGCTATTATATATACCTATTAGACTTTGCTATATTTCCTATATAGCTTTGTCTAGATATTATATACTCTTATCTTATTTATTACCTTATTTTAGTTATCTATATAAAGACTTTCTATTAGGATATAGATTGCCTTTATATTATCCTTCTACTATTTTAGGCTAAACTCTAAAAAGGCAGTACCTTTCCTTTTACTTAATAAAGCTTTAGATACTTTAGATTTAGCTAGGGTAGGTACTAATAATCCCTTTAAGTCTAAGATTATCTAGAAGATTTCTTTTCCTCTAAGTATATTTTCCTATAGCTTAAACTATAGTCTCTAGTTCTCTCTTATTAGGATTAGTATTCTCCTCCTATCTAATTTACTTATTAAATCTATTTCTATAAAATTAAATAAATAAATCTAAACTCTAGAAATATAAGCTCTTTTAATCTAATTAGTAGCTTCTAGATTTCTGCCTTCTCTAGTTACTAAGACTCTTCTCTCTTAGCTAAGGTATCTAAGGACTCTTCTCTTCTATAGAAGTTAGTTAGGTTCTTAGGTAGAGAACCTCTAAAAGATCTACCTTCTTAGAAGGGTACTACTAGCTAGTTCTAAGGTATTAGTAGTACTTAGTACTTAGGCCTAGTTTTATCTACTTAGGTACTATAGTCTAAGGCTAATCCTTTCCTCTTTATACTCCTTTAGTATATCTCTTTTTTAAAGTAGAGTGTACCTTACTAGACTTTTCTCTATCTTACCTACTCTTTAGGAACTTCTAGTTTATAGCTAGGATCTTCTAAAGCTTCTAGGTAGTATAGATAGGATATGCCTCTAGTCTCCCTTATACTCTTTTCCTACTTCTCTACCTAATTAATACTATAGGTCCTATAAGAGGTAATACGTATTACTTTAAGGATAAGAAGGCTAACTCTTTCTACTTAGAGCCTCTCTATAAACCCGGGTTTATAACCTATCGAATTGTATTCTCGTAGGCACTCGTCGGATAGGTATAATATAGTAGAAGTAGAGGCGATAAGTAGGAACTAACCGAGTTAATTATATTAGTTAGTTATAGGTTGCATCTTACTCTTAAGATAGGTATTAGCTAAGTTATATAACCTAATATTATATAACCTAAGTTACCTAATCCTAATCTCTAAAGTGTCTCTTAGAATATCTAACTAGACTATACTTTCTAATATTACTAACTATTTAGCGAGTATTATAGCGAGTAATTATTAGCCTAGCTACGAGTCTAATTAAGCAAGGTTTTACGCTAGAATTACGCGATATTAGCTAAGCGTATACCTAGTTAACTACCGAACTAAACCGAGTCGTTTTAGCGTTATTACCTAAAGAACTAGAACGCGACTACTATAGAATAATTATAAGAGTCGTCCTACTACTCTATAGACTAGTAGAATTAGGCACCTATTAGTTTAATACGTATAGTAACTACTATAAGGACAAACTCTATATAGTAACTAGCTCGTTTAATCTATACTTACTAATTATTACCTCGGAATTACCTAGAACTAGAATCGTCGGAATATAAACTAATAATATACTAATCCTCGCTAACTAAGAGTTCTAGTATATAGAGGCTAAATACCTCGTATTTACGAGCAAACCTAAGAAACGACTAATAGCTAATACGCTCTTAACTTTTAATAGATATACTATATTACTAGATAACGATAATATCTATATTATACTAAAAGGATAAGGTAAATAACTTAGCCTTATTTACGACGTCGATAGCTATATAGTATAACGAGTATAAGGCGCTTACCTAGCGTCTATATATTAACTAGAAGCTACTTTTAACCTCTTAGTAGTAGCTTAATCTAAGGCACTAACCTCTAACGATATTAAGGCTCTTAATAAGCGAATCTAATAGCAAATAAATAACTTTAACTATAGTTTAATATACTAACTACTAAACCTTAATTCGATAGTATTATATATCTTCGTTAACGGCTTATTTACTAATAATAAGGACTTCTCGTTATAAATCGGTTACCTAATCGTTATTAGTATAGAATTAATAGCTACTACTTCCTTTACTCTTACTAGTAATATCGTCTATTAGAGCTTAACTAAGAGTAAACGCGTAATATACTTAGTCCTTATATCGGAGATATACGCTTTAAGCTATAGTATTAATATAGTATTTAGTATTAATACTACTCTATCTATTATTCTCTAGTAACTAAATAAGCTAGTATTACTATTAATTGTCTATACCGACTTACTCTCGCTTTACGAATATATAGTTAAGCTTAGTACTACTAAGGAGAAACGCTTAATAATCGATATTATAGTACTAAGATAGATATACGAAGCTAGAGAAGTTTATAAGGTACGCTAAATTAATAGAACTACGAACTCTACCGATACTATAACTAAGATAATACCGAATAAGGCCTTAATAACTCTTATTAATTAAGGAACTATAATATATAGTATCTAAGAATAGGTTAAGAGATAAATTAACTCGGTAAAGCGATTCGAGTTCGGTAAATTAAAGATAATTTAGAATAGAGAAGTAGCTACCGGCTAATTATAAGCTAGAGAAAGGCTATTAACTATTAGAAGTATTATTTTATTGCGTTTTTAGGCGAGTTTATACGAGAAAAGAGAGATTGCTAGTATCGGATTAGCATAGCATAGTAGCCACCTCGCATAAACCGGCTCAAGCCCTAACTGCCGGAACATAGATGTTCCGTTCCGGCAGTGGTATATAGAGCTAGCTCCGAAGCTACCTTCCATAGAAAAAGACATCTTTATTATACCGACCTTGACACTTGATCGAATACCCTCTACAGAGGAGCCTACCCACACATGGACATGGCATGGCGTTGCTAGGAGCTGGGCTTTTAGTAGAACGAGCAATGAGATCGAATTTATTAGCGAGCACATGATATCTTTCTCCGCAAATCCGCTGCCAATTCCACTCAAACGCCGTCGGCATTTGAGTCCCTCGCGTGGCAAACGTCATCTGTGTGGAAAGGCACGACGTTCCAGCAATGGGAGGCGATGCCGTGCAGCGGAGTCGACACGGCCCTCCATATTTCCCTCGTTCCGACGTGTTCGTGACCACTGCAATGGGTCGCTCTATCCCGCACCTAGCGGGCGCGCAGCATTCGTGCTCCTCCCGTCGGCACTTCCATACAGCAGCCGCCAAATATAAGGTACATTGTTGGTGTCTCCCTGTCCGTTGTCTTTGGATCGCTTCTCCAGCGTCAACGTTCCGTGTCGTTTGCTATTCTCCTATCACAGCCCACGATTCCAATCCCCTCTGCCTTGTTTTCAGTTGCCACGACTTGGACTCCTCACTTTAGCCCATCAGACTAGGCCCGCCGGAAGTCGCCTCATTTGCTCGACAAGCAATCGGTCGCAAAACTACCTTCACCACAGCCAACATGTCAACTCAGGCAGTCATTCACTCTCCGGAGCGTCAACAAAACTTCCCCCCAACCCCACCTTCCGAGCCAGCGACCGAGATTTCGAAGATGTCGTCCGACAACGCATCTGCCTCCGCCCAAACGACCGTACGCTCGAGGTGGCACTCGCAGCACAAGCACATCTGGGTCATAACTGGACCGGCCGGCTGCGGGAAGACCTCAGTTGCTGAGTACCTGCACTCGACATTTTCGCTGCCATATTTGGAGGGCGACACGGTATGTCTCGGAAAGTGGGACTGTGGAGAATGTCGGGCCGACTAACGTTGGGGGTCACAGTTTCATACGCCAGAGAATGTCAAAAAGATGGCTGAAGGAAAACCGCTCACCGATGCCGACCGTTGGGACTGGTTAGTCCTGCTCCGCGAAGAGTCTGTCAAGGCTCTGCAAAATTCCTCATCAGATGGAGTGATTGTCACATGCTCCGCGCTCAAGAGAAAGTACCGCGATGTCATCCGAATCGCCGCATACCACCATCCCGAGATCCAAGTGCATTTCGTCTTCCTCAAGGCTTCGGAAGCGCTGCTCATGGATCGAGTGAGAGCGAGACAGAACCACTACATGAAGGACTACATGGTTCACAGCCAGTTCGAGAGTCTTGAAACACCCACCGAGGACGAGACAGATGTTCTAGCAGTCGATGCGAGCGGAACGAGCAAGGAAGTGCAGAACCTGGCACTGAAGGTCGTCGAGCAAGAGATGACACGCGATTCCACGTCCTAGCGGCTGGAACGATAGTAACACGTTGTATTGCATGTTACTTCTTCTCTGCTGTACTCAATAATTCTTGATTCGGTGTTTTAGCGTTGGCGTAAGGAAACGGGATATACCTGAGTCGGTCATAGAAAATGATGGTTTCTGTTCTCAGACACCCTAAACTTTTCTCCAAGCATCCTCAACAGTGTCCGCCAACTCTTGGAGAGTTTCGACTCGGAGCTTGAAGCCATACTTCTCAGAAGCACCGCTGGGGTCGCCGCCCATCGCGCCACCACGATCTACCCACACGCTCTGCAGCTCCACTTGCTTTGCTGGACCATGATCGTGGAAAAGCGACTGCGCAACATGGCAAAGCTCTGCTTTTTCAACACCGAAGTCCGATTTGACGTGCTCCAACAGATAGTGGAAGTTCTTCAAATCCGGTTTGTAGGAACCAATATCCTCAGCGGTGTATACTTTGTCGAATTGGCAACCCTTTAGAGGCCCCGAGAGTGTCTGCTGGAAAGAAGCGAGGTCTACGTTCGACAATGGGATGAGCTTGTACCGTTTGCCGCTACACATCGTTAGCACATGTAGTGGTCTATGCAACAACGACACTGTGCGATTCGCAAAGCACTCACAGAGACTGTATCGCTTTCACAGTATCAGTAAAAGCAGGATAGGATCCAATCTGGGAACCATATTCTTTCGCTGCTTGGTCGACCTGGTTCTGTTGAAGGTGGCCATTCTCCACGACCTTGAGCTCTTTGGCATATCTTCGAAGACCTTCGGCAATGATATCTTGTTGTTTACTTGTTGGTTGTTCTTTCTGGACCGTGGTATCGTGTTTCTCGATCGAAAGCATGAGCTCTTTGTGATCCTTTGGGAGATACGGTGCCAGAGCGGTGTTTCGTGCTGCTTGAGCTATACCCGATTCCCAATCGATGAGAGCTGTACACAGTCAGCTCCTCTGGTCATGTACATTGTGTCGAGTTTCGAACTACAGACTTCCGTAGATGTCAAAGCTCAAGGCTTTGATTTGTGTCCAGGGAATTGTTGAAGACATATTGAATGTGTGTTAAATTGAATTTGAGAGGCGATTTGTTGGTATGGAATGCAGATGTATTTATGTCGCTGGATTAGGCCCAAGTGTGCGGGATGCGGCCCAGTACTCGATGGTATACTGCGCCCTTTGTTTTCTCTAAATGGTCACCGTGACACGTCCGACCGGCCCGGCCAGCTTCGGAAAGCTCACAGCATCCCACATTGGCAAAGGCCGACTTTGACCAGACAACCGGATACCAATAATTCGAGACACATATCGTCGCACATGGCTCAGCCGAAGGCAGCGCACCTGCCTCGACGGTGCATATCAGTGCTATCAAATAAGACACCATGCTGCGTTTGAAAGGATAGGCGCAAATCTCTTCTGCTTTTACACTGATCTACCATTTACCGTCATCAGGAATCTTGTAAAGACCATTCTTCCGTCTCTCCGCAGCCCATCGATCGCACCACGCTTTCATCCTCTCGCGACTCTTTGCACTCCCGACGTTGACGGTGGGAATGATCTTGTCGATTCGTAATGCACAACAGAACATGGTGAGCTCTCTGAAGCTGGAATGTTCACTGTATGGAACACCAAAACAACTTGCTCTGCTCGAGCTGCCGCGCTGTGGCACCAGATCCCGCATGCTATATGTACTTCTCCAGTTCTCCGAATGTAGTACCGTGGAAACCAGCGGGCTTTCCGTGAGGCGACTTTTTGGAGGTTTGTAGTTCCAGCCACTGGGTCGAAAGCCTACGGCGCGAGTAAAGTGTGGCCAGAAGTCTTTAAGGTAATCGTCTAGTGTCTCTGCCCGGATCTCGAATAAAGGTGTCATATGCACCTGCGCTTCTTTGGGGTTGTTCGTCATCAGGGCGTCCAACTCTGGATCTTCCAGAGCCGCCGCGATGCGCTGTTTCGAAGGTGGAGCATAGATCTTGGAGTTTAGTGCTTTGGCTATGCCCAGACATATGCGTTCCTTGCCGATGCTATAGGTGCCCACAACCACCAACAGCCGGCCCCTGGACTTCTTGTCTTTAGCGCTAGAGAGGATCTGTTGGCTGGCATGTGGGTTCTTCTCAACAGTCATGCTGTCGCCACTCGTCGCGTCTGTGACTTCTTCACTAGCTGCGATGACAGATGCTTCGCGCTGTATAAATTTTGCCATCCCTTCACCTGCGCGTTGCCGCTTCATTGTCTCCCAGCCATCTTCATCATCCGCCGTGTCCTTGCTGAGGCAGACACACATATCCGCGCACGCTTTGATGACGTCTTCCTGGCCGGGAAACGCATACTTTGGGTTGAGGTATGTGGTATCGAGATAGCAGACGTCGATCTTCTGTTCTTTTGTGTTTCCACTGACCTTGTCGACAACTTCTGGCATTAGCAGGGGATGTTCGACGTGCATTTTGCATGCCCGGAAGTCGCCACAGTGCAATATCCGTTGCACTCGAGGCTCTCCATTTTGCTTGATGCCTACAGTTTTCTCAAACAAGTAGAGCGAACTGCCAGGACAGTGGTTCGCGGAGATCATAGTGACTTTAACGCCACGCGTGCCTGGAACATCGATCTGTCGCTCAAACTCTAAAGGAACAACGTATTTGGGATCAACCCTAAGTTGCTGCTTGACGAGATTGGCGGTGACCTTTGAGCAATAAATGGGGCCGTGAGTCCAGGTGGATGTGAGTCCCACGTAGTGATCACTGTGGAAATGGCTGAGAAAATACGCCTGACAGCCTTTGACAGCCCCGTATCGAAAGGCATCGACGCAGATGAAAAGACCAGGTAAGATTTTGTAGAATGGACAGGTACGTTGATAGGAGGGTTTGCCTCGGGCAGCATGCTCCGATGCAGCAGCCTCAGCCCATGCAGCCTCCTCTGTGTGTCCGGACATGAGCTTGTTGAACGCTGATCCACCTCCATGCTGTACTGCTGGATCGCCGAGATTGAACGGATTCGCTTGACCTGGTCGAGCTGGCCGAGCTGGACGTCGATATTGGCCGGCAGAGCTTGAGTCTTCGGACTTCATGGGCCCAGGTGTGGCACAGCCTTGCTTTTTGGGCTTCTCAGGCAGTGGTGTGGGCTTTCCATCCAAGCAGTTGTTGACATGCACGCCTGCGTCTCGCTCGGTGACACCATCGAGGCACAAATTACAAACTGGACAAAGCGTGGTGACCTGACCCTCCATGCTCTCTAATTTAACGTTGCCATCGTCCGTTGGCCGGTCATAGTCTTTCTCGTCCTCTGCCTCCTCCTCTTCCAGTCTAGCCTGCTCTTCCATGTAGCGACGCTCGCGGAACTCGTCACCCTCCTCGAACTGGTCCTCGTCAAAATCGTCGTCTCCAAACTCCTCGAACTCGTCCATACCTGGCTCGTAGCTCGTCTCTTCCTTGATTAATTCGGGCGGTGATTGAGCATCGCTTGCTGCAGCTGCAGTGACTGGAACCTTCGCCGAAGCCTCTTTCGCCTCGAGAACTGGTATGGCCCTAGATTCTCCATGCGAGATATTCTCGAGGTCTGTCGTTGCGGCAGACCCTTCTTCCTCCTGCTCGCTATCCGAATCTTCGCAGAATGGGCCAATTTTCCTCACGACGGCCTTGGTGTCCGAGTCCAGTTGTTGAGGTGCTTTCTTGTCAGGTCGATTATCCGTCTCTTCGCTGCTCCTCTTCCGCCGCTTAGATGGCCCCCCGATTTCGTTGAAGCGCTCGGTGTCGAAAGTGTCATCTGAAGTGAAGAGCTCGGCAGCATCTTCGTCAATGGCTGCAAATGAGCCCGCCGCAGACAGTCTTCCATCGACGAACAGGCCGGGTTGCGCAACGCCACCTTCGTCGGACTTCTTGAAGAAGCTGAGAATACTGCCGTTGCCCTTGCTGGTGAGTTTGTTCCTGGGAGTGGTCGGCTTCTTCGAACTGCTTGGGCCTTGCCGTCCAATCGTGGGCAGCGGCAGCTGCTTACTCGCCTTGGTTCGGGTCGCCATCTTGGGTGGCGGGATGGTGGGAGGCACCGCAAGACTGAACGGTGTCTTGGCCTCTGTTGTGGGCGACGGAGGACGTCCTACCTCGATCGATGTAGAGTCTCGAGGCTTGCGAAACATGGCCAACCTGCCATGGTCGTAATAGGGCGTTGTGAGATGCACACTACTGTTGGCACGGATTGATGCAAGCGGGATGGGATGCGCCTGAACGCGTCGCGTCGTCACGTGGGTGGTGACATAAGAGCTCAGGGTCCGCTACTTCCACTGCTACTGTACATCATCCGTAACCTGGCGGTGATCACAAAGGACACGGACACGGTCAACTTCAATCCGTCACTCTCCCATGCGCCATGGACTGAAGCTCTGGATCAGTCTCAGCGAGCACCGACACCAGACTCAGAAGCCTTTGCGACTTCAATTCGGTAGATGATGTTAGCTTCCTTTCAAGCAGCACAACTTGCCCGTTCTTCACACGTTGCCAGGAGCGATCATGGACGGCAATCTCAGCTTGCTGCCCTACGATTTCGAGGACTGCCTAACAACAAGTTACGAAATATTGCTCCGGTCTCCCTTCCGAATGCTCGACCTGCCCCCAGAACTATGGTCTCGGATTTGTGAATTTGTAAGGCTCTCGCAACTGGAGGCTTGGAATTGCTGCTGACTGAGGGATGTCTATGTGTAGGCCGTCATCAGGCCTAAAGGCATCGTCCTTGGCCGTGAGAGCCACTCTGCGGACATGGCTAGGATCGTGAGGCAGCCTAACATTACTCGCACATGTCGTTTACTGCGTAGCGAGGCGCTTCCGGTTTTCTATGGTCTCAATGACTGGGAAATGATCCATTCATATCTGGTACCATGTCCAAGGCACTTTATGATCGCAATCGGAGACGTCAACTTGAAGAGGATAGGCACCATTCTGATACACAGTAACTGCGGGCATCAATGGTGGGAAAGTACCTTCCAACGAGGCAAAATCAAGTGCAGGATCGAGATGGTCGGTACTAACCTCAAGTACATTGCGCCCCTCTCGTGGCGTGGGCTTCATACGTATCGAGTGACCTTCGCCTGACACTGCTAGCACAGGACTCTGGTACATCGGAATGGAAGGTTGCAGTAAAAGTTCTGGCAGTGATCTGAGAACAACCGTCTTGACTCAACGAACGACCTGAGTTATGCGCCAGGATTACCAGAATTGAGAGAGATGAGGTTCGATGTTTAGACCACAATGGTTGGTCGGTCACGCGCGCCGCTTCAGAGCGCATTTGGGTGCTCAATAGCGGAACAGTCTCGTTACCAAGCGAGTACATCTAGAGAAGACAGCACAACTCATGGCCGCACAGTACATTGATGATTGAGGAACAACATCCAGATATCTTAGCTCATCGCGCGAAACCAAAGGCTAGGGTGCAATGCTTCGTCCATAGCGTTCGCATCAGCAGCAGCAGAATTGTCTTCAGCATTGCCGCGAGCTGGCTTTGAAAGCCTACTGCCTATGCTGAGATACTGTAGCACACGTTCAAAGACGGGCTCACGCATTGCATTAGTTGTGCAAGAAAACGAGTAGCTCGCAAGTAGGGTCTTCTAGCCATGATCATGACTCGGAAAGAGAAATTGATGAGTTCATTGTGTAAATGTTGATTCGCCCTACGCAAAGCAGGACATAACCTCCGAAGCGGGATCACCTCCGCGGCGAGTGAACCCTCGAGCCAAAAGTTTCGTGGTCCTCTACACGTCTTCACAGTGACATTGCTCTATCACGCGCTTCCCACCATGGTGGAGCAAGCAAACTCGCCAAACAATGGGGGCGCTACGGCGGCACCAGCAGCAGATGGCGCTGCGAAAACCGCTAAGGCAACTGCGCAGAACCCTGCCTTTCGCATGATGGGCTTGCCTCGACTGCGACTGCCATCACGGAACTGGACCATCTTCTGGACTATCACCGGTTCCTTTGCCGGCGCAGTGATCTACGACAAGTATCAAACGAAGCGCACAAGAGAGAAATGGGTCAACCTCGTCTCCCACATCGCTGACGAGCGACTCGACACGAAGACGATTCCACGTCGAGTTACCATCTACCTGCAAGCACCTCCTGGCGATGGGCTGCGGACAGCGCGCGAGCACTTCCATCTGTACGTCAAACCGGTACTGGTGGCAGCGGCCATGGACTGGGATGTTGTGGAAGGGAGGAAAGAGGGCGATGTGCGACACAAGACGGCGGAGAAGATCAGGAAACAACGCAGGAAGAATGGCGAGGGCGAAGTGGTGACTGACGATGAGGATGGCACACTCATGGTTGAGAATTTGCGCCGGCAAAATGGAGATGTGGAATATCCAGGTGTTGCCGGAGACATCGTGATCGGTCGACACACCTGGAAAGAATACATACGCGGTCTACACGAGGGCTACCTGGGACCTGCAAGTCTGCCGAAGGAGGCGGATTCCGATTCAGTCGCTGGTACAGAATCCGCCGGCCATGCCCCTGCATCTGCTTCTGGCAATGACACTACTGCGAATACCACAAGCGCCCACGGAGGTGGTGGTGGTGAGGAGTCACCGCTGACATCCCTAGATACTGTAGTCGAAAGCGCGGGGCCAGGTAATTCTACGGACGCCGAAAATATTGGCGACGGGGCAAATGAGGACAAAAAGGGAGAAGAGAGCGCCCAGTCAAAGGATAACGACGGCGAGCAGAAACCGAAACGACGGTTCCCACCATCACCTATCCTCCCTGAAGACTACAGCACGGCTGTGCTATCACCTTCTACACCCGAGATCTTGGGCCCGAGTGTTGGCGTTCGCTTGCCCCATCTCCTCGGAATCAAGAATACGCCAGTGAGGATTTACCGATTCCTGAACAGGAGACGACTGCAGGACGACATCGGGCGACAGGTTGCGGCTGCAGTTCTGGCCTCGTATCGCCCATACACCTCTGTGATCGCGCAGGACGATGGCAGCGCGTCTGACGTAGCAAAGGAAACATCGGAGCAAGCCACAGTCTTGCAGCAGGAGGAGAAAGACTGGTACAAGCTTGTCCATAAGCCCCGTGCAGAACATGAAGAGAGCTTATGGATAGAGCCAATAACTCTTGACGAGCGCATAGCAAATCGCATGCGTGCATTCGAGCTCACTTCTGCAGATGAGGAGCGCTCACGAAGGATAGCGGCGGGCAAAGAAGCCGCATCGAATCAGGAGTCCTGAGGAATTGCACTTGTTGCTCGAGGCGCAACGCTTCATCAACAGTCGCTTCGCATGGCTCTGAGCATGCCCATGCTAAGGTCATACTTTTTTGCGCCTGAGCCGGTCAGGTGCAGCTTGGCCAGTGGAGGTGTGCGGCCAGATTCCGAGCATGGTGGCTGCTCAGCTTGTAGGATAATGTACAGTAATGGGGTTAGCCGCAATGCACTCCGCAAAATGAGGCGGTGCCCGTGGTGTGAACATCGGTTCCACACGAATCACTGCATGGTGTTTGTTCCTGTGATTTCTCTTGTCAGGCCAGTCCTGAGACGAAGTTCCGGGTTGGCAATGCTCGGACAGAGCTGTACGTGGTAGTCTCTCGTCGATCAATTCTCAGGTCGCGAAATGTTCGTCCGGACAGCGCGAGGTCGAAGAGCCATTATCACTGCTGCGGAGAACCAATTTTTCATATGCTGCCGAGGGTCGCAGGCCTGAGGTGGTTGGTAGGTGCCGGGCCGTGGACATGCAGGACGAGGAGCGGCTGTCATTGGCCAACTCGTATAGATGACGACCCGCTAGACTCTTCACAGTCGAGGCCAAAGTCAATCATCCTCGCTGCACGACCGTCGAGGCGTGCTGACGCTGGGAACACCGGACTGGACTCGCCCTGCTCCGCTCATGGATTCGGGCAACGTAGAGGCACTGATCAGTCTCAAAAACATGTCCTCTCCTTGGTCGATTCGCACCCGTAGAAACGCCATTCCGCACGCAGACCAGCACACGACGAGGTTGTCGCCGTGACAGCTGCTCCATACACCCGCCGACGAGGATCATATTGCAATGGGTCTTCGTTATTATGCTCAGCGAGTCCACCATTGTGGTTGAACGGCCCCGGTCCGGCTCCGTCAGCAGTTCTCAGAGCAGTTCCTCCAACGACCAAAAAGTGGTCTCACGAGAGAAGCAGCTGGCCAGGGCAGAGAAACGGCCTGGACACCAGAGGAGATATGCACCAAAGACGCGAACTGGCTGTATCACATGCAAAGTACGTCCATTGTACTGACCTAAACCTCCACACTGCTTCTTCCCCGCTGCAATCACAGGTGCGAGCGCACAGCACTCCCAATGCGGCAAAACGGTGGTGGCATGTGCGCTCGCATCTCACACGTTGGTTTTCTGCAAGCACCACATGGGGTCTAGCTAATATGTCCATCTTCTGCGCCTTAGATACGGAGAGTGAAGTGCGATGAGGAGAAGCCACACTGCAAACGATGCACTACGACGGGCCGGAAGTGCGATGGCTACGCCCAAATGGGCGAGTCGCCTACCAGACCAAAATCGCCTGAACCATTAACGGTTGCTCTGATCAACGACGTCTCAAGTGATGCCCTGGAGCGAAGGACTTTCGACTACTTCCGTGCCCGTACGGCACCCTGTGTGTCAGGCTATTTTTCCGATACCGTATGGGAACGACTGGTACTACAGCTGAGTCACCAAGAGCCTGCAGTCCGACATGCCATCAACGCTCTTGGTGCTTTGCACGAGGAGAGGTCTCTGCGCCGATCCGCTGGCGCAGAGGGCATTGATGTGTCCCTTGTGAAGACCGGGTTCCCCATCCTACAATACTCCAAGGCCTTGAATGAGATGCAGGAGTTGCTGAAAAGTGGTAAAGCACCTCTGGATGTCATCCTATTGTGCTCTTTGCTGTGCATTCACTTTGAAGCGTTGCGAGAATCGTTTGTCCCTGCTCTGATGCACATTGAAAATGCTATTCAACTGCTTCAATCGAACACTACATTCGATGCACGCAAAGTCAACCCCAGTCTGGTCCGGGCGATCATGAGAATGGACCTACAGGGGACTTTGTATCTGGCCTCACGCGTGCCTGGCATGCCGTTCTTCACAGCCGCTACCGACTCGATACTACCAACATCCTTTCACGATTTGACTCATGCCCGCGACCTGGTCAACACCTGGACGAGTCGCTTATATCACTTCATGCGCACAGTTGGCGACCATCATAGACTTCAATCACCAGGCGGTCACACCATCGATGCATTAGCCCAGGCACAAGAACTCGAGCAGACCTTCTTAAAGCTAGACGGCCTGCTCTGGGAGTTCATGCATAAGCCCACTGCCAAGCTAAGCACAAGAGAGCAGCATGGTCTGGGGATGCTCCGGACGCGCACAAAAATGAACAGAATCCTAGCTGCATCAAGCTTATATGCGGAAGCATCCTGCTTTGACCAATACATTGGCGAATTTGAGAATATTCTCGCCATCTGCATGTACATCATGGGATCCGACAATGCAGATCGTAGACTGTTCTCCGTTAGTCTGGACGAAGGTCTGATCCAGCCGCTGTTTTTCTGCGCAACACATTGTCGAGATGGAAAGGTTCGACATCAGGCACTTGCGCAACTCCGGAAGCTACCTGTACGAGACGGCATCTGGCACGTTGATACCACGACACGCACAGCCGAGATGGTCGTGCGATTTGAGGAAGCCCTGTGTGACAAGCCACCTGGCGCTGCGCTCTGTTCTGATATTCCCGAGTGGCGGAGGGTGCACTCGGCGATTTTCGATACCTCCGGACACGACGCTACACCTAGGAAGAAAGTCATGGTAAAGCTGAGAACTCGGCCAAACGGAATTGATGGAGAGTGGATCGACCATGAAGAATCAATAGACTGGCTGGTACCTTCTCAGTACAAGAACATGAAAGCAAATCTTGGCCTGATTGTCAAGAATGGCGCATTCCCGCGAACGAGCTCATAAGGACATGAGAGTATCACAGCATCCAATTCCTAAGCAACCACAGAGATCTCAAGAGGGAGTGATTGCAAGTAAGCAGAGCCATGCAGCTGCAGATTCAGCCCATAAGGTCGTCATCGCAGTGGAGGTCGAGTCAAGCGATTCGTGAATACGTTCGACGGGATGTAATATAGTTACTGCAATAATGTTTGCAAGTGCAGCACACCACAACAACATTTCGTAACTTCAACTACTAACATCTCGCATATGTGATATTGAGTCTCGCACCATCAACCGCTGCGTCAACTACCTTCAATCAATTGACCTGATATAGTCTTCGCCTATCACGCCCGTATTCCTCGGGCTCAAAGATGTCTCCAGTCCAACCAAGAACACCCCGCGATGATACTGCAACAGACAAAATCAGCTTCAGTCAACTATCAAACACGAAGACGCATAACGCTACGCAAGGGGGACACCATATTGGTGATCACGCTGGAGGCTCAGCTCTGCAGTCACGGGCTTGCAAGACTGGTGCGCTTAAAAAGAAAAGGCGAAAGGCCACTCGACAGGAGTCTCTCTTCCATTTCTCTCTTCTGGATCTCAGCGCTCGGACGATAACTTGCTCGGCTGGAACAGAGATGACGCGACCGTGGCCCAGGTCCAGTACCGCGCGACCAGCGAGCCGGGTGGGAGCTCTTTCATTCTACGACTTCACCGCCGACCAATGTTGTCGATTCCTGAAGCTCCGCTTGCGAGTCCTGTCGCGGATAAAGCAGCACGATCTGCTCTCGAGAAGAGTCTTAAGCGTGACCGAGACGATGCTGGTTTGGATGCACCACACTTCGAGGATGATGGCGGTATTCGTCATCCAACACCGAGTTTTCGTATCGCGTCTTCCCGTGTATTCACAATGGATACGCCGCAGCCTATGCCATTCCCACTTGCCCGTATGCTGGAGCATGATGGCCTGAGTGGTGACAATTTCAATGGAATTTTCGTCGTGGAGAGACCGCAATCCATGACGGTCTGGTCTGTTCGTCAACTTATTGCAGTCTTCGCAAGATCCGATGTGCTGTGCGAGCGCGCCGACAACTCTTTGCGAAATCAAGTCGGTCCTCACTGCGCAGAGGAGGATGACTGGGTTGGAGAGGTCATCGTTTTTGACTTCGGTGGTGTCAACTTCACCTCGCGCCGACACGAACGCAACGACGCGGCATGTCTCGTCATGGCAGCCAGCGTCGGCCTCACCCTCGCAAGACGTGGCACCAATAACGATTTTGCGGTCAATCTTGCTACCAAGGCTTTCTTCGATGGCGCTTACGCTGACCAAGCTGCACGTTTCGTAATCCTTCAGTATCTTGGGGGAATGGAGAACGTGAGACATCAGCTGTCGAGTTTTACTGGAGTTTTATTGGCACGCACTTTGGGCAATACCCGAGTAAAGAAGCATTGCAGTGTATACAGTGCAAGAGAACTGCAGTTGGTCTTGCTCTTGCTCTTGCAAAATGGCATCGAATTTGCTTAAACCTTCTAGACGTATTCCACATTCATTCACTGTTGTACACCTATCCTTCCCTAATTGCCCATTCATGCCGTACCTTATGCGGCATTCCGCTGTCTGTTCATTAGCCATGCCTTCACCAAGTCTTCATGATCTGCTCGTCCACCCATATTCTGCTTGCCCTGTGCCAATGTGTGGTTTAAATCCCAGAAGTCACGCACTTTTGCGTCAAACTGTGGGGAATTTGGGTCCCTTGCCGCAGCCGATGCAGCATTCGCAATAGGGCCAAAGAAGTATCCGTCCATCCGACCATTCCATCTTATGAAATACCGGAAGAATGGATTCGCCATAAGCTCAGGGGAAACTCTCTTCTGCAATACATATATGGTAACAAATATATATTGAGTTTCCCAGAACAGCGCCCAAGTACGGAAGAGATCCTGGGTAGCAGTCAAACCATCAGGACCTTTGATGATCAGGTTGGGATGGATAGGTCCATTGCGCGGATGCGCACTGCGAAGGTTGTTCATGTTTTCCATAAAGCGGCGATCTCCAGACGTCTGACGTTCCACCGGCATGAATGAGATCGATTCGACACCCCTCTTGCGCATACGCTCAGCCGTGACTTTGACCGGCGAGAGTTCGACCCAGTTTTGCTCATATTCGAATCTGTCAATGGTAAGAAGGTTTTCTTCCTTGAATATTTGAGCCGTGGAGTCTGGATAGATCTGCCTGCTACAGCGCATAGCACAGCCGAGAGCCTGGATTCGGCCCTGCTTGCTTGAGTTCTGAAGGAACTCTATGGTCTCGGTGCCGACGTCCGCAAATGGGTTGGTAAACGGCATGGTGAAGTGGGAATGGATAAGAGCATCGTACACTCTTGCCTCGCGCCTCGAATAAAGCGTCCAGTTGCTATTGTAAGTGGAGTCGATAATTACCGACCACAACATGCCCTGCTTGCGAGCGATCGACACCATCTTCCCTCGCACAATGAATCGCAGCTCTTGTGTAGAAATGTCCACGCGCGAAAAGCTGCCAAATGCCGCATCCTCGGGCCAGTTCTCTCGCGGAATGACTGCGTGGATAGCAGACTCCCAGTCACGGCGGGTAATACCGCCAGGAGTAACGCCGCCAGAGTTGTGGAGTGGTGTTAAACTTTGCTCGATCTGCGCAGACACCGTCCAGTGTCCCATCGCCAGAAGAATGTCAGGGTTGAAAGCCTGTGCTTGATAGTCTATCTGGTCACAGAGCATGGCAAGAGTTGCCGCTGAGCGAGGTTCGGTAGGCCGTCCGAAAGGAAGCTCCAATTGCTTGCCCACATAAGCAGACTGCACGGCGTCGATGGCGAACTCTGGGATGCTCTTGACATTGACCTTGTCGCCTCTCAGCATCCTGTCCAATTTCTCGTCGCTTAGCCCAGCAAGGAAACCACTGCAGAAGGGCTCCGCTCAAGTTGCTTCATGCTTTCCACACGTAAGGCCTTGCAATTCGCAGCTGGCACAGGGGATCGTGGTATTATCGCATGTTCGACATCTCGGCGATTGCTCCGAGTGATCTTGAATGTTGCTTCTCAGTATTTCCTTGCAGCAACTGAGGCACGTTATGACATTGAGCGAGTTGTCGATCGCGCCGCCCGCTAGCGTGTACTGCTTGTGGAGCTCATAACTTGTCGTAGTGTCTGTAATCATACTCGCAACATTCGATCGTCCAAGGGGAATGGTTCGAATAGCTAGTCGCGGCAGGATCAGAAGACCCTCTTTCGTGCTGATGAATGAGCGCGGCGTACTTGTGTCATCTTCAGTACTTGTGTGCGTAGCCATGAGCTCCTTTCTTCGTGGCTCGGCTACTAACCTGTCCGCGCTCGGGAACGATCGTGAGCAACCGACAACTCTGCAGCGCCCTGAGAGCGCAATGGCTTCTGAGTCCAGGCATGGCTGGCACGCTGTGCCGCTCGACGGTCCCAGCGTGTGTTGGTATAAGGCTCCTGCAAGATCCTCCGCTTCAGACAGCAGCACCGTTCCATCGTATAGGTCTGGACTGGTGACGCGATGTCTCATTGCTTTGTGGTAGATTTGACGAACAACCTCCGTCAGTCCATCTGGCACAAATGGTCCGAGCCGACTGCTGAGAAGTCCTTGACGAATATACACTACCTTGATACCCGACTTGTTGCCAAGCTGCATTGCGTACCCGGCGAACGGGGTATCTGCGAGCCCCGGACTGAATTCCCATTCACGTCGGTTGTCCGAGCTGACGTACTCGTAAAGCTCGGCAATGATTCTGATAAATTCCCCTTCTGCAGCAGTGTCGACAAGGCCCGAGAAGTCGTCTTTGAGCATGTTGCTGAGTGTTCGCTCTGAGGCAAGGTCGGCAGCAGTCTGAACGACGTTGGGAGGATTGAATGGCGACCATTGATCAAGTGCAGTGTTGAAACTCGCCGGAGCTGATCAAGCTCGGATAACGAGACGTCCATGCTTGCCATTTCTGTCATATAATCCTCAAAGAGCCCTTGGGCGGCGGCGGCATGATCTTTCTTGATAGTCATGATATGCTGGCAGATCAGCTCGGCATTTGCCAGGACAGGTTCCATGCCCAGGTACTTTTGCGTGTGGACATGAAGGCGTATCAGCTGGCCTAGGTGCGATTCTCGAGGACTCAACTTCTCAAGCCATCACTGAGAGGCTGCTGGAGGATATAGACGCTCAGCTAGTCGGGCCAGCCGTGCGATGGCCTCGTCTCGCTCAGTAGCGGCTTGCTGGTCACGCGTGACGAGGAGCTTCCGGCGCTTGTACACTGCATCTACGTTCTGATGTGAAAAGAAGCGCTTGACAATCTCCGGAACGCGGAGTCCTCCTGCTTTGGCTGTCCGCTAAGGCTCGTCGTCTTCTTCGACCCAGTCGGCAATGGGATCTCTAGCAGGCTCTTCTACATCATCGTCGTCGTCCTCGAGTACGATGGGAGGGAGTCATGTCCGTACCCGAACCTTGGTAGGTGTCCAAGTGCATCAAAGTCGCATCAAAGTCTCAGCTAGTCGGGAAAGGTGGAGTGTGGAGCGTAACAGAAGGAGGCAGTCTAGCACGAGTATGGTGGGATTTGAAAGCTGTACATATTGATGATGAGAATTGCTGTACCCTAAACATCGTCGCAAGACGACCACAGTGGAATCCTCACATCACCGCCAACATCTCCAGCACCAGCGCTCACAGCAATTGAGGTGAATCGGCAGAGCATCATCCGAGAGTCACGTGCAACATCTTATCATCAGCGTAAAGCTTAGACGTCCGCATATTGTGAACAGTACAACACCGGCGGCAAGATTAAGACCAGTGGCCTTGCAGCGCAAAGAGAATGCGTTCATCAAGAGAATGCCCCTCGAGCGGAAGCATGTTCTCGCATCGGCAGTAGCATTCATCAGTTGGGCATACATCTCCGACCTGCTCCCGCCCTTGCGATTCATTCCTCACGCCTTCGTTGCTGGCGTTCTCGCAGCACTGCTCGCAACGATCTACGCCCTCGCATCGACCGCGCGACCACGGACCGCTTGGAGCAATGTCCACCGAGATGCGCCACTCGCGCTTACGTCTGCACAGCCCGGCGTGTGGGAGGAAGAGAAGGCGACGTTGAGGGACCGCGGAGAGTACAGACGGCCGATCATCTTTCCCGAGGCCGAGAAGTTCTCAAAGCAGGTAGATGGCTTGCTGGATGTGATCCTGCGCGACTTTGTCACCAGCTGGTATGGGCATATCAGCAAGCGACCGCTGTTCCAGAATGAGATTGACCGCTGCATCCGTTCGGTGCTCCTCTCGGTCACAGCTAGGCTGACTGACCTGGATCTGGTCGAGCTCGGTGTGGCTCAAGTACTGCCTGTGGTGACAAGTCATATGAGAGACTTTTACGATGCTGAAAGAGCTGTTCGTGGCAAAGCACTTGAACACAACGTGACAGAGAGTGAAGAGCTGAGCATGGCGATCGCTGGCAAATACAGAGGCGGCAGACTACATTCTGTTGCTTCGCTGTCACAATCGGATACCACAGCTTCTTCACAGCAGCATCTGCGTAGACTTGTTGAGAAGATCCTCCCCTGCGTCCTTCCGATGAACATGAGATCAAGTTCTGCGGTAACAGTGCTCATTAGAGAGATTGTGGCTTGTGCTGTAATTGGACCCATGGTGACGATGCTCGCGGATCCGGACTTCTGGAATCAGCAGATTGTCAGCGTGGGCGGTGCAATGCTTCAAGACCGCAAGTCTGTCCGCAAGATGCGTGCTGCACTCGATCAGCATGCACCTGCTTCCCCAGGAAAGCCCGGTCGAGGGAGTCAATTTCCCAGATTGCGACCATATGACAGCGAGCGCCAATTCGAGCGCTTCGTCAGAGCTATCAGGCACGTTAGCACCTTGAACGATGCACGCCTCTTTCGAAGCCAAGTCAGCCTGCAACTTAGGCGAGATGCGCAAGTCGAAGGTCAAGATGTAGCGTACATTCGGCGACTAGAGACTGGGCGAAGATTGCTCGACCAGAAAATTGCGTCCTTATCCGCTGCAGATGACAGCAGGCCAGCGACAAAAGTCACAACAGCACGAAACGAGGAGTCTTTATCGCGAAAACGGCAGGCCTCGCTTCGGGAACTGATATACGATGCTGCTGGACTGAGTTACTTTATGGAGTATATGGATCGTCAGAACCTGATGCGTCTTGTACAGTTCTATCTGGTCGTGGACGGGTTTCGCAATCCTCTCGAAGGGGACAATGATGAGCCCCCAGCGTCATTGGCGGCAGATCCAGACCGCATGGACATTGCGCAAATGTATGCCGAGTACTTATCAAAGCCAGAAATGCGGGTGCCTCAAGACACCTTGCAGGTTGTGAAGCAATGTTTGAAGGCTGGGTCGAAAGTTGTCGCGCGAGACTATCTGGCTGCTCGGCGGGAAGTGCTGCGCATGCAGACCAGAGTCTACAACACCATGAAAGATCAACATTATGAAGCTTTCAAGAAGACTGATCTCTATTACAAATGGCTGGCGGTCGATGACAAACCCACATTCGGGCCTCTCTTGCACGGAGAGGGCGAGACGGCCAACGGGTCCCGCGGCGCCGAGAGTCCTGCCGTTCATGTTAGAAGGCCGCAACTGGGAGCATTACAGAAGGAGCCCGAACTGCGGCGAGCGGTGCTCTCTACATCAGACCTGAAAACTGTCGGTCGTAGCAGCAGCATGTTTTCTGACACCACACGGCGATCTTTAGACGAGGCAAATGACGGCGGCAGAAATACATTGTTCGGCGAAGATCGCTCTCCACTGTTCGCAGAAGATGCGGAGGCTGAGAACATGGTACAATCGATTTCCAGCCTGAAGAGCTACGACTCTGATGGCGACGGCGCAAAGCATGCTCAAGAAGAGGCCAAAGCAGTCAGAGAGATGCAAGCTGCACTCGACAACATTGTCAGTGATGACCGTGACAAGGCTAGCTTGTTCTCCGAAACCTCCGGCAGACGGTCGCTTGAAGGAGAAGAAAGGCGTGAGTCGCTAGATTTCATGAGCCGTTCTGGAACTTCGGGCACAGCTTCTCAAATTTTGGATCGCAGCAAACCCAGTCTTTCTTCGCTAGGACTCGTTGGGGGCCCATCCAACCGAGGCGTGTTCGTGGATGACTTATTCGGTCACGAGCAAGAAAAGTTTGCCGAAGATGAGCGGGAGGATTCGAACGCTGCGACAGATGAGGAAGACGAGCGCGTCGAAGAAGCAGCCGCTGGAGATCTAGGTCTGGCAGAGGCTATTGACGTTCTCAATGCAGATATCGAAAGGCTCAGCGCTCAGAGAAATGTTCTTGACTCACTGACTGCCAAAGCGGAGCTCACCAACAACCAGGCTGAATTGCGAATCTTGCGAAAATCGGAACAAAGCTTGCAACGTGAGATTAGACGCAAAGAGATGCAAAAGCAGCAATACATCGTTCAAGAGAGCGACAACAGTCTTTATGGGCGGGCGTTGATCGCGATTAAGTCTGTCATGGTCGGCAGAGAGGAGGACGGCCACGAATATGCACTTTATGTCATCGAGATTCGTCGACAGGCTGGTGAACAAATGCCGGCAGCAACATGGGTTATCACCCGCCGATACAGTCAATTCCACGACCTCCACAAGAGGCTGAAAGCACGATTTCCGGCAGTGAGAGAGTTAGACTTCCCTCGCCGGCAGACTTTGTTCACTCTGCAGAAGGACTTTCTGCAGAAACGACGAGTTACATTGGAGAAGTACCTACGAGCTCTTTTGCTGGTCCCTGCAATCTGTCGAAGCAGAGAACTGCGAGCCTTCTTGTCTCAGTCTGCCATCGTGAACAACGGTACCGATGGCACACAAGCTGACGCCAAAGACTTTGTGACACGAATATACAACTCAGTCTCGGATGGCATGGAAGAGTTCCTTGGAAACATACCGGTTCTCGACCAATTGTCAGTCGCAGGTCAAAATCTCATCTCAGCTGCTACATCGCAAATGAGTGGCTCTTCTCCTGTTGACAGCATGGATCCAGCTGTACAAAATCCTGCTACTGCGACTGAAGCTGAAGCCGAACTGAACGCATATGAAACGAAAGAGGTTGAACCTTTCGTAAAGCCCATCTGCGATCTATTCCTGGAAACTTTTGAACTCTCAAAGGGCAACAGCTGGCTTCGTGGTCGTACAGTAGTGGTCGTGCTTCACCAATTGCTCGGAGGCACTATTGAGCGGAAAGTCAAGGAAGCAACAAACAGTGCTTTGGAGGACGACAAGCTGGCGGGCTACGTTGAGAATCTGAAGAAGACCATGTGGCCGGATGGCAAGATGCGGCCACCAACCGTACCGCGTACACCGGCCGAGAAGGCGCGCACCAGGAAGGAAGCGGGTCTTCTACTGGGCGCGCTGATTCCGGATATCGCTGGCAGTGTGGTTGGGCGAGTGAATGCGCAAGCGGCGAGTCGCAAGATCGTCGCCATGTTGAACAATCCTAGGTTGAAGTAAGTCTACCCGTGTGCCTCCCAATTCGATGGACATTCGCTGACTATCACAACAGTGTGCACTTGATCTTCAGCCTGATAGATGAGATCATTGGCATCGTCTTCCCGGAAACAGTAGATAAGTAATGTTTATGAGAGCCAACGAAGTCAATCGAATTTTTGTGTGTACGTGTATCGATCAAGACTTTCTACCGCTTCACAGCTCTCCTCGCAGTTTGCGCGCAACCACATCTGCCAATCGTCCAAGTCGCATGTACCAGTAGAATCCGCCATAAGCCGTACAATTGAGAGTGCTGTCAGCCGTCGAGGAGCTTCCCTAAGGTGTATGCCATCAAAACTACCCACCACATCTCACACGCTCCACCTGGTACTGGAAGTCATCGGCCAGGAAGCGTTCGAGCGCAATGTTCTTGAGATCCTGAGCGTTGACATCCTCGCCGTGCTCGATGAGGAGAGAGTAGGCGCGCGCGAGAGACGTGCAAGCGAAGCCCTCCCCGAACCCTCCATTCATTCCCACCATCTTCTCGTCGTGCTGGCGTTCTTCGACAGCGGTTGACACAGCGATGTTGCCGAACAGGGTTTTGGCAAATTCGAGCACAGCTTTGCCGCCGGAGTGCAAGGTGAAAGAGGCGCAGATGAGGCTTTCCAGGACTTGGTTTTTGGCGATCGATGGGACGGTGGGGGAGATTGTGGACGGCATGGTTGTCGTGCCCTGTCGTTCGTCAGTGAAGTTCTGGTCAAATGAGGTGCGGCGCACTTACCGATCGTAATTTTTATCCGTCGCCAACCATTTATTTGCTCATCGAGCCCTTTGTAGCCTTTCCCTGGCGTAGTTTGTGTTTGCGGTGCGTGAGCGATATCGGTGAGCTGCGGAAGTGAAGGCTGGTAAATGTTGCAGAGTGTCTGTGCATTCGGTGTAACCACGCCTTTGTCTCGCACGTTGAGCTTCTTGCAATTCAGGTCGCGGATCATCAATTGCTTGCGCTGGCCACCACAAGGAATCGACGTCGGATAATGCACTCCATGATTTGCTGCTCCTTCATTTCCTGATCGGGATGCGTCGCCGGTATGAGCCTGATCAGCTGTCCGAAAAGCCTTCGAGTGCTCGACTGATGGCCACTGCCACGGGGCTATAGGTCAAGATCCGGTTGTGTCCTGTTGACGTTAGTGACCTGAACACGAATTGCCATGCTGACACAGGACGCACCACCATGTTCAACAAAATCAAAGCGCATTCTTGGAAACCCGTCCTTCTTGACATCGAAGACAGCGGGCCCCTCGTTGCCTGCGATGAGCTCACTCGGCTCCAGCTCACTAGTATCGAAAGCATCTTGGGACTTCCGCTGGCTAAATACGCGTCTATAAATCATCTCCGTCTGGTGAAATGGAATATCTGCGTCGTTCAATGCGTGTCTGCAATCGCCATACGAGTCAGCTTTGTTAGGAGGCACGCCATGCCATTACTTACATGATCTGAACAGAGCCTTTGTTTCGAGTACCGTCGTTCAAACTTGGGGTGCCTTCGAGCGCATGGTAATATGCCCAAAGCCTGTCGGCGGTTTGCTACCATGAAGGAAGAGCGGAAAGTAAGCGGATGTTTGACAGAGTGTAGGCATTGTGAAGACGGTCTCCGACAATTTGACTTACCCATGTATCAACGACTTTCGCCATGAGCATCTGCGCGAGGGAAGGAAAGGGCCTGAGAGGCAGCAAGAGCGGGAGGAAGCCGCCAATCCGATAAGTGAGTAGAAGAGTTGGAATGCTGTTGAAAGGAGCCGCAAGAACGACACCAGCAAACGTCGTCGGTAGCGTTTTCTGGTCCGATGCATCAGACAGGCTCGATGTATGCAACGAAGGGGGCAACAGGGCATTTCTGCGATCCGCGAAGTGAAGGGCAACAGCTGCTGAGACAGCAGTACCTAGACTCTGGCCGAGGATCACGATCCGCTCTGGTGGGATCTTGGTCGTTCCCACGATATATTCGACAAGCGCCACACCATCAGCAATCAGCCCAGCCTCAGTAGGCGTGCCCGTAGAATGGCCGAACCCCCGATAGCTGTCAAGCCAATGTCAACAAGTTGCACTTGGGAAGGGGAAAGAGCAACTGACTCTATGGTGAAGACGTGCGTATTGGGCATGTTGGTGATCAGACGGTTAGCTGCAGGACGCCAGCCTTGCGCGATGTGGCCAGCGTTGCCATGAACTTATCAATCAGCGAAGTGAGACCAGCACTCGATCCGAAGGCGATGAATACGTACAACTGACAACCACCTTGGCGGGAGACGGATCCCGTGAGGTCAATACTTTGTATGCCGTAGTTGTGGTGAAGTCGTCGACGGGGCCATCTCGTCTCTGAGCCTCATTGAGAATGGCAGTCTCGTGGCGTGTATATTGATTGAGAGGCAGGATGTGCCAAGCATACAGTATTTCGCCGTCAGGAGTTGAGAGATTGAATGGAGTCACTTGGTTGGGAGCAAATCCATGCGCAGTGCCATCGTGTACGTCGCGCCATCTCAAGGTATTGAAGGCGTTGGCATATCTATAGGGCGGGCATCAGAGGAAAGTGGCATATTGGTGAGAACCAAGACATACATGGCACTGCTTTCGTCAATTTCCGTTTCAGTCGTCGGCAATGGCAAGTACATACAATCTCTGCGCTCTCGGTGTGAGCAGGATGCCGAGCAGGACGGCATATACAGCTCCAGCGGCAGCACATGCGGTGGCCAGCTTGCCCACGGCCTGCGTAGCCGACTTCATGCTCGCAGCGTGCAGGAGAAGAGACGAACAGGTGGAGTCGGTGACGTGAATTTGGGGAAGCACGCGAGCTGCATCCATCTTTATCTCCGTCTTTTTGCTGGAGCCTCACTTGTGCCTCCGCTGCCACGCAATCGCCCTCCATCCTCCATGCGCAGCATCCGGTAGCGACGACCGCCCACACGGAGCAGGCAGAATGGCAGCCGTGGCAGACGAGGTCACCACCGGCCACAAACGAGGCCCCGGCCGGCCCTCAAGAGGCGCAATGCCCGCTGTCAAAAAGCAGAAGACGGCCGCCTTCACCCCGACTCGTGATAGCTCCGTCGCGCCCTCTCCTGTCGCTAACTCCCCAGCGCCCGAGAAGAAGCTGAGCGGCTTGGTCGCAAAGCTGTCCGATGCTAAACCGCTGCCTGTTCTGCCCGATCCCCAACCACTGTCCCTGTCCGACGATGAATACCAGTCTCTCATATCCAGTGCCGTGTTGGCAACGTCTCTAGAACGATCTCGGCTACGATGGATCTCGGAGGGCGTGTTCGAGCGATATTGGGTCAAGCCCGAGGGCGGCAAGAATGGCAAGCCGCCGCCTCCCAACAACCCAGATGCGAAATGGATGAAGAGCCGGGGGGAATGCAGGATACGCATTGAGCCACATCTGTTCGTGGCCGACATGTACGTCGAGGATAGGGGAAAGCCGCCGGGGCCAGCGTCGAAGCAGCCCATTCCGCAATACAGACCAATGCAGCAGCATGGATCTCAGCAGTATCAAAACCGGTCACTACCAGCAGTGCTCCTGCCGCCGAACAGCGGACAGAATGGTCCTGGCGCTCCGCCCAAAAGCCAACAGCCTCAAAGACCCCAGCAACCAGGCCCTCGAGCGCCGCATGCGAGCTCTTCGGCCTCTGCATCGTCCTCAATCCCTCCACAGGGTCCGAAGCCAGATCCCGTCATCAGCATGTTGGCAACTCGAGCGTCGAATGACCCACAGCTCAAAGCCCTGATGAAGGAGGTCGCTACAGGCAACGCCACGCAGGAGCAGCTCAAGGTATTTCAGAAGCATATAGATGAGCTCACTGCCATAATCACGAAACAGAGACAGGACGAGGAGGATTCCACAGCAAAACCCTTCGAGCAGGGTAACATGATACAGTACGATGGGCCCTCGGATACGCAACCTAGCATCGCATCTCAAGCCGCATTGCAGCCACCACTGAAGCCTCCTATCCATCCCGCTGCACAGCATCCTCCACCACAATACGGACAGCAGCAGACGTGGTCGGCACCCTTACCAGCGCCGACAAACTTACCTGTCATACTCGCCTTCAAAGACGCTGGAGCCACCGAAGATCGGTTCTTGTTTCCGGAACACAGTATCCTCGAAGCACTATCCCCTCAGCACTTGCTTGTCAGCTTCATCGTGACGCGCAAAGGGCATCAAGCTGTTGACACAACGTATCTGGACCTGAACACAGAGTATTGGCAACCGGTGACCATCATGATTGAAGTCGCCTACGGGCGAGAGGAGCTATTGAATTGCATACGTCGGTGGGTCAAGCCGGCGGACGAAGTTCGAAAGCATATGGAGAGCGTTATGCAGAGCTGCGAGCGGGTTCCGGAATGCCACTTGGCTCTCCGTCTGCCCTTCAAAAGTACAGCTACGGCCGAAAGTGAAGAGGTCTCAAAAGAGGCCACGCCGATATTGGAGGATCGTGCCAGGCCGAAAGCTGGTGCAAAGGCTGCCAAGAAGGCTGCTTCTGCTCCCAAGGGAGAGGCGGATGCTGCGAGGCGGCAGTCTGGAAACCAGCTTGCTGAATCCATTACTGTGCAGCCCAAGGGCGGGAGTAAAGTTCAGGTGCCTAGTGCGACGCCAGATAAGCCTGCGTTACACAACGTAACGGCAACCGACCAAGCAGATGGCGCTGCAGAAGGCGAGGACGGTGGGCGACCAAGAAGAGCGACCCGGAAGAGCGTCAGGATCAGTGAAGGCTAATAGTCTCTTGTTCCCTCCTAGAGCTAGCATCTTGAACGGCAGAAGCCCAATTGTGCGCCATGGCCTTTTATCAGGTCACAATGGCAATCCAAACAGAGCCATGCCCGAAGTTTCATGTTTGCATCGTCGTCCTGTTCGTGCTTCGTGATTCGTGATGTTGTGTTCCATTTGTTAGTTGCGGACGCCTGATCTGGAACGTAGTCGCTACGATGCCGTAGCAAGCGAGGGACGGCCAACCACGCTCTCTAGCTCAGCTTGCGTCTCATCAAGTGCTTTGATCAGCGCCGACACGTCTCCCTTCCTCCTCTGCAAGTCGCGTGTGCGCTGCCAGAGCGCCGGTTCTCGGCCAGATATGCAAAGCATCTGCTGCGTATTCAAGCTGTTATTGCCCCACGACGGAGCCTGCTTGATGTTGCTCTTGACGTCTTGCCATCTTGAGGATAGTGAAGCAGTCGATAGAACTTCGCGCCCATCTGCACTCATGTCTACTACCACGAATCGTTCGTTCGTGCTGGCCGTCTCGTCCGAGTCGGTGTGCAGAGCATGTAGAGCGGCATTTGTGAGGATGTCAGGATCATCATCAGCGAAGATGTAGTGTACTGCAGGATGGTGGTGCTCGCCAGTGACGGGATCTTCTATCAGCGTGAAAAATGGTTTGAAGTCCGATGGAGGTTGGAGCGTCATCTGCTCCTCCAGTTCGGGGTATGTGTCGTCTGCATCGTCTTCGGTGACTGATTGCTGAGGCGGAGCGGCAGATGTTGTTGTGGTTGCGAATTCGCCATCATCGATTGGGAGACTCATGTGTGTCGTTGCTGGCTGTTGGCTTGCACCTGTTCCTAGGATATGAGTGAACGGATATGGTAGAGGAAGGAAGTTGCTTCGGCCCGACCTACCTTGCCCAGTTTCATGTGACATTTCTTTGTTTTCGCCAGAGCTGGAAGTAATCTGATCCAGCGTCACCGTAGGCTGTTGGGCATGTTGAGATGAGGGCGTTGTTGAAGGAGATGCCATGTTTGTCTATGCAAGAGAGAGCTTGCCTGGAGCTATAGAGCGTGACGATCGTCAGAACCCGGTCTTATGCAGCCGATTCGCTCGCCAATCTTGCGTCCTGCACCGGTCTCGCTAGTGCGGATCCCAGTCTCTAAAAGGTCCACCAGCACGCTTGCAGTCACTGGTAAGGCTTTCTCAAATTCCGTATCTCTGCGAATCGCCTACAGGACTTGTAGCGATCGTTTGAATTTTGAGGTGCAAAGCTAGCCGCGGCGGGGTTTACCCTCCACGATCCATGAAAGCTGTGTCGAGCATCTGCATGTTCACGCAACACAAGGGCAATGACGTTTTCACACGGGCGAGACCACAACAAGGTTCGCTTTTCCAAGAAACTTCTCGCATGCTGATATATCAACCTATATCAGACGACCGAGTTGACTTGCTTAGAAGCTGACCGAGAGTATCGCGCTGGTCTGACTCTATGAAGTCTCCCACTCAACATTTCCAGGGCCCCTTTGACACATTGTGGACTGCGAAGCCAACCACTATCGCGTTCGAAGTACGTTCATGAAATAATTGCATGCTTTACACGCTACGGATCAATGAGCAACTGGACACCTCAGAAAGGCCGGACGATATTGTGCATCTTTGCGGATTATAGCACCATTGAGCGGATCAATTTTCGAGCATGTGTTAGAGAAGGGCAAGCATGGTCTTCGCCTTCCGAGAGCACCCTGGCGAAATGGAAGTCGCCTTTGCTGCATTTGATGAAAGGTAGTCAGCAAATTAATGCAAAAAGGTGTAGTGTAAAGTGTGCTTGTGATTCGTCCGCCTTTGTACAGATACATATAGACAAGTCATTCGCAAGATTTCCCTGCGCTAGTTTCCGACGCTGTATTCTCCGCATCGGCTGGGCATTGTGACATGACCGTTCCTGCGGCCAAAGATCACCACTGGCCAGATAGACCCCAACATGATTGACGCCCATTGAACGCGGTATCACTTCTGCGTTGGGGAGCTAGCGCATGAGAGCGCTGTGTGGTGTAATAGCCATCGCTGTAGGGCCATGCACGGCAGCACCGCTAGCCAGAAGTTCGAAGAGCACATCCAGAAAGCAAAGTAAGCGCTGATTGTGTGGATAGAACCTCGTCTGTGGTGTCCCCGGCTCGGGCTTCTAGCACCGTTCTGCTCGAACATCTCGGAGCCTTATCGAATGTAGCGAGAATGGGATGATATTCAGTCTGTGGGTATCTTGCGCCTTTAATCATATGGTATATGGTGTTCGCGTCGCATACATCTTAGCCTTGCCTACGCGATGTCAGGGCGCCCAGAATGTGGGAATCGTTGCTGAATCTCTCACCTCTGTTTGTGCTTTGGGTTCTTGCTGCAAATGATGTACACGTATTTCCCACCCTTCCTCCTCACACTTTTGCAGCCCTCGCAAAGCTTCTTCACGCTGCTCCGGACCTTCATCCCTCGGGCTTGCTGGCCAGCAATAGTTTTGGGCGCGTTCAGTCGCAATGCCTGGAGTGCATTGACGATTGAACTATGCCGGCTGGAGAGTAGGGTGCTGTTCGTGGAGTATGTGCTGAAGCCGTGAGCGATAGATTTCGAGCGGCTGCTCAATCGGGTCGCTGGAAGGCGTGACAACATAAATCGTGCCGCCAACATCGTATCGGTCGCTGGGGATGAGATGATGCTGTTCGTGCCGGGAAATGTGTGTCGAAGACAACCTGCAGCGGAGGTGGTCGGTGGTGCATTGGGGCTTGCCCTGGCCGGAGGTTCACCGGCCGGCCTTACGTTGACCCGAAGCTGCCAAGCTTGGCTCGCACCAATTCGAGATTTCGGGCGACCTCACAAGAACAGTTGACGCTCGCTGCAGCACGACCCACGACCACGCCCTCGCCGCCAACTACTAACGACAACAGATTGCACCGACACTGCGATCATGGCGACCGAGTTGACTGTCCAGAGCGAGCGCGCTTTCCAGAAGCAGCCGCACATCTTCCAGAACTCCAAGAGCAAGGCGAAGTCCACCAGAGTCGGAAAGGGTGGCCGGAGATGGTACAAGGACGTTGGATTGGGCTTCAGGACCCCAAAGACTGCCATTGAGGGCCAGTACATTGGTATGTGCTGTCCATGAGAAATAGTGGGGAGGGATCTGTTGCGAAGGGCGAAACACGGCGCATACGGCGCAGGAATGGGAACATACACTGACGGTGGTGGCCCAACAGACAAGAAGTGCCCCTTCACTGGACTCGTTTCCATCCGTGGCCGTATCCTCACCGGTACCGTCGTCTCCGCCAAGATGCACCGCACCATCATCATCCGTCGCGAGTACCTCCACTTCATTCCAAAGTACTCCCGCTACGAGAAGCGCCACAAGAACCTCGCCGCACACGTCTCCCCTGCTTTCCGTGTGTCCGAGGGTGACCAGGTCACTGTTGGCCAATGCCGGCCTTTGAGCAAGACTGTAAGCAGGACCGAGGGAGCTGCTGAAGTGGAAGGAAAGGACTAACATGCTGAAACAGGTCCGCTTCAACGTTCTCCGCGTCCTTCCACGAACTGGCAAGCAGGTCAAGGCATTCAACAAGTTCTAAGCGATGTGACATGCACTTTGTGGGAAATGATCAGGCACGTGAACGAGGGCAGGTCGCACCTCGAAGATGCGGCTGCATTACTGGGCGGCGTTTGGGCATGCTAGCCTGGACGTGATAGCAATCTGGAGATCGATTGCGAAAAGCACGTCACATGTAGCTCGGCGTAGCGAAAAGGCCAAATGAGAACAGTCTTCATGCACTCCAGTCACGTATCTTCGAATCAATGTTTGGAAATCGTTGGCGCGGCCATTTCCTAGCGCCTATCGTCTGAGGCGTCGAACAGCAACTGCCACAAGCGAGCAATCGGAGAAAGGTGACAAGGAGAGGGGCTGTATCTGGCTGGCGTCATGGTGTAAGGATTCATGTCGTTTAGCTCGTTATGGGCAGCTTGTGACTACGTCTCCGCGAGGCTGAATCGAAGCCCCGGCCGATTCGATGGCGTCGCATTTCACTCCAGAGCAATCGCTTCCACACTTGTGCCCCGAAACCGCAGAACTGGCCTTAACAACGCTTAGGGCTAAATATGCGACTTCCTGCGGTCTTCATGCACAAGCACTTGACCAGTTGCCTCCCGTGAAAACGTTATGGCTATTCGCCTCCTCCACGCTCATCTCTTGCGCTCAAAGTACCCGCTCGAGCTCATTATCGCAACACTTTGATCCATGATTGTCTCTCCTATCCATAGATAGTTCTCTATCCACTTCTTGATGCTGGGTGACTCTGAAAACGTGTCCGGTTTCAGGCTAGGACTAATGTTAGGGTCAGATCGCTGCTAACTCGATACGCTCTTTTTCTTTCTCCATCGCATGTCGTGTCTAAGGCAAGCTAGGCTTCTGGTGGACTGGACGAGCTCGGAGGGTTGGAGACGTACGTGAGACCGGTGGAACGCTTGACGCCGGCGAGGAATGCAGATACTAGCACGGCATCGAACGCATAGTGGGTGAGGCGACCGAGCTGGACAGTTTCGTTAGCTTGTGTTCGAGCGTACGCGAAGATGCTGCTGCATACGACCATGTTGACGTTTGTTGGGTGGCGCTTGGCGCCTGATCGTGTGAAGGGCACAGAGGCTGAGCTTGCGCGCCGTATGTGCTTCTGCGAGATGTCGATTACCTCGCCACGGACGCAGGTACCGAAGTTGCGGTGCAAGATGCGGTGAAAGTAGAGGCGGTGCGCGGTTGTGTAGTGTAGCGAGTTGGGCGATCGATCACATGGAGAAGAGTGGAGACCCTGGCCACGACCACAGCCACAGGTCGCCCAAGCTGTTTCTTCAGCTCGCTCGCGTGCAATGTGCTCTGCTAAAATGCCATCACTTGGATCATTGTCGAAAACCTTGTGTACTTCTGCGTCTTGCGCATAAAGGTACAGGCCGTCGGTATCCAGACATTCTACCATTGCCATCGGCTACGATGGCTGCGCACACAGTATTCAAGGCCAAAAGGCCACAAAAAATGGAATAGCAAGGTCTTCTGCGCGCCACGAGACGCACAGCACTCGCCGGCCGCCAGGCATGATTTGATGACTGCTCAGCTTGTATCGCAGCAAGATCGAATCACAAGGCGGAAGAACAATCCGGTGCAGCCGGCACCCATTCCGCTTCATTCACATGGAAAAGGACCCGGCTGCAGAAGGGTATTGCGTACGCGGACATTCCCCAGCCGGCACCTTTGTTTGCAGTCCCAACGTAGGTGACACGCTACAAGTCGACTGCGGCAGATTTCTTACTCCAAACTAACGTGCAGTCCGACACACCACATTGGGGCCCTCTGTTCTGCCCAGATTGGACAGAGGTTCAATACCAGGCATGCTGGTCATGCAGTCGCAGCCTTCGAAACCGACCACCTGAAAGAACATGAAGCTCAAGCCCTTCATGTCGTAATCATTCTCGACAGGCTCTTGCTGTTGCCGCTACCGATAGATGACGACCTACAACCCGCTCCCCTCTCCCCGTCTTGCGATTTCCCAACTGTCCGCGGAAGCGCATATCTTGGCAGATGGGGAGCCTGGTACTGCAGAGGCCTTGGAAACATCATGGCACCAAACTTACTGTGTACCAAGCATAAGCAATTACTGGGCATGCCAACAACTCTAAAACCCGAGCACCGCCCTCCATAATTTTTGTTCGGCTTTCATTCACGGACGATAATGAGTGCAATGGCTTCACGGTGGGCTTTCGCCGCAGCGTTTGCAGCATTCGGCTACGTTCATGCTCAAAACAACACTGCCTTCAGCGGTCCAGGTAGGCATTATCCCGTATTCTCGAATCTCGAGATGAGGGCGACATCAGCGTGGTTCTGCAGAAATACTTACACTGCAACCAGGTCCACTCCCTGAAGGGCAAGACTTTCTCGAAGATGCTCAAGTCACTGCTGAGAAGACCGTGTCGTTCGACCTGTACTTTCCAAACGACGGAAATGCGCCACGCTGGCAATTGATCACCCGACTGGAGGAAGCACCGCCTCCCGATACTCAAATTCCCAATGCGCAGGTTCTGAACACTGTCTACGATTTTGGATTCCCAAACGGAGGCAACCTCACCCAAGCAGTCGCAGCGAGCAGCGGGCAGTTGGACCAGAATAATTTCTGCGTTACGATTCTCCAAACCCAGATCCCAAGTAGCAGGGCGAACGATTACAACGCAGACACCGAAGACAATGCCAGTGAGGGAAGTTGTGCATATCCTTTTCGGGATGCATGTATCAACGCTATCGCTGCACGCATTGGCGAGACCGAACCGGGTGAGGACGGCTGCCGAATGTCGGCTATCTCTCTAACGGACTTGGTTCAATGCGAGGCTATCTTCGAATCCGACACCAGAGTCGCGACTTACAATCTGTTGGCCCCTGACGTGACTGGAAATTTAACAGGTGGCTTTGCGCACATCACGTCTGACCCATATGACGGCAACAACCGTACGTTCTTTGACATTGCTGAGACGAGGATTCACTTTGTGGCAATCGACTCTGGAAACACATTTACTCCTCTTTGTGTCAAGGTGGACGCGGAGAGAGACCAGGTCACGGCTGGTGCACCGAGTTTGAACAAGAACTTGTGGCTTGTTGGTGCTGTGGTTGCTGGTGCCTTGGCATACGTCCTGTGAGCAAGTGATTGAGCATGCTTGAACGATGCCACTGCCTGCACAAAAGAGGTGTGATGGGATGGTGAAGGGGATTAATGAGCGAAGACAGAACGACACATGTGTGGAGAAGATTGTTGTAGAGTATGTATTCAATCATATTCTCCTGACGTTCAATACTGCCCTAGTGTTGGAGTGCAATGGGACGAGACAACTGCACGTGGTTCCATCAAGTGTACGGTGTCTTGGGCAAGACGGCGCTGCTGTGTCCGTAGTCCATAGCATCTGGACCAATGGCAACAGCACAAGGGATCGCGATCATGCTGTGCAAGTTCTAGTCCGTAGTCTATGGCCGTGGTGTCCCTGAACGTCGCTTCCAGAACTTTTGGCTTAGCTTGTCGAGTATGTCCGAGAAGCGGCAGGCGACAACGCATGATGCATAGCTTCCCGAGGTTTGCTGCTGCAACTTGGATATGAAACGCTATGTGGCCCCGGTATACGAAGACGTACTCGCACTACGCCCATCTCTCTCGCGTGTGGCAACTTTGGAGCAACGACTGATGAGCAACGAGTCAACCTGCCACTGCTGGCGTCATTCTGAAACAAGATCGTTCGCGACTCTTGGGAGACCGGACAAAATGTTCACGCATACTGGCGCAAATGAGACACCAAGTGCCGCACCCGGTTGACCCTGGACTCGTGTAGACCGTGGCTTGGCGCAGTTGATGCTCGCAAGGTTCTGCTAACTAGTGGATCGCACGATTGTGCCAAGGATGAGTGATGGGCTTCCAGATGCTCGGGATGCGAAGACACTCACGGTCTTCCGACGACCAGGAGTAGTTGCGCGATGAGTCTCGCGCTCTGCCTGCACCTCGTTCAGCCCAGCGGCGCGTGTTGTTGACCACGGCGACGATCATTGTTCTCGGGCGCTTCGGCAGACGGCAGGTGACGATCGCGACATGCTGCATTTGAGCAAACCTTCGCAGATCTGGCTCGGGTTCGGCGACGACTAAAGGGAGCACAGGGCATTAACCTCACGCGATGGTACGACGGCTCCGAATCGATGAGCACAACAAACACCACAAGCACTTGTGCACCGCGACACCCACCATGCCCTCCACTGACTGAGCGAGACTCGAAGGCGCCGTGCTGCTGCTGCAGCTTCGCGATGAATGGACGAGCCACAGATCAGCGATGGCTCCACGCCTCAAACATGATCCAAAAGAAAGAGCACGGCGAAACTCGTGCGCTGGTCCACGCCTTTCCCTAACGGTGCTGCATTTGGTTCCAGCCCGCAGCGAATGCCACTGAATCGAGTAGTGCAACCTCGTGTTAGCGTACGGCCTGATGAGCCTAACTTCACACTGGCTACCGCGTGGCGTGTCCGCATTTGGAACGCAGTATTGCTAGCAGCCGCCTCAACATGCCCTTTCTCATCATGCACTGCTGCGCGAGATTGAGCCCTGCCGTCGGTCAGTAGTGGTCGAGCGGCGCATGCAGCCATGCCTTTCTCACCGATAGCATGCACCGTGTGCCACTCTACGCACTGCATTCGCCGAGTTCTTGCCGCATCGAGACGTGCAAAGTGGCTGCAGCATGGGCCATTGAACTCAAACATCTGAGATCCGTGTGCGGGAGTGCTCAGCAGATAGGCCTTCACTTATTACGTGGAACCTCTCTGCCAGTGAACTTTGCCTCTCTAGCTGAAAGTGTCAGCTTCCCGCCGCTCATCAAAGAAGAGCTTGGCCCGCCCTTGTTGAGCTCAGTCAGCTGTATTTTTCTCGCTCTCCTGATCCTCCAAGTCTGCAGCTCGTCCTCCGCTCGACTGACTTCTTTTTAACCTTCCAGCTCGGCCAGCAGAGCCATTGTGCAGGCGAGATGGACTACCAACATGGCACGGCCACCACAACGGCGACCAATACGCCGCGTCCGGGCACACCTGATAGCGACCCGATCGAGCGTGCACCACCGAGAAACCCATTCGCTTCTCCATATGGCTCAATGCCAGCATCTGCCATGGGCTCTTCGACTGGTTTCCAGTCCAGCGCTCCTCCTCGCTACTTCCACTCTCGCCGAATCAACAAGGACGAGATAGAGAAGCCTTGGCTGGAGAAGAAGGATCCCAAGGAGAAATGGAGCACGATCATTCCCATCATTGGCATGGTCGTCGGCTTGGGACTGGTCGGCTTCCTCATCTACGAAGGCATGCAGACAGTGCAGAATCACGTTTATTGTCCCGTACTGGACGAGACTTTCTCGGGTGGTCTCAACCCAAGTGTGTGGACAAAGGAAGTGGAGGTTGGAGGATTCGGGTAAGATCGACTGTCGAAACGCTCGGTATCCACTCATGCTGACCCTAAATGACAGTAACGGGCAATTCGAAATGACCACCAACACCGACGAGAATGCTTTCCTCAAGGATGGCATGCTACATATCAAGCCCACGCTCCAAGATGCATCCCTTATCGAATCGAATAATGTCATCGATTATCTGAAGAGCGGTGAATGTTCCTCTGATATCTGGTCAAACTGCGTTGCGGTTACCAATACCACAAACGGTACTATCATCAATCCTGTCAAGTCGGCCCGTCTGAGCACAAAAGCCGGAGCAAAGATTAGGTACGGGCGCGTCGAAGTAGTCGCGCAGATTCCAGAGGGTGATTGGCTCTGGCCAGCCATCTGGATGTTGCCGGTAAACAACACCTATGGTCCATGGCCCGCATCCGGAGAGATTGACATTATGGAATCTCGAGGTAACAACTATACCTACCCAATGGGAGGAAACAACATTGTGTCATCCACACTTCATTGGGGTCCCGATCCCGGCAACGATGCCTGGTGGCGCAACAACGTGAAGCGAAAAGCGCTGCACACAACTTACAGCTCTCAATTCCACACCTACGGACTTGAGTGGAACGAGAAATACATTTTCAGCTACATCGACACGCGCCTCTTGCAAGTCATGTACGTCAATTTCGATAAGCCCTTCTGGCCAAAGGGTAACTTCCCTGCCTCCGATCAGAACGGAACCCGACTTGTGGACCCGTGGAGCCAGACTGGCCAGGACAGTACGCCTTTCGATCAAGATTTCTACTTGATCCTCAACGTTGCCGTGGGAGGCACGAATGGTTGGTTCGAAGACGGCGTCAACGGCAAGCCATGGGTTGATGCTTCCGACACTGCGAAACGAGACTTCTGGAACGCCCGATCACAATGGCTGCCTACCTGGGAAAAGAAGGGAGAGATGGTCATCAAGAGCGTCAAGATGTGGCAGCAACAAGGATACAATGGTTGCTAAATATGTTGTTCTTTCACTATTTCGAAGAAGCATAGGCAGGCATGGCTGGCGTTAGCGTAATATCCCTCTTTTTGCGGAAATTTCATTTGATTGTGTAAGAGCTCAACGAAGATATGATTGAGAGATAGAAAGGCATAAATTTTTCATCAGATACAAATTCTACCGTCCTGCGAATTCAGACGACGTTACACAGATTCTCCATCTCGAATGCTAGTCATACACCTTGGTCAAACAGAGACAGGACCTACAGCGCAGATCGCAGTGAGGCCTAGAACGCCAGCCCAGTGTTCGAGATTCCGTTGGTGTTCGGCCCACGTGAAAGCAACGTGAAAAGTCATGGCCGCTGCTGGGATCCCATGCATACAATGATCCGTTGCGGATTGGGGACCGGATGCCAAAAATGTTAAAATTTGATGTACGCGGTGTACAATGAGTGAAAGCGTTTCATCCTTCATAGTCGGACCTTCCCGCCTACGAGCTCATTCCAATCATTCCTCGTAAAAGGCACATACGTCTCAGCTCCGGGCTTGACCCACACGATCTGATCTTTACCACTCTCTCCTGCTGCGATCTTGTCGGGATCAACTCCTTCTTTCCTCGGCGCCACCTTGGATTGCTTTCCGTTGTGCATTAATGAAGGTGCTTCGACTAGTCGTAGAAATATTGGGACAGCGTATCGCGGTAGGCCTTTCCTCGCGTGCCGCAGTAGCGCAGCGTAATCGAAGCTGTCTCGCATCTCTGGACGAATGTATACTGCCGCGCAACCGGCCCGTCCGTCGTGGCTGGGTAACTCGACTCCGTACACGTTGGCTTCGATGATTCCTTCAAAGCGGCCGAGGACTTCTGCGACTTCAGCAGTGCTGACGTTCTCTGATTTCCATCGGAAGGTGTCGCCTAGTCGATCCACTGATGGAATGTTAGTATTATGGGTTGTGTGAAGTCGGAGATTCTGCTTACTGAAGAACCATCTTCCATCTGCGTCTCGTCGGAGAGCATCTCCTGTGCGGTAGTACACGTCGCCCTTTCGAAACACATCATGTACGAATCGCTTTTCTGTAGATGCTGGGTCATTCCAGTAGCTGAAATCGGAGGTGCTCTTGCAAGCAACTAGGATCTCGCCGCCTTGCTCATACGGTGCTCGACGAGCAAACCCAGTTTTGGGATCCCGCCAGATGTTGCCTGTCTCGTGATCGATCTCGACGGGAACGTACATATTATGTGTTCTTCGACGTTCGAGCAACCCATGGTGTCCAACGTGAGCGGTATGGAATGGCCCGCGTGATACGTTGATCATAGACAGCATGCCTTCGCTGCTATTGAAGAATTCGTTGATGACGGCAATTCCAAATCGTTCCCGGAACTTCTCCCAAATATCTACGCGAAGACCGTTTCCATACATCGCTCGGACTTTGTGGGACCTGTCCAATGGCGAAGGTGGTGCTGCAAGTAGATATCTCGCCGTCTCGCCAACGTAGGCGAATGCGTTTGCAGATGAATCGTGAACGTCTTTCCAGAAATTACGCACGCTGAATTTGCGACCAATGGCGAGAGTTACACCTGACAGCATACAGGTCATTGCTAGCGTTCCACCGGTCCCTGTTTCCGAAGTCAGTCTGATGCGAAGTGATAGTCCAATGCCCTCACGAGCTTCAAGGCCAGTACTGACCATGATAGAACGGCATGCAGTCATACCACACATCGCCTGGTTGCAGGGACGTGGATCGCAAACGAGGAAACGTAATGGATGTTGCAGCGATCGCAGGCCACCCGCAGGCCTTGGGCAGGCCAGTCGTGCCCGATGTATAAAGCAAGAAGAGGGGGAACATTGGAGTCACGCCGTCTCTGTATGTATCGTCGGGCCGCCGTGGTTCTCTGGCCTCTATGCTCCTTTTGGTGTCCGCATCGAGTACGACGATGCGTACGCCTAGCTCATCAAGCTTCTCCCGAAGTTCGTGTATCCGCTGCTGGCAACTCTCATCGCTATCGACGATCAAAATCTTACTGTTCGCAATCTTCAAGCAGTGAATGAGTCCATCGCCTGCCAGATTATAATTGATCATGGCCGCAGTCGCGCCAATTGCCCATAAACCCAGCAAATTATGCATGAAATCGGGTGAGTTCATCAGATATGTCCCTACAAGATCGCCTGGCCGTACGCCTTGATCGAGGAGGAACTGCGCATATCTGTGCGCGCTATTATATGTTTGCGTCCAGCTGTGCACCTCTGCTGGCTGAGCAGGGTCGGGTCGATACCATATGCAAGGTGCATCTTTCCGCTGCAACGCTTGCTCTTCGAATTGATAGTATGCGGATAGTCTATTCTCTTTCACTGTGCCAGGGCCGTCAGTGGGATGCGGCAGATCGCCGACGGCGCAGCATACCGAGCTTCTGATTCTTCGCTGTGACTTTGTTTCGCTCTCGGATGGTCGCGACGTCTTTGCGGATGTGGTACTTTGCGTCGAGATACAGGGCGGTAGCTGCAACAGCAGCGGTGGTGGCTGTAGACCTTGTCAGCATACACTTCCTTGGGATGTCGCTGACGACGCCCACCTAGCGCCATGATGGTCGAGGGTTGCGAGATGTGTCAGGGTGGGATAAGATGAGAGAGACAGAGACAAGAGATGGTCACCGTTTCCTACCAGTCATGCATCTATTACAATCCAAGCAGAGGCGCTGGTCTGCGCCTCTTGAGCTGCCGAAATGGCAGCGCCGGGGAAGGTCATGGCAAGCAACCTCGGGGGTGTGCTCCGCGACAGAAGCCTTTGGCTGAGGTCGGCAAATGCATCGGCGACAAGCCGCCCAGAGCCTCCTGCCCTTACGCTGTCTTCGGCACTTGCTCTCCTGCCTTTACAACAGCATCCATCTGCCTACATATTCAGCCATCCTCGGTGTGCTCCTACAGCTGCTTCACGCTTCTCATTCACGATCAATGCCGCGAGCACCAACAAAATGCGCACCTGGATGTCGAACTACTGTTACAGTCAATGTCCCACAGGAAGGGAGACAGCGACTTGTTGAGTAATGCTTTTGATCTGCCGCAGCAATGTTGGACGAGACAGGATGGAGATGTGTGCCCGACTCCTCCGTAACACTCTGCGGTGGTGAGAATATGAGGCAAGAGGACCTGATGGGAAAGTTTTTCATTTCATTCTGTGTATCTAGGTAACGGCAAGTCGAGTATGACCCTCCAAAGTGCAAAAGTTGAGTCAGAGATGCCATCTTCGCGTCCGTGTAAGTAACAAGGAGTATGTGCCGAACGCAGATATCATGCTACTCGCAGCAGCCAACCGCGCCCTTGAGCCCGATGAAGGGAGAGCTTGGAAGACCAGACTGCGAGCCAGCTCATCTGCTACACGCTAGGCTTTCATCATCTGTTGCGATGTTAGTCCGGTCCATGCCCAATAGTCGCGCAGTCGATACTCACATGTTTTTGACTAGGAGGGTCATTGTGGAAGAAGAGCCCGTTGTTGCAGCGCGAATGAGATTTTAAAGTCGTGCGGGAGCGGGAGTGAGCGCGCGCACCAGCCACAGTTACAGTGCCACAGTTGAGAACTTGCCTCCTGCATTCGAGAACATCACAACACGTTGGCATCACGGCGTCCAGAGACTTGATGCTTCCGTCCTGGAGTCGTGCTATCGCGACTTCCCGCGCTGCATCTCGATGCCGGGCATCAGGTCAAACCCGCCTTAGCCTGCGTAGGCTGGGCCCTTTCGCAAATGGCATTCGATTCTTGTCCGACAAAGCAGATGCGACAGAGGCTAGCACAGCTCAGGTATTGCAAGATTTCAAAAAGACACTGAGCTTCCCTGCAAAGACCTGCACCTATGACGACCTGCTGCAAGACTGCAATAGCTTTGTCAACACCGGCGTGACGCTACATGGCTACCTTGGAACACGCAGAGATGCATCCAAGACGCTCACATTTGCTGAGTTGCATGATATGCACTTGCGGACTTCGATACAGCTAGTTTCAACCCAGACCAAAGGCGAGGAAGGAAGCAATGTAGCGCATTCTCAGCTCCGCACCTTGTTGGATCATACGCCAGTAGCGGTGACCGGCACTCTCGTGTCACGAAAGGCCCCAAAGTCCTCCTCTGCGAATGGCGGGAAGCACTCTCTGGTGACTGGAGCAGAAATCAAAGTGGAGAACATCACACAACTCAATAGCTTTCCCAAGGACATCATTCTAGGCAGTGAGACCATCTTTCCAGCAGCCGAACGACATCTGCAGCTGCGCAACGATCGCGAACTGCGCCATGCTTTAGCTTTCCGCAGCGAAGTCGCTCGCACGATCCGCGAGGAGCTCAGTCAAAAGCATGGCTTCTCGGAGATCGAGACACCACTGCTGTTCAAATCGACCCCAGAAGGGGCTCGTGAGTTCCTGGTGCCTACGCGGAACCCAGGACTCGCCTACGCTCTGCCACAGAGCCCCCAGCAATATAAACAGATCCTGATGGCCAGTGGCATCCCACGTTACATGCAGATTGCAAAGTGCTTCAGAGACGAGGACCTCCGCGCCGACAGGCAGCCAGAGTTTACACAGGTCGATCTCGAAATGGCATTTGCCAGCGGCGAAGACGTTATGGCCGTCGTAGAAGAGACTGTAAAGCAACTGTGGGCTGGTCTCTTGCAAGTTGAATTGCCGGAGAGGTTCGACCGGATGACATACCAACAAGCAATGTCAAAGTACGGCTCCGACAAGCCTGATCTTCGACTGGGATCAGAAATACGAAGAATCGGGTACATGCTACCTGTGGACTTGATCCAGAAGATTGGCCCCTTGGACTTTCCGATTGTCGAAGTGATGAAGATACCCATCTCCGACGACACACAACGAACCCGAGACTTTGTAAACACTTTCATGGATTCTCCAGAGGCTCAATCATTCGTTCAAAATCCAGAAGGCCAACCCGGCATCTTTATTATCGACTCTCGCAAACCGCTCCAAGGCCTCCAACCATTTGGCTTCGAAGCCGCAGAACAGCTCGAAGAAGTCCTCGATCTTGAAGACGGCGACCTAGTCGTGATTCAAGCCCGGAAAGATGCTCCCTTCTCTGGCGGCTCCACGCCGCTAGGGAACCTCCGCCTCGCTATGCACAAAGCAGCAGTCAAACACAACTACCTTCCTGCGCCACAAGGCTTTGCTTTCACATGGATCACCGATTTTCCTCTCTTCTCTCCTATCAACGAGAACGAGCCCGGTCAAGGAGGAGCCGCAGGCATAACGGCGACACATCATCCATTCACATCACCCAAAACACCCGAGGATGTAGACCTTCTGGTTACAGCTCCTCTACAAGTGACAGCAGACCACTACGATCTAGTGGTCAATGGCGTCGAACTAGGCGGTGGAAGTCGAAGAATCCACAACGCTGCAATGCAAGAATATGTCATGCGTGAAGTCTTGAAAATGAGCGACGAGCGCATGAAAGACTTTGCACATTTGATTGAAGTTCTCCGAGCTGGCTGCCCTCCTCACGCAGGCATGGCCCTGGGCTTCGACAGACTGATTGCGGTCATGCTCGGAAAAGAATCTGTGCGGGATGTTATCGCCTTCCCCAAGAGTGGGAAAGGAGAAGACTTGCTGGTTAAGAGCCCAACGAAAATGACCAAGGAGCAACTCGAGACATATCACTTGAGTTTGAAGAGGTAGTTCGATTGTACTCATAGAATGTATACATTACAGATACCTGCTTTTGGTGTGGTTTTCGTTAATTCGTTAAAGCGAGCCTGGCTCTGGCACCCGGCATGAGCCACTGTTGGCGGGAAGCTAATAAAGAACGCTGTAGCATATGAATCGTCTCGTTCAGCAGTCGCATCGCTCTCCGCACCATTTCGCTCAAGTGCCGAAAACCATTATCGAACTGAGCTCTGGCAATCGTATCGTGAGCGAACCGGGCGTGTCTCCCTATGCCACGTCGATGTCCATCTCATCTCCGGCCTCGACGGTTGGGACTACCTCTGTTGACGTCTCGACAACAGCCTCGAGATCGCCTGCAGGCTTTTGATCAACGTCAACCGCTGCACCATTCTCGACAGGCTTCTCGGCAGGACCTGACCCATGCACTTCTACAGTGCCTCCGTTGTTGCCTCCGCCGCTCTTGGTCCGACGTGCCACACGGTCCTTGATGTCATGCTCCTCGCGATCCAGCGAACGCATTCGATCGCCATTGTCACTCGTCTCGAAGCGGAGATCATCAACAGCCAGCTTGCTCCACTCCATGTGCCGTGCGCACTTCTTTCGATCGCAGATCTCTGGCACCGACAATTCCTCATCCACCATGTCGTCCCCATCTGGACCCTGCCCGGTGACCAACAGATCTGTGTTGAATGCCTGTTGACCAGCCTTACTGTTGCGCCACTCCTGAAATTGGTCTTCGCTCCACTCAATCCGAGGATCATATCCGCAATACTCTTTCGGCTTCAGCTCTTTCTCCGTCGCAACGCGACTTGCTGCCTGCTTAGCCAGAGTGACAAACTTCATGCGGTCTTTGAGTAAGGCATGTCGCTGTCGAGCATGCTCCTTTTCTGATTCGATACGAGCCAGGTCTCGTGCTTCTGACTCCGTGTACTGCGGCACATCTTTCGCGTCATCGGCCTCCGGGGTAGCAGGAGGGCTGAGGACGCCATCGCCCAGTTTGCGGAATTCGTCGACCGTGTTGGATGCGTTCAACAACGCCTTGACCTCGCCAGCGGCCAATGCACCTCCTCGAGCCCCGAGATCCTCATCGTGTCTGTCTGATGTATCCAGGCTGCCCTTTCTACGTGCTGCTCGACGACTTGCACTGTCTCCTGCGCCCCGGCTCTTCCCCGCCATTTCCCGAAAATAGAGCACTCCGCACTCCTCGGAGCAGTACTTACTGCTGTGGCTACCACTCTTGGTCTTCCCGGCTTTTGCAGGGCGTCTACAGTCGCCCCGCCGACATATGCGCTTCCACGTGGTTTGACCAACGCCAGCCTTGGTGCACGCTGGGCAGATATATTTGTCGATGAGATTCTTGTCCCGCTCAGCAACACCGACGCACTTGCCGTGGAACCAATCATCACAAGTGCCGTCACAACCTATCATGAACTCGCCACTGTCTGGCTTCCGGCAGATGCAATACAGGTCGCCGTCCTGGCTTCGCCCCTCATCGTCAACGTCGTCGTCATCATCATCCAGCTCTTCCTGCGGATCTGCCGAATATGATCGGGTGGAAGGAGCGGGAGACGAATTGATCGGCGTTCCTTTAGCACTGGCGACCTTTCCAGCAGCGGTTTTTGACGCACGTGAAGAGGGCGTGTCTGCTCGCTTTGTCTCAAGTTTTCTCTTCTTCGCTGGTGGTGCTTTCTCCTTCTTCACCGTGGAAGCTGTGCCCTTCTTCTTTGTAGGAGCTGGGCGCTTCCGAGATGCCGCAGCCGTTTCCTCCTTGGTCGGATCTTCCGTAGACGGCACTGGTATCGAGGACTCGCGAAGCGGAGATTTTGCATGTTGTTGAGTGTGTTCATATTTGAGCGTAGTCACTGCCTTTTGTGCGTGGCCGTCGGCCTCGAGCCCAGGACGAGTGTCATCCCGAGACGTACTTTGGAAGGTCGAGGTGCTGTCCATTGCTGCGGACGATGTATCTTGAGGTCGAGACATGATCGAGGGAACGGCGGCGGAGTTGTTGGTGGAAGGAGACCCAATCGCGGCAGAAGAATTTGCGCCATTCGGAGCTCCAGGCGAAGCAGACTGATCCTCTGAGGCCGCCATGAGAGCGCCAGATGGAGGCGGGCTGTGGGGTTGTCGCTTAAGTAGATCGGTGGCGGTGGTCTTCGGCGGTGCGAAATCCTGGATGGGCGGAAGAACAATGTTGGAGGGCTGCGGCGAGGCAGCAGAAAGGCGTCGGTGGTCCGGTGAACGCGACGCGGCGTGGAATTGCTCCAGCGTCGGCGAAGTCGGTTTTCGCGTCAAGTCGCCAGGGACGGGGAGCTGCGCACTGGCTCGTCTCTCCCACGATCGCTTGCGCTCAAGGCTCGCGCCGTCCTGCACACTACTGCCGCTCCATTGCGTCGGCGGCGGGCTCGTGGAAAGACTGGCGAGGGCCTGCGCGGCTTCGTGCGTTGTCGTCGAGACCTGCATCGAGGAACGAGCTGGGTCGCGCGCAAGTGCGGGCTGCGCTGGGGACGGCGGGCGGTTCTCGGGATTGAGGAGCGATGCTAAGCTGGCCATGGCGAATTGCTACTACCTCATGGCTGGTTTCTCACAGTGCGCAGTACTAATAGACTGTGATATCGCGATGGCAGAGGGCGAAGGTGCGGGCTGAAGTGAGAGGTCGAGGGTGGTGGTGAACCAGCTCCATGCACGCACATGCATGCATGCATGCAAAAGACTGGAGCCAACGTCACACGTCTTGAAGCTTCTCGCGCCAGACCTCACGTCTGCTCTCCGTCCTTCTCCTGCTGATATTCACCCTATCGACCGTCACAGGCAACTGCGGGCCTGCCAGCCAGCCAGACTACGCGGCTGTGCGATACTAAGACGGACTGACCGACGACGGCGATCACATTCTCGTGCAAGAGCAGCGAACGACGAAAGTGAGGGGTGCATGAGAGCAGCAGAATGACCGACGCCCTCAACCAATTGCTGCACACCAGCATGGACATCACTCTGCTTCTGCGCTGCACGTATCTGGGCCTATCGATACTGGTACACCCATGCGACGTGTATACGTCAAGACCAGCACTTTGCTGATCGGAGGTAGGTACTGGTAATCCACGCCATCCCGCCGTTGCGGACGCGGTTTATGTCTTATGGAGCGCGTCAAGACCCTTCAATCATCGTGCAGAAAGTGAGCGGAGGTGAAGGCCGAAGTTACTCACTGGCAACACTGCTAGACCAGGTTGCAGCCATCTGTGTTCCACACAGCTGGTTCACGTCCTTCTACGCCGTCTCCGTTAGCTGCTCGTTGTATTGGGCTGCAGAAGTGATCTTCAAAGGCCCAGCTCTTGCGGCTGCTTCTCAATTCCCAGTCACGCAGACGCGCTCCATGACGGTTAAGCAGGTCGAGGTAGTCTGGCTGATGATGCTTGCGCAAGGTAGTCGCAGACTCTTCGAATGTCTGAGCCTGTCAAAGCCGTCACAATCTCAGATGTGGGTGGGGCATTGGATCCTTGGGATCTTGTTCTATGTCTGTACCAACATTGCTGTTTGGATAGAGGGGACTTGTATGAACCCACAGTTCTCAGAGAATGCTTCTCATGCTGACGACTGCATAGCTGCGATTCAAACCCATGAATTCTCATCACAAGACATAGCATTTTCGCCGCCCAGTTTCCGCACTTTTGTAGGCTTCCTAGTCTTCATTCTGGCCTCCGGCTTTCAGCACGACTGTCATGCGTATCTGGCTGCGCTCAAAACTCGAGGACAGAGTGCCAATGCATACAGTATGCCCGATCATCCGGCGTGGAACGTATCGCTCACTCCGCACTATTTCGCGGAGTGTCTCATCTACTTGGCGATTACAATAGTGGCAGCTCCAGAAAGGCATGTCTTGAATGTGACGATGCTATGCGCCTTGATCTTTGTTGCAGTCAACCTCGGTGTCACAGCCGATGGCACGAAGAAGTGGTATACGCAAAAGTTTGGGGCCAAGCAGACGCAAGGCAGAGCAAGGATGATACCCTTCATCTATTGAAGTCGACATGCTATCCGCCTCCGTGTCGTCCAGATCTCGAACTCGCGAAGTTTTACTCGCCGTGGATTTACTCAACAGTCGGCATCCAATTTGAGCATTTGACTCTCATAAGGCGCTCCGTGCGAGACGCAAAGGTCAAAGGAGTCGCCAATGATACGACTCCGACGCGCTGCTGTGCGCGCTGCTCAGCGTCCAAGCTCCCCGGGACGATAGCGACTGTCATTTGACTCGCTCACAATGATCACAAGTACAGATGATTGATTCTCCTCAGACATGACATTGAGCGTGCTCGCCTGGGGAGGGAGCAAAGGTCGTCCCAGTTCGCTTGACGCAAACATAGAGCCTTTACTCGGAATAGTGGATAGGACCAAGACGGATTACGGTCGTCGGATACAGAGCAAATGAACACAATATTAAGGGCTTGCGCGACCCTGTATTGTTCTTGACACAGTTCCGTCGTGTTGGCCGTTTGCATGGTATGCAGCAGTATCTTCCAATAACAATAGTCCCATGGATACACAATCTGCTGAAGATGTTGTGTGCATTCTTAGGAGTAAACGATGAATTGACGTGATTCGGGTCGTGAAAGCGAGCCCGCTTTGTATCACCTAGCAAACAAAAGTATGCGCGCTTGCCATGTGAAGCCGGCATTGTCGCGTGAGAGGGCAACAGACTTGTTCAACGTCACTTTCCTAGAACATAGTACAACCAACGCGAGCAGTCACCACCGGTGCACAATGCCAGAGCGACACGGGATCAGCATTTCCCTCCAGAGCCAATACGATGCTCTGAGCCTGCCAGAATTTCCGGCACCAGTCCCAGCTGCCTCAGCAAGCGACGGACTATTCCCGCCCAAGACAAACCATGAACACAATCAGACCAGCGCAGTCGAAGCATACACTCCAATATATCCCGGCTCACAGTTCTGGATCGTGTTTCGCTGCAGCCAGCCAGCTGAGGAAACTCGGTATTACTACTTCAAGCTGTTCCTGGGCGGCAAGTGCGTTCTTTCGTGGGGATGCGGAGAAAAGAATGGATGGAGCGGCCGCGTCGGCTTCGGTATCTTCGAGAGCTCAGGGGATGATCTTGCTGATTATCCGCTCCTCGAGAAAAGGGCTTTTGTGTTCCCAAACATGCGCGAGACAAATGAAGGAGGAAGCTTCGAGATTCGGGTGTATCGTGCAATCGGGAGGAAGAGACAGGATCGGCCAATCAAGGCGTGGAAACAAGGCGCAGCACCGGAAGGTGTGAAGATGAACATTGTAAGCGGACTTTTTGGTATCATGATGATGATGCTCTGATGACTGACTGTTGCGATTCTTGCAGGCAGGATACATGAAACCACAGGATCCTCGTCGCATGTATGCATATGCGCTCCTGGATCCGATGAACAAGCCGTGAGTACTTCTGACTGCGTGATCTTGAAATGCTATCTCTGAGAAGAGAGTGCTGACCTGAGTTCACCATCTAGCTATGCTTCATTTGTCTACCACTGCCACGCTGGACAGCAGCTGCGAGAGCTGGGACTCGACATACCAGCAGAATTTGATGTCGACGACATTATCAAAGCTTCTCCAAGTAAACGAGCACACCGTGAGAACAAGTCTGCGACACCAGCGCCAATAGCTCGACCAGTATCGCCGCCCAGCACATACACGGGCAAAGACTCTCTCGCTCTGCGTCGCAGCCTTCGGTCTATTCCGCCTGGCGTTGGCACTGCTGCTGACGGACGCTGGGCCTGATCAGATATCTCCGACCAAGGTGCAGCGGGGACAGATTGTAGATGAAGCACTAAAGGGATCGACACTCTCGCAGGCTGGAGGACCTGATGAGATCAAGACTGAAGCACTTCTCTCGCGGACCGGCACTTCAGTCGGCTACTTCAGGAGCATGGCCGGACGGTGGAAGCGAAGAAGTGGTACGGGTGAGCAGGAAGTGTTACTGTACGACGGAACCCAGCAAGTGAAGCCGTAGTGTCCATTGAGGTTCTGATGCGTTGAATCGAACAAAGGGAGGTGGAGGGGATGGTCAAGTGCGATCTAAAAATAGACACAACACCGAGCACGCTGGCAGGTGCTTACACCCGGCATTCAACCTTCTGACTTCGCTGTCCGATGCCACAGATTTTACGCCATGGCATGTCATGACCAAATGCTCCAACGCTAATGCATCAATTTTGCGACCAAGATGTACAAGTTTGTTGATCTCACCAAAGAGCAGCAGCACGAGCGGCGGGAGTTGCTGGACTTTTATGGACTCACTGCTCAGTGCTCGGTCATATTACCGCTTTCCGCCATCGGTGTTCTCCACGTGGTCTCTCTAAGTCGGAAATGGTGGCCACGAGGAGCGATTGAAACGCCTGCATCGCCGTATGTGAAGGCAGCTCGCGAGGCCAAGGGCTTCACGATCGCCGGTGTTCGAAATAGATGGCGTCGGGTATGTCACACAAACACGATACGATTTATCCACCCTTATGAGCAGACTATACTCAAACTGGCTCGCGAATATATGAGTAACTAACCTGATCGATGCTAGGCTGCATGGTGGAGTGGTGATCCATTGCATGTCTTTGGCTATCATGTCGGCACCAAAGGAGAAGTTCTTTGGGGCTCGATCTGGACGGCATGGTTGCTGACTTTGACGTTTGTAGACACTGGAGATGGTTGGTCATATTGCAACAGCCTGAATGAGGAACGTTCGACTGACATGAGAACAAATAGATTACCTCCATCTCACCAAAAGGTTCGGCGCTGTGGGCGGGTCACAGCTTCCATTCCACTACCTGCTATCGATGAAATCACCTTGGGCTCCATTACAGATCTTGACCGGCTCCTCCGAGGCCACGCTCCTGTCCGCTCATCAGATCCTTGGACGCATTATCGTCGGTTTCTTCTGGGCCCACGTCGTGCTCTACGTGAACTTCTACGTCGTCAAATCGTTACTGCTCGCCAAACTCCAAAAGTTATTCATCATATGTGGCGTGGTCGCTATCATCAGCTTCACCGCTCTCTCGACCACTGCGCTGAAAGCTGTTCGGGACAAAAGCTATCGGATTTTCTACATTACGCATGTGTCTCTTGCCACATGTCTGCTGCCCTTACTTTACTGGCATGTCCATCATATCCGACCGTTCGTCTACGAGACCGTTTTCATCTACTTGGTCAATGTTGTGCTTCGTTTCTTTGCGACGCGTAAGCACGCTGGAACAATTCGACAAGTCAAGGATGCTGGCCTCGTGGAAATAAACCTACCGTTAACTGCGGGAGCAATGAAATGGCATCCCGGACAACACGCATATGTGTCTCTCGCCGGGAATCCCTTCTTGCGGACTTTCAAGACGAATCCGTTCACTTGCGCTTCGATCCCAGCCATCGACAACAAACTTCGGTTCGTAGCTCGAATACTCGATGGAAACACGGCGAAACTCGCCAGGGTCGACAAAGAGACGCAAACCTTCGCCGTCGAAGGCCCTTATGGTCTCGCTAGCCACGCAGACAGGCTTCTTGGATATGATCGAGTGTTGTTCGTCGCGGGAGGTGTAGGCGCCACATTTGTGGCACCGCTCTACAGGCAGTTGCTCTCAGATCTTTCTCCGAGTAAAGGCAGTCATCGAAGGCAAAGAGTCAGCTTCGTGTGGGCCGCTAGGACACTTTCCGAAGTCACTTGGGCTCTGCCCGAGGATGTGAAGGAGAGAGATGGTTTCACGGAGAGATTGACAGTTCATCTCAGCCGACAAAGCGGTGGTCAGATCGAAGACAGCTCCTTCGCTCTTGCCAACGATGATGATGAGGCCCCTGGCGAAGAAGGTGTCGAGATGGAGGAGCAAAAGAAGTTATTGCACGAGGGCATGGACGAGAATGGCGCGAAGACTGGCCTGCCGACGCAAGGGCTCCAGACTCGTAATGGTCGCCCCAACCTGGTCACGGTGGTCGATCAGGTGTTCATGCAAAGCAGTACAGAGAGAATCGCGGTCGTCGTATGTGGTCCTCGTCAATTGAGCCAAAGCCTGCGCAAACAGGTTGGAAGATGGGTGAGGAAGGGCAGAGACGTCTGGTACTGGGACGAGGCATTTGCGCTTTAGATCGAATGTAGTCGAACTGACTTGTCCATCGTGAACGCATGTGTGGCCGAAATAGCTTGCGCCGACATGAGTAGCTTTGATGTCGTTTCGTGTAAGGAGCCAATACCGGTCACACGCTCTTAGTAGGATAGTTCATTTGGCCAACGTCAGATCCAAGATGAGGTTCGCTGCGATCCTTCTCACCTTCAATAAAATCAACGGCCGCTCGGAAGTGAGCACTTTGGAACATCCGTTGCTGTGCCAAGCTTGTTGCGCCATAGTCGATGGCCGAGCACACTGCCGCCATTTCGCTCTGTGAGGGCGAGTACGGCCGTTGGTAGCCTATCTCCATGCGCCGAGGGTACAGCGCTCGATGTACAGGCATGGCGCGAGCTCTTGTGCGGACTCGGAAATGCTATCTGGTGCTAAATGCCAACGTGCCTGAGCGAGTGGTAGTGTTGAGTCGGGTCCCACACGACTCTGCCCGATGCATACCAGGAAGCATGCAAGACTTCGGCGACACTGGATAGCATGACGTGGATGCTGCATCGACGAAATCGGCCGCGGGTCGTTTGGGAGAGTCGAGGAGAAACACGTGTCTCAAGTCACAGGGCACGGATGTGGGAGACCCTCGCAGTGGAGGTCGCAGTCTTGGAAGCTCGATTTTAGAACAACCGCGACTTGCTCGCCCGGCTCGGAAACCTGCGAGAGATGGTGGAATGCTGCCCCTCCATGCGCGACAACCGACGAGCTACGGCAGTAGTGCTGTGGAGATCCGTGATGAGCGCGAACAGGTGGGAAGGCGAGCGACAATCAATGCGGTATCGGGAAGCGAAGGCTGCGAAAGTGAGAATGCAGTGTGTCAGTCCAGTGGCCAGATTGGGACTGCGTGGCTGTAGGCGACTGGAGATTAGATCGATCGTGAGTCGGCACGCGCAAACTGTGCACGCTGGCAGCAGAAACACGACGCGTCAGATGATGGATTAGTCGACACGGATGCGGAAAGTTGGCTGATGATGAGATGAGGTGCGTGCCTCTAATTGCGCCCATGTGGCGGCTCGATTGGGCGGGCGTGGAGTAGTCATGAGTGGAGCGAGCAAGAGCAACAAGCGGGAGCGGCGGTTGGTGGCCTGCGTCCAGTCCTCGTGCACGCCCATACTAACTCACGCTGCGCCTTGCCGTGTGACTCTCTCTCCCCAATACCACGCACACTCGCACAACGCACCGCCGAAATACTCGTCTGTTGCCCCGTCTGTTGCTCCGCCGTCTCCTGCTCCCTCGCATCGCATTGCACTCCCTTCGACGCGCAGCCCCCATCGGCCTCCGACTCTCGGCGCAGCAGCAGCAGCGACACCAGCTCGAGCGACTCGCCACGACGCGCTCGACCTCGCTCGCACCAGCTTTCTTGCTCTGTCAAGTAAGTCCCATCGCGTCGCGTGCCATCTGCGAAAACACCTTTCGTTGTTTCCGCCGTGGTTCGCGCTGTCCGACGCCTTATCTGCACTCTCCCACCCGTCGCATACTGATCAGCCCGCGCGTGCAGGAAAGCTACATCCGACCCAGCGACCACTCTCATGGCTTCCGCACCACCCGCAGCGATGGCTTCGGCCTCGCAGACTCCTTCCGCCAGCATCCCGATCATGCGCGACACCAGCGACATCTCCGGCACCGCCTTCTTCGAGAAGCGTGCCAACGCGCTCCTGACTCCTCCGAGCTCCATCAGTCCGGAGTTGGCAGCTCGCCCTGTCAACGCCGGCGCACTCTCTCCGCCACCGATCAATATTGAGCACGATACGGATATGCAGGACGATGTGGGCAGCCTTCCCAGCGGCGGCATGCCTTTGAGCCGGGGCGCGCTTTCCAGCCTCGACGGCGCCGTCGCCATCACGCCTAGCATGCTCGCCCAGCACCACCTCCCGGCAATCCTGTTGAACCACGGACCGCGTCCCATCCGTCATGTCATGGGCGAACTGAATCACACTGTGCCTGGCTTCTCTCGCATTCCTCCTGCCAAGGCCCGGCGCATCGTGGTTGCCGCATTGGAGAGCAGAGATGGAGGTGGAGTGGACGGAAGTGTCACCTTCAGCAAGACGGGTTGGGGACGGTGGGATGCGCATATCAAGGGCTCCTCGCGCGACTCCGGAATCGGCTCCTTCAACGAAGGCAACCTCTCGCCTCCTCGCAGCGAGCACGGAAGCTACGCTGCGTCTCACAACGACTCTGCTGTCCATGTTCCGGTCGGTCATATGCAAGCTAGACGCAGGGAACAATTCTCAGGCGGCAGCTGGACTGCGTCCAGCATTCAAGAGGAGAACGAATTCGACATGGACATGGATCCCATTGAGGAGGCAGCGGATAAGATGTCCCTCGATGGACTGTCCAGCGACTCCTCTGACACGAACGATGGCGAAACCGACAACGAGGACTGGACGGCGCTCGGCCTCGAGACGATGCGGAAGGCTTCATTGCCCACTCCCAACGCCCCGATCCAAAACTACCGCAAAGTCTCCGTTCCCTATACTGGACGCTACGCTCGGACTGGCATTCGAGGCCCACCACCAATGAATCCTGCCCGCAAGATGCATTCTTCTTCTGTTCCCCTTGGAAACGGCATGCGCGCCATGCGTACTGCTGTGCAGTCTCCGGCCGAGCGTGATGCAGTCGCCGCCTTAATGAGCATGGGCAGCATGTAAAGATTGCTTATCTGGAGTTTTTGGCGTTGTCACGGACCTCCTCCCCTCTCCCACTCTATCTCACGATCTCCTGTTTACGAACGACACTGGGCACCAGTCTTCCTGTTCAAGTGCTGACGGAAGAACCTGGATTGACATGGGTGGCGTTCTCCTCTCTCTCTCACCCTCACCTTCTCGGAAGATACCCATTTTTGCTTGCATTGTTTCTTGGGATACAGACCCACGGACGATGACCCCGTTCCTACCGACGTCAAGCGCTGACGCCTCGGTTTCTGGCGACGACCACGCTCGTTTCCTGGCATCTCTCTACCATACCACATGGACTGACGACCAACACACTCAACAGGCCAAGTGAGCCTTTCACGACCAGCATTTACTTTCTACATCAGTCAGTGTCCAGCGACGAAAGTCAAAGGGCCATTGGCTACTCATACACATTCACATTCACATATTATGAACGAGCTTGATCTATTCTGGAGAAGCGATGACAATCTTGAGCTCGCGAAACGATGCTAGAGCTCGATGGAGTAACTCCGATTGGTTTTGTTCATTTGCGCAATTGAGTCGCTGAAGAAGGAGGAGGCTATATTGGCGGACTTCAACACACGCTTGCAATGCGTTCGATTTTGAGATAAAAGAAAGAGCGAGGCTCTCTGACTCCGGCGCTGCGGCCGGCATGCGTCTCATTCATTTGAGCACGCGCGAGCTATTAGTCGTAGCAGAGATAGTTGGCCATTTGTAGATACAGTTGCATTCGCGACTTCAATTCAATGGTCATACGCGTCACATGCATATTCTCACCCAGATTACTTCGACGTGACGTTTGTCCTTGGCCCAGCCAGCTGTTGGCGCCCCATGAAACAGGTTGATGACGATTTCTCGTACATATGCTGACAAGCTGGGATTGACTGCTAATGTATTCTTGTGCTACGTGCTCTATGTAGGCATCACCATGATATCTTCAAGCTGCAATGCATGCTCAAGAGAGCAATTGCTGGAAGTGAGCGGACTGGCGGAGTAACTACTGCTTGATGACGCAGGTCTGAGAGCTCAGGAACTCAAAACACCCGACCTCCTCAAGTTGCTCGTCCAGCAACCCTACTCACCGACATTCTGTTGCAATTGAGGAGAGCTGTATACCTTTGAAGAAAGAGAAAACGAGTATTTCAAGATGCCGTCGCTACTGCAATATGCTGATGTAAGTAAGCTTGACGGCAGCTTTCCCGTGTGTCCTCTCGAGAGCTCCGAGCTAACTGAATGGCGTTTCTAGACATACCACGCATACGTTTTCGGTCCGTTATCCTGATGCCGTAGTTGCGTGTGCCTGCAACTTGTTGTCCCTTGTCGGCCGACTGACTTCCTCATCAGGGACAAGCTTCTGGTACTTCCTCAGAGGCATTGTCCGCGTGATTGATCCAGCAACTGTATGCCACATCCCGAGCAAATGGAATCAGAGATGTTGAGCGATTGGCTGACACCCCACAGGTGTGTGGCTGGTTTCGTCCTCCGATTCAAGGAGCGGTAGAACCTAATGGTGTGTTGTTGCTGCGTTGGTCTATTGCATGTGTGACGCTGACCGCTTAGATCTGGAACTCTATACCACGCGAACAGACGCCTTCTGCCTTTTGGCACTGGCAGCTATCCTCCTGGCCGTTTCTGATGCTGTGCCATTGCCGGCTGGTCTGACGGGTTCGTCCTTGTCTGATTATGCACCAGTGACTTACAAGAAGCCTTATGCGAGAGCGGTGGTGCTCATCACTATCCTCCACCACGTGGCTACAGGATTTGGTGCTTGGTCTCACTGGAGATACGCGTCGCACCATACTGTTGCCATGGATATCGGTGTGTATGGAAACATTGGATTGGTGGTATTGGGTCTCGCGGCTCTTGCATACGGGCTCGAAGATCGAAGCGGCGTCAAGGAACAGCTCAAGAAAGCTTGAGGACTTCGTCGCGCGTGGTCGACGTTGTACCTGGAAGAGGTATGTCTGATAGATGGTCGAGTATAATGTAGTATGCAGGATTCATGGATTCGTGCCCTTCAAGGGCGAGACTGGATTCCCAGATAGAGCCTCGAAGAAAGGTCGTTGTAGATGTCGTGCTGTCGCACTCATAGCATCCCGGTCTCACCCGTGCAACATCGCGGCGCGGTCACAGTATTGAAAGTCGAGTGTGTGGTCCATCCGAACACCCTCATATTATACCGATTTTTCAGCCATAACTCTCCAGCTCAATCTTCGTAATGTATTGTCCAGGCACCACCACAAGACCAACGAATCTCTTCTTCATGTCCAGCTTGAGCTTGCCATCACTGCCCATCTGTTCATGTTCCATCGCGGCACGTTGAAGGTCAGATTCGGAAGGATGACGGTACTCGTGGGTCATCGCGAGAATGAGGTTGCGTTCGTTGTCTGTGCACTTCATTTGGCCGACAAACATGCGGCCGTCGGAGGTGTGGACGTGCAGCGTTCGATTGAGCATTTGCGTGAGGTATGCGCGCGGGTCTTCGATTTCGTCGGCCATGCTGCTTGCCAATGCCTGGGCATGCAGGATGTGTGTGGCCGATGGGGCTGTCTTCAGAACATTGAGTTTGAGGTCAGAATTCTGGCGAGGCAAGCAACACGAGCTCTTCGAACGCATGTGCGGAGCCGCTTCCGTTTCTGTCACACTTGCACTCAAACGAAGTGGAAACATAATCGAAATCACTGGGCGATTTCTTGCCAAAGGGCGATGTATACATTTCACATCACAGAGTCTATGGAGTCCAGACAAAGAGCCCATACATGCCATTTTCGCGGACACGCTTCACTGAGCGATCAACCTCATAGCGGCGTTAACCTGAACTCGTAACCCAAGACATTCCATATTCAATATCTAAAGGAAAACCTCCAGATTGAGCTCGAGTGTTGATGTTGGGAATGGAAGCTCGAAGTTCTTGAGCACAGCAGGATGCAGAATACCAAAGGTGCCAATGCGCTGCGCCTTCTTGCCTGCAAGTTGGAGGTAAATGGCTGCTGAGTGGCCGGCAAGGTATGTCGGGTCTATAATGAAGCATTAGCGAATTGCTCAGCTGAATAACAGCTTGATATTACTCACCATCAACTTCTTCAATCCAGTACCCTTGCAGCGCCTCGTTCTTCAGGCCATCTTCTCTTGTGATGAAAGCTGATCTCAGCATCGTCATGACACGGTCGAGCAGACCGTGTACCTGCTCGAAGCCGCTTGTCTTTCCATACCACGCAGCCGCAAAGTGGCGTTCGTTTCGGCTTCGTCGCTCCAGAGTGTCATCTTTGAAGCAAACGTCCGCAACCTCGAAGATTTTCATCGGCACTGCATGGCGCCTGTTCTCCCTGATTGTCTTTAGCAGGCCTGGTACCAGGGATGTGCGCACGATTTGATATTCTGCAGTCTTTGGGTTCGCAAGTCTCACTGCGCGGCCGTCGTCCTTCTGGTTTAGCCATGCGTAGTTCTCATCGTGACTGCATAGAATGAGAGGCATGACTTCACTCCATCCTGCCATGGCTGACTCCAGACGCACGATGTCGGCGAGCTTGTTGACCGGCAGAGCAGCTGCGACCGAAGATGAGGAGGCTGGGAAAGATTTGGGCAGGTTGTTGAAGCCATATGCAATGGCGGCATCCTCCATGATATCTGCCTGGTGGAGTACATCTGCGCGCGTGATCGGAATGTCGACATCCAACAGATCTTTGTCTTCTGCAGATGGGCGAGCGTCGTAGGCCATTTTCTTCAGGAGGTCACTCAGAGACTCTCGCGATTCATTGAGACCGCAGACCGAGTTGATGAAAGAGGCTGATGCCTGGGCCTTTCGAGGTTGCAAGCTCGGCGTTTGTCGCGTTCGGCCATTGTGTTCTGATACGATCTGGACAGGTTCAATCGTGAAGGGCTCGCTGCAGTATTCCGAGAACATGGCACATAGAACGTGATTGACAAGTTCGAGCTTGGTCTCGTCAGTGGCAGTGATGTCGATGAATACGTTCTTGGTATCGAGCGTAATCTTCGAGTGGTTGCTGTTGATGATAGGTGGCATGGAAAGGACTGTTCGGTTCTTGTCGTAGATAATGGGGTACACTGGAGAGTCACGGATGATGTGCAAGTACCGCGACAAGTGCTTGTCCTTTTCGAAGAAGTCCATTTGTTCCCTACCCGTCATGACCTTCGTCTGATTGAGGGGCGCGAACTTGATCTCGTCTGGAGGAAGGGCTTCGTAAGAGAATGGGCCTTCAATAGTATCGAGGTCATGGGTGCCGATTGACACAAGAGTCCGCTGACGCGCGAGGTTCTGATGTAACTTGTCCTGTAAAGCGATGAAAGAGTCGTAGCGCGCCTTGTCGAACTTGATGCCGCGAAGGATGGCACACGAGAAGAAAGGGCGTATTTGCTCGGTCTCCTTCGCGATGTTCACGGTGAGGAGCTTTCCATCCTTTGGCGGAGCAAGTGTGAATTTGGGCATTGGCTGCCGGCCCAAGAAGACATTCAGGGCCAGGGCAATGCCCTCGAAGCAGAGCATGTCATAGCGGTTTGCAGGAATCTCGATTTTCAACTGCGGGCGCTCCTCGACGCCATCTACTATGGGTCGTTTGCTCTCCGAGGTGTCCTCATCGAGCTCGATGCCGAAATCGAAGCACAGTTGGTCGAATTCCTCTTTGGTGTATGTTTTGGGATCTTTGCCAATGGCTCGGTAGAAGTCCTCCTTGTCGACTCCGATGGTAGGCATTGTGCTGCTTCTCAAGGGCCGTCTGGCCGGATTGCGATGAGCTGCAGCAGGCGAGTGGATGTGAGTGGGATCAGGCTCGCAGTGCGGTAGTGAGGTGACTCTTTGGCATTAAATTTGGAGCGCCACATTTCGATTCAGCCACATCACAGCAGCTTTGCGATGAAACGGGCTACATCATTCGAACAACACTGCGCGCCATTTCCACCCCTCCCACCACCACCGCCGACCACCACACGCGACCGACCGCCCTCGCATAGCATTTGGTACGTACGTGTCTGTCCGCCCTCGCCGGCCCTCCAGTCGCCCTTTCTCCCGCGCGGCTGGCCGTGTTCCTGCATGGACGTGTTCGCCAAAACCTTGTCTTCACCTACGCCCTCCCCTCCGCCGCATTGCCCTGCTCTGCTCGCGACCACTACGTTGCAGGAGCTCCACCGACGCAGCGACGGTGAGCTGACGGACCACAGCGCGAAGCTCTGTTGAGATCGCCGCCTCATATCCACCGATCCAGCCCCGCCTCGATTCGACCTTGCGCGCCTACAACAACAATCCGTAGCCCGCTGCTGCATGTAAAGGCCACACGCCCGGCCATCCGTTCCTTACCACCCCACGATCCTGCAGACTTAGAGACCGATTATGGAGGAGCAGAGCGCGCAGGATGAGCTGTACCCGATCGCCGTGCTCATTGATGAGCTCAAGGTATGAGACAAGGACATCTACCCGACCCTCGCACATAGGGCATCTGTGCTGATCAAGGCTGAGAACAGCACGACGATGTCTTGTTGCGCTTGAACGCCATTCGGAGGCTGTCCACCATCGCACTGGCTCTGGGCCCGGAGCGTACAAGGGACGAGTTGATCCCATTCCTGGATGGTACGCCCAACTACTCCCCCACGAGCCTACACCGTGCATACAAGGGTACTAACGATGGCACCAGAGTCTGTGGAAGATGAAGACGAGGTCTTGACTGCCCTGGGAGACGAGCTGGGCAATTTCGTTGAGTATGTTGGAGGGCCAGAGCATGGGCACGTGCTCCTTTCACCGCTCGAGAATTTGGCCACGATCGAGGAGCCACTCGTGCGAGACAAGGTGAGAAATTGCAAGCAGGCATGTACGAGACGTGAAGCTGATTTGCCAATGCAGGCCGTCGAATCACTTAACAAGATCTGCGAGCACTTGTCCCAGCAACAAGTTGAGCAGTACTTCATACCCCTTACCATCCGCCTCTCGAAAGCCGACTGGTTCACGTCAAAGATTTCAGCGACGGGTCTTTACAACACTCCTTACCAACATGCTACACCTGCGTCGCAAGAAGGCCTCCGGCAGCAGTTCTCTCAGCTCGTGCACGACGACACCCCCATGGTCCGAAGACAGGCGGCGAACAACCTCGCCAAGTTCGTCAAGAGCATGCCGGCAGCCGTTGTGATTGAGGACATGATTCCTCTCTTCCAGCATTTGGCAGGAGACGACCAAGATAGCGTGCGACTGCTCACCGTGGACGTACTCATTGCGATTGCGGAGGCCGTGCCTAAGGAGCAGCAGAGCAGTCATGGAGTCCTTCTCACCGCATTGCGCAGTTTGTTTGAAGACAAGAGTTGGAGAGTGCGCTACATGGTCGCCGACCGGTTCGAGAAGGTAGCGAAGGCAGTCGATGATGAGGTGATCGCCAGAGATCTCGTCCCAGCATTCGTCAGACTGCTCAAAGACAACGAGGCTGAAGTGAGGAGTGCAATAGCCGGTCAAATACCAGGTAAGTGTGTGTACGCGCTGCTTCGTGGACGAAAGACTGATGTACATCTGTAGGTTTCTGTCAGCTCGTGGATCGCCAGGCACTCTTGCGGGACATCATGCCGGCCATCGAGGATCTGGTCTCCGACTCTTCACAACACGTTCGCGCAGCATTCGGCAACCAGATTAGTGGCCTGGCGCCGATCCTGGGCAAGCAAGAGACTACAGAGCACCTCCTACCGATGCTTCTGCAGATGCTGAAGGATGACTTCCCGGATGTCCGACTCAACATCATCTCAAAATTGGAGCAGGTCAACAATGTTATTGGCATTGAGCTCCTGTCGCAATCCCTGCTGCCAGCCATCGTACAATTGGCTGAGGACAAGCAGTGGCGGGTGCGACTGGCTATCATCCAATACGTGCCCCTTCTGGCCTCTCAATTGGGCGTCAAGTTCTTTGATGAGAAGCTGAGCAGTTTGTGCATGTCCTGGCTGGGAGACACCGTTTTCAGCATTCGAGAAGCCAGCACGCAAAACCTCAAGAAACTGACTGAAGTCTTTGGCGTCGAATGGGCCAGCGAGGCTATCGTGCCCAAGGTCGCCGCGATGGCGGAGCATCCTAACTACCTCTATCGCATGACGACTTGCTTTGCTGTCTCTGTAAGTTGAGAATATCTCTTTGCAGCCGCTGTACTTGGACTAACCCTGCACTCAGATCTTGGCACCCGCGCTATCTCTCCCGGTCGTGGCCGAGTCAGTATTGCCTATTCTGCAAGCTCTCGTCAACGATCCGATCCCCAACATCCGATTCAACGTCGCCAAATCATATGCCGTCCTCATTGATGTTCTCAAACGTCTGCCTGACTCTCCAACTGCCACCATTGTCGAGTTAGAGAAGCAAGGGGAGACAACCTTCCCCGGCTCTCAGCGAGGACAGCAGCTGATCAGAGACGAGGTCATGCCACCTCTCGAGAAGCTGATGCAGGATGATGATGTTGATGTGCGGTATTTCGCGACGACGGCAAGCAAGGCGTGGACGGACACGGAAAATGCTATGGAAACCTAAAGTGCGGATTTTTGGCGCTTTACGATGGAATAGATTTTGACGAATGGAAAGATGGGACAGCTCACAGCACTCTCCAAGGCAGAAATCTAGGGGCAGGCCGCTTCGCGACTCTGCTGTGCTAATGACCTTTCGATCGAGGGCAATGTTGTGGGATCAGCTAGATTTATAGGTTGTCTGGCTGTGTTGCATGACTTGATTGCATGCAAGGCATCGCTTGGGTCTGGGTTGATAAAAATGATACCGAGCGAACTTCACCACAGGTTTCCATCCCGCTGTCCACGTCAAGCGTGTCTGGGTTGGCTATAGCTCTACCCGGTCATGTTATGCAGGCTGAAGTGAATATCCTCAATTCAATCCCTTCGCCCCAATCCGCGTTAGACACCCTTCTAATAATCGCCACAATTGTTCCTTTTCGAGCGATCGAGGAATCCTGACACCTGCGGTGCCCTTCGGCAACAATGTAGCAATCGTCCGCCCGCATTGAGACTCGCTCGACCGTATCTCAACGGACGATCCATGCAGACCTTCTGTAATGACTTCGATTGCGTATCGCTCGCCATCATTGTCATGGAATAAGTCATTGAAAATAATGGCCGCAACGGCCAACGGGTCATGTGCTGGAGGTCCTTGCGTCAACCCGAATACCTCTGCGTATGTTTTGGCAAAGAATGTTAGAATCTCGTAAAACAGTTTTCGAGGTAACGAGACTTGGTTGCCGGCTGCAGCTTGTGTCTTATTGAAGCCGTGCAGCATACCCTGCTGCACATCCTCCGTGGCGAGGAACTGATGTGTGAGATCGAGAGGGATTAATGTAGTCTTCTTCGACAGGATCTCGTTGGAGAAGATGGAGCTAGCCGACTCCTGAGAAATGGACGATTTAGCAACAAGATCGAGAGTGCTATTACTAGCGGAAGGGACGAGGATTACACACCGGATCAATATAGATGTTAAACTCTGCAAAAGGTGTCCAATTCCCAGGTCTATCTTCCTTACCATGCACTATACCCATTGGTGCATCGCTGAAGCCACCACCAATCGCCCCACCCATGATGGATAGACCAGCGATATGTTCTGCGAGATCAGGATATACAGCAAAAAGTAAAGCGATGTTCGTGCAAGCACCCGTTGCGACAACGTATGCGGTTCCGGCAGGCTGAGCGATTAGAGCTTGATACATGGCATCCACTGCTGTCAGATCTGTCCTCGCAGGCACTGTCGGCACAGGTAGACATGTCGTTCCATCGAGTCCGGATTCTCCGTGGATGTCGGCTGCAGCAGCAGGAGTGCGGCAGAATGGCTTCGAGGCACCGATGTAAACGGGAACATCCTCGCGGCCAATAGCCTTCAAGATAGCCCGGGTGTTGTATGTGGTGTTATTGAGAGAGGCATTCCCATGGATTGTGCTGATGCCCAGGAGGTTTATGGAAGGATGCTGTGCGGACAACAGAATGGCCAAAGCATCATCGTGCCCTGTGTCGCAGTCTAACCAAAGTGGTACAATATCTTCCTTTGATGGTGCAGTCATGTTGGTATTTCACAATGTCAATACGGAGCTGTGTGGGTGGCCGGTACATATATTATGCAAGCATGCATTTGGTACTTTTCATCAATAAGAAAGTGTCAATCCACGGAGGAAAAAGTTGCGGAGACGGCCAAGCCGGTCTTGCTTACGTGTTCGGGTTAAGCTAGAGTCAGCTAGAGCTGCCAGAATGGCTGCATTCGTGCGTGCAACGTTTTACGTCAGTCACCAGGAAGTCAAGCCATGAGAGCACGAATCTAGGGGTGAACAGCAAATTTCGAATTGATTCGACGTGCTGTCTAGACAAGTACATAGAGAGCACATAGCTGTGACAAATTAGCAAAGTCTTGTTTCGAAGGTTCTTCAGTAGATGGATACTGACCAAGCTCAGACCCAGGATCATGCTAATCCAAAACATGATATTGTTGAGGAGTTCGCGTTTTTTCACCCAGGGTATCTGCTGGGCCGCCGTAAGTGGAATTTGCAGCATCATGAGGAAGAAAGAGTAACCCCGAGCTTTCCTCGTGATAGACCCCATAACTGTGAGAGCCCACTGGTCAGAACGAGCTCAAAAATAGTGGAAGTGCCCACACTTACTCAGCTCATGTGCAAGGGCACTGATCAGGAACGTTATAACTGTTGCCACGGGCCTCGACAGGTTCACACCACGACTCGCAAGATACACGTGGCGGTGGAAGAAATGGTGTACGGGTTTGTTCCACTCCCTGCTGAATTCTAACCAGCTGGTTGAATTCCACCTTTGTAATCGTCAGTGACCACGACCAAATTTCATGTGATGCGATTGCTTACCAGTCGGAGTAAAACTGCCTGTCGCCGAAACGCGTGAGTTCCGCGAAAGCACCCAGCACGTACTCGAAAATGACGAGGAAAACCTTTGAGAAAATCAGTAACCACGACCAAAGTTCATGCGATGCGTTATCTACCAGTAAAAAGATGATCATGAACGGGAACAGCAGACTGCTAACGGTCTCTGCAAAGATCAACGAGCTGTCGATCCAATTTTGTGTTACTTGTAAACGAATGGCCGACTCATGCAGCACTGGCAGAATGAATTCCTCGGTAGTGACGGTGATGAGGAAAATGCACCCGAAAACCGCCAGGGTCTTATAGAAGAGTTCCATGTACGATCGAGACGGAGTTCGTGGGTATCTAGAGGACAGACAGAAGGTAAGCATGTGTCCTGGACAAAGTTCTTCGATCTCATAATGACATGGTGAAGCGACCCGTCCGATAGCCTCATTCTGCTACCACCGACAACAAGAAAGAATTCAGCAGTGGAACTTACTCCAATTCATAGCAGAGAGTTGGACACATAAGGTAAAATGCAAAATTCCGAAGGGTGAGGTTTTGCGGGTACGAAACGTTCCCCAGAGGCGATGTGAGTTCAGTTGCGAGGTCTTCTCGGAGCTGCATGATGGAGGAATTGTGCTCGTGCTTTGCGTTTCCATCATCCTGTTCGCTGGGCGCCGATCCAGTGTAAGCGTGAGGGTACCGGACGGCAGCTGCTGTGGGTGTTTGCGGGCTGATGGGCTGGTCCAATTCTTGCAGGCGCTGCAACGTAGTAGCCAAATGTCCATTGTAGAAAGCATAGGAATGGCCCTTCATGAACAATGCCAGCGTGTGCAGAAGGAAGTACACTTGTGCTGTCCATGACCAGTCTCGAAGGAATGGCCAGCCCACCCAGAAACACAACCATATCACCTGAAGCACGCTCTGAATCACGATGCCTCCTCGATTCCACCTTAATAGGCCATGGCTTCTCATGAATAGCAGGTTGAGTGGGAGGGCCAGTGCTGTGCTGGCCGCCATGAAGGCATCACTCAAGGCTAATTCAAACAGGTCCTTCGTAAACAAGGGCCATTGTTTGAAGTTGAGTAGCCTTCCCGTCTCCTTCAGATTCCGAAGCATAGAGGTCAAGATCATGATAGCCAGTCCGATCCAAAAAAGTACGAAGAAGCCCCTGAAGTTGCTATAGCTCGACTTGGGGTCGAAGTGTGACACGCGCTCTTCGTATTCGATGGAAGGGAACAGGCGCTGCTGCCTCGTCTTGCGGCGAACATGTTTGCGGGCTGCAGAAGTGGCTTTCACAGACGGTGGAGCATCGTCTGGCGGAGCTGGTGTCCCTGGTCCGCTGATGTTTCCCGAGCCTGGCGTCAATCGATCAGAGGCGACCTCGTCGCTGAAGTCGCGGGCGAAGCGTGGGTCGAGTGTCTTGCGGGCTCGAGGCTGGTGTAGCTGCGTGTCGCGGTAGCCATTTGCCTGTCCGTTCGCTTCATCGGTGGACATGACGGCGGGTCGGAAGGAGATCAGTGGTTTTGAGAATTTGTGGTCGCACAGCGCAGAGAAAGAGGCGCGGTAGGCGACGTAAAAGCAGCAATTCAAGGCATGATGCTGAGCAGTCAAGTTTTGCTCGTGATGGAGCCCAGATCAGCTGCCAGGCGCTGCACCGCGAGACGTCGTTTCTACGCCAAACAAAAACACGCGAGGCAAGAGCGAATGACGTGTGGCCGAACTGCACATCGGAGGTGCACTCCCGCCAAGCCCCGCTAGTCGGCACTCAGTCATGCCGATCCGGCGCACTTTGGAGTATTTGCTATCGTTGTTGCAGCACAAAGTTGACGGACAGCCCTCTGCATCGCCCATCGACCATCGCAGCTCGCCCAACATGTCTCAGCAAGCCTTGAACAAGGTCAGTCGCGCCACGATAACGCATATGTTCTCCGCCGCCTGCTGACATGCGCTTTCACACAGATCGCGCCCAACAGCCCATCGAGGCAAAAGCCCAATGAGACCGAGCAGCAGATCGCTACGGCGCTGTACGAGCTCGAGAGCAACATCCCCGACATGAAGGCTGCTCTTCGCCCTCTGCAGTTTGTCTCTGCCCGCGAGGTAAGCTGAGCAAAGGACGAAAAGAGCACGAAACAACGCGTGCAAAAGAGATGGATATGCAATGGACATGGAAGAGGAAGACATATATCCTCGATCCAACAACGAAGAGGCGGTGGGCACTGGGCAGCTTTCGCGCTGACACCAGGATTCTTACAGATCGAGGTTGGCCACGGACGCAAGGCCATCGTTATCTTCGTCCCAGTCCCTCTCCTCCAGGGATGGCACCGCTCCCAGCAGCGGTAAGTCCACTTCACTTGACTACATGTTGCAGTATCTGACATATCACAGCCTCACCCGTGAGCTCGAGAAGAAATTCTCCGACCGCCACGTCCTCATCGTTGCCTCGCGCCGCATCTTGCCTCGCCCAAAGCGCAGCAACCGCAGCCGCACCAGCCAGACCCAGAAGCGCCCACGTTCGCGTACTCTGACTGCTGTGCACGACGCCATCCTTGCCGACCTTGTCTACCCTGTCGAGATTGTCGGAAAGCGTCTGCGCACCAAGGAGGACGGCTCCAAGGTCCTCAAGGTCATCCTCGACGAGAAGGAGCGTGGTGGTGTTGACTACCGTCTCGACACCTACTCTGAGGTCTACAAGCGTCTGACCGGCAAGGGTGTCAACTTCGAGTTCCCACAGGCCCCAGCTGAGTACTAGACGTTTCACGGTTCACGCATAGTCACTTGCCTATAGACGGTCAGCCACGGAGAAACCGAGGGCTTACAAAAAGCATGGAGCTGAAGGGGCTCTGCAACGGCGCTGGATGGGCATGTAGCTATTCAGAGGCGTTCTGCAGTTTGCACAGTACAGGCCTCGATCAAAATTTGACTTGCTGTCACCAATGATACCCAAGACGATTTCACATTACCAATTTGTGTTCTTCTCACTTTTATTGTGCTGTGGTATCTCTGTACACACATGCCGGCGGCTGCCCCCGCCATACATACGACAACGATGTATCTCAATCACCATCTGGCTCTATCTGCATTGCCTTTTATGCCGTTCCCTCCGTCCGCTCGGGTATCTATCAGAAAAGGACGTCGTAAATCCAGCCGTTCACCACCTTGAGCGCATGATCGGATCAATCTATCATGTTGTGTCCCTCGAAACGACCGTCGCCATGCAAATATCAAATAATGTCAATAATAGAGGATCAACCCTCGTTCTGCTTTTCCGGGCCACATTTTCGTCATGCCGTCCATCATGCCGCCTGTGGGGTAGCGATTGCTGGTGACTTCGCCCTCTCAACCTCGTCGTCCGAGTCGTCCACAACCAGACACCATGGGTGATCTAGAACAGCTTGTATTCCAATTCGTCGCTCCACGTCCCGGTCCAGCATTTTGCGAATGAGATCAATGCAGTCTTCACTCATCACGTACGGCACTCGCAGGTCATGATCCATGATCTCGTCGATGCTATAGAATGGGTTCTCCTTGTACACGATGGTATACAGGAGAATCCCCAACGCCCAGACATCCTGCTCTTTGCCTCTGTACGGCAGACCACGTAGGACTTCAGGAGCCGCGTAATCTGAAGTTAAGTCAGTGGTATGCAATGCGATCGAACTTGCAGGGGTATCACTTACCTATCGTGCCAACAAAGACATCAAATGGACCTGATTTGATGTAAGCGGCACTGCCAAAGTCCACGAGTTTAACGCTGCCCTCGCCGTCCAAGATGACGTTCTCATCCTTGATGTCCCGGTGCACCACCTTGGCGTTGATATGTAAATGGCGCAGGGCCTCGGCGACTTGCTTGAAGATTTTCCGGCATTCTCTCTCTTCCATCGTTACCCGCAATTCAATGTAGTCAAAAAGATCCATTCCTGGCAGCCCGTGAGGTACCATCTCGATATAGTAATTGATGTCGTCCTCGAAGAAGTCGGCCATCTCAACAATGTTCGGATGCTGCATCCCTTCCTTTCGCAGATAGTCCAGTACATGGATTTCCAATGGCACCGTCCCAAGTCTCCGATCTCTGTGCCATGTGTCGACGAGAATGCGTCGCTTGGTAACATATTTGATGACCATCTTTTTCGCTGCAGGCTTCTTGTAACGTGCGAGCTTGACCTGCCCATATGCACCCTGGCCCATCTCCTCAAGTATGGTGAAATCGTCGATGCGTTTCTTTGATATGAGTTTCACGCCCGCTTCGATAAGGTCAGGCGAGGGATGTTCATACGGCTCGGAAGCATCGGTCCCGTTTAAAGTGGCGCTTTTGTTGTCGTCAACTGCTACAGCAGCTGAAGTTTCCACTTTCTGACTCGTGTCCTGCCCAGCCGCTGGACTGGAAGCCACTTCATCCTCAAGTTGTCCCAGGCCTGGCGCTGGCTGGCGTGGTGGAGTGCCGGGCCGACTCAAAACCGCCGTAACAGGACCTGTACCGTGATTCACAGCATGGAGCTGTCGACTGTAAGTAATCCAGAGGGCATACACAACCTCGCTACCATGGAATGATGGAGTGCTTTCGTCTTCCACGACTGTTTCATTGTAAATGGGGTCCCGGTCTGACTTCACGACCCGCATCTGCACATCAATCATGATCTCAGCACCGTCTCTGTGTTTTGCGGGCAGGCCACTTGGGCGTAGGAAAATTGCGGCGGCATCCGCTGAGCCTTCTCTCAGGGCGAGCAAAGCGCGGGCTCTCCTAAAACTATGTTCTGGTATCACAATCCCGTCGACCAAAGCAATTTGATCCTCGTCAGTCATTACACGAAGGGTCTTGTCGAAGCCAGGAATAAGTTCATTGATCGGTAGCCCATCTGGGCTGGCGTGACCAAAGAGCGCCGCAGAGAAGACGGTGTTCGAGCTGCTCACTCGCATCGTCTGCGGGTTGACCACAATTATTCCCGCAATGTGAGGGAAACTAGAAATGCGGAACACATTCTCGCTCGGCTGTTGATCGATAGTCACAGGAATATTGATCGAGTTGCTCGTTCGGGCCGTGAACCTCCGTACTCGCGCAATGGCGTCGTAGTCGATGGCGCCGGTATTTGTGCCAGCCACCTTCGGCCAAGCCGGTATGAGGCGTGTCACGTCCATTCCGTTTCGCACTCGGTCTAGCCCAAAGATGGCCTCCAAATCGCCGCTTCCACGGAGGACAAGTCCGATTTCGTCCACAGTGAGCATGGCCACGTCTTCTGCTATTTCCTCCAGAACCCAAATGAGGTTATTGCCTTTCTCCTTGACCCATAGTGAGGCACTGCCTGTGGAGCCATTCATTTTCTGGATGGGAACAACATCGCCGCAGAGTAAAACGCCCCTGCTTTTGTTGGCAGGATGATAATTGCCTTTGGTGGGTGCTGATGTCCCGTTGGACGTCTTGGCCCGTCGAGGCTGCTGCCTGGAAGGAGGCTTTGATAGAAGTTTGGCTGTAATGCCATTACCCATTGCCGCAAGACTGTTACTTGGAGTGGCCTTACCAGGTGAAGGGACTTGAAGCTTTGCTTGCTTCGGGACTGTTCCCGAATCTGGATTCTTCAACTTTTCTTCCAGCCAGCCTCGACGATCCTCTTTTATGACCTCCATGATACCCAATTTTCTGACTTCTGCTCTCCCAACGCCAAATACCAAACACGCCAGGTCATTTGCTGCAGTTATTGTCCATGGCGCTTTAGCTTCGGTGGTGAATATAGCCTGCGCCGGAGCGTTTCTGTGCCCATGAGGGGCACGTTCTGTGACTGTCGTGCTAGATCGTATCGGTGTTTGTGTGACAATAGGCGCACGTGCTTCTGGAGCACGATATGGTCGTGCCATGGCCTCGCTCAGTTTGTGTTGCAGTGAGTAGCCGGCGGTATCTGTATACGTACGTTTCAGAGACGGTTTGTGTGGACGTCGCGAGGGCAGACTGGGCATGAAGTCCTCGTCGTCTGCTGTGGAAGTCCGCAGCAGATTGAGTTGCTCGGGGCTTTCTTCACTTTCTTTTACGGGGACCAGTTCATGGTGCGGAACTGTCACGGCTGAATCGTCCCGTACTGCCACCGGGCTGCTAGTCATGCTCGTGGGACTTTCTGTTTCATTTTCGGGAGCGAAGAAGCTCTTCTCAAACACATTCTCATTGACCAGATGCGCGGGGCCGGTGAGTGGCCCAGTATCGATGCCAAGATTTGAGGCATTGAGCGATGTCGAAGTGATGGCATTCGCTCTCTGCAATAGCTCCATCATGCTGAGAAGCTCCTCGTCGCCTGCTAATCGAGCTTGTGCACTCGCTATCCGAGGTGACGTTGAAGCCCACGCAAGCTTCTCGCGCATGAAATCAATGCTGCGTTTTAGCACATTCTGTCGATTGTGTAATGATTCAGTGCTCTGGTGAGCAAAGGAGAAGGAATGGAGTGACTCCGAGGGAAATCGGGTAAGGTCTTCGCCGAAAGCTATGGTCGGTGATGTTGGTCCAAACTTGTCTGCAGCGAAGGACGACTTTCGGGAGGCAGCAGGACTTGGTAGGACTGGCGAGTGCGGAGCCAAGTTGGGCGACGAAGGAACTCTACTGATCGATTGAGGGTTCTGCCGTATCCTCCTCAAGCCCGTGTCGCGCTCCGAACCGAGTATGGGTGACCTGTGACATGCACAACGTCAGCCAAAATCCTCATGTGTGACATGGCTTGCTCGACCGGTGGGCCAGCTCGTTCGTCGACCGCAATCTGAACACCTTGCTCGCTACTTTGCATGCTGCCACCGCGATTCTCTGATCTTATGGACACCTCCAAGTGGGAGAACGCACCTCGTGTCGTAGGCATCCGCAACAGTGCCCTCGATTGATAGCCTCTTCAGGGCCTCGGAATTGTCGACGTGCAGGCTGGCGGTGGAACTGCTCTTGGAAACGGTGGCCCGGTTCTTGGGGACGTGGAGGGCGGTGGGTCGCTGCGTGTTGGGCGGCTGTTCGAGGATGGCAGGTTGATCGCTGTTGGTTGTTGCTACAAGCATTGCCCATCGGTCAGCATGTACGTTTGTGTGGCATGTGCGCGCGCGTATGCGTGCGCAGGAAGCCGGTGGCTGCCTTCCTGGACGAGTCACAGCATCAGGCGGAGGGGAGGGGTGCGGAAGGCCGGTGTAGGGGGAGGGTTACCGAAGCCATTGTCGTCGTTGATCGAGCCCTGCTCCTGCGGCGACATTGCGCTCCTCGCTGCCCCGAGGCTGGCCTCAGCACGCACGAGTGAGCGTCGCAGCTGTGCTGGGATCGACCCCGTGGGAGCGCGGAAAGGCACACGACGTGTCGCAGCTGGGCGTTGCTCACGAGCCTAATTGACAGCGAGCCCGTGGCCGGCGGGGTGGGACGAGGCAAAGATGGCGGTGGGGCGGCGGGGTTGCGGTGTGGCGGTGGAATCGATGCTCACGGGGCCATCGTGTACAATGTCGACGGCACTACTATGGCGCTTCTCGACGTGAGTCGACGGAGGCCGTTGCTGCGGGTTCGAGAGCAGCAGATGGAAGTCTGGACGACTTCTCCACAGGAGCGTCACAGGCTTCTGGGTAGCTCTCCGCGCCAACCCTCGTCCGCCGGTTCTCCTACGACTGGAAATCCGTACGTGCGATGGCCGTGCTCACCGCGCAGCCGCCGCGATGATGGATGGCCTTTGAATTGGGGGCACGTTGCTGCTGCTGCGCATTGTCCTCTCCCGCGCGCTGCGGAAATCTCGCTGCGGCATCGAGATCGCTCTACACACGATCTTGCAGCAGCGGGTCAGACAAAGCACGCGCACCAACGAGCCGATTGGCTACAGCCCAACGACACTGACTGACACGACGTTCTACAGACCTCACGCGGTCCCGACACGCTGGGTAGACGTTACCAGCTTTTCCATGCGTTCAGTGTTCGTTCTCATCATGCGTTATATACCAGCTATCAGTGACTGTTCTGCTTCTGCTACAATCCAGCGAGAACCGACACTTCGGTCTTGCCGTTCGGGACTCGTGGTCTTCGCTCTATGACCTGGCCATCGACAAATGTACGTGGCTGCGGCCTGGAGTCCATCGATGCACTGAGCTTTGTCACGAAGTTGCCGTTCCCCTTGCGAGCCACGCTGCGCTGCGCCACCGGCATGAAATCAAACCGTACCTCAATTGGCACGCCCTTGACGCTGGGGTGCAGATTCTTCCATACTTCGTCCAGGCGCACGTAGCGCAGCACAGCCTCTCCGTCGCGAAGTCGCCCTTTCA